>NC_091767.1:70721414-71346414 GCF_029378745.1 Bos indicus | reverse complement strand
AAACAATATTTTCATTCTCCACCCCTTACCTCATTTTTCCTTTCCCTAAACAATGACTTTGCCTTTCTTATCTAAATTACAGCATGGGGGAGGGTCGTTTCCCATGTGCCATCTGGGAGGCTGACTGTTTGGTGTTCAGCGAAGTATACTGTGTTCTCCAGTTTGGATATGCCACCACTGGACTCTACAGCATGTACTCGAATGTGCTTTTATTTAAAAGTAAAGGATACAGGTGGAGAAAGGAATGGCAACCCACTCCAGTATTCTTGCCTGGAGAATCCCGTGGACAGAGGAGCCTGGTGGACTACAAAGTCCATGGAGTTGCAAAAATTCACACACAACTGAATGACTAACACAAAAACAGCAAAAGGATACAGGGGTGCTTCTCTGATGCCTCAGTGGTAAAGAATTTGCCTGCAATGCAGGAGACTTGAAGGAGACTCGGGTTCAGTCCCTGGGTCGGGAAGATCCCCTGGAGAAGGAAACGGCAACCCACTCCAGTATTCTTGCCTGGGAAATCCCATGGACAGAGGAGACTGGTGGGCTACAGTCTATGGGGTCACAAAAGAGTTGGAAACCACTTGGCAACTAAACAATAACAACAAAGGATACAGGGGAGGAAAAAACAGAGAATGCAGGGGAGCATCAGAGGTCCAAGAGACACCACGTGGCCCAAACAAACAAGGACCTTTTCTCTGAATACCAGGCAAGGGACTGAGCCTCTGGCTTAAACCAGCAGATCTATGTCATGAATCTTAGAGAGAAATCCCCCAAAGCTTTCAATGGCTCTTTAAGTAATCAAGTTAGATTATAAAACTAGTTAGACTTGCAGACTATCAGTAAAGAAACTGACCTACAGATCACTAGGGGAGTTTCAGCACATTGTAAATACCACTGCCATTATCTTGGCTAAACATAAAACCAGACATCCAGGGGTCCCTGGAGATAAAGAGCCAGCATTTCCAGTCCAGCTGTAAGTCAGGTCTCTCTCCACATATCACTTCACCAGAAATCTTCAAGCATTTATTGCTTACATCATTATTGAACTGCCAAATATTCAGTAAAAATTTTAAAGTTGTATATGTTTTAGCTCTCTAGCCATATCATAAGCTTTTTGGAGAGTGAGTCTATTTATGAATTGCTACATTCACACTTACTGAAAAAAAAACATGAAAAATTATATAATTAATAAGTGAAAAGTTGGGGCTTCCCTTGTGGCTCAGCTGGTAAAGAATCTTCCAGCAATGCAGCAGACCTGGGTTCTATCCCTGGGTTGGGAAGATCCCCTGGAGAAGGGAAAGGCTACCCACTCCAGTATTCTGGCTGGAGAATTCCATGGACTGTATAGTCCATGGGGTCGCAAAGAGTCAGACACGACTGAGTGACTTTCACTTTCACCAATACAGTGGGAAATTAGAAAAAAAGTCCCTACTTAGCCAAGATAATAAAACAGAATCTGTTGTCACCATGGGGCTTCCCTGTTGGCTCAGACAGTAAACAATCTGCCTGCAATGTGAGAGACCCAGGTTTGACCCCTGGGTCGGGAAGATCCCCCAGAGAAGGAATGGCAACACACTCCTGTATTCTTGCCTGGAGAATTCCACGGACAAAGGTCCATGAACTCTCAAAGAGTCAGACACAACTGAGCGACTGACATTTTCACTTTTTCAGTTTTCATAGTCACCACGATAAAGACACTACTAGCCAGTTCCTGCCTAAGGAAATCTAGTATCTAGATTTTGAAGATTTTGAACTTTTCAATGTTGTGTTAGTTTCTGCTATACAGGAAAGCGTATCATCCACACGTATGCATATATCCTCTCTTGCTTCTTTCCTTCCCACTTGGGTCACCATAGAGCACTGAGTAGAGCTCCTTGTGCTATATCATGAGCCATCTTTTCTTTATGTACCCATTTTTATTCTTTTTTGATCAAGATATCAAGCCTTGGCCTAATTGTCCTACTTGGAGTTCATTTGATCATGCTAGTTCAACTTTAGTAAGCATGGTACTAAAAAGTATTTGTTGTTTAGTCACTAAGTCATGTCTGACTCTTTTGTGACTCCATGGACTATAGCCTGCCAAGATCCTCTGTTCTGGAAATTTTCCAGGCAAGAAAACTGAAGTGGGTTACCATTTCCATCTCCAGGGAATCTTCCCAACCCAGAGGCAAAACTTGAGTCTCCTCCATTGGCAGGTGGATTCTTTTACCACTAAGTCATATGAGGTCATACAAAAAAGTCCTGTATGAGAAAAAAACTATCTGCTTGTCTAAACTGGGTTTTCTTCCAGATGCTGACACTCATTTCCTATTATGAATTATGTTTAATTTGTACATGTGACATGATCTAGTCTCCCTATTAGGTCTGTTTCTCTTTAAAGACCAAGATTCCATCAAACTCATCACACTTGCCCAAGTATCCTGACCATTCTAAGCATTAAATTATGTGTGCTAACTTTATTTTTTATAGCTGTCACTCAATTACTCATTTATTCAATACAAAAATAGTATAATGGAGAAATTTTAGAGTTCTGTTTTTTTTTTTTCTCCCCACATTTTGGTATGCAAGGCTAAATAATTAATAGGCACAATACATTGCATTATTCTTATTTTGGGGAGTAAGAGGAAAACTTGATTCCCTTTGGATTTCATGCTTCCCAAGTCATCTCACAAAGTGGAAATTAAATAGTACTGCTATTTGGCTGAACAGATGCAGAACAACAATTCAAATTGGACTTTAACAAGAACATGCCCAATAGTGATGACACCACATGCATTTACAAAGCATTCTGAAGTGACCAACATTCTTTCACCTTTAACCCTCATGACAACCCTTTAAAGTCAGATATTCCTAAGAGGTATTACCGTAGTTTCATGGATAAGGAAGCAGTTTTTAGTAATGCTATGTTATCTGTTCAAGTGACCTGCCAGAAGCAGGGAAGTCAAGCTTGAATCCAGAACTTTGGAGTCATCCAGGTGCTCTTTACACTATATGATACTGAGGTCTGCAGACTTCGTACTGCATAAAAAGAATTAATCAACAGAGAAATATTTTGTTTCAAAATGTAAAGCCACTGAATTAAAATAATGAACTATAAATCAAATATCAAATCATACTTAAAGAAGATAAAATGAAAATGGAAGTATAAGCAATATAGTTTTTGTGAATAAAATTAATATTTTTTTCCTTCTCATAGATAGATGGCTTATTCACAGCTGAATTAATCAGAGATTTTTAGATTTTTTTTTTTGTTTATCATCTGTCAACCCCAAATGTAGTAAGACTAAAAATCTATACTTGCAATTTTTTAAAGCTACCATTTTTTGAGTGCCTGGCATGATACAAAGTATTCTATAATTTTCTTTAATCCTCATAATGGTCTTATGATAGAGATAAATATTAACAACTTTCTATTATAGGCAAGAATCTGATATTTAAAGAGGTTAAAAATTGTCTAAAGAGACATAAACACTTATGTCAAAGCTAAGATTTGAACCTGGGTTAGCCCAAACTACAAAGTGTGCTGCTACTGCTGCTAAGTTGCTTCAGTCGTGTCTGACTCTGTGTGACCCCATAGACGGCAGCCCACCAGGCTCCCCCGGCCCTGGGATTCTCCAGGCAAGAACACTGGAGTGGGTTGCCATTTCCTTCTCCAATGCGTGAAAGTGAAAAGAGAAAGTGAAGTCGCTCAGTCGTGTCCGATTCTTAGCGACCCCATGGACTGCAGCCTACCAGGCTCCTCCGTCCATGGGATTTTCCAGGCAAGAGTACTGGAGTGGGGTGCCCTTTGAGCTCCTAACAATTCTGCTGTCTGAGCCTCCCATATGTAAACAGAAGGCATTAGAAGAAATTTTAGAAATGATCTGATTGTAATTTCCACATCAGTCAGGGTTCAATCACAGACACAAAATCATTAGGCTATGCTTGGATTTGTTACAGAGACTTTATTTTATGCAACTGTTGATATCAGTCGGGTTGTATTTGTGACCAATTCTGGAGTCCAAAGTTCACAGGACAGAAGTTGGGAAGGGGAGATGGGTATGGAATGAGGAAGAAGAAGATCAAGCAGGAACCCATGAGCACAGATGAAGGTCGGTATGAAACCCGCATCAGTTTCAGTCATCTCTGAAGTCTATGCTGAGGAAGGAGCTAGGGACACACATACACCTGGCCCAGGAACTGGAGAACTATAAAGAAGATAACTGACACGGTTTAACAATCCAGGCTCATTTGCTGCCTCACACTAGCAAGGTGAGTCAGCAGATGAGTGGCAATGCATACAGTCTACAGAATGGCTATTACTTCACTTTCATCCTCTAAGTCTCCTGTAAGAATCTCTCTTCTGGTTAATGCTAGCTGGAAAGGAGATTAGGGGTTAAGTAATTCAGCCCAGCCATGCGGACACATCACAAAGTCACTGCAATTCTCTTGTTTTACACATAAGAAAGGTATATCTTGGACAAGTTGTGTGATATGTCTAAGACCTCAGACAGAATTGAGAGGGAAGCAATCATGTTAGCTTGCTGTGCATCCTTCCTTTCCCTATAGACTGGATGGCCTATGGGTTTCATTTTACCAGTCAACTATTACAGACTGGTAGTGGCTCCTGGAAACACTGTGAAGGACTCGGAGACCATAAGTTCTGTTACTGACTTGAAATGTCTGCTGTGGGCACAAGAGAAGGGAGCCACGATAAATATGACACACGGGTATCACCTTGTCTTCTACTACTCTGCCTTTCTTCAGAAAAGAAGATTGTAAGGGATATGGATAAATAAATCGGTGACAGCACCATATCTTGCTTAGAAATGCATATAAGTCTTTACTTACAAGCACACTTTTGACATGCAAATTATAAACATAAAGTACTTGATATTCTGTAATTACTCATAGGAAGTAAATTAATTGTGTTTTAACTAGTACTGTTTTTAAAGTTGGGTTTTCATTGCAGCAGGCTAGGGCAGTGAAGGGTTGAGAAAATGTTCTTCCACTTAGACCTAGGAAGGTTCTGCAAAGTTTACATAGACATTTTTGATTAGAATCACACAAACATGTATCTTTTCTATGCATATTCATTATCTCACTCAGAAGCAGATATAATTCCTATTTTCACAGATGAAGAAATTCAGGTTCACAGATGTAAATTTACTTATGGTCCCATAGCTGATGAGTGACAATATAGCAATTCTAATTTCAGTTTAACGACTGCAGGGTCAGCTGTATATAGTTTTCCTGATGATTATATCATATATAAATACATATGTTGACACTAGCAAGAGGGAAAAACTTTCATTTTGAGATTGACTCAGGAAGCATGCCAAGGAATTCTGCTTTCCACCTGAGTCTCCATTCATTGAGTGCTTTGTCATTTACTCATGAAAACCTGCTTGAAACACACATTGCTATTGCTACTGCTAAGTCACTTCAGTCGTATCCGACTCTGTGTGACCCCATAGATGGCAGCCCACCAGGCTTCCCCGTCCCTGGGATTCTCCAGGCAAGAACACTGGAGTGGGTTGCCATTTCCTTCTCCAATGCATAAAAGTGAAAAGTGAAAGTGAAGTCGCTCAGTCGTGTCCGACCCTCAACGACCCCATGGACTGCAGCCTTCCAGGCTCCTCCATCCATGGGATTTTCCAGGCAAGAGTACTGCACAAGGGTAAAACTGTCTCCCTCCTTGATAGGAGACACACACACACACACACACACACACGGAAAAGTAGGAACAAAAGAATAGTAGGGGATGCTGGAACATTTTTAGCTCTCTAGCAAATTTCTATCCTCAAGTATATGCATCTATATTTATGTTTGCCTTAGCTACAGTAGAATAAGTGTTACATTAAAACAGAAGATAAAAATAGGGCCTTTCCATCTGAATGTGTGGCGCCTTGACAACTATGAATGTTTTTTAAAATGTGAAATTTGTTCCTTTCAGACAAGCTAAAAGGATGAAAATCACAGGAATTTGCAAAGGGAGCTAATATTTTCAGAACATGGCATTCTGAGTCTCATTTAACCTTCGCAACCAGGCTCTAAAATAAGTGTTGTCATTCCTGTTTTATAAGTGAATAATTGAAAAAAACTTGAGGGGACTGCTAATGGCCCCAAACAAGTGAGAGACTTTTCTTATTCTTGTTCTCATGGAATTCTTCCTTACTGAGAAAAAAATTTCCTTGTTTCATTTTTTTGGCCCACAGATGAAGTATAAATTTTGTGCAAACAATAAATCTTTAAGGACAGATAATGGGTGAAACCTAAAAGGTAGAAATCACTCTTTAGGATGATAAAATACAATCAGGCAATGGACAATGGTCAGGGATTTGAGTAGACTGCTGGTGGGCTTCCCAGGTGGCACAGTGGTAAAGAATTCGCCTGCCAATGCAGGAGACATAAGAGACATGGGTTCGATCCCTGGGTCGAGAAGATCCCCTAGAGTAGAAAATGGCAACCCACTCCAGTATTCTTGCCTGGGAAATTCCATGGACAGAGCAGCCTGGTGGGCTACAGTCCATGGGGTCATGAAAGAGCTGGACATGACTGAGTGACTGAGCATACACACATCATTAAATATGACATTGGTTGTGAATTTTTTGGTAAATGTTCTTTTCAAGTTAAAGAAGTTCCCCTCTTTCTCTAGTTTGATTAGTTTTTATCATAAATAGGTGTTGGATTTTGTCAACCGCTTTTTCTGCATTTACTGATATGATCGTGTAATTTTTCCTTCTCTAGCCTGTTGATGTGATGGATCACATTAATTGATATTTGAATGTTAAACCTGCTTTGACTATATGAGATGAATCCCACTCGGTCATTGTGTATCATTCTTTTGATATATTGTTAGGTTTGACCTGATTGTATTGTATTGAGGATTTTTGTGTCTATGTTCAAGAGACGTATCAGCCTACGGTTTTCTTTTCTCATAATGTCATGTCTGGTTTTCATATTAGTTTAATTCTGGCCTAGAAAGAGTTAGGGTTTATTACCCCTGCTTATATTTTTGGAAGAGATTACAGAGAAATGGCATGTCTTCATTAAATATTTGCTGGGATTTACCAATAAACCTATCTAGGGTTTATTGTGGTTTGACCTGATTGTATTGTATTGAGGATTTTTGTGTCTATGTTCAAGAGACGTATCAGCCTACGGTTTTCTTTTCTCATAATGTCATGTCTGGTTTTCATATTAGTTTAATTCTGGCCTAGAAAGAGTTAGGGTTTATTACCCCTGCTTATATTTTTGGAAGAGATTACAGAGAAATGGCATGTCTTCATTAAATATTTGCTGGGATTTACCAATAAACCTATCTAGGGTTTATTGTGCTTCTTGCTTGGGAAATTTATTAATTTCTGATTCAATTTCTTTAATAGATATAGACCTATCTATTTCTTCTTGTCTGAGATTTGACAGACATTTCTTTAAAATAATTGGTCCATTTCATCTAGGTTATCAACTTTGTGGGCATACAGTTGTTCATAATATTCCTTCGTTCTTGGGGTCCAGCCCCGATTGGATCCAGGGATTCCCTCAGGATGACAGCGTCAGCGATTAGAATAGCAATAGCTTAATTAGGTATTAATTAGAGATATAAAGAGTGGTTAAATAGGGATAGCTCAGTGAGAAAATGCAGTGGAGAAAAGAGGCTGAATAACTTGGTTTACGTGGAAAACCAATAAAACTCCAAGACAAGGAGTTTGCATCACCTGCGTGGGCCACAGGCATCCTCCCGTTCTCCCAAAGGAGAGGAGACACTAAGCCCTCCCGGGTCAGATCTTAGAAGCCCAGGCAAAATTAGTAGGCTTGACAAGCCTCCACACTCCAGATGGGAATTCAGCCAGAAGGTGAGAAAAAGAACGACATGGGGAGACCAAGCTTTGGTGAGCAATGCCCATAGCTTTATTTTCAACAGGGGCTTTTATACCCTAAGTTGTACATAGAGGATAATAGGGGGTGTGAAATCATGCAAAGTCAGCAGTCTTTGATCCTTATTGAGACCAGGCTTTCTTTTCTGCAAATTTATCATATACAAATGGTTTAGGTGATTTACATCATCTTCTGGCCAGAAGGCCTGTTAACATTTTATGACTCTGACAAAGGTTTGTCAACCATAAGACTTATTTTCTCTAAGAGTAATTATTTTAAAGTTTGGCACCATCCTCCGAAGGTGTTAGATAAAGTTGCATTCCTATAGGGCAAAGGTGCAGTGGGTTTACAACAAAGGAAAGAATTTATTACCTTAAGGGTCTAAAGTTGTTAACACCAAGGCCACTACTTATTTTTTCTACATACCAACTATATTAATTAATACACTTCCAAGGATACAATAGAGGGGATGTGGAAACTTGGCAGCAAGCATTGGCTCAACAATGAAATCTTCTACTAGTTCTATTCTGACGATTTCTAACTCTCTGAGAGGCTCTATACTATTTGAATATCTTAAGCTCCCCGTGCCTCTCACGGTTGGGAGACTGTAAACAATCGTATGCGTAGCTGTAGGAGTCCGGGTAAACCTGTCAGGCAAGTTAGAGAGCCATCTGAGGGGTTTGGATTGAAACACTCCTATTATGCCCAAGAGGCTAATTAGCTAGAGCTCTAAGTTGATTTCCTTCAGAGACAAGATGGTAGGGGATAGCCCCCCCAACCCCTGACCCGTGACTGTCAGAGGAGTTGGTGAAAGTCATGAAGCAGTAAAACAGACAGACTCTGGTTTTGGGGTAGATGCTCAGGCAGATCCAGGGAAGGGGCCCTCGAGCCCTGACTCGCCTTTGCATATCAGGGCTCTCAGCATGACCTTTGCCATGGGTGGGAACTCCCGTGCTGGCTCCCGGCACTTCATTATCTTTTTAATATTCATATAATCTGTTCTGAGGTCCCCTCTTTCACTTCTGATATTTGCAATTTCTATCCTCTCCTTCTTTTCTAAATCATTCTGGCAAAAAATTTATCTATTAAATGATCTTTTCAAATTACCAGCTTTTGGCTTCATTGATTTTCTCTACTGAATTCCTATTTTTAATTTCATTGATGGCAACTCTAGTAGTGTATTTTTCACCTGGTTACTTTGAATTTCAGTTCAGTTCAGTCGCCAGGTCATGACCGACTCTGCAATCCTGTGAACTGCAGCATGCCAGGCCCCCCTGTCCATCACCAACTCCCGAGCCCACCCAAATCCATGTCCATTGAGTCAGTGATGCCATCCAACCATCTCACCCTCTGTCATCCCCTTCTCCTCCTGCCCTCAATCTTTCCCAGCATCAGGCTCTTTTCAAATGAGTCAGCTCTTCCCATCAGGTGGCCAAAGAATTGGAGTTTCAGCTTCAACATCAGTCCTTCCAATGAACACCCAGAACTGATCTCCTTTATGATGGACTGGTTAGATTTCTTACAGTCCAAGCTGAGGGCTCTTTATTGTGTCACATGGGCTCAGTTGCACTGCGGCATGTGGAATCTTAGTTCCTTAACTAGGAATCGAACTGTGTGCCTGGCATTAGAAGGTGGATTCTTCCACTGGACTGCCTTAAAATTCTTTTTTTTTTTTTTTAACTTTCAGTTCAGTTCAGTTCGGTTCAGTCACTCAGTCGTATCTGACTCTTTGCGACCCCATGAATCGCAGCATGCCAGGCCTCCCTGTCCATCACCAACTCCTGGAGTTCACTCAGACTCACGTCCATAGAGTCAGTGATGCCATCCAGCCATCTCATCCTCTGTCATCCCCTTCTCCTCCTGCCCCCAATCCCTCCCAGCATCAGAGTCTTTTCCAATGAGCCAACTCTTCGCATGAGGTAGCCAAAGTACTGGAGTTTCAGCTTTAGCATCATTCCTTCCAAAGAAATCCCAGGACTGATCTCCTTCAGAATGGACTGGTTGGATCTCCTTGCAGTCCAAGGCACTCTCAAGAGTCTTCTCCAACACCACAGTTCAAAAACATCAATTCTCCAGCACTCAGCTTTCTTTATAGTCCAACTCTCACATCCATACATGACCACTGGAAAAACCATAGCCTTGACTAAATGGACCTTTGTTGACAAAGTAATGTCTCTGCTTTTTAATATACTGTCTAGGTTGGTCATAAGTTTCCTTCCAAAGAGTAAGTGTCTTTTAATTTCATGGCTGCAATCACCATCTGCAGTGATTTTGGAGCCCCAAAAATAAAGTCAGCCACTGTTTCCACGGTTTCTCCATGTATTTGCCATGAAGTGATGGGACCAGATGCCATGATCTTAGTTTTCAAAATGGGAAACTTTAAGCCAACTTTTTCACTCTCTTCTTTCATTTTAATCAAGAGTCTCTTTAGTTCTTTTTCACTTTCTGCCAGAAGGGTAGTGTCATCTGCATATCTGATGTGATTGATATTTCTCCTGGCAATCTTGATTACAGCTTGTGCTTCCTCCAGCCCAGCATTTCTCATGATATACTCTGCATATAAGTTAAATAAGCAGGGTGACAAATTTAGTTTGTTCTTCTTCTCTAATTTCCAAAGATAAAAATTTAAATTATTGATTTTAATCTTTCTTCTTTAATAATATGTGCATTCAGTGCTGCAAATTTTCCCTAATCACTGCCTCACTCTATCCCACAAATCTTAATAAGTTGTATTTCCAATTTATTTTATTTTTAAACCTTTTTAAATTTATAAACACTCTTGAAATTCCATGGGCTATATTTAAAGCAGTTGGATGAGTAAAATTTTGACTTTAGCTCTGATAGGTTTTTAAGAGTTGCCATCAGTGATACCATCCAGCCATCTCATTCTCTGTTGTCCCCTTCTCCTCCTGCCCCCAATTCCTCCCATCAACAGAGTCTTTTCCAGTAAGTCAATTCTTCGCATGAGGTGGCCAAAGTATGGCAAGAACTGAGATCAAAAGCACTCTGGAGGGAACCAACAGTAGAATAACTGAGGCAGAAGATAGGATAAGTGAGGTGGAAGATATAATGGTGGAAATAAATGAAGCAGAGAGGAGAAAAGAAAAAAGAATTAAAAGAAATGAGGGCAACCTCAGAGACCTCTGGGACAATGTTAAACACCCCAGTATTCGAATCATAGGAGTCCCAGAAGAAGAAGACAAAAAGAAAGGCCATGAGAAAATACTTGAGGAGATAATAGTTGAAAACTTCCCTAAAATGAGGAAGGAAATAGCCACCCAAGTCCAAGAAACACAGTGAGTCACAAACAGGATAAACCCCAGGCAAAACACCCCAAGACACATATTAATCAAATTAAAAGAAGATCAAACACAAAGCACAAATATTAAAAGCAGCAAGGTAAAAACAACAAATAACCCAAAAGGGGATCCCAATAAGGATAACAGCTGATCTTTCAGTAGAAACTCTTCTAGCCAGAAGGGAATGGCAGAATATACTTAAAGCGATGAAAGAGAAAAACCTACAACCCATATTACTGTACCCAGCAAGGATCTCATTCAAATATGAAGCAGAAATCAAAAGCCTTACAGACAAGCAAAAGCTCAGAGAATTCAGCACCAAAAAACCAGCTCTTCAACAAATGCTAAAGCATCTTCTATAGACAGGAAACACAGAAAGGTTTATAAACTTAAACCCAAAACAACAAAGTAAATGACAACGGGATCATACTTATTAATAATTACATTAAATGTAAATGGGTTGAATGTCCCAACCAAAAGACAAAGATTGGCTGAATGGATACAAAACAAGACCCCTATAGATGCTGTCTATAAGAGACCCACCTCAAACCTAGTAATCAGAAATCTTCGAACAAACAAAAGCCCAAGATCAGATGGCTTCACAGCTGAATTCTACCAAAAATTTAGAGAAGAGCTAACACCTATCCTACTCAAACTCTTCCAGAAAATTGCAGAGGAAGGTAAACTTCCAAACTCATTCTATGAGGTCACCATCACCCTAATGCCAAAACCAGACAAGATGCCACAAAAAAAGAAAACTACAGGCCAATATCACTGATGAACATAGATGCAAAAATCCTTAATAAAATTCTAGCAAACAGAATCCAACAACATATTTAAAAGATCATACACCATAATTAAGTGGGCTTTATCCTAGGGATGCAAGGATTCTTCAATATTCGCAAATCAACCAATGTGATACACCACATTAACAAATTGAAAGATAAAAACCATATGAGTATCTCAATAGATGCAGAGAAAGCCTTTGACAAAATTCAACATCCATTTATGATAAAAAACAAAACCTCCAGAAAGCAGGCATAGAAGGAACATACCTCAACATAATAAAAGCCATATATGACAAACCCACAGCAAACATTATCCTCAATGGTGAAAAACTGAAAGCATTTCCCCCAAAGTCAGGAACAAGACAAGGGTGCCCAATCTCACCACTACTATTCAACATAGTCTTGGAAGTTTTGGCCACAGCAATCAGAGCAGAAAAAGAAATAAAAGGAATCCAGATTGGAAAAGAAGAAGTAAAATTCTCACTGTTTGCAGATGACATGATCCTCTACATAGAAAACCCTAAAGACTCCACCAGAAAAGTACTAGAGCTAATCAATGAATATAGTAAAGTTGCAGGATATAAAATTAACATACAGAAATCCCTTGCATTCCTATATACTAACAATGAGAAAACAGAAAGAAAAATTAAGGAAACAATTCCATTCACCATTGCAACAAAAAGAACAACATACTTAGGAATAAATCTACCTAAAGAAACAAAAGACTTATATATAGAAAACTATAAAACACTGATGAAAGAAATAAAAGATGACACAAATAGATGGAGAAATATACAATGTTCATGGATCAGAAGATTCAATATAGTGAAAATGAGTATACAACCCAAAGCAATCTATAGTTTCAGTGCAATCCCTATTAAGCTACCAACGGTATTTTTCAGAGAATTAGAACAAATAATTTCACAATTTGTATGGCATTACAAAAAACCTTTAATAGAAAAAGAAATCTTGAGAAAGAAGAATGGAACTGGAGGAATCAACCTTCCTGACTTCATGCTCTACTACAAAGCCATAGTCATCAAGACAGTATGGTACTGGCACAAAGACAGAAACATAGATCAATGGAACAAAATAGAAAGCCCAGAGATAGATCCAGGCACCTATGGACACCTTATCTTTGACAAAGGAGGCAAGAATATACAATGAAGAAAAGACAATCTCTTTAAAAAGTCGTGCTGGGAAAACTGGTCAACCATTTGTAAAAGAATGAAACTAGAACACTTTCTAACGCCATATACAAAAATAAACTCAAAATGGATTAAAAATCTAAATGTAAAACCAGAATTTATAAAACTCTTAGAGGAAAGCATAAGCAAAACACTCTCTGATGTAAATCATAGCAACATTCTCTATGATCCACCTCTCAGAGTAATGGAAATAAAAGCAAAAATAAACAAACAGGACCTAATTAAACTTAAAAGCTTTTGCACAATGAAGGAAACTATAAGCAAGGTGAAAAGACAGCCTTCAGAATAGGAGAAAATAATAGCAAATGGAACAAGTGACAAAGAATTAATCTCAAAAAATATACAAGCAACTCCTGCAGCTCAATTCCAGAAAAATAAGCGACCCAATCAAAAAATGGGCCAAAGAACTAAACAGAAATTTCTCCAAAGAAGACATACAGATGGCTAACAAACACATGAAAAGATGCTCAACATCACTCATCATCAGAGAAATGCAAATCAAAACCACAATGAGGCACCATCTCACACTGGACAGAATAGCGGCTATCCAGAAGTCTATAAGCAATAAATGCTGGGGAGGGTGTGGAGGAAAAGGAACCCTCTTACACTGTTGGTGGGAATGCGAACTAGTACAGCCACTATGGAGAACAGTGTGGAGATTCCTTAAAAAGCTGGAAATAGAACTGCCATATGACCTAGCAATCCCACTGCTGGGCATACACACCAAGAAAACCAGAATTGAAAGAGACACATGTACCCCAATGTTCATCACAGCACTGTTTACAATTGCCAGGACATGGAAGCAACCTAGATGTCCATTGGCAGATGAATGGATAAGAAAGCTGTGGTACATATACAGAATGGAATATTACTCAGCTATTAAAAAGAGTGCATTTGAATCTGTTCTAATGAGGTGGATGAATCTGGAGCCTATTATACAGAGCAAAGTAAGTCAGAAAGAAAAACACCAATACAGTATACTAATGCATATATATGGAATTTAGAAAGACAGCAATGATGACCCTATATGCAGGACAGCAAAAGAGACACAGATGTAAATAACAGACTGTTGGACTCTGAGGGAGAAGGCAGGGTTGGGATGATATGAGAGAATAGCACTGAAACATTTATATTATCATATGTGAAATAGATCACCAGTCCAGGTTCAATGCATGAGACAGGGTGCTCAGGACTGGTGCACTGGGATGACCCTGAGGGATGGGATGGGGAGGGAGGTTGGAGGGAGGGTCAGGATGGGGAACCCATGTACTTATGGGGAGCACATGGCTGATTCATGTGAATGTATGGCAAAACCCACCACAATATTGTAAAGTAATTAGCCTTCAGAAAGAAAAATAAAAACAAAAAAGAAATAAACATAGGGCCAACATACAGGGGGCATTTTCCACTCATTTGTATATCAATACATCCCTTGGCCATGCTGTTATACAACTTGAGTGCATACTATTTCATAAAGCCTGGATTTGAAGTCAGTGATAGAACAGTCTAAAAACACAGAATCCTTTATGGTGATGAACTAGAATTTCAAAGCCCACTTGAAGCAAGTCTGACCAATTGAGGGAGGGGGAATTCAGGAGGATGGATCAGAAACTAAGACATTGATTGGTTTAATCCTTTAGTAATAGAGTAACATTATGATCCTTTGGTACATGTCTCTGACTGTCTGTAAAATTTGCTGAGTCTACAGGTAAGTGTGTTAGTAAGTGAACAGAAAACCCCCTCCCTTTATCAGCCAGTAAGTAATGCAGGACAGTGTGGTCATTTAACACCATGGACCCTTAAGTATGATGAAACTCAGCCATGAGTTTTAGCTCTTGGGCCATTTGTTTAATACATGTAGATAACTCTGAGGATATGCTTTTCATAACTTCTTTTAAATTCGGGACATGTCTGGCCTCTTAAATTGTTTACTGGGCATCATTGCCATTAAAGAGAACTTATATTTTTCAGAAGCCCCTCTGAGAAACAACTGGGTGGACTCAATATTCATTTCAGCTTCCTTTGGGCTTGCCAAGTCATCATGCTACAACACCATCTGTTGCCTGATAAGCTTACTCCAAAATCCCTAAGTGGTGGAGGAGATCTTTGGCCTTAGCGAACATTTTCCACTGACCATCTGCCCAGGCCATTATGAGACCTAATTGTAGGCTAACAGCTTTCCAGGACTTAAAAATTCACATAAGCAAGGTATATATGTTCAGTTCAGTTCAGTTCAATTCAGTCGCTCAGTCGTGTCTGACTCTTTGCGACCTCATGAATCGCAGCACGCCAGGCGTCCTTGTCTATCACCAACTCCCAGAGTTCACCCAAACTCATGTCCATAGAGTCGGTGATGCCATCCAGCCATCTCATCCTCTGTTGTCCCCTTCTCCTCCTGCCTCCAATGCCTCCCAGCATCAGAGTCTTTTCCAATGAGTCAACTCTTCACATGAGGTGGCCAAAGTACTGGAGTTTCAGCTTTAGCATCAGTCCTTCCAAAGAACACCCAGGACTGGTCTCCTTTAGAATGGACTCCTTGCAGTCCAAGGGACTCTCAAGAGTCGTCTCCAACACCACAGTTCGAAAGCATCAATTCTTCAACGCTCAGCTTTCTTCACAGTCCAACTCTTACATGCACATTACCACTGGAAAAACCATAGCCTTGACTAGACGGACCTTTGTTGGCAAAGTAATGTCTCTGCTTTTCAATATGCTATCTAGGTTGGTCATAACTTTCCTTCCAAGGAGTAAGCGTCTTTTAATTTCATGGCTGCAATTACCAACTTCAGTGATTTTGGAGCCCCTCAAAATAAAGTCTGACACTGTTTCCACTGTTTCCCCATCTATTTGGCATGAAGTGATGGGACCAGATGCCATGATTTTAGTTTTCGAATGTTGAGCTTTAAGCCAACTTTTTCACTCTCCTCTTTCACTTTCATCAAGAGGCTTTTTGGTTCCTCTTCACTTTCTGCCACTAGGGTCCAAAACTTCCTCTGTAGATCATTCCCACCTCCTCTACTAATTGGGCAAGATCCTATAGTAGTTTTGCACCCAAAACTATAGTAGCTGATTATTTAAATTCAGCCCCTGTTAGCTGGCATTCACTTTCCACCAGATACATTCTACATAGCAAAGTAGCCTAGTTTGAATTTGTTTCTTGGGTTACTCCTTAAGGAGAGATTGATCCCCAAGGTAAGAAAGAGACTGTGTTTCTGACTCTGAGAATGTTCTCCTCCTTTTTGGCCCTTTACTTTATGTGTGTGTGTGTGTGTGTGTGTGTGTGTGTGTTTCTTCATCCTCTCTTTTTAAAAAAAAAAAAATGTGTTTATTTATTTGGCTGTGGTGGGTCTTATTTGCAGCTCACAGGATCTTTGATCTCAGTTGTGGTATGTGTGATCTAGTTCCCTGATCAGGGATTGAAAGTGGGCCCCCTGCACTGGGAGGGGGCCAATGCCAAATTTTTATCTTATATTCAAGCATGTGGCTCAAACAGTAAATAATTCGTCTGGCAACACAGGAGACCTGGGTTTGATTCCTGGTTCAGGAAGATCCCCTGGAGAAGAGAATGGCAACCCATCTCAATATTCTTTGCCTGGAGAATTCCATGGACAGAGGAGCCTGGCAAGCTACAGTCCATGGTGTCACAAAGAGTCAGACACGACTGAGCAAACACTTTCTTTATTTTCATAGTTGATTAACAATGTTGTGTTAGTTCCAGGTGTACAGAAAAGTTTATATATATATATATATGTACACACTACAATATTTAAAATAGATAACCAATAAGGATCTGTTTTGCACAGAGAGCTCTGCTTGATATTCTATAATAAACAAAATAGGAAAAGAATTTGGCCCTTGACTTTTGTGTTTTCTGTCTTTATTACTCTGTGGGTGGTTACAGGCAAAGCAGAGGGTAAATTACCCCAGTCACTCTGCTGCCTTTTCATCTGGAGAGAACACCAGTCCATCCACCTTCCTAGGGTCTTTCTATTCTGTACAATCTCCCTCAAGACCCTGGGCTTCTCCTTCTCTCTTTGTGAGAAGCTGCCACAAGCAAGGCTCAGAGCATAATTTACGGTTTGGAGCATCCATTCAGCAGCACAGCTATCTCTTTGGAGTCCTGGGATGGCCAACGATATAAATTCCCTTGCCTTTACTCACTTAAAGTTACACTTTTCCTAGTTCACCCCAGGGGTTGCGGTCTCAATATCCCTCTTAGGGGAAGCCATAATGATTACATCATAGCATAACCCAGTACCACAGAGGTATTCAGCTGCTAGCAAAGGCTACTCTTCCAACTGTACTTAAAAGATTAGCCACAGCCTCGTGTGTGTGCCTTATTGGCTTGTTTACCTACTACACAAGTCCCTAGAAATGAGGGCATTTTTTAGCTTCAGGGAACCCCAAATCACTGGTCTAGCTGTGGAAATTCCTGCCACTAATGTATTAGCTTGTTATGGGGTCATCAATGGCTCCTACATGGTCTGCATGAATGCTCATTTGCTTCAGTCATGTCTGACTAATTGTGAATCCATGGACTGTAGCCTGCCAGGCTTCTCTGTCCATAGTATTCTCCAGGCAAGAATCTGGAGTGGGTTGCTATGCCCTCCTCCAAGGGCTCTTCCCAATCCAGGGATCGAACCCATGTCTCTTATGTCTTTTGCATTGGCAGGCATGTTCTTGACCACTAGTGCCACCTCGGAAGCCCTTATAATAGAATTAAACTGATAAAATACGCCAAGTAGCTTCTTGTGATAATACGTATCCGCTAACTTCTACAGATTGAGTTTTGCTATTGTCTTTGGTTTTTTGCATGATGATAGTCTTTATCAAACCAGGGTAAATTAAATATTTTAGTATTTTACATTTAATTAACCAATTAAACTATGGATGGATCCAGTTTTAAAATATGAAGAGTGTAATGTTAGACATTACCATCATACTGATAGAGAGATTTATGTATCCCAATAAAATTACAGCTCACTTGTAACTAAAATTTACTAAAATTTGGCATTATTTACTACGAACTCGTTCTCAAGATATTTTTAAATGTATTTTAATTCACATCAAATTCAGGGAGCTGCTGCAGCCGTCCGCCCCGTGGCGCTCTCCCCAGGGAAAGAGCTCACCGGACGCGGCCCTTCCCAGAGCCGAGCTCGGCCCTTCGGCTTCCCCAGCTGTACAGAGGCGCGGCCCAGCCGGCTGAGCCCCGGAAATCCCCGGCTCCCCCCTCCCTCCTTCTGCGCTGCAGTTAGGCCGCGCCCAGAGGCCCAGTCCGCGGCAGCTCCGGCGGGTGATGCCAAATACAGCCATGAAGAAAAAGGTGCTGTTAATGGGGAAGAGCGGGTCGGGGAAGACCAGCATGAGGTCGATTATCTTTGCCAATTACATCGCTCGCGACACCCGGCGCCTGGGTGCCACCATTGATGTGGAGCACTCCCACGTCCGATTCCTGGGCAACCTAGTGCTGAATCTGTGGGACTGTGGCGGTCAGGACACCTTCATGGAAAATTACTTCACCAGCCAGCGAGACAACATCTTCCGTAATGTCGAGGTTCTGATTTATGTGTTCGACGTGGAGAGCCGCGAACTGGAAAAGGACATGCATTATTACCAGTCGTGTCTGGAGGCCATCCTCCAGAACTCTCCTGATGCCAAAATCTTCTGCTTGGTGCACAAGATGGATCTGGTTCAGGAAGATCAGCGTGACCTGATTTTTAAAGAGCGAGAGGAAGACCTGAGGCATTTGTCTCGCCCGCTGGAGTGTGCTTGTTTTCGAACATCCATCTGGGATGAAACGCTCTACAAAGCCTGGTCCAGTATTGTCTATCAGCTGATTCCAAATGGCCAGCAGCTGGAGATGAATCTCAGGAATTTTGCCCAGATTATTGAGGCCGATGAAGTTCTGCTGTTCGAGAGAGCCACGTTCTTGGTCATCTCCCATTACCAGTGCAAAGAGCAGCGTGATGTCCACCGATTCGAGAAGATCAGCAACATAATTAAGCAGTTCAAGCTGAGCTGCAGTAAATTGGCCGCTTCTTTCCAGAGCATGGAAGTTAGGAATTCTAACTTCGCTGCTTTCATCGACATCTTCACGTCAAACACGTACGTGATGGTGGTTATGTCGGATCCGTCGATCCCTTCTGCGGCTACTCTGATCAACATTCGCAATGCCAGGAAACACTTTGAGAAGCTGGAGAGAGTGGATGGTCCCAAGCACAGCCTCCTTATGCGTTGAATATTGCCAAAATACGCTCTCTGAAAATGCTTAATTGCCTTCCCCCCACCCCTTTTTTTTCAATATTCATAATGTCGTGTGCTTATAAGTGGGCTTTGAAATGTGTGCTGCTTATCATTTTCATCTTTCTTCCCTTCTCCCCAGTCTTTTGGACTCTATTTACTCAGTTATCCAGTAGAGCTTTAAAGATGGCCTTTCTGAAAAGTTGGTATGGGGTAACACTAAAGTGGGTGGTGGTGTATGTGTGTATGTGTGTTCTGATTACCTGGTTATAGTAGATACACAAAGCCTTTACAATATCTTCTGTATTCCTTACAAGGTTGCAAAGATGTAATGTTATTTTATCAGCAAGGTATTAAAATGCGTTTATAAATTCTTCTGGCTTCAATCATGAATAAACATTTGCTGTTAGCAGTTAAAAAAAAAAAAAACAAACACATCAAATTCAGATTTGGTAATTTGAGTTGTCAATAAAGTGTGGAATATTTTCCAGTTATGGCCAAATGTGGGAAAGGAAAAACCCACATCACAGGTCTACATCATGGCTACCACCCTTTCAGATTATTCACCAGTGTGTCTGTTTAGTCAGTGAGTTACATGGATATATATTAACCCAGGGCTTTACTGTACTACAAAAGCTATTTGTCCTTTCTTTTTGTAAAGACTTTTTCATTCCTTCTAGCAAAATACTGAGGTTACACTAAAAATAAACCCTGTCCATTAGTTTTAGATTAAGACCATCACGAGCAACATTGTGGAGAATTACTGTAAATGTGTGTATACTGATTGCTCCAAGTTGTACCAGTAAATTACCATGGACAAAATCTGAAGTATTATAGCTAAATGAAAAGAATAAGTTGCTTTCGGATGCAAAATCCACACTATCTACTTCCAGAAAAAGGACACGGAAAATTAAGGAAATCATCTGGGTGATTTACGACTAAATTTCCAAACAATCAAAGCTTGAGTAGTTGAATTACTCTATCTCCCTTCCCCAGTTCCCAAAGTATACATGGGTCCAGCCAGAATAGTTTTTAAAGTTCATGTATTTCCTAAGTCCTGGTGTTTCACAAGAGAGAATACACAATGAGAAGGCTTCCGGTCCCAGTGGCATAGGATGTTTAACAGGGCTTAATCACATCCATAAATGTCTCTCTCAAAACAAAACATCTTGCTTATGAATGACGTCTGTTGCTGTGTGATGTTTCTTTCAGGTGGTGAATTCGCAGATGAAAAATGACTAACACGCAATACCCCAAATAAATTCTATCTCCTCCATCTCTATTGCCCACAAACTTCTTCCCACACACTTCTTCCCTCTTGTTTTAAGAGAATGGAAATAAAGGCAAAACAATCTAGACTGCCAAATTCCATTGTGTACAGAGGAGTCATTTTCTTCCGAGGGTAGTATCCCAACCTCTTTTCCTCTGCCTTTCATTCATGTCCCTGTTGTTGCTGTTGTTGTTTTTATTTTAATTACAGAAAGCAGTCTTGTTGGACTCCTGCCCATGAAAACTCAGAAGCACTTTTAAGTTGTCTTTTTATTATCAACATATCCTAGTGAGAGATTGTCGAATAGAGGTGACTGAAAGATAACACTGCACCAAAGGATACTGGCACATACTTGAGTCTTCTCTGAGCAGCAAGATTAAAGAACTTCTATAATGTAGAGCTGAGAAGGATTTAGAGACTGTCTAACTCACCCTCTTTGTATTAAACCCAGGACAGAGGCACGGACAAGCCAATACCTCCTCACGCCATGTGCTAGTAGGTTGCTACAAAAAGTAATTGCTGCTTATGCACTGTTAAAATTTGCCTTTGATGTTGGAATATATTCTTAAATAAATGTGGTTATGTTATATATCATTTTAATGCACATTTTCCGTTTTGTTTGTTTTTCCTAAATGGCTTATTACTTGCTGTTTATTTTGTATTCATTAAGAGTTCAGACTATGGAAATGGTGTTAGACAGAAAGCAAATTTGTTTTTGTGTTAGACAAAAAGCAAAATTCGAGCAATTTTCTTATTCGAGTTCAAAATGAGCAGTTAAGAAGTGGAGACGACTCGCAACATCAACAATGCATTTGGCCTAGGAACTGCTAATGAATGTACAGTGCAGCAGTGGTTCAAGAAGTTTTGCAAAGGGGATGAAACTTGAAGATGAGGATCACAGTGGCTGGCCATCAGTAGTTGACAATGACCAACTAAGAGAATCATTGAAACTGGTCTTCTTACAACTACACAAGAGTTACCAACGAACTCAACGTTGACCCTTCTATAGTAGTTCAGAATTTGAAGCAAATTGGAAAGATGAAAAAGCTCAGTAAGTGGGTGCTTCATGACAGCTTTCTGAATCCCAGCAAAACCATTACATCTGAGAGGTATGCTCAGTAAATCGAAGAGATGCACTGAAAACTGCAACCCCTACAGGTGACACTGATCAACAAAATGAGCTCAGTTCTTTTCCATGACAATGCCCAATCACACATCTCACAACCAATGCTTCAAAAGTTGAGTGAATTGGGCTCTGAAGCTTTGCCTCATCTGCCATATTGACCTGCCCACTCACCAACTACTGCCACTTCTTCAAGCATCTCAATAACTTTTTGCAGGAAAAATGCTTTCACAACCAGCAGGATGCAGAAAATGCTTTCCAAGAGTTCATCAAATCCCAAAGCACAAATTTTATGCTACAAGAAGAAACAAACTTACTTCTCATTGGCAAAATTGTGTTGGTTATAATGGTTCCTATTTTGATTAATAAAGATGTGTTTGAGCCTATATATAATGATTTAAAATTCATCTGAAACCACAATTAAGTTTATACCAACCTAATAGTTCTACATAACCCTTAATAAATTGCCTTTCCCACTCTGCCAATCTACCTAGTTGCTAACATAGCACAGACTCAGGATTAGAGCCACTGCCCAAAGCCATGTGGCTGTTTAGACCTCAAGTTAAATATTTTAAACAGGAAGAACCAAATACTGACTAAAATTGAGATTTTCTAAAGGAATCAGGTAAGTAAACACAGAGGAAAAAATTAACAAACTTGAATTATACTTCCTCTCATGTAATCCTTATTTCTTTTCCAGAGGATGTTAATAAAATAGAGAATTAGGAGAGTTTGAAGGAGGAAGGGATAAGCAAAGATCTTGATGACTCCCCAAAACAAGTAATTCATGGACTATTAATTCCAGTCTCATCTATTAAAATTGATAAACCATGGGTTTCTCAGCCATTCTATAGCACCCAATGGATTTTTTGGTGAACTGAATTAAGTAAATGTGGAGAACAATATTAAATCAGATTAAGCTATCTATTGTATTTATTTCATGTTGTTTTGCCAGGAGGAGCAAGATTCATTTCTGTGAATCTTGTATTGCATATTTTCCCTCTTGCTTTATTGGTTTAGGAAATCCAGACTTACATTTTTAACCTCTTTGTACCAACAATAGCATTTTTATTGCATATATTTAGTATACTAACACTAATTATACAACCAATTTATTTTTTTCTCTTATTTTTAAGTTATTTTACATTCTTTTTGGAATGAGCTATAGTTTGAATCAATCATATAATCCATAAATTAATCAGTTTTTCTCATTTCTCAAAACAAGATGAAATGTTTATAGGCATAAGCTGGAAAGAAACATGCAGGGTAAAACGTATTCTATGTAGTGGTAAGAATGCCATTTATAAAGCTTAACCAATAAATAACACTCTCCTTTGTCTCCTGCTGCTAAGTCGCTTCAGTCATGTCCGACTCTGTGCGACCCCATAGACGGCAGCCCATCAGGCTCCCCCATCCCTGGGATTCTCCAGGCAAGATTACTGGAGTGGGTTGCCATTTCCTTCTCCAATGCATAAAAGTGAAAAGTGAAAGTGAAGTCGATCAGCCGTGTCTGACTCTTAGCGACCCCATAGACTGCAGCCTACCAGGGTCCTCCGCCCATGGGATTTTCAAAGCAAGAGTACTGGAGTGGAGTTCTCCATTGCTTTCTCTGCCTTTATCTCCTACATATGAATAACTCCATTAGAACTTGATGTAAGTTGTATGATAATATGCAGAAATAAACAGGACCATCCTCAAGGAAGCAGAACTTGGAAAATCAATTACGCTTCCTTCTCCAGCGCAAAATTAATTTTCAGATGTTAGGTCCTTATAATGAACACTATGTACTGCCTTTGAGGTCAGGGAGATGTGCTGCAAAATGTGATAGAACTTTTAGTCTAAGGTGGACCTGAGGCAGGTGTGTGTGTATTTGTGGTTCCCCTTGGTGTCTGCCTTCCATGTCCAATTTCTTCCAGTTTCAATCAATCTCAATAAAAGCTGTTAAAATAATTTTCCTAAACCACACTGTTATTACTCTCCTGCTCACATTTTCAGTGGCTCCCTATTACCTGCAGAGTAAATCCAAACTCCTTGCAATGGCCACTTGGAATTCAGATACTAAAACTCTCTGCTTTTTGAAATTCTACACATTCTTCAAGCCCCAAATTCCTCTCTCCCAATCCCCTACCTGAAAGTAGTTTCTCCATTTTGTGCTCTTATACCACAGGCTGCCAGTAATTATAGGTATTTGTGCTCATTTGGGGGCCTAGTTGTAAAGAATCAGACTGCCAAGGAAGAAGACACAAGAGACATGGTTTCAAACCCTGGGTCAGGAAGATCCCCTGGAGGAGGGCATGGCAACCCACTCCAGTATTCTTGCTTGGAAAATCCTATGGACATAGAAGCCATGGCAGGCTGCGCAAAGAGTCAGACATGACTGAGCATACATACATACATGCTCATTTTATCTCTCAGACTCTATTGTGAAAATATGGATAGTAGGAAAAGACAGTCTTTTTCATCTTCCTGTAGTTCTCACAATTCTTTGCACAGTGAAGACACTGAACAAATGTCTATAGAACTGAATCGAACAGTGGTTAGTAAAATTAAGTTGGCATTAGGTTTTATATGTGCAGTCACCTTCTCATAAGACTATACCAATCCTTCTAGTCCAGAGACTGGAATCCATCAAAGCAAAGGACAAAATCTGGAATTACAGATGCCTGATATACTTGAGACCACTGTGGTCAACAGTATTCAAATAAACATCCCTTAGTTGGTTGCTTTTAAAGATGGTAGTAAAATATACATAGCATAAAACTGACCATCTTAACCATTTTTTAAGTGCACACTTCAGTGTTAAGTACATTCACACTGTTGTACAACTATCACTACCATCCACCTCCAGAAAATTTGACATCTTGCAAAATTGAAACTTTATACCTATTAAACTGCAACTTCCCATTCTCCTCTCCCTGCAGCCACTGGAAATCCTCTTCTACTTTCTGTCTTTAGGAAGTAGATGATGCTAGATTGCTCACACAATCCCTCACAATGGCTATTGTGGATAATGCTGTTATGAATGTAAGTGCATTAAAAAAAAAAAAAAAAAAAAAACCTCTTGGAGGCCGTTTTCAATTCTTTGGTGGAATATCCAGAAATGGAATGACTGAATCACATGGTAATTTTATTTTAAAATTTTTACAGAACTGCCATAATGTTTTCCATGGCAGCTGCACCATTTTGCATTCCCACAAACAGTGCACAATGGTTCCAATTTCTCTACATCCTCATCAACCCTGGATATTTTCTGTTTTTGTGAAGGAGCCATCTTAATTGTGCAGAGGGGTATCACATTGTCATTCCATTAGTTTTTGAAACAGAATTTTTAGAAAATTGCTCTGCATTTCAGCCATTACATTTAAGAGGACAAAAAAGTATTCAGTAAAAGATGAGTAGATTTACAAGTTATTCATAAGAGACAGCAATCCTCACCAACTTTAACTTTGTTAATAATATGAAAAAAAGACCTATTCTTTCCTAAGCCTTAAACTCCTTGCCTAAGGTCTCAACCACTGACACTGAAAACTATGTAATGGTGTAAATTACCAGGCATGACTGGTAGTGATTAGTCATGACTGCTAAATTTCTTCTAGAATAACAATAGGTGGCAATAAAGAAGATCCTAAATGGGCCTGTCTATTTAAAGACAATGAAGACATTATAATATATCCTTTTTACTCTTTTTTCCCCCTAAGCATTCTGCATTTGATAAAACCCAAAACACACTTAGCCTTGAGCAATAAGCACTCCCCTCTTTTTTTAAACACATGTGTGTCTCAAGAGAATGAATCCATATGTTTCTGATTCATTTACAATTAATTCATCAAAATGTTGTTTTGATGTCCAAGAAGCTTTATTGAGGCTCTCTTATGAGTCTTTTTTCTTAGAAACAGGAAATCATGCCTTGCCAAGAACCAAACTCAAAACACTCCAAAGGATTTTTGAGCTGAGTTTGAAACATTGAGACTTCAACATCTAAGTGACTGCCAAACTTCAACAAGAACATCTCTTCATCTAGACATGTAAGCCAAACCCAGATTTAATGTCAGATTAATCTGTATCTTTTGAGATGCCCAACATGACTTGAGACTTTTGGAAAAGCAATGTAAGATTCCAGGTGAGCAGAAAAACTGTATGAACATGAGAAGGAAGACCAACAGAATTTTTTAAAGTGTAGACTAGCAAGACACAATGATCTTACAAAAATGCTTATAGACAGCACATCCGCTGATAAACCTCTAACATTCTCCTTTCTTTCCTTTTTGTAAGCTATCTCAAATAGGATGGCTTAACACCAGGTGATACTAAGCAACATAGAGTCCAGGTTGTTCTTTCATTTACACGCTTTCCCTAATACCAAACTTTCCTCTTACAGAGGTCAAGGCCATTTCCTTTTCAGTGCTCCAGGCATTAACATTTCAACCATCTGGAGGGTTCTGCTTCTCTTCTACTTGAACTTGTTCAAGTTTAAATCTTATATCAGTACTCCACTAATGCTCCAATCTAGCCAAACATATCAGCTTTCTCCAAATCTCATCTTATGCTTTCAGATCAAATCTTGGCTCACATCATTCCAGGTTTTTCTACCTCTCTGAATCTCATCATCTTTCCTACTTGAATCTTGTTTGCTCTTTAAGGCCATACAAGTCAACCTTAAGCTAATGTCATCTTGTTTCCTTCAGAATGTATATAGCACTTATTTTTAAGATATATGATTATTACATGTACTCCTCTGTAACACCTCTTTTACTGTCATCAAATATATAATAAAAAGATTAAATTTTCAAATACTTTATTGGCTCCACAACTAGCTGCTACCTAGCTGCACTGGGGAGAAACACGAAATAAAACTGATTGCACTTAGAGAATCCTACATGTGACAAGAAGTATAGAAAAATATTTCAATTTACATATGATTCTAGCTTTGTAATTTATGAAAGCAATAAGATGGTTCTAGAGGAACAAAACTTAAAGAGGGATCAACTTGAGGTATAATTCTGCTAGAATCAGATATATCAGGTTTACTCCTGAGTTGCCTTAAAGTTAGTTGTAAGTATCAGAGAGAAAAGAAAAGATAAAATATTCTTTTCACCTTAATTCAGATCAATGAAGACTGACTGGTTAATAATAAGAGAGTATGCTATCAGAGTTCTCCAGAGAAACACAGAAGCAACAGGAATTATAGGAATTAACTTATGTGATTATAGAGGCTGAGAAGTCCCACCATTTGCCATCTGCAAGCTGGAAAGCCAGAAAAATCTGTAAGGTAATTGTAATCACAAGTCCATCCCTTGTCAATGAGGCATCCACATGCATTTCCTTAAACCAAACTTAATCCATAAGTAAAAACATTAACAGGTTCATAATTCTACCTAACATGATACAACTATATCCTGCATAGAGCCAAATATCTTCCCCAGAAGAGGAGGCAAAGTCCTTAAATAACATGTATCTGATATTCTGTAATTTAAATACTAGATGTGAATACTGATATAAATCAATTATTATATAATTGATTATACATTTATATAATTATATAATAACATCCATTATTATATAATAAGGGAATAAGAGAGGAAATAAAACAAAACTATTTGACATATATGAAGTGAAGTGAAAGTCACTCAGTCATGTCCAACTCTTTCCAACCCCATGGACTATAATTTGCTAGGCTCCTCTGTCCATGGAATTCTCCAGGCCAGAATATTGGTGTGGGTAGCTGTTCCCTTCTCCAAGAAATCTTCCCAACCAAGGGATCGAACCCAGGTCTTTCACATTGCAGGTGGATTCTTTATTGTCTGAGCCACCAGGGAAGCCCATTTGACATACATCAAAATGTGTGTATATGTATTTTATATATATATATATGTATACACAACATATTCATAACTAAAGAGGAAATACTTACGACAATTACAGTTCTTATTTCTGGAGGTGGTCATATGGTCATGACTGGCATTTATAATTACTTTTTTTTACTACCCATTCTGTATTTGCTTTGTCTTCAGCAAGCACATTAGCTATTCATTGTTCTTTACCTACTGGAGGGACCCAAATTTTCATCCTTGAAGGGTCTGGGCCACTACTCATTCTGCCTAGATTGAATTATAGTTTCCATTGGCCTTAATTGCAGGGCATGATAATACTAAGAAAAACCCTAAAGGATCTTCTATGATCCACATATAATCTTCTTTACCTCCATTATAGACTAGTAGTCCAGTTTTCTCCAGTTAACCCAGCCAGCACCATAACTCTCAGCTTTGTTTGTTGATTCAGAGGAATGAATAACCCAAAGAGGCTTAGTGGCCAACTTAACTTCCAGTTCAATGACATTACTGTTGTATCTCCTGGTGGAAGATTCCTCCCTCTGGAAATGAGACTTGTGAACCAGTGGAGCATAAAGTCATGGAAACAGGAAGTAAAAGTTTGCTAGTGGAGCACTAGAGCTACTATTGAGTGGTGTCATTCCTGTTTCCACCCCTTAATCTCCAGACCTATGAATTCTTACTATGGGAGAAACAGCACCTATATTGGATACTGACTCAGAATATATATAGTCTTCTGGAGGCCCCTGCCTTGCAAATCATGGTCATCTAACTGCTGGCGCCCCACTCCAGTAATCTTGCCTGGAAAATCCCATGGACGGAGGAGCCTGGTAGGCTGCAGTCCATGGGGTCATGAAGAGTCGGACACGACTGAGTGACTTCCCCTTTCCCTTTCAACTGCCACTGTAACTGAGTCTTCAAAGGGCTATTTTCATTGTTCCATCAAGCCAACTGCATCAGGATAGTAGAAGACATGGCTAGATCAGCAAATTCCTTCATCATGGGCCCACTGCCACATTTCTTTTGCAGTGAAATAAGTTTCCTCATGGGCTCCCCCAGTGATTCAGTGGTAAAGAATCTGCCTGCAATGCAGAAGATGCAGCTTTGGTCCCTGGGTCGGAAGGGCATGGTACCATATCAAGAGCTCAGTGTTGGTCTCTGCTGCTAGCAGGTTGAGCTTTCATGCATGGCCATAGTCAGATAAGCATTGGTGAGTGGAATTCAATGTTTCTGAGTCCATGCCTAACCTCCATCCCTGACACCATGGCTAATATGTTCATGAGTCCATTGGACAATGACAGGAGTGCTGAGGAAAGAAAGTGCTGGATGGGTAGACTCTTGATGATTAAATCTTCCTCTGCTGAGGTCACTCTTTTGTGGAACACAAATATCTTCATGTTTTTGCCAATTCAGTGAGGTCTATCTATATACCTGTTTGCTGAAATTTCTTTGTCACCAATTTTCCAATCATGTTCCATGACGTATTATCTTTTGCCAAGGTACATCATACACTGGGGAAAGGGAAGCAGTCAGACTTCTTGGGGACTATTGGACAAGAGCTCCAAACTGACACTGATTCCAGGAGATCCAAATGTCACTGTGGCCATGCAGTCAGAGTAGGGGCGTATCGGTAGGGCTCTTGAATCCCTTCTGTGGTTATTTCCCCAGTTGTAGAGCATATAATTGTAATTGACCTACTTAGCAGTTGGCAGAATCCAGCAATGTTTCTCTGACTAATGTGGAGTGAGACCTGTTGTGATGAGAAAATCTAAATAAAAGCCATCAGAACTGCTTCCACCTAGGAAAATAGTAAATCAAAAGCAATGCACATCCCTGGAGGAATTACAGAGTCTGGTGTCACCATCAAGGACTTGAAAGATGCATGACTGGTGATTCCCAGGGCATCTCCAGTCAGCTTTTCTATTTAGCCTGTGCAGAAGGCAGATATGACCTTGGAGAATGAGAATAGATGATTTTTTTAAATTTATTTTTAATTGGATGAAAACTACTTTACCAACATTGTGTTAGTTTCTGCCATACAACAACTCAAATCAATCATAAGTGTACATATATTGCCTCCCTGTTGAGTTTCCCTCCACTCCCCCTGCCCCATCCCATCCCTCTAGGTCATCACAGAATGCCAGGCTGGTCTCCCTGTATTATACAGCAGCTTCCCACTAGCTATCTATCTTATGCATGATTCTGTATATATGTCAATGCTACTTTCTCAATTCGTCCCACCTTCTCCCTCCTCAACTGTGTCTAC
The DNA here is from genome assembly GCF_029378745.1 of Bos indicus. Lineage (NCBI taxonomy): Eukaryota > Metazoa > Chordata > Mammalia > Artiodactyla > Bovidae > Bos > Bos indicus. Next base: position 71,316,532 of record NC_091767.1, on the reverse strand, counting down.
AAGTCTTGGAGAGTGAGAATGGATTATTGCAAGCTTAAGTGGTGGCTCCAATTGCAGCTGCTGTACCAGATGTGCATTCACTTCTTCAGCAAGTTAGCATAACCTTTGGTATGCAGATAATAATCTTGCGAATGTCTTTTTCTCCATACCTGGTCATACCAGAAGCAACTTGCTTTCAATTGCCAAGGCCAGGAATATACCTTCATTGTTCTATCTTAACAATATATCAACTCTCCAGACCTATGTCAGAAATTAGTTTTCAGGAATCTCAATGACATTGTGCTGACTGGATAGAAGGAGCTAGAAGGAGAAACTACCTAAGACTTATTGGTAAGACATGTGTTTGTTAGAGAGTGGGAAATAAACTATATTAAAATTCAGGGGCCTTTTACTTCCATGGAATTTCTAAGGGTCCAGTGGTGTAGGGCACATTGGAATATCCCCCTTGTAACGTGAAAGATTAGTTGTTGCATCTGCTCTGTCCTATAGGTAAGAAAAGGCTTCCCTGGTGACTCAGCAGTAAAGAACCCGCCTGCCAATGCAGGAGATGCAGGTTCAATCCACGTTTCAGGAAGATTCCCTGGAGGAGGAATGGAAACCTACTCCAGAATTCTTGCCTAGGAAATCCCATGCACAGTGGAGCCCAGCAGGCTACAGTCCATGGGGCCACAAAAGAGTTGGACACTACTTAGTGACTCAACAACAATAGCCAAGAAAGAAGCACAACACGTAGCAGTCCTCTTTGCATTTTGAAAGTGGTATCTTCCTAATTTGGCTGAGTTATCCTAGTCGGTTAATAGAGTGACCAGGAAAGCTGCTCATTTTGAGAGGAGCCTAGAAAGAGAGAACGCTTTACAATAGGTCCAGGCTGCTGTGTGAGATGTTCCACCAGTTGGGTTATATGATTCAGAACATTCAATGATGTTGAAGTGTCAGTGATAAGAAGGAATGCTATTTCCAGACTTTCATTTCAGTTCAGTTCAGTCGCTCAGTCGTGTCCGACTCTTTGTGACCCCATGAATTGCAGCACGCCAGGCCTCCCTGTCCATCACCAACTCCCGGAGTTCACTCAAACTCACGTCCATCGAGTCAGTGATGCCATCCAGCCATCTCATCCTCTGTCGTCCCCTTTTCCTCCTGCCCCCAGTCCCTCCCAGCATCAGAGTCTTTTCCAATGAGTCAACTTTTCGTATCAGGTGGCCAAAGTACTGGAGTTTCAGCTTCAGCATCATTCCTTCCAAAGAACACCCAGGACTGATCTCCTTTAGAATTGACTGGTTGGATCTCCTTGCAGTCCAAGGGACTCTCAAGAGTTTTCTTTAACACCACAGTTCAAAAGCATCAATTATTTCGCTCGCAGCTTTCTTCATAGTCCAACTCTCACATCCATACATGACTACTGGAAAAACCATAGCCTTGACTAGATGGACCTTTGTTGGCAAAGTAATGTCTCTGCTTTTGAATATGCTATCTAGGTTGGTCATAACTTTCCTTCCAAGGAGTAAACATCTTTTAATTTCATGGCTTCAAGACTTTAGCAGGCCTCTATATGTGCACTGCAGCATAGGCTTTTCAGAGTTGGGAGAAAAGCCCTGCCATCAAATACAGTTAATTATTCTTCATTTGTGAAACAGCTTTTTGCCTGTTTCTGGTCTCTACTAGACACTGAATGCTTGACCATGGGCCACCAAATTACCATGAACCTGAGCTGTCCTTCATCCACTGGGTGCAATCTGACCCACCAAACCATCAAGTTGAGTGTGCAGCCCAGTGTCCGTCAATAGATGAATGGATGAAGGAGATGTGGTTATGTGTATATGATGGAATATTACTCTACTCAACCATAAAAAATATTGAATTCTCACCATTTGCAGCAACATAAATGGAACTGAAAGGGTATTATAACAAGTGAACTAAGTCAGACAGAGAAAGGCAAATGCTGTACTATTTTACTTATATATACAATCTAAAAGAATAAAAAAGCAAACGAACAAATACAACAAAACAGAAACAGAGTTATAGATACAGAGAACAAATTGGTGGTTGCCAGAAAGAAGACAGTTGAGGGGGGCGAGGGAGGAAAGGAATTGGTGAGGGAGATTGAGAGACACCAGCTTCCAGCTGTAAAACAAAAATAAATGAGTCACAGTTACGACATGTACAGTGTGCAGAATATGGTCAATAACTATGTATTATCTTTGTATGGTGACAGATGGTGACTAGACTTACCATAGTAATCATTTTGAAACATGTAGAAATATTGCATCACTTTATTGTGTAACAGGAACTTACATAGTATCAGAGGGCAATCATATTTCAAAAACAAACAAACTCATAGAAAAAGAGACCATATTTGTGGCTACCAGAGGTGAGGGTTGCAGGAGGGGGAATTGTATAAAAACAATCAAAAGGTATAAACTTTCAGTTATAAGATAAATAAGTAATAGGAATGTAATGTATAATGACAAATATAATTAATGCTGCTATATGCTGTAACAAAATTGTTAAAGTAAATCCTAAGAGTTCTCACCACAGGAAAAAAAAATTTTGTACTCCTTTGATGCTTTTATCTATGTGAGACAGTGATGTTCACCATTTGGCAATCATTTCATGATGCATGTAAGTCGAATTATTATGCTGTATACCTTAAACTTATATAGTGCTGTATTTCAACTACATCTCAATAAAACTGGAAGAAAATACAAATTAAAAAATAAATTAAATACTAAAAAACTCTCTGCAGCAATATAATAAAGAGAATCAACATGGAAAGAAGCAAATTAATAAACAGAAACAATGAAGCAATGTGGAAACATTAATGGTAAACTGAAACTTTCTAAAGGATACAGGGGGAGATGAGTATGCTGGAGATATTTTTCTGTCAATCTTAATCTGGATATGTAGTACAAATCCACCTAACACAGGAATGGCAAAAGTGGAATGAGGTTTTCCTTTAAGGATTCTTTTATGCTAGAAAGATCGAAGAAAATGAGGAGCCCTGCCCTTGAATTCAAAATTACCAAAACCATCCCCTGACGTCAGATGAAAGAGATCAAGTCAGGGAGAGTGTTTGACATCAATATGCTGCCTGTGCTAGTGGTAAAGAACCTGCCTGCCAGTGTAAGAGACATAAGAGACACAGGTTAGATTCCTGGGTCAGGAAGATCCCCTGGAGGAGGGCATGGTAATCCACTCCAGTATTCTTGCCTAGAGAATCCTATGGAGAGAGGAACCTGATGGGCTACAGTCCAAAGGGATGCAAATAGTCAATCTTTGGCAACTTGGCATGCACACACATAAGAATAAAATTTCCCTTAAGGCCAAGTCATGCTAGGTTATGCTTAACTCCATAAAGTTACAGTTTCCACTTTGTGTGGAGAAAGGGTAAAGTATTGGAGAAAGTTTCTGATAACTGCTTGAAAAGATTGTACACAATCAGGTTTCTAGTTCTTAATTGTCAGTAGAATTATGGATTTACAGTTCAAAAGGATAGATATTTGGTATTTAATTTTAATATAAAGGAGGCTTCCCTGATGGTTCAGACAGTAAAGAATCCGCCTGGAATCTAGGAGACCTGGGTTCAATCCCTGGGCTGGGAAGATCTCCTGGAGAAGGGAATGTCTACCCACTCCAGTATTATTGCCTGTAGAATTCCAAGGACAGAGGAACCTGGAGGGCTACAGTCCATGGGTTGCAAAGAGTCAGACATGACTAAGCGACTAACACTTTAACTTTTTCTTTAACATAAAGAGAATTTGACTGAGCAGCCTTAGTGTTCAACATTCTAGACTTTCAAAAGGCTACCTGAGGAACCAGTTTCTGATTCACAAATTTGCAGTACTGATGATAGCCGGCATACTCTAGAAGCCTGGGGACTTGTGGAAACAAACAAAAAAAGAGAGCTGAGGACAGGCAGCGGAACTCGAGCACTTGTGGTACCATTGATAGACATGAGAGGGAGCAAGAATTCACAGATTTCTGAAAAAGGAAATCAGCAAATTCCTCAGACTGATATTTACACACAAACCCAGAGAAGATACATCCTCAGAAAAGGTTTGAGAGACCCCCATAATCTCTAGACAAACTTATTGGTGAAGTTCTTATAAGATCAGTTCATACAGATTGTGAAAGGTGTTTTTTTTGTTTGTTTGTTTTTCCAGTGTATAGATCCTAACAAAGACACATTAAGAAACAGGAAAACATGGGCCATTCAAAGGAGAAAAATAAATATGAATGGAAAACCTAACTCTAAACCTAACCTAACCTAACCCTAAACCTAACTCTAAACCTAACCTAACCCAACCCTCCAAAACCTAACTCTAAACAAATGGAAGTTTATGAATTATCCAACAGATAAGTCAAAATAACCTTTATAAAGATGCTCAAAAGCTCAAGAAAACAATGCATGAACAAAATGAGAATATAAATTATAGGTTAAAAGAAATTAAAAAGAACCAAACAGAAATTTGGAGCTAAAGAACATAATAATGCATTTGAAAAACTTACTAGGGGCAGGGGAGGAGCATTCAACATTAGACTTTTTCAGGCAGAAGAAAGACTGTGGAAAGAAAAGAAAAGTGGACTTGAAGCCATATCATTGAAAATTATCCAGTCAGAGAAGCAAAAAGAAAAAAAGGATGAAAAAGTATAAAGAAAGCCTAAGCAATTGATGAGATACCACCATAAAGAGGAATACATGCATTATGGAAGTCCCAGGAGAAGAGACAAAAAGGAAGAAAGATTACTTGAAGAAATCATGGCCAAAAATGTCTCAAAGCTGGTGAAGAAAAAGTACATTTAGTTTTAAGAATCCCAGTGAATTCCAATCAGGGTGAACCAAGAGTGAACATCCAGACACGTTATAATCAAATTGTCAAAAGTCAAAGACAAAAACAATTTTAAATGGAGCAAGAGAAAAGCAATTCATTACATACAGAGGAGTAGCCATTAGATTATTAGCAGACTTCTCAACAGAAACCCTATAGGTAGAAAGGAATGGAATGATATATTAAAAGTACTAAAAGAAAAAAATTCCCATCCAAAAATGCAAATTCTGGCGAAACTGTTCTTTAAAATGAAGGGGAAGTAAAGAATTCTATAGATGAGCCAAAGTTGAGAAAGTATCTCACTTCTGCTGCTGCTAAGTCGCTTCAGTCGTGTCCAACTCTGTGCGACCCCGTAGACGGCAGCCCACCAGGCTCCGCCGTCTCTGGGATTCGCCAGGCAAGAACACTGGAGTGGGTTGCCATTTCCTTCTCCAGTGCATGAAAGTGAAAAGTGAAAGTGAAGTCGCTCAGTCGTGCCCGACTCTTCGAGACCCCACGGACTGCAGCCTACCAGGCTCCTGCATCCATGGGATTTATTTTCCAGGCGAGAGTACTGGAGTGGGGTGCCATCACCTTCTCCAATCTCACTTCTAACCAGCCTTAAAAGAAATGTTAAAGTGAGTTCTTCCAGGTGAAATGAAAACATACTAGATAGTAACAAGGCATATGAAAGTATAAAGCTTGCTGGTAAGGGTAAATGCATAAACAAATATAGAATACAGTATTATAACAGTGTTGGTAGATTAAATCACTTTCAATTATGGTGTAGAAATTAAAAGGAAAAATGTAATAAGAACATGTTAAAAGATATATAATATAAAAGATATAAATTGTGACATCAATAATATAAAGTGTGGTGAGAGATGGAAGAAGTTAAATAGTTTCTATATGTAATTTATTATCAGCTGAAAACAAACTTTTATAAATAAGACCATATAAATGAATTTGCTTACAAAACAGAAAGAGACTCACAGACTTACAAAATGAACTTATGGATAATTATTTTTTGGCCTGTATGAAAAAAATATTTTGCCAGGGGAAAGGGATAGTTAGGGAGTTTGGGATGGTCATGTACAGACTTCTATATTTAAAAGGACCTATTGTATAGCACATGGAACACTGCTCAGTGTTATCTGTAGTCTGGATGGCAGAGGTATTTGGGGGAGAATGATACATGTACATGTATAGCTGAGTTCCTTCACTGTTCACCTGAAACTATCACAATATTGTTATACTCTCATACAAAATAAAAAGTTTAAAATTTTTTAAATAAATATAAATAAAACAAAGCTGACAAGTTAAAAAAAAGAAAGATAAATAAGATGTTCCATGTAAGCACAATTGTAACCATAAAGAAAATATCCGTAGAAGACAAAAAGAAAAAGAAATGAAAGAATCTCACCTAAAAATCAATAAAACACAAAGAAGAAAGCAAGAGAGAAAAAAAAGGGACAAAAATGTTATAAACCAAACATAAAACAATTAACAAAATTGCAACTATATGAGCAGTTATATGCCCTAAGTTGGATAATATAGAAGAAATGGATAAATTCCTAAAAAACACACAACCTAACAAAACTGAATCATGAAGAAATAGAAAATCTGAACAAGCTTATAACTAACAAGTGTATTGAATCAGGATGCAAAAACCTCCCATCAAAGAAAAGCTCAGGACCAGATGTCTTCACAGGAGAATTCTACTAAACATTTAGCAAAGAATTAGTCCCAATCCTCAAACTTATCCAAAAACCTGAAGAGGAGGGAATATTTCTTAACTCATTTTATGAGGCCAGCATTACCTTAATACCATAGCCAGGAAAAGATACTACAAGAAAAGAAAACTACAGCCCAACATTCCTGATGAGTACAAATGGAAAAAATCTCAACAAAATACTCATAAACAGAACTCAATAGCACACCAAAATGATCTTACACCATGACCAAGTGGAACACATCTCTAGGTTGCAAGGATGATTCAACATATGAAAAACATTAACAGATCAAAGGATTAAAATCATATGATCCTCTTAACAGATACAGAAAACCACTTGACAAAACTGAATACACTTTCATGATAAAAATTTCAACAAACTAGGAATAGAAGAAAATTACCTAAATATAATAAAAGCCATATCTGAAAAGCTCACAGCTAATCTTATATTCAAAAGGGGAAAACTGGAAGTTTTTCCTCTAAGATCAGGAACAAGGCAAGGATGCCCACTCTCACCACTTTTGTTCAACGTAGTACTGGAAGTCCTAGCCAGAGCAATTCGACAAGAAAAAAAGCATCTAAATTGGAAAAAGAGAAGTAAAACTATCTCTGATTGCAGATTATATGATCTTATATGTAGAAAATCCCAAAGATGCCAAAAGAATTGTCAGACCTAATAAAAAGAAATTCCACGAAGTTTCAGGATAAAAAATCAGCACACCAAAATCAGTTGCATCTCTGTACACTAACAACATGCTAGCTGAAAGTAAAATCAAGAATAACAAAATCATTTATGATAGCCTTGAAAAACTTAAATGGGATAAAACTTAACTATGGAGGAAAATGATTTATACACTGAAAGCTGCAAAACACTGATTAAAAAATAAAAGAAGATACAAACAAATGGAAAGACATACAGGTCCATGGATTGGAAGACTTAATATTGTTTAAATGCCTATACTGAAGCATTATAACGATTCAATGCAATCCCTGTCAAAATCCCAGTGGCATTTTTGAAGAATAAAAAAGAGCAATTCTAAAATTCTTAAGAATCCATAAAGAGCTTTGAATAGTCAAAACAATCTTGAGAAAGAAGAAAAAAGATGGAAGTACCACACTTCCCGACTTCAAACCACATTATGAAGCTATAATAATCAGAACAGTATAATAGGGGCATAATGACAGTCATATAGACCAATGAAATAAAATAGAGAGCCCAGAAACAAACCCACACGTATAGAGTCAACTCATATTCTATAAGGGTGCCAAACCTACATGAAGGAAAGAATACTCTCTTCAACAAATAGTGTTGGGGAAACTAGATCTCCACACACCAAGGAAATTGGACCCTTAATTTATACCACACACACAAAAAACAACTCAGAATGGATTAAAGACTTACAAACAAGAACTAAAACCACTAAACTAAAATTCCAATAGGAAAACATAGGGGAAATTTTTTTATAACTTTGGTCTTGGCAAAGATTTCTTGGATATGGCCCCCAAAACACAGGCAACCAAAGCAGAAATAGACAAGTGGGATAATATCAAACTAAAAACCTCCTGCACAGCAAAGGAAACCTTCAAACCAGAGTGAAAAGGCAACTTACAGAATGAAAGAAACTATTTGCAAGCCATATATCATCTGATTAGAGGTTAATAACCAAAAAATATAAGGAACTCATAAAGCTCAAAAGCAAAACAAAACAAAAAACAAATAATCTTAGTAAAAATGTGCAAAGGACTTGCATAGACATTTCCCCAGAAAAGATTTACAAATGGTCTACAGGTATATGAAAAGATGTTTAACATCATTAATCATCAAGGAAATGCAAATCAAAATCATAATGAGATACTACCTATTACCTATTAAGATGGCCTACCTCTCCAGAATTACTGAGATGGTAACTGTAGCCATGAAATTAAAAGACACTTGCTCCTTGGAAGGAAAACTATGACAAATGTAGACAGTGTCTTAAAAAGCAGAAACATCACTTTGCAGACAAAGGTTCACATAGTCAAAGCTATGATTTTTCCAGTAGTCATGTATGGATGTGAGAGTGGGATCATAAAGAAGGCTGAGCGCCAAAGAATTGAAGCTTTCCAACTGTGGTGCTAGAGAAGACTCTTGAGTGTTCTTTGGACAGCAAGGAAATCAAATCAGTCAATCTTGAAGGAAATCAACTCTGAGTATTCATTGGAAGGACTGATGATGAAGCTGAAGCACCAATACTTTGGCCACCTGATGCAAAGAGCTGACTCATTGAAAAGGACCCTGATGCTAGGAAAGATTGAAGGCAGGAGGAGAAGGGGAGTACAGAGGATAAGATGGTTGGATGGCATCACTGACTCAATGGACATGAGTTTGAAGAAACTCCAGGAGACAGTGGAGGGAAGGGAAGCCTGGGGTGCTGCAGTCATTGGGGTTGCATAGAGCTGGACATGACTTAGTAACTGAACAATGATTAAGATGGCAGAAAGAAAGAAAGATATAAAGATATATAGGAAGTAAGAAAGGAAGGAAGATGGAGGAAGAAAAGAAGAAAGGAGAGTGCGAAGGAAGGAAGAGAAGGGAGAGAGAAAAAGGGAGAGTGCGAAGGAAGGAAGAGAAGGGAGAGAGAAAAAGGAAGGTAGAGAGCATAGACGTGAAATAGAGAAAGAAAGAGAATAAAAGAATATAACAGGTATTGATGAGAATGTGGTGTGATTGGAACTCCTACATCTTGGTGTGCATGTAAAATGGTGCAGTCACTATGAAAAACATGGAAAGTTAAAAACATTAAAAATTCAGCTATCTTATGATACAGTGATCCCACTTCTGGGGATTTATCCAAAAGTATTTGAAATAGGATCTTGAAGAGGTATTTGTATTCTCATGTTCATAAAAGCTTTATTCACAGTCACCAAAAGCTGGAATCAATCCTAATGTCCATTGATAAATGAATGGATAAAGAAAATGTGGTCTACAGACACTTGAAACATTAAAGACTTGGAAAAGAAGGAAATCTTGTCATACGCTACAATATGCGTGAACTTTGTGGACATTATGCTAAGTGAAATAAGTCAGTCACAGGAGGACAAATACTCCTTGATTCCACTTGTACAAGGTAAATAAAGTAGCCAAACTCACGTGCTGTGTGCTAAGTCGCTTCAGTCGTGTCCAACTCTGCCATCCTATGGAGAGGGTAACAAGCAGGAAGGCTAGGGGTCTGCAAGCGGAGTAAATAGACTGCAAGTGTGAGACACTTTTTTTTCTCACTTAAGCAGCGGGATGAAACAAACTACAAGTGTCAGACTTTTTCCTTTCTTTATACAAAATTAAAAGGAGGTTTCTTTTAAAATTCTTGGTTGTCCTGACGACACCTGGTTCCACCCTAACTTAACTTTTCTCAAACCTTTAGCTAGCTGATGCATTTTTCTTATGGAAATGTTTTTCTTAAGCCTTGTTAATTTTCTATTAATTTACTTTAAACTCTTTCTTCAAGTAGCTTCCACTTAAGATTCAGAACCGATAATGGCTCAACAAACCAGTATGTTTTACTCATGCAAATGTTCTCTTAAGCTCTGTTAATGAAACTATGCATTTGTTAGGAAACCTGCCTTTCTTCAAGATTCATGTCAATTGTTTTATGGCCCGGGATGACTCACCTTTGCCAGTGCGATCTCAAAATGCATGTTGTGGATGAGGGGCCTGGTGCCACTCTCTGAGTTTGGAGACATTTCCTTTCTCTAAATAGCAGCTTGCTAATAGGTGTATAACTTCTTGCTAAAAACTAGCAAGAGGGCACTCTTTCTGCCCCCTTCTGATGTCTCTGTCAGAAGTTTTCTCTATCTCTTTTATACTTTAATAAAACTTTATTATACAAAAGCTCTGAGTGGTAAAGCCTCATCACTGGCCCCAGATCGAATTCCTCTCCTCCAGAGGCCAAGAATCCTGGTGTCGTTCATTGCTCATAGTGGCAACCTTTCACTATGGACTGTAACCTGCCAGGCTCCTTTGTCCATGGGATTCTTCAGGCAATAATACTGGAGTGGATTGCCATTTCCTTCTCTAGGGGATCTTCCTGACCAAGGAATCGAACCCCTGTACCTTGTGTCTCCTGCACTGGCAGACAGGTTCTTTACCACCAGCGCCACCTGGGAAGCCAAACTCATGGAAGCAGAAAATAGAATGGTGGTTGCCAGGGGCTCGGGGAAAATGGGGCACTGCTCAGTGAATATAGAGTTTCAGTCATGCAAGATGGGAAAGTTGTTGACATCTGCTGTATAACCATGGGCATGTAGCTAACAGTACTGTTTGTAGTATACACTGAAGTACCTTTTAAGAGAGTAGATTATGTGTTATGTGTTATTTAACCACAAATTTTAAAAAAGCAATACAAAGGTCAAATATAAGCAAAATAAGACTCATAATGCTCAAATAAATATTAGTTGGGGAGATTTGTAACATTATTAATTCAATCCAGTCTGGCAATCATGGTTCATGGCATTTACAAAAAGAAGTTAAAAACTTCTGTCTACAAAATTGCATACAAATGTTTATAGCAGCTTTACCCAACCCTGCCAAAACTTGGAAACAACCAAGATGCCCTTTGGTAGGTAAATGGATAAATAAATGTTGGTACATCCAGACAATGGAGTATTGTTCAGCACCAATAATGAGCTAACAAGTTATGAAAAGACATAGAGGAAACTTAAATGCATATTGTTCAGTCGCTAAGTAATGTCCAACTCTTTGCAACCCTGTGGACTGCAGCACATCAGGCCTCCCTGTCCCTCACTAACTCCTGGAGTTCGCCCAAGTTCATATCCTATGAATCAGTGATGCTATACAACCGTCTCATCCTCTGCTGCACTCTTCTCCTTTTGCCTTCAATCTTTCCCAGCATCAGGGTCTTCAGTGCCAATCTAAATGCCACTCTTAAAATGCCAGCCTTCATGAAAATGCCCATCTAAAAATTCTACATATGGTATGATTTCAACTGTATGACATTCCAGAAAAGGCAAAATTCTGGAGACAATAAAAGATCAATGGTGTCCAAGCTGAGGCAAGGGATGAATAGGTAGAGTACAGAGGATCTTGAGAGAAGAAATGTATAATTTGTTGATGAATCTTAGAGCCTGCAGCCTTTCAAAAATTATTGCCTAAAAAAAGAAAAAACCATATGTATCTGTCATGTTTCAGTCTATTCATACATGTATCTTGAATCTTCACAATGTTGTAAATTAGATACTATCTTTGCTTAATGAATGAGGAGACAGTGGCTTCCAGAAGTCAAGCTACTCACTAGAGTTACACAAATGGGAAGTGCAGGGCTGGGTTCAAGGTCTTCTGAGTCTGGGCCTCATGCTTCTATAGGGCTGCTGTCTCTAACACTTTCTATTTTGCTGTTTGACTTGGTCAACACCATTACCTGTTGTCTTAGTCAACTGCAGTGACTATAACAAAATACCATACTTTGGGGGCCTAAATGGAGCTCCCCTGGTGGCTGAGTGGTAAAGAATCCACCTGCAGTGCAGGAGTCACAGGAGCTGCGGGTTCGATCCCTGGGTCAGGAAGATCCCCTGGAGGGGCAACTCACTCCAGTATTCTTGCCTGAAGAACCCCATGGACAGAGAAGTCTGGTGGGCTATAGTCCATAGGGTTGCAAAGAGACATGACTAAAGTGACTTAGCAGGCATGCACAAGGGCTTAAATGACAGGCATTTATTTCTCACAACTCTGGAGACTGAGAAGTCCAAGATCAAGGTGCCAACAGATTCAGTTCTTGGTAAGGACCTGTTTTCTGCTTGTAGACAGTTTCTTTCTTGCTGTGTCTTCACATGGCCCTTCCTCAGTGCCTTTGAATAGAGATAGAGACTTCTGGTCTTTCTTCTTCTAAAGACACTAATCCCATCCTGGAAATCCCACTCCCATGACCCCATCTAAATCTAATTGTCTCTCAAAGGCCCTACCTTCAAATACCATCATGTCAGGTGTTAGAATTTTAATATACGAATTGGGTGTGGGGTGACACAAATATTCATTCCAAAGCATCTGCTCTCTATCAACTTGTCAGCTCTTGGTCACTGTTCTGACCATCTCTGAGTCCTCAGCTTCTCCTTAAAGCTAGAAGGTGAAAGCAACACCAATCGTCATCAATCCCTATCAACACTTGTCAATGACTTTCTGTCCCTTTGACTACATAGATGTAATTAAGATGATTTTATGCATCTTTAAAAACATTTATATGAGCTAGTATGACTTCCTTAGTGGCTCAAACGGTAAAATGTGTGCCTACAATGTGGGAGACCCGGGTTCGATCCCTGGGTCGGGAAGATCCTCTGGAGAAGGAAATGGCAACCCACTCCAGTACTCTTGCCTGGAAAATCCCACGGACAGAGGAATCTGGTAGTCTACAGTCCATGGGGTCGCTAAGAGTCGGACACAACTGAGTGACTAAACTTTCACTTTCAGTATATTTCATTAATTCACATATTCAATAGATCCTTAGAAGTTTTAAGCTGAAGGTGAACATCTCGTTTTTATAGATGAAGAGATTGAGGTTCAGGGATAAAAAAGAACTTAATTCACAGCCTCGTTTATTTATTCCACAGTATGCATTACCAAATGAAATCATTTCATTTATGTGTTTTTTGTTTTGTTTTAAACTTACTAAGCCCATAAGATAGACTCAGTGAAGGCAAAAGCTGTTTTTATCTTCTCAATGAGATTAATTCCATGAGAACAGGGATTTTTGTCAATGTCATACCCTCAGAGTTTACATAAAATACATTTTTTAATATTTTAACATACTCTCAATTTAAATTATATGATTTTGGAGATAAACACTGTATTAAGTATAAACATATATTTAAGTGCAGTAATAACATTCATTCATACAAATGAACATAACTACAGTCTCTTCATACTTGAAGGCTTATTCTAAACCTTATATATTCAGAAATTACAGTATTTTGAAATTTTCTGCCTTTCAATAGCATGTGAATCCTCAGACATGTAACTTTTATCTCAATTACTCTTTTTCTTTATGAGACTTAAGTCAGATACACATATAAAAACATGGATGGCATCATCAACTCAATGGAGATGATTTTGAGTAAACTCCAGGAGATGATGAAGGGCAGGGAAGCCTGATGTACTACAGTCCATGGGATCACAAAGAGCTGGACGTGACTGAGCAACTAAACAACAAAATCCCAAGGTAACTTGGATGTCACTTGATCTTAGTTACTTTAGATCACCAATGTAATTTCATGATATACAAAGAATCCTGAAAATTTTTTCTTGTATTTCCTTTTGGTTAAATTTGTCTTTTATATCTCCCAAAATTCACTCATAAACACCTGACAAAAAGATTGTTGATAATTTGAATCTCATATTATTTTCTTGAAGTTTTGTTTGCTTGCATTTTTTGCATACACCATGGGTCTAACTCAAGAGACTTGACAGTTTCTGAATGACTCTTCTAGAGGCTTCCCAAATGGCTCAGCAATAAAGATTCTATCTGCAATGCAGTAGGCACAGGGGATCCAATTTCAATCACCGGGTTGAGAAAACCTGCTGGAAGAGGGAATGGTAACCCTTTTCAGTATTCTTGCCTGGGAAACCCCATGGATAGAGGAACATGGTGGGCTATAGGCCATGGAGTCTCAAAGAAGTGGACATGACTGAGCACATGACTCTATTTCTGTATACCCAGTAACTTGCACTAAGATACTGCCACATAGAGCTATCTTTTCATTACATAATTCTTGAATGGGTAAATAAAGGCAGAAAGAATTGGACTATAATTCCAAATTCAAACTTTATCCCCACCACATCAGGTTGAAGAGCAGCTGTGAGTATAAGCTTATATAGCATTGATGGGTATTTTAAAATTGCTTTGTGCTCTGTGCTTTACAAACCATAATACCTTAGATAAAATTTTAATAAAAATCTTATTAATATTAATCAAGAAACCAAAGGGGTAAGCTTGTTGCTAATGCCTTAAGGAATCTTAATGCCAATCAATGATAAGACGTAAAAAAAAAAATCACATACCTCCAACAAATATACTTAATTCTTTTACTCTGAATACTATTCTGAAATAATGGTGTGTCTCAGATTCTTGTGAGTATCCAGAACCTCCTTTCTCTCCCAATAAAATATAGAACCAACAAATATTTAAACAGGGAAAAAAAAGATAAAGGAAGGAATTTGAAAAGTCAAGTTTCTTGCAATAAAATGTGTTTCTTAAACTTCAGTGTTTACTTGGTTGAAATATATCTTTGCCCATAATTGATTACTTTTAAGGTTTCTGGTGTTTGTACTATGTCCAAATCATAAGACTGACTGAAAGGCAACACATTTCCATATAAGCTGAATAAAGGATATAAGAACAGTGGAAAACAGAGTGAGACATGTGAAAGACCAAAACTAAAACAGGAAAATATGATGGCAAACTAATGTGGCACAGTACCCATGCTGTCTCAAAAGGTTTGGCTTCAGTTGTTGTTTTGAGAAAGCATTCCTTGGAAATATTTGTCTTTAGCTATTAATTGCCCCACATGGGCACTGTCAGGCCATCAGTAACTTCCAAAGCTTTAATTTCAAATGAGTAAGCAAGAGGAAAGTATTTCAATGTCACCCAATTTCGAAATGGAAGGTGGTTTCCTGAATCAAACACGAGCGTGCCTTTCACGAACTGATATCAGGCAAGGGAAGGGATATCAAAAATATTCAAGATGTTACAAAACAGATTTTATAAGCAGAGGTATTGACTTCCTTTTAATTTTTTTTTTAATTTGAGGTATGATTTGCTTACGATGTCATGTTAATTTTTCCTGTACAACAAAATGATTCGGTTATTCCTATATTCTTTTTTATATTCTTTTCCATTTTGGTTGATCATAGGATATCAAATACAGTTCTCTGTACTACACAGCATGACCTTTTTGTTTAGCCATTCTATATATAATGGTTTACATCTGCTAACCCAACCTCCCACTTCACCCCTCCCCCAACCCCCTTGGCAACCCCCTACCCCTTGGCAACCACAGCCTGTTCTCTATGTCCATGAGTCTGTTTCTGTTTTGTAAATAGGCTCATTTGTGCCATATTGTAACACCAAAAACATTTTGTACTGGGGTATAGCTAATTAAAAATGTTGTGATAATTTCAGGTAAACAGTGAAGGGACTCAGCCATACATATGCATGTATCCATTCTCCCCTCAAGCCCCCTCCCATCCAGGCTGTTGTGCCAAATTTTAGATTTCACATATGAGTGATATCCTATGGTATTTGTCTTTCTCTTTCCGACTTACTTCACTTAGTGTGATAATCTCTGGTTATATCCATGTTGTGACAATGGTATTATTGTTACAATGGTATTATTTTGTTCTTTTTATGGCTGAGTAGCACTTCAGTATATATATATATATATATATATATATATATCACATTTTCACATTTAAGTCTATTCATACTGACATATATTTACATATAAATATATGTAATGTGTGTAAATATATTTACATACATTCATGTTTATATGTTGAATAATTGTATTTAAATATTATTTATATTTACATGTATGTGTATATATATATATCACATTTTCCTTATTCCTTCATCTGTTGGTGGACATTTCAGTCATTTCCACATCTTGGCTATTGTAAATAACACTGCTCTGTGTCCTGGGTTTTCATTGGAAGGACTGATGCTAAAGCTGAAACTTCAATACTTTGGCCACATCATGCAGAGTTGACTCGTTGGAAAAGACCCTGATGCTGGGAGGGATTGGGGGCAGGAGGAGAAGGGGACGACAGAGGATGAGCTGGCAGGATGGCATCACCGACTCGATGGGCATGAGTTTGAGTAAACTCCAGGAGTTGGTGATGGACAGGGAGGCTTGGCGTGCTGTGATTCATGGGGTCACAAAAAGTCGGACATGACTGAGTGACTGAACTGAATTGAACTGATGAACATCAGAGTACATGTATCTTTTTGAATTATAGTTTTATCTGGTTGACTTTTTTTAAGTGTATACTATTGAAGCTCTGTTTCACTTTCTGAGAGTCCCCGGATTTAAAATGAAACGGTATACTTCCTTCCTTTACATCATGTTGGAGAAAAAATTGAAAAACCGTCTCTGTCCAAGTAACCAGCTGGTCTGCGAACGGATGAGAGTAAACAATATCTAACATCCAAAAATAAAAATATATTGAGTATTGTAAAATAAGTGGAGGGAAACCATTAGGAAGAAACTCAGAAGCTTGTAACAGCCAGTCTCTAAGAGTAAGAAGGTAAATACACCAACCTCTGTCACTTTGACATCAATTGACTAATTGGCTCCAGGTTTTCTTGAGGTTTCTCTTAGTGTATTTATAACCACAAAAGCATTTATTTTGGTCCCAAGATAAAAAGGTTTTTAGGCAATGGTGCATATTTCTAAGGTAACTATGTTTCCATTGTCAAAACTCCCATCAAAGAGGGGTAAAGGGGTGAATGCTACCTACCCCATTTATTTTGTTAGGCAACAGCTTTACCAAAGTATTGGTTTGGAACTTAACCTATTTTCTATCGCACAGTTGCTAGTTGAAAGAAGGAAAAATGCTTTTCAAATGATTTCATCTTTTTTGATATCATGAAGAAGGAAAATATCTTAGACACCAATGTCCTAGGACATTCTATTCTCTAACCTGGTACCCAGAACTCGTGCATGCTGATTAAATGCAAGGGAAGAGGCAGATGTCCAAAAGATAAGTGAATCCAGATGTTTTCCCTGCTTTTTATTAATGCCGTGCTCCAGCTGTTCCATCTTTATACTGGTAAAGTCTCAATCAGTATAAAGGATGAAATAGCAGAAAGTAGAGGTGTTCTGGAACACTGAAGTGACAAAATAATATATTATACAAAATTGAAAATAACACCCAAAAACTAGGCCCAAAAATTTCTGCATATTGACACTTTTCAGAAGGAAACAGTTGCTGACCACTATCCTCCTACTGGAAAACAAGACAACAGTCTCCATGACTCTATTAGCCAATTGGCAAATCCCCAATTGTCCTCAATTAAGACTATCCCCAAGAAAATACCAAAAGAAAGAGAGAGAAAATATGTGTGGTGTTTTTTTTTTAAGCCTTTCTTTCTCACACACAAATGAAGTAGACCACAAGAATGAACAAAGTTTAACAATAGCAAAAACAAATTAAAAGTAGTACCAGCCTTCACTTTGCTGGAAGCTACATGCAGCTCAACGATGACAAGTAAGATGTTCATTCTTAGCCTAAAAAATGTTTTCCTGGGACAGCTGGAGGGCATGGCTCAGTCTGAACATCTGGTTTGATGTACCTAGACTCCTTGGAGCCATGGTCTGAAGTCCTGGTATGATTTAGTTAACTCTTTATCTTTTGCAGAACTAAACAGAATTCCCAACTTTTTAGTGTGTGATTCTTGAGAAGTTTGTGGGAAGATGTATCCACCCTGGCTCTGCTTGGAGATAAAAGATTTCAAAGGATTAAACTTGACACTTTAGCCCCAAGTTACTGACATTCTATTGTTTACTGCCACTGGAAAGCCATATTTGTTGTTTATGTAGGGTCTTTCATTTAAGGATTTCAAAGTACTCACTGACATGGTCTGATGGCAGAAATGAATAATGTTCATATTTGAAGGATGAGAAAGAAGAGACATCAGAATCCCACAGTAAGTTAAAGGAAATACAATAAAAAAGTCTGGCCCTTACATTGTAATGCACAGTCATTTTATATGATAGAGTTCTCTAGGGGGAGGATGAAAGTCAGATCAATGTGCATCTTGGACCTTAAATAAAAAATTGGTACAAGTGAAATTGTAACCAAACCCAGGCTCAGTTGCTCGCTGCTTATAAGCCAATAACTCAAAAGATAAATCTCGGTAGAAAGGAAAGCTGCTTTAATCAGAAAAGGTGGTAATCTGGAGAGATTGTGGTGGACTCATGACCAGAGACAAACTCCAAAGATTCTGCTCAGTCATGACGTTTTTTTTGTTTATTTGTTTTCTTTTGACTGTGCTGGGTCTTCACTGCAGCCCAATGACTTTCTCTAGTTGCAGTTCATGGGCTTTTCTTTTTCAGGAACATGGCCTCTAGAGCATGCAGTCTTAGGAGTTGCGGTGTTCAGGCTTAGTTGACCTGCAGCCTGTGGGCTCTTAGTTCTCCGAGTAAGAATCGAACCTGGGGAGGCGATCCTAAGATGGCGGAGGAATAGGACGGGGAGATCACTTTCTCCCCCACAAATTCATCAAAAAAACATTTGAACGCTGAGTAAATTCCACAAAACAACTTCTGAATGCCAGCAGAGGACATCAGGCACCCAGAAAAGCAGCCCATTTTCTTTGAATGGAGGTAGGAAAAATATAAAAGACAAAAAGAGACAAAAGAGGTAGGAACGCAGCTCCGACCCAGGAAGGGAGTCTTAAAAAAGAGAGAAGTTTCCAAACACCAGGAAACACTCTCACTGCTGAGTCTGTGGCGAGCCTTGGAACCACAGAGGGCAACATCAGTTCAGTTCAGTTCAGTTCAGTCGCTCAGCCGTGTCCAACTCTTTGCGACCCCATGAACTGCAGCACGCCAGGCCTCCCTGTCCATCACCAACTCCCAGAGTTCACTCAAACTCATGTCCATCGAGTCGGTGATGCCATCCAGCCATCTCATCCTCTGTCGTCCCCTTTTCCTCCTGCCCCCAATCCCTCCCAGCATCAGAGTATTTTCCAATGAGTCAACTCTTCGCATGAGGTGGCCAAAGTACTGGAGTTTCAGCTTTAGCATCATTCCTTCCAAAGAAAGCCCAGGGCTGATCTCCTTCAGAATGGACTGGTTGGATCTCCTTGCAGTCCAAGGGACTCTCAAGAGTCTTCTCCAACACCACAGTTCAAAGACATCAATTCTTCGACGCTCAGCTTTCTTCACAGTCCAACTCTCACATCCATACATGACTACTGGAAAAACTATAGCCTTGACTAGATGGACCTTTGTTGGCAAAGTAATGTCTCTGCTTTTGAATATGCTATCTAGGTTGGTCATAAATTTCCTTCCAAGGAGTTAGCATCTTTTAATTTCATGGCTGCAATCACCATCTGCAGTGATTTTGGAGCCCCAAAAAATAAAGTCTGACACTGTTTCCACTGTTTCCCCATCTATTTCCCATGAGGTGTTGGGACCAGATGCCATGATCTTAGTTTTCTGAATGTTGAGCTTTAAGCCAACTTTTTCACTCTCCTCTTTCACTTTCATAAAGAGGCTTTATAACTGGAAGGAAAAACAAATAAATAATTAAAACTCACAGATTACGTGCCCAATGGTAACTCCCCCAGTGGAGAAGCAGCACAGACCCCTGCATCCGCCACTAGCAAATGGGAGCTGGGCAGGGAGGCACGGGCTGCATTGCTTAGAGTAAGGACCAGGCCTAAATGCCCTGAGGGAAATCTGAAGGAACTAACTTGGGCTAGCAAACCAGACCGTGGGATAGCTACCACACGAAAAGCCCTAACCTAAGACACCATCAGGCCCACTCACAGAACAAAGGACTGAGCAGAGCTAGATGGCTGCAGACCATCCCCCTCCGGTGACAGACAACCAGAGCCGGAAGGGGGCAATCGCAACCCCAGAGAGGCATTATCTACCAAACTGCAAGCAGGCTTCCTTGCTAAGACTTCTTGGGATTTTGGACGGTCAACATCCACCTTAGAAGGTGCAACGGTTGTACACCCAAAAAACCGAGCAGCAGGGACGGGGGAGACAATAATTCACAGCAACTGTGCTCGCCAAACACCTGGTCACCTGAGCTTCTCAGACCTGGGAAAAGCACAAAACGCAGGCCCAAGAAGTCTGCGCCTCTGAGGACTACCTGAGTACTTGAACCTGAACAGCTTAGACCTGAGAAGTGCATACAACCCAGGGCTGGCCTCAGACAGTTCCCAACAGAGCAACATAGAGCCTAAGCAGTGTTGACAGGGAAAGCACACACGCCGTCAGTGGGGCCAAACGCAGTGTGGCTGAGACACTGCGAACACACGCCACTGTTATTTGTTTGCAGCGTTCCTCCCTCCCCACAGCACGACTGAACAAATGAGCCTAAAAAAGTGTCCACCACTGGCCCCTTGTGTCAGGGTGGAACTTAGACACTGAAGAGACCAGCAAACAGAAGAAGCTAAAACAGAGGGAACCTCCTTGGAAGTGACAGGTGCAATGGATTAAAACCCTGTAGTTAGTACCAACTACACAGGAAGGGGCCTATAGATCTTGAGAAATATAAGCCGGATCAAGGAAGTATCCAAAAATGAACTGACCCCACGCTGCCCACAACAACACCAGAGAAAGCCCTAGACATATTTTTACTATTTTGACTATCATTCTTTATTTTTTTTAATTAAAAAAAAAATTTTAAGCCCTCTATTACTCCTTTAATTTTCATTTTTATAACCTCCTATTAGTTTGCAAAAAAAAGAGAGATCTTATTTTTTAAAGCAAACTTCATATATATATATTTTATAATTTTTGTGACTTTTTTTCCTTTAATACTGTGTTTTTGAAAATCCAATCTCTACTCTAGATTTTTAATCTTTGCTTTTTGGTATTTGTTATCAATTTTGTACCTTTAAGAACCCAATCTTCAGTACCCATTTTTACTTGGGAGAGAGATTACTGGCTTGACTGCTCTCTCCCCCTTTGGACTCTCCTTTTTCTCCACCAGTTCACCTCTATCTCCTCCCTCCCCCTTCTCTTCTCTACCCAACTCTGTGACTCTTTTTCTGTGTTCCAGACAGTGGAGAACACTTAGGGAACTGATTACTGGCTGGATCTGTCTCTTTCCTTTTGATTCCCCGCTTTATCCTCCTGGCCACCTGTGTCTCCTTCCTCCCTCTTCTCTTCTCTGTATAACTCCATGAACATCTCTGAGCAATCCAGACTGTGGAGCACACATAAGGAAGTGATTACTGGCTAGCTTGCTCTCTCCTCTTTTGATTCCACCTCATCTCATTCGGGTCACCTCTATCTCCCTCCTCCCTCTTCTCTTCTCCATATAACTCTGTGAACCTCTCTAGGTGTCCCTCAATGTGGAGAAACTCTTCATCTTTAACCTGGATATTTTATCAATGATGCCGTATAGATGGAGAAGTCTTGAGGCTATTGTAAAAATAAGACTGAAAACCAGAAGCAGGAGGCTTAAGTCCAAATCCTGAGAACACCAGAGAACTCCTGATTCCAGGGAACATTAATTGACAGAAGCTCATCAAACGCCTCCATACCTACACTGAAACCAAGCACCACCCAAGTGCCAACAAGTTCCAGAGCAATACATACCACACAAATTTTCAAGCAATACAGGAACACAGCCCTGAGCTTCAATATACAGGCTGCCCAAAGTCACTCCAAACCCATTGGTATCTCATAACTCATTACTGGACACTTCATTGCACTCAAAAGAGAAGAAATCCAGCTCCACCCACAAGAACACCAACACAAGCTTCCCTAACCAGGAAACCGTGACAAGCCACCCATACAACCTCGCCCACAGCAAGGAAACTCCACAATAAAGAGAACTCCACAAACTGCCAGAATACAGAAAGGCCACCCCAAGCACAGCAATATAAACAAGACGGAGAGACAGAGGAATACCCATCAGGCAAAGGAACAGGATAAATGCCCACCAAACCAAACAAAAGAGGAAGAGATAGGGAATCTACCTGATAAAGAATTCCAAATAATGATTGTGAAAATGATCCAAAGTCTTGAAAACAAAATGGAATCACAGATAAGTAGCCTAGAGACAAGGATTGAGAAGATGCAGAAAGGTTTAACAAAGACCTAGAAGAAATTTTAAAAAGTCAATATATAATGAATAATGCAATAAATTAGATCAAAAACACTCTGGAGGGAACAAATAGTAGAATAACAGAGGCAGAAGATAGGATTAGTGAGGTAGAAGATAGAATGGTAGAAATAAATGAATCAGAGAGGAAAAAAGAAAAATGGATTAAAAGAATGAGGACAATCTCAGAGACCTCTGCGACAATGTTAAATGCCCCAACATTCAAATCATAGGAGTCCCAGAAGAAGAAGACAAAAAGAAAGACCATGAGAAAATACTTGAGGAGATAATAGTTGAAAACTTCCCCAAAATGGGGAAAGAAATTATCGCCCAAGTCCAAGAAACCCAGAGAGTCCCAAACAGGATAAATCCAAGGCAAAACACCCCAAGACACATATTAATCAAATTAACAAAGATCAAACACAAAGAACAAATATTAAAAGCAGCAAGGGAAAAACAACAAATAACACACAAGTGGATTCCCATAAGGATAACAGCTGATCTTTCAATAGAAACTCTTCAGGCCAGGAGGGAATGGCCGGACATACTTAAAGTGATGAAAGAAAATAACCTACAGCCCAGATTACTGTACCCAGCAAGGATCTCATTCAAATATGAAGGAGAAATCAAAAGCTTTATAGACAAGCAAAAGCTGAGAGAATTCAGTACCACCAAACCAGCTCTCCATCAAATGCTAAAGGATCTCCTCTAGACAGGAAACACAAAAAGGGTGTATAAACTCAAACCAAAAACAATAAAGTAAATAGCAATGGGATCATACTTATCAATAATTACCTTAAACGTAAATGGGTTGAATGCCCCAACCAAAAGACAAAGACTGGCTGAATGGATACAAAAACAAGACCCCTATATATGTTGTCTACAAGAGACCCACCTCAAAACAGGGGACACATACAGACTGAAAGTGAAGGGCTGGAAAAAGATATTCCATGCAAATAGAGACCAAAAGAAAGCAGAAGTAGCAATACTCATATCAGATAAAATAGACTTTAAAACAAAGGCTGTGAAAAAAGACAAAGAAGGACACTACATAATGATCAAAAGATCAATCCAAGAAGAAGATATAACAATTATAAATATATGTGCACCGAACATAGGAGCACTGCAATATGTAAGACAAATGCTAACAAGTGTGAAAGGGGAAATTAACAATAACACAATAATAGTGGGAGACTTTAATACCCCACTCACACCTATGGATAGATCACTAAACAGAAAATTAAGAAGGAAAGACAAACTTTAAATGATACAATAGACCAGTTAGGCCTAATTGATATCTATAAGACATTTCACCCCAAACAATGAATTTCACCTTTTTCTCAAGAACATATGGAACTTTCTCCAGGATAGATCACATCCTGGGTGATAAATCTAGCCTTGGTAAATTCAAAAAAATTGAAATCATCCAAGCATCTTTTCTGACCACAATGCAGTAAGATTAGATCTCAGTTACAGGAGAAAAGCAATTAAAAATTCCAACATAAGGAGGCTGAACAACATGCTGCTGAATAACCAACAAATCACAGAAGAAATCAAAAAAGAAATCAAAATATGCATAGAAATGAATGAAAATGAAAACACAACAACCCAAAACCTGTAGGACACTGTAAAAGCAGTCCTAAGGGGAAGGTTCATAGCAATATAGGCATACCTCAAGAAACAAGAAAAAAGTCAAATAAATAACCTAACTTTACACCTAAAGCAACTAGAAAAGGAAGAAATGAAGAACCCCAGGGTTAGTAGAAGGAAAGAAATTTTAAAAATTAGGGTAGAAATAAATGCAAAAGAAACAAAAGAGATCATAGCAAAAATCAACAAAGCCAAAAGCTCGTTCTTTGAAAGGATAAATAAAATTGACAGACCACTAGCCAGACTCATCAAGAAACAAAGGGAGAAAAATCAAATCAATAAAATTAGAAATGAAAATGGAGATCACAACAGACAACACAGAAATACAAAGGATCATAAGAGACTACTATCAGCAATTATATGCCAATAAAATGGACAACTTGGAAGAAATGGACAAATTCTTAGAAAAGTACAACTGTCCAAAACTGAACCAGGAAGAAATAGAAAATCTTAACAGACCCATCAGAAGCATGGAAATGTAAACTGTAATCAAAAATCTTCCAGCAAACAAAAGCCCAGGTCCAGACAGCTTCACAGCTGAATTCTACCAAAAATTTAGAGAAGAGCTAACACCTATCCTACTCAAACTCTTTTGGAAAATTGCAGAAGAAGGTAAACTTTCAAACTCATTCTATGAGGCCACCATCACCCTAATACCAAAACCTGACAAAGATCCCACAAAAAAAGAAAACTACAGGCCAATATCACTGATGAACATAGATGCAAAAATCTTTAACAAAACTCTAGCAATCAGAATCCAACAACACATTAAATAGATCATCCATCATGACCAAGTGGGCTTTATCCCAGGGATGCAAAGATTCTTCAATATCCACAAATCAATCAATGTGATATACCACATTAACAAATTGGAAAATAAAAGCCATATGATTATCTCAATAAATGCAGAGAAAGCCTTTGATAAAATCCATTTATGATTTAAAAAAACCCTCTAGAAAGCAGGAATAGAAGGAACATACCTCAACATAATAAAAGCTATATATGACAAACCCACAGCAAACATTATCTTCAATGGTGAAAAATTGAAAGCATTCCCCAAAAGTCAGGAACAAGACAAGGGTGCCCACTTTCACTACTACTATTCAACATAGTTTTGGAAGTTTTGGCCACAGCAATCAGAGCAGAAAAAGAAATAAAAGGAATCCAGATTGGAAAAGAAGAAGTAAAATTCTCACTGTTTGCAGATGACATGATCCTCTACATAGAAAACCCTAAAGACTCCACCAGAAAAGTACTAGAGCTAATCAATGAATATAGTAAAGTTGCAGGATATAAAATCAACACACAAAAATCCCTTGCATTCCTACACACTAATAATGAGAAAATAGAAAGAAATTAAGGAAACAATTCCATTCACCATTGCAATGAAAAAAATAAAAATACTTAGGAATACATCTACCTAAAGAAATAAAAGACCTATATATAGAAAACTATAAAACACTGGTGAAAGAAATCAAAGAGGACACTAATAGATGGAGAAATATACCACGTTCATGGATCGGAAGAATCAACATAGTGAAAATGAGTATACTACCCAAAGCAATCTATAGATTCAATGCAATCCCTATCAAGCTACCAATGGTATTTTTCACAGAGCTAAAACAAATAAGTTCACAATTTGTATGGAAATACAAAAAACCTCGAATAGCAAAAGCAATCTTGACAAAGAAGAATGGAACTGGAGGAATCACCCTGCCTGACTTCAGGCTCTACTACAAAGCCACAGTCATCAAGACAGTATGGTACTGGCACAAAGACAGAAATATAGATCAATGGAACAAAATAGAAAGCCCAGGGATGAATCCACGCACCTATGGACACTTTATCTTTGACAAAGGAGGCAAGAATGTACAATGGAGAAAAGACAATCTCTTTAACAAGTGGTGCTGGGAAAACTGGTTAATCACTTGTAAAAGAATGAAACTAGAACACTTTCTAACACCATACACAAAAATAAACTCAAAATGGATTAAAGATCTAAACGTAAGACCAGAAACTATAAAACTCCTAGAGGATAATATAGGCAAAACACTCTCCAACATAAATCACAGCAGGATCCTCTATGAACCACCTCCCAGAATATTGGAAATAAAAGCAAAAATAAACAAATGGGACCTAATTAACCTTAAAAGCTTCTGCACAACAAAGGAAACTATAAGCAAGGTGAAAAAACAACCTTCAGAATAGGAAAAAATAATAGCAAATGAAGCAACTGACAAAGAATTAATCTCAAAAATATGCAAGCAACTCCTGGAGCTCAACTCCAGAAAAATAAAGACCCAATCAAAAAATGGGTCAAAGAACTAAACAGTCATTTCTCCGAAGAAGACATACAGATGGCCAACAAACACATGAAAAGATGCTCAACATCATTCATTATCAGAGAAATGCAAATCAAAACCACAATGAGGTACCATGTCATGCCAGTCAGAATGGCTTCTATCCAAAAGTCTACAAGCAATAAATGCTGGAGAGGGTGTGGAGAAAGGGAACCCTCTTACACTGTTGGTGGGAATGCAAACTAGTACAGCCACTATGGAGAACAGTGTGGAGATTCCTTAAAAAACTGGAAATAGAACTGGCATATGACCTAGCAATCCCACTGCTGGGCATACACACCAAGTAAACCAGAATTGAAAGGGACACATGTACCCCAATGTTCATTGCAGCACTGCTTATAATAGCCAGGACATAGAAGCAACCTAGATGTCCATCAGCAGATGAATGGATAAGAAAGCTGTGGTACATATACACAATGGAATATTACTCAGCCATTAAAAAGAATACATTTGAATCAGTTCTAATGAGGTGGATGAAACTGGAGCCTATTATACAGAGTGAAGTAAGCCAGAAAGAAAAACACCAATACAGTATACTAATGCATATATATGGAATTTAGAAAGATGGTAACGATAACCCTGTATGCGAGACAGCAAAAGAGACACAGATGTATAGAACAGTCTTTTGGACTCTGTGGGAGAGGGCGAGGGTGGGATGATTGGGCAGAATGACATTGAAACATGTATAATATCATATGTGAAATGAATCGCCAGTCCAGGTTCTATGCATGATACAGGATGCTCGGGGCTGGTGCACTGGAATGACCCAGAGGGATGGTATAGGGAGGGAGGTGGGAGTGGGGTTCAGAATGGGGAACACGTGTACACCCGTGGTGGATTCATGTTGATGTATGGCAAAACCAATACAATATTGTAAAATAATTAGCCTCCAATTAAAATAAAGAAATTTATATTTAAAAAAATAAAAAAGAGTTGAACCTGAGTCCCCTGCATTGGAAGGTAGATTCTTAACCACTGGACCACCAGGAAAGTCCTACCATGACACTTTTTAAAGGGAAAATGGGGAGGACAAATCTCAGCAAATCATGGAGGCAGGAGGTTGGGTTCTGCATCATTCTCCATTGAATGTAGACTGACTCTTTCCTGAGTTGTTTTCTAAGATTATGGCATCCTGTCCCATCACTTCATGGCAAATAGATGGAGAAGCAGTGGAAACAGTGGCTGATTTAATTTTGGAGGGCTCCAAACTCACTGCAGATGGTGATTGCAGCCATGAAATAAAGAGATGCTTACTCCTTGAAAGAAAAGTTATGAGCAACCTAGACAGCATATTAAAAAGCAGAGACACTACTTTGCTAACAAAGGTCCATCTAGTCAAGGCTATGGTTTTTCCAGTGGTCATGTATGGATGTGAGAGTTGGACTGTAAAGAAAGCTGAGTGCCAAAGAATCGATGCTTTTGAACTGTGGTGTTGCAGAAGACTCTTGAGAGTCCCTTGGACTGCAAGGAGATCCAACCAGTCCATCCTAAATGAGATCAGTCCTGAGTGTTCTTTGGAAGGACTGACGTTGAAGCTGAAACTCTAATACTTCAGCCACCTGATGCGAAGAGCTGACTCATTGGAAAAGAGCCTGATGCTGGGAAAGATTGAGGGCAGGAGGAGAAGGGGATGACAGAGGATGAGATGATTGGATGGCATCACCAACTCAATGGACATGAGTTTGAGTAAACTCTGGGAGTTGTTGATGGACAGGAAGGCCTGGCTTGCTGCAGTCCATGGGGTGGCAGAGTCAGACACAACTGAACGACTGAACTGAACTAAATGTCTGATCCCAGACTCCATTCCTTCCCTATGACTGGGATTAGCAGAGGCAAACTCTTATAGGTAGAAAAAGAAATAACAAGGTCCCACTGGAGAGTACAGGGAATTATATTCAATATCCTGTGGTAAACCATAATGGCCAAGAATATGAAAATGAATATATTTTTATATTTATGAATACATAAGTGAGTCACTTTATTGTACAGCAGAAATTACACACATCATTGTAAATCAACTATACTTCAATAAAGTTTAAAAAAACAAAGGCAAACTCCAAAATTTTCCAGTTGTGAGTGTAATTTTCAGTCAAAATAATAATAGATTTTATATAACTGCATTTATAAGATATGCATATAGGAATTCCACAGTATATAGGAAAGGAAAGAAACTAAAAGGAGCTGGGAAAAATACCAAAAATAAGGCGGAGGGGCCTTGATGTCTGAATAATCTGGAAAGAGCAAGCCAGCAGAATTTCCTTCACTTGCATTACTCTCTTTAATACAACACACCCTCCATTTGCCTACCCATTCAGCCATTCTGTTACACAATCAGTTTGCCCTTTTTTGTTTTTGGCTGCACCACACAACTTGTGGGACCTTAGTTCTCCCACCAGGGACTGAACCCCAGCCCTCAGCAGTAAAAGCCCGAGTCCTTACCACTAGACTGCCAGGCCATTCCCTCTGTTATGCATTCACTATACATTGAAGTATTTACTATGTGGCAAATGCTGCTGCTGCTAAGTCGCTTCAGTCGTGTCCGACTCTGTGCGACCCCATAGATGGCAGCCCACCAGGCTCCCCCGTCCCTGGGATTCTCCAGGCAAGAACACTGGAGTGGGTTTCCATTTCCTTCTCAAATGCAGGAAAGTGAACAGTGAAAGTGAAGTCACTCAGTCGTGTCCGACTCCTAGCGACCCCATGGACTGCAGCCTACCAGTCTCTTCCGTCCATGGGATTTGCCAGGCAAGAGTACTGGAGTGCTAAGGATACCCAAAACAGTAAGTCAGATCCTTACAAATGGTTTCAGAGTCTAGTGGAGACAGACAGATGTGTATACAAGTAGTTGGGAGGCAGAAGGATGGATGACACAATAAACTGTTTAACTACTATTTAAAGACAGCTAATGTGAGATATAATTCCCTTTACTTCCCAGAGTATTCTGCCCATATCAACTATTCAGGAAGATTTTTTTCCCCAAATTCAGATTTTAATAATGATAGCTATTAGCATATAATCTTCTTATAGTAATCTGCATATAATCCACTGTTATTCTCATCCATCACAGAGGGTGGCTGAAAAGATTAAGTGAGTTATTTTACATAAAGCAGTTAGCATGGTGCGTGTACCCACAATCCTTAAGGAAATCAATCCTGAATATTCATTGGAAGGACTGATGCTGAAGCTGAAATTCCAATACTTTGGCCACCTGATGCGAACAGCCAACTCATTAAAGAAGACCTTGATGCTGGGAAAGATTGAAGGCAGGAGGAGAAGGGGACAACAGAGGATGGTTGGATGGCATCACCGACTCAATGAACATGAGTTTGAGTAAGCTCTGGGAGTTGGTGAAAGACAGGGAAGCCTGGCGTGTTGCAGTCCATTGGGTCGCAAAAGTCAGACATGATTGAACAACTCAACAACTGCACCCATAAAGAAAGCACTCACTAGCATTGTTATTTTAATTATCATAATAGGGGACTTTCCTGGTGGTCCAATGGTTGAGAGTCCTCCTTGCAAACAGGGGATATAGGTTTGATCCCCGGTCAGGTAACTAAGACCCCAAGTGTCCCAGAGCAACCATGCCCATGCACCCCAAACACTGAGCGTGTGTGCCACAATGATCAGTTGTTGTGCCACAACTAGTCTATCAATGCACCACAATGAAAAAGCCCACACAACACAATGAAGTTCCCATATGCTGCAACTAAGACTCAATGCAGCCAAGGCAGCCAAATAAACAAATAAATATTTTAAAAATAATTATCATCATAATAATAACATAACTAATACATCATGATAATAACACAATCATATTGTTACTATAATGCTATCATTAAGTATAGAAAAATTATGTCCCAACCATCCTAACAATGGGGAAAGGTCAGTGGGAATGAGGAGGCAGACAAAGTCTAGGCTCATGTATACAATCAAAAAGGGTCCTCAGATAAGCTGTAGATGTTTGATTTACTCAACCTCTATCCAGGTTCAAGGTCACATAAGTCTGAACTTCAGCTGTTCTGAAAGGTAAATGAAATAAACAAGTCACTTTAAAAGCATTTCAAGAGACCTCCTGACAGGTGTGTTAGTCGCTCAGTCATGTCTGACTCTGTGACCCCATGAACTATAGCCAACCAGGTTCCTCTGCCCATGGGATTTCCCAGGAAAGAATAATGGAGTGGGTAGCCATTCCCTTCTCCAGAGGATCGTCCCAACACAGGGACTGAACCTGGGTCTCCTGCATTGCAGGCAGATTCTTTACTATCTGAACCACCAGAGAATCCCTCTCCTGACAGATACCTCCCTAGCATACTGATTATAGGTTCTTCATAGTCCCCTATTGAGGAACTCATCTTGAATATCCTTGGAAAAATCAAATACTTCTCTGAAGCACTGGTCTTCAGCCAGCAGAATATTTTGCTCCCACTCTCCCAGAAAATATTTGCAATGTCTGAAGATATTTTTAATGGTCACAACAGGGTAAGAGAGGGTGGGGAGTAAAGGAGTGCTACTTGTACCTAGTAGATAAAGGGCAGAGATGCTCTACAGATCCTACAACAGCATCATCTGGCTCAAAAATGCCATACTGTCAAAGTTGAGAAATCTTGCCATAAACGAACACATAATTATTTAGACCTACTTAGTTAGCCATTCCCATACGTTGTCTTTTTCATCTAATTTCAAACTATGGTGCAAATAACTGAGATATATCTTCCTTAAACAAGGATAAATGAGGTGAGGTGGGCTGGAGAAAAGGTAATGAGCAACAAGATAGTTAGAGGTAAGGGAGAAGAAGGAAGGCATATAAGAGATATGAAATTTTCCCTATTCCATATTTTGTTGTTGTTTAGTCACTTACTTGTATCTCACTCTTTTAAGACCCTGTGAACTGTAGCCCACCAGACTCCTCTGTCCATGAGATTTCCCAGGCAAGAATACTGGAGTGGTTTGCCATTTCTTTCTCCAGGGGATCTTCCCAGCCCAGGGATCAAATCCACATCTCCTGCATCGGCAGGCAGATTTTTTGTTACTGAGCCACCAGGGATACCCATTTCATATTTTACCCAAGGCCAATCTCAATGCCTTTCCTTGCAACAAACATTTTTATTAAAATAGTTGGAAGGTACACATACCAGGAGCTCCATAAATTCCCACTGTATAATTGACTTCAGTTATAAGTCCAGATTGCATTTTGTCATGCCTCTGAGGAAAATCAAACTAGAGTTTAGAAGATTCAAGAGTTTAGCAAATGATTTAACAACATATTTTTAGCACCTATTATAAGTCAGGCAACGTTCTAGATGCTTGAGAAACATCAGTAAAGAAAACAAAAGATACCTAACCTGAGGGCCCAAATTCAATGAAATTTTGAGGAAAAGACCAAAAATTCTTGAGTTGGAATGTTTCTACTTATGGCATATTTTCCCAACCTATTTCTCTTACTTGATTAAATAAGAGAAATGAGTTTTAGGAGAGCTTTTTATCTACATTAGAAATTAATCTATTTCCAAGGCAACGAAGCAAAATAGATGACATTAGTAAGCCAGTATCCTGCAGATTGTTGTTTAAGAAATTAAAATTTATGGTGTGTAAAAAACCAACATGAGGGAGACATCCAAGCTGGGTGTATTGCTCTGGTTCAGGTAAAAATGGAGTGGAAGATGGAAAGATTTTTACTATGATTTGCCCTGCTTTAGCAGGAAGGCTTTAAAAAAAAAATCTTTATTTTTAATTGGAGGATAATTGCTTTACAATATTGTGTTGGTTTCTGCCATACATCAACATGAATCAGCCATTAGGTTTACATATGTCCCCTCCCCTCTTGAACCTCCCTTTCACCTCCTACCCCATCCCACCCCTCTAGGTTGTCACAGAGCACCAGAGTTGAGCTCCTTGTGTCATACGGTAAATTTCCATTGCCTATCTACTTTACATATGCTAATATAAATGTTTCAATGCTACTCTCTCAGTTCGTCATATCCTCTCCTTCCCCTACTGTGTCCCTAAGTCTGTTCTCTGTGTATGCGTCTCCATTGCTGCCCTGCAGATAGGTTCATGAATATCGTCTTTCTAGATTCCATATATATGCATTAATTTGTTTTTGTCTTCCTGATTTACTTCACACTGTATATAGGAGGAAGGCTTTTGTAACAAGACAACTGGCAACTTTTGAAATAGTCTGCTATGATGGTGTTAATAACAAAAACCGTTTAAGTATTTAGTTTGGGTGTGGCTTACACTTGAGAGTGCAGAGCTATTTACACTGAAATCTCCCTGATTAACTTCACAGATGGCATTTATTTATTTTTAAGTTTTTTTTTTTTTTTTTTTTAATGTGGGCCACTTTTAAAGTCTTTATTGAATCTGTTACAATATTGCTTCAGGTGTTTATGTTCTGATGTTTTGGCCATGAGGCATGTGGGAATCTCAGCTCCCTGACCGGGGACTGAACCCACACTCCCTGCACTGGAAGGTAAAGTCTTAAACATTGGACCGCCAGGAAAGTCCCCAGCGATGGCATTTAATCACTCCTCCAGTAGTTCCAATATTGAAAGACTAATGACAACCTGGATTTGTCTCATTTCTGTACTCTGAGAGCCTATATAATATGCAGGCAGATAAATGTTAGTGTAGCTTGAAAGCTCTGCTGAAGCTCTGTCCTTGTGAAGACACCAATAGCTCTGGGAGACTTTCCTGGGTTCTCTTTTTCCCCGTGTTTTTCCTATAAATTTGTATTCATTTGTTGAATTCATCAGATGTGTGGAATTCCATGAGGAGCTTTGAAAAGGATTTGTGTTGGAGCCTGTTCTATGTCTCACCACTGAGGCATATGGCTCCTTTGCTTCTTTTTGCCGGCTTCCCACACAGATGCTACAAGTCAGTAGCCCCTCTGGAAACCACTGGAGCCACCAGCAACAGCAAGCCTTTATATCACTTTGGGTTCTAGAACTTGGACTGGGGCATAACTTAAGCAAAGAATGTCACACGTTTATACTAACATTTATGTAGGATGATTTCTGTCTTACAGTATAGTTGCTCAGTCATGCCCCACTCTCTGTGACCCCAAGAATTGTAGACCAAAAGGCTCCTCTGTCCAGGAGATTCTCCAGGCAAGAATACTGAAGTGGGTTGCCATTCTCTTCTCCAGGGGATCTTCCCAACCTAGGGATTGAACCCTTATCTCCTGCATTGGCAGGCAGTTTCTTTACTGTTTGAGCCAGCAGGGAAGCCCTCACCTCTGTACTTATTTGCCAAGGTCAACTTTGCAAACTAAAGAAATAGTACTGTGAGGTCACTGTCAGACTGTTTTTAAAAAGGATATGAGGTGACATACTGAGTCTTTTGACTCATGATAAGGCTCATGGTATGTCTGATGAATTCTAAGGTTTATACCCCGGCGGTCCGGATATCCCTGTGGCTATGATGAAATATTTATAGCTCCAAGAGGCCATCATTCAAGCCATGCAAGTTTCTGTTCACTTTTTGACCTTCCCACCAATGCATCAATGCAGAACATTCATCAGGCATCAGGCATGGTGTCTTAAAGCAAGGAATCAGAGAAAGCTATATGGTTTAAGATGAGAGGAATTCACAAACTTAAAACAGATAAAATACTTATACCTTGATTTTTTTTAATTGGAGAATGTTTGCTTTACAGTGTTTTGTTATTTACTCCTGCACAACAAAGTAAATCAGCCATTTGCATACATATTCCCTCTTTTTTTGGATTTCCTTCCCATTTAGGTCACCATAGACCACTGGGTAGAGTTCCCTGTGCTATACAGTAGGTTTTCATTAGTTATCTATTTTATACACAGTAGTGTTACATGTCAATCCCAATGTCCCAATTCATCCCACCCCATTCTTTCCCCCCTGGGTGTTCTTTACATCTGCATACCTCTACCTTTTATTAAGACTTAATATGTGGCTCTGAGAAGTCAAATTCAAATCTTACCATCTATTAAATACACTCATGGTAGTCAAAGATCTTCAGTGAGCACAGTAGTTAGAAGGAAAAAGTGAATTCAGCAGTTAGATCTTGAAATGAAGACTGTTAGTGGGAGGTCAGAGAATGTTGGAGAAATATTTTAAAAGATCTGGTGAGGCTAGGGATTGAACTTTTTTTTTTTTTTCATTTTTGTGGTTTAAGGTGGCAGGTTACTATATAAGTGATCGTGAAATCAGTTTAGTGGTGCGCCAACAAGCATTTTTCAAATAACTTTAAAAATACTATAGCACAGGGAGCTCAGCTGGTGCTCTGTGATGACCTAGAGGGTGGGATGGTGGGTTGGGATGGAAGGTTCAAGAGGGAGGGTATATATGTGTGCATGCATGCTAAGTTGCTTTAATCATGCCTGACTCTGCAACACTATGCACTGTAGCCAGCCAGGCTATTCTGTCCGTGGGATTCTCCAGACAAGACTCCTGGAGTGGATTGCCATGCCCTCTTCCAGGGGATCCTCTTGACCCAGGGATGGAACCTGCATCTCTGACATCTCCTCCTGCATTGACACGTGGATTCTTTACCACTAGTGCCACCTGGGAAGCCCAGGATATATGTGTACATATAGCTGATTCACTTCATTGTACACCAGAAACTAACACAACATTGTAAATCAATGATATCCAAAATAAAGCAGTCTGCATGTGTTTGTTTATGGGTTACAATATAAAATGGGTTTCTGGGAAACATATCAAGTCTGTTGACCTACAGAGATGTTTACTATGTGCAAGAGAAGGTGCAAGAGGCTTTTTAAACTTTTCCTGAATCTTTTTGGGAACAAGTGAACTTCATCATCACCTGGTCTGAATTAGTTCAGCATTTCTTCCTTTCAAAGTAGTCAAAGAATTTGATGACCAAGTTAACTATTCGGCAGGACTGAGAGTTGCTGTTACCCAAAGAGTATTGTTGTATGGCCTTAGCAAGTCTCTTTGATTTCCTGAGTCTCATTTTCTGCATCTATAAAATTGGAGTACTGATGAACTATGGATGGAGGTTTGTGACATTGTACAGGAGACAGGGATCAAGACCATCCCCATGGAAAAGAAATACAAAAAAACAAAATGGCTGTCTGGGGAGGCCTTACAAATAGCTGTGAGAAGAAGAGAAGTGAAAAGCAAAGGAGAAAAGGAAAGATAAAGCATCTGAATGCAGAGTTCCAAAGAATAGCAAGGAGAGATAAGAAAGGCTTCCTCAGCGATCAATGCAAAGAAATAGAGGAAAACAACAGAATGGGAAAGACTAGAGATCTCTTCAAGAAAATTAGAGATACCAAGGGAACATTTCATACAAAAATGGGCTCAATAGAGGACAGAAATGGTATGGACCTAACAGAAGCAGAAGATATTAAGAACAGGTGGTAAGAATACACAGAGGACTGTACAAAAAAGATCTTCATGACCCAGATAATCACAGTGTGATCACTCACCTAGAGCCAGACATCCTGGAATGTGAAGTCAAGTGGGCCTTAGAAAGCATCACTACGAACAAAGCTAGTGGAGGTGATGAAATTCCAGTTGAGCTATTTCAAATCCTGAAAGATGATGCTGTAAAAGTGCTGCACTCAATATGCCAGCAAATTTGGAAAACTCAGCAGTGGCCACAGAACTGGAAAAGGTCAGTTTTCATTCTTATCCCAAAAAAAGGCAATGCCAAAGAATGTTCAAACTACTGCACAATTGCACTCATCTCACACACTAGTAAAGTAATGCTCAAAATTCTCCAAGCCAGGCTTCAGCAATATGTGAACCATGAACTTCCAGCTGTTCAAACTGGTTTTAGAAAAGGCAGAGGAGCCAGAGAACAAATTGCCAACATCCGCTGGATCATCAAAAAAGCAAGAGAGTTCCAGTAAAACACCTATTTCTGCTTTACTGACTATGCCAAAGCCTTTGACTGTGTGGATCCCAATAAACTGTGGAAAATTCTGAAAGAGATGGGAATATTAGACCACCTGACCTGCCTCTTGAGAAACCTTTATGCAGGTCAGGAAGAAACAGTTAGAAGTGGACATGGAACAACAGACTGGTTCCAAATAGGAAAAGGAGTGTATCAAGGCTGTATATTGTCACCCTGTTTATTTAACTTATATGCAGAGTACATCATGAGAAACGCTGGACTGGAAGAAGCACAAGCTGGAATCAAGATTGCCAGGAGAAATATCAATAACCTCAGAAATGCAGATGACACCACCCTTATGGCAGAAAGTGAAGAGGAACTAAAAATCCTCTTGAGGAAGTGAAAGAGGAGAGTGAAAAATTTGGCTTAAAGCTCAACATTCAGAAAACTAAGATCATGGCATCTGGTCCCATCACTTCATGGAAAATAGATGGGGAAACAATGGAAACAGTGTCAGACTTTATTTTTGGGGCTCCAAAATCACTGCAGATGGTGATTGAAACCATGAAATTAAAAGACGCTTACTCCTTGGAAGGAAAGTTATGACCAACCTAGATAGCATATTGAAAAGCAGAAACATTACTTTGCCACCAAAGGTCCGTCTAGTCAAGGCTATGGTTTTTCCAGTGGTCATGTATGGATGTGAGAGTTGGACTGTGAAGAAAGCTGAATGCCGAAGAATTGATGCCTTTGAACTGTGGTGTTAGAGAAGACTCTTGAGAGTCACTTGGACTGCAAGGAGATCCAACCAGTCCATCCTAAAGGAAATCAGTCCTGGGTGTTCATTGGAAGGACTGATGCTGAAGCTGAAACTCCAATACTTTGGCCCTTCATGTAAAGAGTTGACTCATTGGAAAAGACCCTGATGTTGGGAGGGATTGGGGGCAGGAGGAGAAGGGGACAACAGAGGATGAGATGGCTGGATGGCATCACCAGTTGATGATGGGCAGGGAGGCCTGGCATGCTGCAGTTCATGGGGTTGCAAAGAGTCAGACACAACTGAGCGACTGAACTGAACTGAACTGAACTGAGTGTCTACTTCATAGAGTATCACAGTTATACCTGATGACTAGCAAAAGCATTTAAGACAGTTTCAATATAGAGTAAGAGCTATATAATAAATGTTTCCTTTTTTTCCAGCTTTCATTCAGGGAAAAAGACACCTTCTTCCATTGCCTGTTCTCCTATAAAGAACCAGGGTCACCTTTCACCCACTGCTCAGAGTCGGGACGCTGTGACATTGTCAAGTGTTTTTCTACTGTCAAGTTAATGAAGGATTGCACCTGCCCCCTCTCCCCTGGTCAGCACAGCTTGCTTATGGAAAAATCAGAAAATATCTGAGAGCACTAAGCGAGAATCAGCTCTGTATAAAAGCAATTTTCTCCAGCTTTATGAGTGAGGGCAGTTGTAAATCACTCCAGCTATTTGCATTTATACTGCTTTAAAAAAGGGGTAGTAATGGGAAGATGGGAGGGTTAGTTACCCAATGAGAAATGTTACCCTGGGACAGAGAGCAAATGTTTCCAAAATCACCCCCCTTTTTGGGCCAGTGACTGGCTGTTTATGCCAGGAGAATGGGAAGAAGGGGTTGCATCAAGCTCCTGGAGTAAAACTTGGAATTGGAATACCTGTTCACAGAATTAATATCTAATCATTCTCTTTACTTGGCTTTTCTTACCAAATGGAGGGGGCAGAAAATGTTACTTTAGATAGCTTAATTGTTTTGTAATGCCTGATACATAAAACCAAAGGGAACACTCACAGTGTCAGTGATGGGCCACTTGGCTTCGACCATCTCAATGACATTTACTCAATTTCTGAGCAATTTTAGATAAGCTCAGTAAGCAGCTGGGGAAATCCCAGCTGTAACTAAGCCTGATGGCCTTGCTTTAGTTAAGAGAAAGTCCATGAGGCTGAATCCAAGCATGCCAAGAGAGAGAAAATATTTTCCACTACCAAGGACAGATAATGTGAGCTATGCTAAACCCAGTCCCTGTGGAATTCTTACTTGAACATTTCTCACTTGGAGGTAAACCGAGGTCACTTGAAGAATGTCACAGAAAATTTATTGAGGAGTCTTCCATTTTCAGTAACCGTTTTGCTCTAGAAATAAAAGCATGCCAGCAGAGATAGCAAAGGAGGACTGTTCGCACAGGCTTGGCCCGGGTCAGTAGTCGGTGCTATGATCTGACCATAACTGGTGTCCCAGTCAGGAATATTTCCCAAAGAGTAGAATTTATACCTCCTCCTGGGAGATACGGGAAATCATCAGCTAGATTTAAAAATAAAATCATATTTTAATTTTAGGTCAAGAGAGGGAACAATTGTTTGGAAAAGCAGATGGAGTCCAATGTCAGACCTCCTCCTATTTCCAGACTCCTGTTCCACTCAGATTCATATGGAGGGAAACAGGGCAATTACAGCCATGTTACCATTTCTGTGTGAAGGCTAATTTTCAACTACTAGACTAGATTTCTCCTTTCCTTTAAAACATGTTGCTCAAATAAACATTGTATAGTTTTCACATTCACTGTCTTCTTTGAGGCACCAATTAATTCTTGCTAGCCAAATACAATTTTTTTTAAATCCAGTTCTATCATCTATCTATCTTATCTAATCTACCTTTATAAGTCTGAATCTTTTCCTTTTTTAAGTATCTTGACCTCTCTTTATACCTCACTTTCATTTTAGCTTCTTATTTATATAATTTTGACTTATTACTGTATGATTTTACCACTTTTACCAATTTTCTCAACTGGAAAATGATGTCATAAAGCATTATATTTATGGTTTTCTTCTACTTCCCAAGCCACTCCATTTGTTTTCTTCTTTAACTACCTTATTTTCAATACATCCCTTTTCATCACTGCTTATATCCAAAGATAAATCTAATGAAAATCAATGCCCTGAAATTTCTCTTAATATCTTTCCTTCTCTCTGGAATGTTCCCTCTCTCTCCATTAACTTAGAGATTAGAGTTAAACTCATTCCTCAACACTTGGTTCAAAGATTGTGACATTTAAAAGCCATAAACAGGAACATTTGATTAGGTTTCTATGTTTGGGAAAAAATAAAGATAATTTTACAGTATAAAAACAAAAAATGTCACCTAAATATATTTTGAAGAAAAATTGCTGAAGAAGTATTCTATATAAGCAAAATTGAATCTGAGCTATACTTCAGGACTGGAGAAGACATGCTATATCAGAAACAGTGATAAACTCCAAACAGATAAAACTTTGAGTAAATCTAAACACAGGTAAACCTTAGAGTAAATCTAAACAATTGCTCATGATGTCTGTGAAACTGACTGACATTATTGGGGAAAATATTCTTTATATACAAGTGGGAAATATAAAATAAAGTTGATAATATTAATAGCACCTAAGGCTAAAATTTCAGATTAGGTTAATAAAATTTATATTTTTGAAAAAAGACTGGGAGAAATAAAGGAGGAACGTTCAAACAGGCTGAGACCTTATCTTGTTCAGAAAAGGAAGACTGTTAATAATTCTTCATTTTTCAGTTTTTTGTTTTCCCCCAGTATTGTTGAGATATAATTGACATACAGTACTGTATAAGGTTAAGCTGCGCAACATCATGATTTGACTTATATCATGGAATGATCGCAATGAGTCTAGTGAACACCCATTATCTCATATAGATATAAAACAAAAGAAAAAAAATACATTTTTCCTTGTGTTGAAAACTCTTAGGACTCACTCTTTAACAACTTTCATAAATAACACACAGCAGTGTTAATTACATTAATCATGCTGTACATTACATCCTTAGTTATCATTTATCTTATAACTGGAAATTTGTACCTTCTGACCTCCTTTGTCACCATACAAAGATCTATTATTATTGACTATATTCCCCATGCTTTACATTTCATTCTTGTAACTCATTTATCTTGTAACTGAAAGCTTGTACCTCTTAATTTCCTTCACCTATTTCACTCAGTTACTCACTCTTATCCCCTCTGATAACCAGGTTCGTAGCCTGTAACTATGACTCTGCTTCTCCTTTATGTTACTTCTTTTGAGTTTTAGATTCCACACACAAGTGAAATCATAGGGTACTTGACTTTCTCTGTCTTATTTCACTTAGCATACTACTTTCTAGGTCCAACCATGTGGTCACAAATGGCAAGATCTCCATCATTCTTATGGCTGAGTAATATTCCAGTGTATATATAATATGCACCGCATCTTTTTTTATTCATCCACCTACTGATGGACACTTAGGCTCCTTCCATGTCTTGACTGCTGCAAATAATGTAGCAGTGAATATTGGAGCATATATGTCTTTTCAAATTAGTGTTTTTATTTTCTTTGGAAAAGTACCCAGACATGGAATTGTTGGATCATATGGTGGTTCTATTTTTAATGTTTTGAAGAATCTCCATATTATTTTCCACAGCAGCTGCACCAACTTATATTCCCACTAACACTGCACAAAGTTCCTTTTTCTCCACATCTTCACTAATGCTTGTTATTTGTTGTCCTTTTGATCACAGACATTCTATAAACTGTGAGGTGATATCTCATTGTGGTTTCGATTTACATTTCCCTGATGATTAGTAAGGTTAGCTTCTTTTCATGTATCTGTTGATCATCTACATGTCTTCCTTAAAAAATGTCTATTCAGTTGCTTTACCCATTTTTTATTTGGGTCACTTGGTCTTTTTGAAATTGAGTTAAATATGTTCTCTGTATATTTTGGATATTAACTCCTTATCAGATATATCATTTGCAAATATGTTCTCCCATTCAGTAGGTAGACTTTTCATTTCATTGAAATTTTCTTTGCAGTGTAAAATTTTTTAGTTTGATATACTCTCATGTTTATTTTTGCTTTTGCTTCCCTTGCAAAAGGTGACGTTTCCAAAAAAATATTGCTAACATTGATGTCAAAGGGCATACTGCCGGTGTTTTCTTCTAAGACTTTTATGGTTTCAGGTGTTACATTTAAGTCTTTAATCCATTTTGAGTTTATTTTGTGCATAGTGTGAGAAAGTAGTCCATTTGATTCTTTTGCATGTAACTTTCCAGTTTTCCCAACACAGCTTAGTGAAGAGTCTATCTTTCTCC
Source organism: Bos indicus (assembly GCF_029378745.1). Lineage (NCBI taxonomy): Eukaryota > Metazoa > Chordata > Mammalia > Artiodactyla > Bovidae > Bos > Bos indicus. The sequence continues at coordinate 71,275,156 of NC_091767.1, read as the reverse complement.
CACTGAATATTCTTGCCTCCTTTGTCATAGATTAATTGACCATATAAGTGTGGCTTCATTTCTGGGCTCCCCACTGTGTTCCATTGACCTATGTGTCTGTTTTTGTACCAGCATCACGCTGTTCTGATTATTGTAGATTTGTGGTATCATTTGAAATCAGGAAGCATAATACTTCCACTTTGTTCTTCTTTCTCAAGATTGTTTTGGTTATTCAGGGTCTTTTGTGCTTTCAGGCAAATTTTAAAATTATTTGTTCTAGTTCTATGAAAAATGCCATTAGTGTTTTCAGAAAATTACACTGACTCAGTAAATTGCCTTGGGTAGTATAGCCACTTTAAGAATATTAATTATTCTAATCCATGAGCATAGTATATCTTTCTATTTGTTTGTGTCAGTATCAATTAATTTCAGCAGTATCTTCCAGTTTTCCAAGTACAGGTTTTCTATGTCCTCAATTAGATTCCTTCATAGATGTTGTACTCTTTTGATGAAATTACACATGAGACTATTTTCTCAATTACTCCTTCTGATAGTGTGTTGTCAGTGTATAGATTTTTCATTTTGATAAATAATTCAAATAAATCTGTTAAAAATTTAAGCATACCTATTATTAGAACATACTTGAGATATATCATGCCCAAACCATTTAAGGAATAAAGAAGAAACAGAAAATGTATTTAACTTACAGATAAGGTAATAGAAAGTGGGAAAGGACATTAAACTTAAAAAACAGAGTATACACAAGTAAAATAAAATAAAGCAATATACTCTAAAATAAACCAAGCAGATATGAATTTATAATAAATAAATTAAAATTATCTATTTAAAATCAAGAATATTAGTTTCAAAACAGCTCATTATTTCTCAAGGAAATATATAAAACAGAATGACACAGAAAGATTAAAAATGAAACCTGGACAAATATATCAGTAAAATGAAAAAATTAAAATGGTCATATAAATACACACTAAATATTCAGTTCAAATAATACTTCAGGTAATCCATATATAAAGAACTACAAACCCATACACAAATTCCAACAAATTTGAAAACATTCTCAGCCTCCCGCGTTTTACAAAATTCAAAAGAAAGTGATAAAGGGATGCATCTGGAAAAGGAAATGGCAACCCACTCCAGTATTCTTGCCTGGAGAATCCCATGGACAGAGGAGCCTGGCAGGGCTACAGTCCATGGGGTTGCAAAAAGTTAGACAGGACTTAGTGACTAAACAGAACAAAGAGATTCAATTTTCCATATATCAGGTTGGTGAAGATGTGCTTGAGAATATTCAGTGTTTACCAATAAGAAAATAAGCCCACTCAAATGTTGTTTTGGTGGCTACAAACTGAAACAAAATTTGCAACTTGGCAATAGCTTCAAAATTTTGTATACATACACCCTGATCCAGCTGTTTACTTCTAGGAATTCATCCTATAGATGGATTACACAAAATTAAAAAGATATAGTTGCAAGAATTTTCTTTGTTGCGTTTTTAATGACAGCAAAACCTAGAAAGAATTCATATATTCATCAATAGGGGGCAAAACAGATACATTTTTTATATTGCTACAATAAGGTTTTAGAAAACACTTTAAAAGAATGGATTCTATATAGAAAAGGCCTAAAATATATATGAAATAAAAACAGTTAAATTTTACAATATTACTTTTATGTTGCAATTCCATCTGCAATTTTAAAGGGAAAAGACAAATTTCATTCATTGCACCATTGTGAATATCTTCATCAACTAGAGAAACATATAGAGTCATATCAAATTTATTTTTCTGATTATCAAACCTCAAATGTTCTATCAATAGAAAATCCAGTATCTTCCTGGAAGGCTTCTCATCTTCCTAACTTTAAATTCTGTAACAAAATCTGATGGTTGGGGGAGGGACGTTTCCTTCAAGCCTGCTTCCATATATGAGGCAGTTTAAGAGCATTGAAGGGCTTCTTAGGTGGCACTAGCAGTCAAGAATCTGCCTTCTGTCACAATACTGTAATGTAATTATCCTCCAATTAAAACAAATAAAATAATTAAAAAGAAAAAAAAAAAAAAAAAGAATCCACCTTCCAATTCAGGAGACCTAAGAGACGTGGGTTTGATCCCTGGGTTGGAAAGATCCCCTGGAGGAGGAAATGGCTACCCACTCCAGTATTCTTGCCTGGAGAATCCCATGAACAGATGAGCCTGGTAGACTACAGTCCATGGGGTCACAAGGAGTCAGACACAACTAAACAATAACAACACACCCACACACACACACACACATTGATCATAAACAGGACCATTCAGTTCTGTTGATTGATTTACTACTGTAACAATTCCACATTGCTTTCATTATTATGCTTTCATAATATGCTGACATATAAGGTACATTCATTTATATTTTGTTGTTGCTGTCAAACATGCTTGCTTTTCTATCCATTTTATCTTTCATGGAATTTTAAAATCTGCTTGTTTAGCTTCATAAAATATCTTATCAGGGACTTTAACTTCACGGTCCATTGAATTTTACAAATAATTTTGCAATAATTGGCAGTCTTTACAACATTCAATCCTTCTATCCAAGAACATGGTTTGTCATCTTGTCTTTATTTTGTCTTTCAATTGTTTTCCTATTGTCTTTGTATTGATGATGTACATTTCCTGTTAAATGCTCTATGATTTTGCTACTATGGTGAGATTGGCTATCTACTCCATCGTACTTTCCAATTGGTTGTAAATACTCATTAGGAAAACTGTTGATCACTGAACATAGATAGTCTAACCAGCCAATTTACTGCTGTCTTACATTCTATTAATAATAGCTTTCAATTTGACTTTCTTGAATTTTCTAGGCAGACATATTATCTGTTAATATTAAAAATTTGTCCTATTGTCATTACCTATAATTTTTATTTAATTGCTTTCATCTTATTTCTTTGCCTTTAACCTCCAATACACCACTAAATAATGTCGGTTATAGTAAGCAATTGCATTCGTCTCGCACGCTAGTAAAGTAATGCTCAAAATTCTCCAAGCCAGGCTTCAGCAATACGTGAGCTGTAAACTTCCAGATGTTCAAGCTGATTTTAGAAAAGGCAGAGGAACCAGAGAACAAATTGCCAACATCTGCTGGATCATGGAAAAATCAAGAGAGTTCCAGAAAAATATCTATTTCTGCTTTACTGACTATGCCAAAGCCTTTGACTGTGTGGATCACCATAAACTGTGGAAAATTCTGAAAGAGATGGGCATACCAGACCACCTGACCTGCCTCTTGAGAAACCTGTATGCAGGTCAGGAAGGAATAGTTAGAACTGGACATGGAACAACAGACTGGTTCCAAATAGGAAAAGGAGTACATCAAGGCTGTATATTGTCACCCTGCTTATTTAACTTATATGCAGAGTACATCATGAGAAACGCTGGGCTGGAAGAAGCACAGGCTGGAATCAAGATTGCTGGGAGAAATATCAATAACGTCAGATATGCAGATGACACCACCCTTATGGCAGAAAGTGAAGAAAAACTAAAGAACCTCTTGATTAAAGTGAAAGAGGAGAGTGAAAAAGTTGGCTTAAAGCTCAACATTCAGAAAACAAAGATCATGGCATCTGGTCCCATCACTTCAAGGGAAATAGATGGGGAAACAGTGGAAACAGTGTCAGAATTTATTTTGGGGGGCTCTAAAATCCCTGCAGATGGTGATTGAAACTATGAAATTAAAAGACGCTTACTCCTTGGAAGGAAAGTTATGACCAACCTAGATAGCATATTGAAAAGCAGAGACATTACTTTGCCAACAAAGGTCTGTCTAGTCAAGGCTATGGTTTTTCCAGTGGTCATGTATGGATGTGAAAGTTGGACTGTGAAGAAAGCTTAATGCAGAAGAATTGATGCTTTTGAACTGTGGTGTTAGAGAAGACTCTTGAGAGTCCCTTGGACTGCAAAGGGATCTAACCAGTCCATTCTAAAGGAGATCAGTTCTGGGCTTTCTTTGCAAGGACTGATGCTAAAGCTGAAACTCCAATACTTCGACCACTTCATGCAAAGAGCTGACTCATTGGAAAAGACTCTGATGCTGGGAGGGATTGGGGGCAGGAGGATAAAGGGACAACAGAGGATGAGATGGCTGGATGGCATCACCGACTCGATGGACGTGAGTCTGAGTGAACTCTGGGAGTTGGTGATGGACAGGGAGGCCTGGCCTGCTGTGATTCATGGGGTCACAAAGAGTCGGACATGACTGAGTGACTGAACTGAACTGAACTGATAGTAAGCATACTTGTCTTATTTCTGCCTGTTTCAGTTAGATGTGTTCAGTTATAAATCATTTGGCTGAAGTTTCCTTCTCCCTTTATTGGTTAGGAGCTCACAGGTTGTTGGTATGGTACAACTCTTCAATAAAAGTGCCAGCAGTGAATTGGGCTCTTTAGATCTTTCTCTGCATCCTCCTTAGTATGGTGGATTTCCTTTAGAGTCACTATTTGTGGGTTTCAAGATGGCTCCTTCTCACAATCAAGGCAAAAAGATGAGGGGAAATTAGGGACACTCTGGAACCTCCTTCTATCAAGAAAGCAAAAGAAGCCTCCAGAATGCACAGGGGACTTCTGTGTACAACTATAGTGGGAGGACCTCAATCCTATGATCACCTCTAACAGCAAAAGAAGCTGAGAAAATGAGTATATAACCAGGCATCTAGTTAATACCCCAGGAAGGACATTGACATTTTGCTAGCAAGGAAGAAGGGAGGAATAGACAACAGGTAGACAACCAAGAGGATCTGCCACACTGACATACTAGGGGCTGTGTATAATGTTCCAGAAATCACTAGGCTCATTTGTATCATATATAGAATGGATAAACAACAGGGTTCTACCATTATAGCACAGAGAACTGTATCAATAACCTATGATAAACCTTAATGGAAAATAAATTTTAAAAAGAATATATATTTTATATATATATATATATGCATAACTGAATTACTTTGCTGTTCAACAGAAATTGACATAACATTGTAAATAACTATAGTTCAATTTAAAAGAGAAGAAATTATTAGAATGTGTACTGTAATTTCCTGATAGAGCATTTTATCAGCCTAAGGAAGCTGGGTTCTATTCTTAGCTTGCTGAGGTCTTTTAAAATGAAGAAAGAATATTAAATGTTGTCAAAACTCTTGTGGCATTTATTAAGAGAGTATGTATTTGTATTTTCAATTAATATGCTAATTCAGAGTAATAGGTTCCAGTTGTTGAATCATTCTTGCAACCCTGTAATAAACAATGCCTGGAATATGATTTATTCTGTCAGCTATTACTATTTTTAATTTGAAAACATTATTCTCATATTGTATTTGCATTAATGCTCACAAGCGAAATTGATCTATAGTTTTCTCTATGCTATTGCTGTCCAGTTGTTTTTTCATTAAGATTCTGTAACCACGTAGAATATATTAGTGGACTTGTCTTTTTCTACTTCAACAGTTCAAATAGAATTACCTATCCTTCCAGCTTAGGTAGGATTCTTTTCAGTAATGTAACCCTGTTGTTTTATTAAAGTGACAGTTGTGTAATTGTTTTCTGTTTTCCCTTGATTATTCATATCTTCAGATATTCTATCCTCATTGAAACAGTGGTTATTTTTCTAGTTTATTGAGTGATATGTTTTACCTTCAGTTTTTTCCCCCAATACATAATTTTGTTAAAAACTTGACTCTTAAGTATTGCCTTGCACTTTGATTTTGCTAACATTTTCCTTCCTTCCAAAATAGACTGTCATTTCAACATTAATTTCTTCTTTTACTTGAGCAGTTTAACAGAATTTTCAAGAAAATATTCATACAAATAGCAGAGCATATTTCTTTTGTCTTTTGTTGCTGTCATTTCCAGTACTCAGTGTCCGTTTTTTTGTGCTACCTAGCATTCAGCCACTCCTCGAATTTTTAGGTCAGACTCTGTAGGATGAGTCTTAGTGGAGAACCCAGAGATGAAGGCAGCAGCAAGATTCCAGTGGCAGCAAGTATCAAAAGATCATGCACGTGATGACACCTTGGTTGTTAGTTCTGCCTGGTTTGGCCTTCCTTGCATCTCTCCTTGTTTCCCCACCTGTAGTCAGTTCTATAGGCTCTCTACTATCCTTCCAATAAGTTTCTTTGATGCTTAAAAGAGTCATAGTAAGTTCTGTTGCTTGCAACTAGAAGTACGTTTACTGGTAATTTATAATCTCCTACTTTAGACCTAGAAAATGTTGTTCAAGATTCTGCTTTATGGAAATTTATGGACTTTTTCCTTTGGGGCCTAATACACAAATTTTATTAATAGTCCATTTTTGCTCATTCCCAGTTTATTAGATACATTTTATGTATCAAAGCTGTTTCTAACATAATTCAAGACCTTTCTTTTTTTCTCTTTGGCTCATTACCTTCTGAGATAAGTGGATTTAAGTCTCACATTGTTGTTACAATTCTAGCCAGGTCACGGACATTTCATTGGTGGACTCCCAAATGTTAGTATCTGTAGGCGTTTCTCTTGGGCCAGTTTTTTCAGGGAAGAATCTTCCAACCCTTTGCCAAGAGAGATAAAAGGCTAGCTGCCAACAGGCAAGCTGAAGAGTATCAAAGGACAGCCAAGAATATCTTCACCAGATATGTATTTTCTCTTGAAATACACGCTTCTCAACTGCTTTTTATACAATGCTTAACCTCTGGCCTAAGACAAGGCATTCCATGGTTATTTCTATTCCCCATAGAAATAACCTCCTGTCATCTGAAGTGCTGGTAAAGGTGAGCAAGTAAGTGTTTAGGACAGGAGGAGAGGTGTGTGTGTGCTTGGTTGCTCAGTCATGTCTGACTCTTTCTGACCCCATGGACTGTAGCCCACCAGGTTCCTCTTTCCATGGAATTCTCCAGCCAAGAATACTGGAGTGGGTTGCCATTCAGTTTACCTAATCCTTACACATACTTCCAACTCTAGTAGCCAAGGTGACCTACTGCCTTCCCAGGATTCTGTGATTCAAATGCCCTTGCTTTTCATTTGCTTTTCTTCTCCAAGCCTTAGGTGTCAGCTTTCTCCTCTATACTGAAAATATTCTATTCATCCAGTTATTTTCTTTGTTCCAAATCTGCTGACATTTCTGGTCCACGTTATTCCCCCTCAGTTCTTTTTCTTTGTGGAGATTATATACATACACACTATATGTATATGTCAGTGTATATATATATATATACACACACACACACACTAAGGGCTTCCCTGCTGCCTCAAACAGTAAAGAACACGAAAGTGAGAGTCACTGAGCCATGTCCGACTCTTTGCGACCCCATGGACTATACAATCCATGGAATTCTCTAGGCCAGAATACTGGAGTGAATAGCCATTCTCTTCTCCAGGAGACCTTCCCAACCCAGGGATCAAACCCAGGTCTCCTATATTGCAGGCAGATTCTTTACCAGCTGAGCCAGCAGGGAAGCCCAGACAGTAAAGAATCTGCCTGCAATGTAGGAGGCCCAGGTTTGATTTCTGGGTCAGGAAGATCCCCTGGAGGAGGAAATGGTAACCCACTCCAGTATTCTTGCCTGGACAATCCGATGGACAGAGGAGCCTGGCAGGCTACAGTCCATGGTATCACAAAGAGTTGGACACAACTGAGCGACTAACACTTTCATTTCATACCTACACACTAAGCCCCCTATATATGAACGAGTTCCAAGAGCACATTCACAAGTCCAATTTGTTAAGTCCAACCAAGTTAGCCAAGGCACGCAACTAACACAATCAGCTACATAGTACTGTAGTGTAATAGTTTTATAATACTTTTACACAAATAATACATAAAAACAACATAAAAAGTAAAGACAACAGTTTTAATCTTACAGTATAGTACCTTGAAAACACAGTAGTCCAGTAGAATGGCTGGCACACAGGGACTGGGATCAAGTGAACGGGCCAGAAGAGATACTGATTGGAGAAGGGAAAGGAGGTGGGAAGTGGTAGAGCTGAAGGATTATCAGCAAAAGGAGACAGAAGGCAAGCTGCAATTTCACTCATGCCCGACAGAAAGCCTTCTCTAGCACTGTATTCTAGATTCCTCCCTTGTCTTACCTTAGTCTTAATTCTGTTTAAGGCATTCCCTTGTCTGCAGGCGCACTCAAAGCATAGCACTCAACAGGAAGTCATACCATTACCAGAGTCATGAGACAGAATTTGGAGCTGCCAGAGTGGTTGGAAATTAGTGGAGGAAGTCACAGAAGAGGAGCTATAAAATTTATGTATAAATTTCTCTCAAATTTTTTGCTGATCCCTGAGTAATGCATGCATGAGACTCTAGGGAGCCTAGAAAAGGCTCAACATCCCTCAGAGGGTGATAAGCGTGTGCTAAGTCACTTCAGTTGTGTCCAACCCTTTGTGTCCCTATGAATTGTAGCTTGCCAGGCTCCTCTGTCCATGGGAGAATGATACCAGCATCCTAATTCTCTAAAATGTTCTGCAATGTCAAACCTAAAATAATTTATCACTCTTAGATAAAATAAAGTATTTTTAGATTCACAAAAAGTTTTAAAATATGGTCTATAATAAAGAAAAAATAATTAATAGAAACAAAACTACAAATATCCCCAACACCCCAAATTTAATTAACAAAGACTTTTAAATAACCATAATACATACTATGTTAAGGAGTCTACAGAAAAACAGAGGGGAAAAAATCTACAGGAAAAAATAGATCTAATGGCAAAAGGGTAGGGAATTTCAAGAAAGATATATTTTTTAAAGTAGTGAAGCCTTATTTCATATATTGAAGTTATAAATAAGAACCAAAGGAAATCTTAAAACATACGATTACTGAAATCATTGTTGGATGGTAACATTAATAACAGCAAACTGGACACAACAGAAGACTGGTAGACATGAAAACAAGTCAAGAGAAAATTTAAAAATTAAAGCACAATAATTTTTTTTAAAGGATGAAGAACATGTCAATGACAAGGGGACAGAGTTAACTGCTCTAATACATGTATCATTGTAATCTCAGAAGGAGAGGGGAAAGGCAATGGAGAATAAAAAAAAATACTTGCAGAAATGCTAGCTGAAATTTCCCCAAAATTGATCAAAAGTGGTATCAGACAAATACAGGAATTTCAAGCAAGAGAAATACACAAAGCCATACATAGGTACACCACAGTCAAACTTCTAAAAAGCAAAAATAAAGGGAAAGCCTTAAAAGAAGTCCAAAGAAGGAAGCACATTGCCTATAAAGAAATGAGGATAGCAATAAGCTGACTTCTCAGAAACTATGGAGGCCATAAAACAGAGGAATGATACTTTTTTTAATGTTGAAAGAAAGGAACCATTAACCTAGAATTTTATAATCAGGTGAAAATATCTTAAAAATATAGCAAAAGAAAAGTCATTTTCAGATAAACCGAAGCTTAAGAATTTGTCTTCTATAAATCTACACTGTAAAAAATGCTAAAAGGAATTTTTCAGATAAAGATAAAATGGTATCAGATGGAAATTTAAATCTACAGGATTCTTACGCATCCAGAGAGTGCAATGGAAGCTATGGTCTAGGAAAAAAATGTTCTTTGTTACACAATAGAATGGCAATAAAAATAGATACAGGTACCTAAAACTAACAGTAGGAAGCATTAAAGATGTATGATCTATTAGAGATAAATGAGTTGAAATACTATTAAGATGCCTTAACAATTACAGGTTCTATGCCTGCATTGCAGGCAGATTCTTTACCAACTGAGCTACCAGGGAAACTCACATATAGGTCCATGGTTATGATTAAATGCCTGAATTTTAATTAATATATATGGACTAAAAACATGAAGATATGGTTCAAGGAGGGGAAACAAATGAACGTTCTATCATTTTCAATTTGTATCCATGGTGATTAAGGCCAGAAAAGGAAAGTGAAATTCTCTTTTTCCTCTGTGTTCCACCCTTCTGTCTCCATCTGTGTTTTGGACATCTCCCCCCACCCCCCATTTTCCTAAACATCAGTTTTCTTATCTGTAAAATGAGAAATTTCCATTTAGGCAGTGACTCTTAAATCCTTCATATATTCATTTGATAATTTCACAAAACTGATAACTCTTCTCAACTGCATGAAGCTGGACAACCGTTTTCCCTCTCACATTCTCTATTTTCCACAATGGCACTTTTCACGATCAAGCTAACAATGACAGATAGTTTTAATAATTTAACCCTCTGGCCGATATGGAAACTTGATGTCTGATTGTTTTTAGAGATTTCATCCACTAGCCAGGCTTCTGATGTTTTTCCTTTCATACTTCCCTATACACAGGAGCCTCCTGCCCTCTCCAGCAAGTGAAATACCAAACACACAAGAAGGTGAGGACTCCAGAGAAAGAGAAGCAGTTAAAGGACCAAATGACTGGGCAAAGGGGGAATTAGAACACGAGTAAGGACATCACTACTGGTAGATAAGTGTCCACAGTGGATTCCCCACATGTTTCTGAGAGACTCCTTTCCTTTCTAGATAGGGAACAAACTCACTAATTTCTCCCCATTCTTTGGACTCTGTATGGATTGTACTGTATCATTTGAACATGAATGGAAGACTTAATCTTTAAGGGACTCTGTGTGTGTGTGTGTGTGTGTGTGTGTGTGTATATGAGAATGAGTGTGTGCGTGTGTATGTAAGAATGTGTTTGAGTGTGTGTGTGAGACAGGGAGAGAAAGAGTGAGAGAGAGAGAGAGAGTGTGTGTGTGTGTGTGTGTGTGTGTGTGTGTGTGTGTGTGTGTGTGACACAGAACTGAACTTACTTTTCTGCTCTACAGGATATTCCTAGAGTTTTATATGGATGATGAAGACTCAAAGAGAGCTTCTCATGGGACTTCCCTGGTGGTCCAATGGTTAAGTCTGCATGCTCCCACGCATTTGATCCCTGATCAGGGAACTAGATCCTACATGCTGCAACTAAGAGTTCCTGCATTCTGCTGCTAAAACCTGATGCAACCAAATATTTAAACATACACACAAAAAGAGATTCTCGTGAGTCAAACCAACCAACCAGTTGTTTTGTATGGCTTTTCACCTCCTCCCCTACTTATAAAATTTTACATGTGATTAGGTGAATTCAAAACCCCTAATGTCTATACCATGGCTCCCAGGATGAGAACCTTTACAAAAGATAATAACTCAGTTCCTTCCTCTTCTAAAACTTGGCACCTATACTTATCTGTGCATATGTCTTTATGAAGCAGAGAAGTTATCTTTTATGTTAGAGAAAAGAAACACACAGAGCAGCATAACTCTTCTCAATCACACAGATGATCCATGAGGAGCCATTCCTAGTGGTAGATCTCTCTTAGGCTTATTATTAAAGAACTGTGTTAACCTTCACCATTTGAAATGACTCAGCCACTTTTGGATGAGAATGAAGAAATTCAATGGGGATCCATACTGAACAAATTTTACCTAGCTAGTGAGAATTCAACCAAAGAGATTAATGAATTCCTTATTCAGTAAAAGTCCCAGATGACAGTCAAGGTTTTTCCAAGTAGATCAACAACCCCCGTCACCGGAGCCCTCACCAGAGTGCACAGCTTTTCTCCCTACATGACCCTGCACATTCAGTCAACGCCCATGTGTTCCAAGGTCAATAGTCTCCTCATGAATTCGCTCAGCTTCATTCTGAAGGATTTCTAATGCAACAAAAGTTAATCCACCGCAAAGATGAAAGAGCTGCTTAACAGCTGTGATAAAGGAAATTAAAACAATTTGACACGCTTTCCATCGGGAATTAAACTATTTTCACTAAGACCCACACATACCAGCGCCCTGATAGAGCTGACAACAAACAAATTGAAATGAATGATGACAAAGCAAATCCACTCTTACATTTGGAACTTATAAAAAAGGCAAAATACTTGCAGAGAGAAGCTAATTTTCATTTTTAAAAGGCTTACTTCTCTCTTGAAGGAAATCTATCACTCTAAAATGTCTTGACAACTCCTCAATAGATTTTTTTTGGCATAGAAACATGATAATTTTATAAAGTCGATAATGTCAATTTGTATAAGTTTACTGGAAATATTTCATAAATATAGTAAAACATCAGAAAGACAGTTATGAAATAACAGATGAGTCACTGTAGCTCATTGAATTAGGTGTATGTATCAGGCTGAGTTGGTCTTCCCAGGTGGTGCTAGTGGTAAAAAAAAAGAAAAAGAAAAAAATACCTGCCTGTCATTGTAGGAGATGTAAGAGCTATGGGTTTGATCCCTGGGTTGCAAAGATCCCTGGAGAAAAAAACAGTTACCCACTCCAGTATTCTCACCTGGAGAATCCCATGGACAGAGAAGCCTGGCGGGCTATGGTCCATAGGGTCGCAAAGAGTCTGACACGACTGAAGCAACTTAGCATGCACATCAGGCAGCATTATGATTCATCAAAAATGCTAATTGAAGACGGTTTGATAAAGGGACCATTTGCAATATATATCTAGTTAAAGTTCTCCTGGGAAACAGTGTGTATATATATATATATATACACACACACAGATTTATTATAAGTAATTGGCTCATGTAATTATGGAAGCTGAGAAGTCTCAAGACATGGAATAGGCAAGCTAGAGAACCAGAAAAGCCAATGAGTGGTTCCAGTCCTAGTCCAAAGTCTGGATAACCCAGAGGACCAACAGTTATAAGTTCCAGATTGAAATCCAGATGGAACCCAACAAAAGCTAATGGTCTAATACCAATCTGAGGGTCACAGAGGACCGATGTTCCAGCTCAGTAGTCATGCAGGAGGAGTTCTCACTTACTCAACCACTTTGGTCTATTCAGGTCTTCAACTAATTGGATGAGGCCCAACCGCAAAGCAGGAGGGCAATCTGCTTAACTCAGTCTATTGATACAAACATTAGCTGTATCCAGAAAATCCTTCACAGGCACACTCAGAATAATGTTTGACCAAATTTCTGGGCACTCCATAATCCAGTCAAGTTGACATAAAAAAAAATTTTAGGATTGATTGACTCATTTATTTTTTATTGTGATAAACATATGTAACATAAAATTTATCATTTAACCACTTTGAATCTGGACTTTTTATTTTATTTTAAAAATTATCATTCAGCAAAGCTGATTTTTTGTATGCATTTTTATCAGTTCTTACACACATATCAGTGACAGATTTTTTTTTCTTGGGTTCCAAAATCACTGCAGACAGTGACTGCAGCCATGAAATTAAAAGATGCTTGCTCCTTGGAAGAAAAGCTATGACAAATCTAGACAGCATATTAAAAAGTAGAGATATCACTTTGCCAACATAAGTACATAGTCATCTACAGATGTGAGAATTGAACCATAAAAAAGACTGAGTGCTGAAAAATTGATGCTTTTAAACTGTGGTGCTGGAGAAGACTCTTGAGAGTCCCTTGGACTGCAGGGAGATCAAACTAGTCAATCCTAAAAGAAATCAACACTAAATATCCATTGAAAGGACTTATTCTGAAGTTCCAGTACTTTGGCCACCTGATACGAAGAGCCAACTCACTGGAAAGACCCTAATGCTGGGAAAGATTGAGAGCAAGAGGAGAAGGGAGCAACAGAGGATAAGATGGTTGGATGGCATCACTGACTCAATGGGCATGAGTTTGAGCAAACTCCGGGAGGCAGTGAAGGACAGGGAAGTGTGGTGTGCTGCAGTTCATGGGATCACAAAGAGCTGGACACAATTTAGTAACTGAATAACAACAACAACACACATACAGATTCACAAAACTACCACCACAATGAAGATACTGAAAACTTCCTTGGACTATTCCTTTCAAGTTAAACCCTCTACTCACTTCTAACCTGTGTAAACTACTGATCAATTTTTTATCACTATAGCTTTCTTTTCCAGAATGAAGTTGACATAAAATTAATCATTATAAAAGAAATTGTCTGAGTTTACGAAAGCCAAGTGCTTTGGGTTAGAAATAGAATCCATATTCTGGGTTAACAAGAGCCAAGAGGCTTAAAATTCTCCAAGCCAGCAATACGTGAACCCTAAACTTCCAGATGTTCAAGCTGGTTTTAGAAAAGGCAGAAAAACCAGAGATCAAATTGCCAACATCTGCTGGATCATCAAAAAAGCAAGAGAGTTCCAGAAAAACATCTATTTCTGCTTTATTGACTATGCCAAAGCCTTTGACTGTGTGGATCACAATAAACTGTGAAAAATTCTTCAAGAGATGGGAATACCAGACCACCTGACCTGCCTCTTGAGAAACCTGTATACAGGTCAGGAAGCAACAGTTAGAACTGGACATGGAACAACAGACTGGTTCCAAATAGGAAAAGGAGTGCATCAAGGCTGTATATTGTCACCTTGCTTACTTAACTTATATGCAGAGTACATCATGAGAAATGCTGGGCTGGAGGATGCACAAACTGGAATCAAGATTGCCAGGAGAAATATCAATAACCTCAGATATGCAGATGACACCACCTTTATGGCAGCAAGTGAAGAACAACTAAAGAACCTCTTGATGAAAGTGAAAGAGGAGAGTGAAAAAGTTGGCTTAAAGCACAACATTCAGAAAACTAAGATCATGATATCCGGTCCCATCACTTCATGGCAAATAGATGGGAAAACAGTGGAAACAGTGTCAGGCTTTGTTTTTTGGGGCTCCAAAATCACTGCAGATGGTGATTACAGCCATGAAATTAAAAGACACTCCTCAAAAGGAAAGTTATGACCAACCTAGACAGAATATTAAAAAGCAGAGGCATTACTTTGCCAACAAAGGTCCATCTAGTCAAGGCTATGATTTTTCCAGTGGTCATGTACGGATGTGAGAGTTGGACTATAAAGAAAGCTGAGCACCGAAGAATTGATGCTTCTGAACTGTGGTGTTGGAGAAGACTCTTGAGAGTCCCTTGGACTGCAAGGAGATCCAACCAGTCCATCCTAAAGGAGATCAGTCCTGGGTTTTCGTTGGAAGGAATGATGCTGAAGCTGAAACTCCAATACTTTGGCCACCTGATGTGAAGAGCTGACTCATTGGAAAAGACCCTGATGCCAGGAAAGGTTGAGGGCAGCAGGAGAAGGGGACGACAGAGGATGAGATGGTTGCTTGGCATCACCGACTCAATGGACATGGGTTTGGGTGGACTCTGGGAGTTGGTGATGGACAGGGAAGGCTGGTGTGCTGTGGTTCATGGGGTCACAAAGAGTCAGACACGACTGAGCGACTGAACTGAACTGAACTGAACTGCACTGAAGAGGCATTATGACACCTAGGCCTGGAGGAGACCATCCTAGCACATCCCAGAGAGAGCCAAGGTTGCCCAAGGCTTGATACCTTTGGCAGGGAAGTAGCAATGAAATGAATACCCTAAAGATTAGCTAATCCTATCATAGATCAGGATAGAAAAGATAAGACATTAAACATGGATAAGCAAAGAAAAATGTCTAGTATAGCCTTAACTTTGAACT
Organism: Bos indicus; assembly: GCF_029378745.1. Taxonomy (NCBI): domain Eukaryota; kingdom Metazoa; phylum Chordata; class Mammalia; order Artiodactyla; family Bovidae; genus Bos; species Bos indicus. The sequence continues at coordinate 71,259,708 of NC_091767.1, read as the reverse complement.
CAGGGAAACAATGAAAGTTATAAAAGCTATAGCCAAGAATGCATGCCTGAATCCACTTGATACCTTGCTTGGCCTGTGAGTTATATAACAATGCAGCTGCTATAAAACAAAATATAGATTCTGAGGCCTCACTCACGCCAGTCAAACAAGAACCTCGGAGACTTGATGCTAGGCATGAGTATATCATAATGTATATACATATATAATGAAAAATATATATGTATATGTTTTTAATTGTGTTAATTTATTTATTCAGACATGCTGGGTCTTTGTTGCTGTGGAAGTCTCTTTCTAGTTGCAATGAGTGGGCTTCTCACTGTGGTGCCTTCTCTTGTTCTGGACCATGGGCTCTAGGTGCTTGGGCTTCAGTAGCTGTGGCTGGCGGGCCTAGAGTGCAGGTCAGCAGTGTGGCTCAGGGGCTTAGTTGCCCCGCAGCACGTGGAATCCTTCCAGACCAGGGATAAAACCCACATCCCCTGTATTGACAGGTGAATTTTTAACCACTGAACCACCAGGGAAGTCCCATGGGCATATTTTTAAGTCTCTACAGGTGATTCTTTTCCACACGCCCAATGTAGGTTGAACAATGCTTATATTTTGAATAATGCTTATACATCTTTCATCTATTTCTTTTGAAATTATAACCCTATTTTCAAAATAAGCTAGAAGAATTATTTTTTCAAAGATAAAGTGTTTCTGTGATGCTAAAATCTCAGGTAATTAGCCTCCAATTAAAATAAATAAATTTAAAGAAATAAAATAAAATCTCAGGTGGCTACATTGAGTATTAAAGTGTTATACGGTAAATATATACATAGCTAGCTATAAAATAGATCTTAATGACCCAGATAACCATGATGATGTGACCATTCACCTAGAGACAGACATCCTGAAGTGTGAAGTCAAATGGGCCTTAGGAAACACCACTATGAACAAAGCCAGTGGAGGTAATGGAATTCTAGCTGAGCTATTTCAAATCTTAAAAGGTGATGCTGCTAAAGTACTGCACTCAATATGCCAGCAAATTTGGAAAACTCAGCAGTGGCCACAGGACTAGAAAAGGTCAGTTTTCATTCTAATACCAGAAAAGGACAATGCCAAAGAATGTTCAGACTACTGCCCAATTGTACTCATTTCACTTGCTAGCAAGGTAGTACTCAAAATCATCCAAGCTAGGTTTCAACACTATGTGAACTGAGACCTCCCAGATGTATAAACTGGATTTAGAAAAGGCAGGGAAACCAGAAATCGAATTGCCAAAATCCATTGGATTATAGAAAAAGCAAGAAAATTCCTGAAAAACATCTACTTCTGCTTCATTGACTAGGCTTAAGCCTTTGTGTGGATCACAGTGAACTGTGGATAATTCTTAAAGAGATGGAAATACCAGACCACCTTACCTGCCTCCTAAGAAACCTGTATGCAGGTCAAGAAGCAATATTAAGAATTGAACATGAAACAACAGATAGGTTTAAAATTGGGAAAGGAGTGCATTAAGGCTGTGTATTGTCACCCTGTTTATTTAACTTATATGCAGAGTAAATCATGCGAAATGCCAGGCTTGATGAAGCACAAGCTGGGATCAAGATTGCCAGGAGAAATATCAGTAACCTCGAATATGCAGATGACACCACCCTAATGGCAGAAAGCGAAGAGAAATTAAAGAGCCTCTTGATGAGGTGAAAGAGGAGAGTGAAAAAGCTGGCTTAAAACTCAGCATTCAAAAAATTAAGATCGTGGCATCCAGTCCCATCACTTCATGGCAAATAGATGGGGAAACAATGGAAACAGTGAGAGACTTTATGTTCTTGGGCTCCAAAATCACTGTATATGGTGAGTGCAGCCATGAAATTAAGACACTTCCTCCTTGGAAGAAAAGTAGTGACATACCTGTATTAAAAAGCAAAGATATTACTTTGCTGACAAAGGTTCATGCAGTCAAAGCTATGGTTTTTCCAGTAGTCATGTACAGATGTGACCACAAAGAAGGCTGAGTGCCAAAGAGTTGATACTTTCGAACTGCTGGAGAAGACTCTTGAGAGTCTTGGACAGCAAGGAAATCAAGCCAGTCAATCCTAAAAAAAGGAAATCAATCTTGAATATTCATTGGGAGGACTGATGCTGAAGCTGAAGCCCCAATACTTTGCCACCTGATGGGAAGAGCCAACTCATTGGAAAAGATCCTGATGCTGGAAAAGACAGAAGGCAGGAGGAGAAGGGAATGACAGAGGGCAAGATAGTTGGATGGCATTACTGACTAATTGGACCCAAATTTGAACAAGCTTCAGGAGATGGTGAAGGACAGGGAAGCCTGGCACGCTGCAGTCCATGGGGTCTCAAAAAGTCAGACACAACTGAGCAACTCAACAACAACCTATCAGTCTAAAGCACATAGTGGTAGAAATAGCACATCTACATACTTTCCCCATGAGAGCAATGCTCCCAGAACAACAGGGAAAAGCTCCCCAAAATTAGGAAACCAGGGTCAAAAATTGATGGTCACAGTCAGGGAAAATTTCTCAATCTCATCACTTACCCTGGAGCATTTTATCCTGAAATGACATCTCTTGTTAATTCTTTCCTTGATCCTATTTTCTTTATTAAATCCTTTTGAAAGCTGCAATTTCATCTTAAACTTCTAAGAAGTGAAATATTTTGAGGACATACTCTTCACACACAATGACAGTCATAATGGGAGGATAAATATGAGTACATTTAATAAACAGCCACACAGGTAGGTGTTTTATATGACTTCCTATTAAATATTTGCAAGTATTCTCTATTATAAGCATCATTTATGGAATTTTTAAAATGATACATTTGTGAGTCATAGAGATTAATGAATTTGCCTGAGGCCACATGGTTATTTAGTGGCCACACCAGGGTTTTAATTACTTTAGAGACTAGTCTTTTGGCTATCTTATTCTTGTTGTTCAGCTGCTAAGTTGTGTCCAACTCTGCACCCCCATGGAGTGTAGCTCACCAGGCTCCTCTGTCCATGGGATTCTCCAGGCAAGAGTACTGGAGTGGGTTGTCATTTCCTCTTCCAGGGGATCTTCCGAACACAAGGATGGAACCCATGTCTCTTATACCTTCTGAATTGGCAGCTGGGTTTTTTACCACTAGCACAACCTGGGAAACCCAATATATGTTGTATTGGAGTATAATTGTTTTATAGTGTTGTGTTAGTTTCTGCTGTGCAACAAAATGAATCTGCTATATGTGCACATATATCCCCTTCCATGTTGGACCACCAACCCCTTCTCATCCATCTCAGTCATCACAGAGCACCAAGCTGAGCTCCCTGTGCTATACCGCAGCCTCCCACTAGCTATCTATTTAACACATGGAATGTATAGATGTCAATCCTAATCTCCCAGTTCATCTCACCCTCCCCTTCAAAGCTGTGTCCACATGTCCATTTTCTATGTCTGTGTCTTTATTCCTGCTTTGCAAATAGGTTCATCTGTACCATTTTTCTAGATTCCAATTATATATGTTGATATATGATATTTGTTTTCCTCTTTCTGACTTACTTCACCTCTGTATGACAGATGCTAGGTCCATCTACATCTAAAAATTTAGTATTAAGCTCACAGCCAACAGCACTGCAATTACTGCCTAGAGAAGTTTATATAACTCTTGTTTTCTCCACAAGGCACATCACAGTCTTCCTGCACTTTGCAGCCCGAAGCAGCCCTATGTTTGGGGGTCTTTGTAAGCAGAGAAATCACCAACAAAAAAGCAAAGTGTAAAAAAATGTGGGACTAAATAAAATGAAAGGACATTCTTTTCTAGTATGAGAAGTGAAACAAGAAAGCAGAGAGTTACTTTATCTTAGCTGAGAACTTGCATATCATGAGGAACTGAACTTGTTTGCAACTTTGTGTGCGTCTGCAAATGACTGCAAAGGTGCCACAGCATTGATTTGGGGGTTACAAATTGATTTTAGCAATTAGGCAAATTCACAAACACAGCATCCATGAGTCATGAGGATTAACCATATGAGAATGTATGAAACCTAAATAACAATCAAAGATACGATAGAGTGAAACTTTTTCAAGCAAAACCCTACTGTATGAAATCAAGAAAACTCATCACATCCCAGGTGAAAGAAAAGGCTGACTGTAATACATTCTGGCAAAATATCAGAGCTACAGTCACAGAAGGAGCATTCAAAATGGAAATAAAAAGAGATTAGCCTAAATAAAGCACTAAGGAAAAATACTCCCCAAAGAATAATGAGTAAAGTACATAAACAGAATGTTCACATGAGGAAAAGTAGGTAGCCAATAACCATAAAGTGATTGAAACTCAATAATAACAAGGGAATGAAATCACTCACAAATTTATCTTTTTTATGTCAATATCAAGTGTTAGCAAAGGTATGGAGAAATAAGCATTCCAATAATTTTTTGGCAGGATTTTCAATAAGGACAATAGTTTTGTGGGCAGTTTGAGAATATGAATCAAAAACCAAAAATTTTTTGAGCTAACAGCATTTCTTATAAACCCCTAACATGAATGAGCATAAATCTATAAAGACATTCATCAGACCACTATTTAAAATGAAAAATTGGAAATTCTGTAAATACCCAAAGCTGAATTAGAATATAAAATAGAATTAGAAATAGAACCATAAGATAGACTATTACACAACCATGAAAATGAGATGGTACAGCATTCAAATTATAAATATATCTTAAATGCAAATGTACTGCAATTATACACATATGTATATGGTCAAATATGCATATAATCAATGCTTCATATAGTGGATATATATCAAAAATACACATATCAAAATACTAACAGTGGTTACTTCTAAAATTTGAGTAATTAATGATTTTATATTTTTACTAATATTTTACTTTGTTTTCCAAATGTTCTAAAGTAAATATCAATTACTTTTAAGTCAAGAGGAGATGTGTTTAAAAACAGGATCGTCATAATGAAAAGAATTTTAATTTTTAAAGAAAAATTTGGCTGATACAAAGCTTTTCAAAGTTAAGCCTTCTACATAAGATTATCAGTTTTGTTTTTATTTCTTCCTTCAACTTCCCTGTGTTCTCTGAAAAATAACACCATGCACTGCTCTTCCAAGACAAAGTTCAAATATTAACCCATTCTCAAAGTGCTCAGGTTTGCCTGTGTTCCACAGAAAATGATCTTACCAGAGCTACTAATATGTTCATACTTGTTTAAGTTTCCTTCCACTTTTAATTGATTTAAAACTCCAAATAAATGGATCACTGTCATAATAAAATTGACTTGGAATGATCCACAGCTTTGGCATCCACAAACATTGTCAAATCCAAAATTCTAATTAGAAAAGATACATGCACCCCAGTGTTCATGGCAGTGCTATTTACAACACCCAAGACATGGAAACAATCTAAATGTCCATCAAAAAATGAATGGATAAAGAAGATGTGATATATATATATATATATATATATATATATATATATATATATATATATATAATGGAATACTACTCAGCCATGAAAAAGAATGAAATAATGCCATTTGCAGAAACACTGATGGACCTAGAGATTATCATGTTAAGCAAAGTAAGTCAGAAAGAGAAAGACAAATACCATATGATATCACTTACATCTGGAATCTAAAATATAACACAAACAAACCTATCTATGAAATAAAAACAGACTTATAGAAAACAGGCTGGTGGTTTCCAAGTGAGAGCTTGGGAGAGGGGAGAATTGGGAGTTTGATATTAGCAGATGCAAACTATTATATGTTGTTTAGTTGCTAAGTCATGTCCGACTCTTTGCGACCCCATAGATTGCAGCCGCCAGGCTCCTCTGTCCATGGGATCTCCCATGGACAAGAATACTAATACTATACTGAGGTATAGTTGATTTACGGGCCACTCCAGTACTCTTGCCTGTAAATCAACTATACCTCAGTAAAACATATAGAACATTGTCAAATCCAAATTGAGTACCTTATACACAAGTCTGTGTGGGGCTCGGGGCAGGAAGGTGTATCCTTGGGGATAAGTGGGAAGGATTTAGCATTAGAGAAAGGAGGGCATGCAGTGTTCTTGGTAGGAAGAATAGATTCATGTTCATTGGATTTAAATACACACACACAGGCACCCTGTTGTACGTGACTGATTGAGAAAATGAGTAATAGGTGATTATCCCTTGAAAGAGAGTGGCTTTAAAAAAATATTGGGTTGAATCCTGATCTGCAGCCATAGGCAACAAAGACCTAGGGTGTGTGTGTGCATGTATATGTGTGTGTATTAAAGGTTGAACTTTCCTATGGTGGAGTAACATAGAATCTGAGAGTGTGGCTGGGCACTGGTCCCTAGGAAGTCAGAAAGAGGTGAAAAGCTGCTCTGTTTCTGCTGGAAGAGCAAAGAAGGAAGGGGCTAATAGCCAGGGAAAGAGGCCAGACCGTGGATATTCAACCCAAAGAAAGCACAAACACATGTCACCCTGAAAATAGTACTGGCTGGACAAATGATGGACTAGAGGAGCCTGTTGAGAAAGAGATCACTGAGAACATTTTCATTCTCTTCAACCATCTGACATCTGCCACCATTGTAAAAACCATAACAAAGGGAGAAAGGCTTACTCACTGTGGGAGGGAGCCTGTGTGAAGAAGGTCACCCCCACGAAAGATGTGCTACTGAGCAGATGTCCCTGTATCATCTCCTGGGGCAATAAAGTTCTGCTCACTAATTCATGACATAGAAGCTTAATCATCCCTCCTTTCTGGTGTAGGAGGTCACGAGGTCTGGTCCAAGAGGCCTGATGACTGGTCCTCCTTGTAACAGTTTTCTGTGCCCATTTTATTCAGCACAGTGTTGGGATTCTTCTATCTACCTACTGATCTGCGGACTCATTATTTGAGACACAGAAACCTTGAGAAGCCATGGACTCAGCTAGAAAAGAGGCTAGCTGAGACTCTAGAAAAGAGTCTAGCTAGAAAACTTGTATGACAAGTTAGGCTCAAGTCCCACAGAAGATACTCTGGATCAGATGATTCCTGACAAGCATTATCAATAATCCCTAATGTAAGGAGAAAGGAGATGTACAATTTATCAATAATTTGTGGGTATAAAGTGCTTATCAGGACATATAGGGTATATTTCACCATGGATGAAAACTCATCTCTAGAACAATAGAGAATGAGAGATTAAAAAATGCAAAATTCCTAGCTCACTCAAAACTGTAAGCCTGTTCTTTTTTCATTCATTCTTAAAGCAGCTTTCTCATCAAATCAAATTTTCACTTGGGGAGATAATAAAGCATGTAGGGAAATATTCCTATTTAGGGAGAAGAATTCATTTTGAGTAATCACAGAGCCTTACAAAGATAAGTAATGCATTCATCAGCAAGAGATAAGCATATCACAGGGAACAAAGTAAAACTCCTCATTCACTTGGGTTTAGAGTGTCATCTGAATATGTGTCATATCCATTATGGAATCAGGCAGGGAGGTTTCATTTCTTCTCTAATTCGCTCTTCTAGTAGTTATGCTAATAAGTTACAATGTAGCCTTCCATGATTTTTTATTATATTTATAGGCATTATGTTCTCACGAGGGATGTTACACTAAGCAGTTCGTGTTTAAATCTATAAAAAACATTTTGCATTTTTCATAGACACACTTAAGGGGGTTGTTATTCTCAACATTACTTCTAATTGCTAAGTTAATTGTTTTTCAATCACATGCCTGCTTTTACTGCCCTGAAGCTTTAGAAATTATCATAAATTAAGCAGCTTTCATAATTTTATTTTTCCTAATTAAACTTTGGGGAAAACAAGTGTCTTCAAATTCTTACCTTACCCTTAACTTCATCTGGGTAGTCATCACTCTCATGACTAATTCACAACAATAAATTCCTCTCCAATTTAGTCTTTCTCTTTCCCACCAAGTGTAATTATGACTGCCCTGAAGAGGGTCACCATGACAAAAGCATGGGCTGTGTCTGTGTGTTGAAGAAGCGCAGGGGTAAATATCTTCATGAGTTTACATGTCTGTTTCACAAATAATCCTCATTCAATGGACAGCATACTCTCCCAAATTGAAATTTTGAAATATGTAGGGAAGTAGGAATTGGGAAGGGAGTATAAGAAACTGGGGAAAGACTGCACCCTTACTCTTTCTCTCTCTCTCTCTCATTCTATAATTATGCTCATGGTAATTTCTTTAAATTTTTTTTATTTGTGTGGATCTCTAAACAGGAACCTGGAGCAAGCATTTCCAGTATAAAATTCAAACTCTTGGTCTCAATATGTACTAAGTTCCACCACCTTTTGTTTTTAAAATATAATTGTATAGTAGCAGGGGAAAATCAATTTTTTAACCATCATTCACAATCTAATCTTTCCAACTATCATTTTAACCTTTTATATATTTTTTACCATATTTGTACCAATGTATGCCACACACAGAGATATTTTACAAGTAAATTAAATGATACATACACTGTTATATACCTATATAATATAATGCACATATAATATGTATATTATGAAGATGCATGCATGCATGCTAAGTCACTTCAGTCGTGTCCGACTCTTTGTGACCCCATGGACTGTACCCAACCAGGCTACTCTGTCCATGGGATTCTCCACGCAAGAATACTGGAGTGGTTTGCCATTTCCTCCTCCAGGGCATCTTCCTGATCTAGGAATCGAACCCATGTCTTTCATGTCTCCTGCATTGAAAGACGGGTTCTTTACCACTGGCGACACCTGGGAAGTCCAATTATGGATATATATATATATTTGATTATTGGTTACATGAACATTTCTTGATTATTGGAAACATGAACATTACCCATGTGTTCATTTAGAGTTTGATAGATAGCTATTTAGTTATCAATTATTTCTCTCATTACTGTGACCACAATTGCCATTCATTTTGGCCTACCCAGCCAAACTTTCTTCTTTTTTGTTCAAATTTCCTTTTTAAATTCTAAATAAAAGCCACACATTGTGCTGAACAATGGAATATAAAAGAATCAGATGTACAATGATTTTAGATATCTAGTATTTAGAGGAAAAAAGTTTACAAAATATATAGAACTTTACAGGAATAGATAGTAAACATAAACATTAAGAGATCAGTACTTATTAATTTAATGGAAGGAGTTAGACGTCAACAACCCTTCTCAGTTTCATAAGAGATTTAGCTAATAGAGGTGGGATGTTCAGCCATACTTTCTAAACCTCAATTACTTCCCTAAAGAAAAAAAAAGTTTGAATAATAATATCCACCCAAGCTGCTTCAATAAAATATCAGGAGCCCTTTAACACGAAAAGCACTGTGAAGCGATCAAGCCTGTGGAACGAAAGACGCTACGGGCATTGTCAGTGTGTCAGTGTCTTACCCTCCTCTCCAGGGAGAAGTTTCTTCTCCAGGTGAGCTGTTTCTGCCATGCCCTCACATTCCATTAGGATATTAACGCATATATGTGGAATCAAGAAAAATGGTACAGATGGTCCTATTTGCAAAGCAGAATAGAGACATAGACATATAGAACAAATGGATGGATACCAAGAGGGGAGGGAGTGGGAGGAATTCGGAGACTGGGATTGACACATATACACTATTGATACTATATATAAAATAGATCGCTCATAAGAACCTACTGTGTAGCACAAGGAGCTCTGCTTAATGCACTGTGGTGATCTGAATGGCAAGGAAGTCCAAAAGGGATGGGGTTTATGTGTATGTACAGCCTATTCATTTTGCTGTATAGTAGAAATAACAGCATTGTAAAGCAACTATCCTCCAATCAAATTAATTTTAAAAAGACATATCTCTTACCTCAAGACCCAAATGACAATTCAAACTCTACCAGAGAGGCTTTTACAATGAATTCTACTCTACACTATGTAACTTCAAAGGATACGTTCTCAGTGCCTTTGTGGCTGAGGAAGAAACTTGATGAAAAAGGGCTAAATTCTCATCTTCTATAGTGAAAAGCCAAAATATTCAGTACAATGTCTAAAACTATAAAACAATAATAAAAATCAAGAATTAACTTTATTAACATGTTATTCAAGACATGCTAATACCAAGTGTAAAAGCTAAAAGAATTAAAAGCTGTTACCTATGAATGATGGGCAATGATACAAAGTAAGTTAGAAAAACTTTCTCTTACACTAATTTTTGTAGAATGATTTGACTCCTTAATATATATGCATATATAAGATTTATTATTTTTTTAAAATTAATTTTATCAGAGTATGGTTGCTTTACAATGCTAAATTCCACTGTACAGCAAAGTGAATTGGCCATGCTACTGCTAAGTCACTTCAGTCGTGTCCGACTCTGTGTGACCCCATAGACGGCAGCCCACTAGGCTCCTCTGTCCCTGGGATTCTCCAGGCAAGAATACTGGAGTGGGTTGCCATTTCCTTCTCCAATGCATGAAAGTGAAAAGTGAAAATGAAGTCGCTCAGTCATCCCCAACTCTTAGCGACACCAAGGACTGCAGCCTCTCAGGCTCCTCTGTCCGTGGGATTTTCCGGCAAGAGTACTGGAGTGGGGTGTCCCCTCTCTTTTGGACTTCCTTCTCATTCAGGTCACCACAGAGCATTAAGTAGAGTTCCCTGTGCTATGCACTATGTTCTCATTAGTTTTTTATTTTATTTATAGTATCAAAAGTGTGTACATATTGATCCCAATCTACCAATTCCTCCCACTCCCCCTTTGCACCTTAGTATCCATATGTTTGTTCTCCAAATTTTATAAAAATACAAACTTTTAAAAACTTTTAAATCGGAAAAAAAGTTTATAAAATGTCTTGCACAGTTACCTGGCTCATGTATACCTGTGGTGGATTCATTTTGATATTTGGCAAAACTAATACAATTATGTAAAGTTTAAAAATAAAATTAAATTAAATTTAAAAAAAAAATATCATCTGTTTCAAATGAGAGATAGTGCTGCTTAAAAACTAAAATGAACACATGTACACCCGTGGCTGATGCATGTTGATGTATGGCAAAACCAATACAATATTGTAAAGTAAAATAAATAAATAAATAAACAAAATTTTAAAAAATAAAAAAAAATAAATTCAAAGCATTCAAAATTAAAAAAAAAAAAACTAAAATGAAACAAAACAGAAGTCTGATTCCTAAGTGTTCTCATTGCATAATGATCAATTTGACCTTCTCAATCATGGCCTGTGTCCCAATAACCAGACTCCATCAATTAATCCTAACACATTTGCTCAGAAGGAAGAATCCAACCTCTATTAGTAACGATGCTCTGGAATTCCATCATTCCATGTCTTTCAAGACTGTTTACACGCTGATGAGTTGCCTAATTTATAATTTTAACCTTGGACTCCACTGAAAGCTCCAGATGCAGGTAATATGCACCCAAAGGCTTCACTTGGGAGTCTCAGAAGCTCAGACTCAGTATGACTGAAGCTGAACTGTAACTCTTCCCTGCCTCCTTCAGTGCAACTGAGTCAGTAAAAGGTGTCACCATAAATCCAGACGGTGCTCAAGCTGGAAATCAGAGAATCCACTCTGACCAGTCCCTCTTCATGTCCAATTCAGAACCAAGTCATGTGGATCCTAATTCAAACATACCAGAGAGTGGTACACTGCTCTTCATCATCTCTGTCACCAAATTGTGTGTGTGTGTGTGTGTTAGTTGCTCAGTCGTGTCCAACTCTTTGTGGCCCCATGGACTGCAGCCTGCCAGGCTCCTCTGTCCATGGAATTCTTGAGGCAAGAATACTGGAGTGGGTTGCTGGGCCCTCCTCCATGGGATCTTCCTGATCCAGGTATTGAACATGGGTCTTCTGCACTGCAGGTAGATTCTTTACCATCTGAGACACCATCTCAATTACAAGAGCTTTCTAACTAGTCTCCTTGCTTGTATGGTTTGCTCTTCACAGGGTTTCCACAGGCAGGCAAAGTGGTTTCATAAACATAATCTGATCAAGCTATTCCCTTGATTAAACCCATCAATAGGTTCCACTGTCCTTGTAGGTCCTTCAGGGTTTCTGGGAAATGATGCCTTCTCTTCATCTTGTACTGTGCTCCCTCATGTTCATTAAGTCCTACCATACCAACTTCATTTTGGCTTCTCAAAGGCACTAAACTTTGTCCCACTTTGGAGACCTTTCACACAAGACCACCATTGACTAAAACATTCTTCTAAGTGCCTGTTGTTACTGTTCAGTCACTCAGTCATGTCTGACTCTTTGCAACCCCATGGACTGCAGCATGCCAGGCTTCCCTGCCCTCCACCATCTCCTGGAGTATGCTCAAGTTCGTATCCACTAAGTGCCTGACAACTAGCCAACATTCATTTACCCTTCAGGTTCCAGTTCAAATATCCTTTCTTGAAAGCGTCTTTCTCTGATGTACCAATCAAAACTAACACCTATCACAGTTTTCACTTTCATAGATTTATGTGAATATTTGCTGGTTCACTCCTAAATTGTGTCCTAGGAAGTCAAGGACCACTCCTATTTTGATATTCAAGGCCTCTTGTAGGTGCTCAAGCGCTATTTTAAGGCATCTTCTATAAAAGGTTAATTCATCAAAGAACCATAAAGTTAAACAGACTGCAGAGAAGTTGCCCATGGACAGTCTGTGGGGTTCTTGCTGGAATAAAGCCCTTGGAAAACAGCTTTTCTCACCCAGCCTTCCAAACTCCACAGGTCGAAGGCACAGCAGGATTCTTGATGACTTACACAAACTCACCTCAGGAGTGCCAGACCTTCTTCTTCCCTTTGGCTTCACTCTCAAATAATATGAACATTTCTTATTAAAAAGGAAAAGAGCATCTAAGGTATTTTATTAGGAGTATTTGTTCAGTGAAGTTTACACAGCTTGTGGAGAATTATTCAGCAGGAAATTAAACCTCCGTAATTCTGAATTTTCCCTTTGCTTTCAATTGGCAAAGCTTCCTGGCACACCACTCTCCCCTCTAGAACATTCGTTATACCACATCCGCCACCAAAATGTGCTTTCTGAGCCAAATCACAAAACAGGTTAGACAGGATGACTCTCTGGAGGTCTAAGATACTGGGTCGTTAGATAGGCTATGAACATGCCATGAGGGCATTCAGATATGGCCAGCAATTAATGCCTAGGTTTTGCATGACCATTTGAAGTTTACAAAGTATTCACGTAAGATAATGGATTAACAAGAGAAATTTCTCTTGTATCATCTATGTGAATATGTTATCTGATTTGAGCCTCTTAATGATTTTATGAGACTGATCTTATAACTATTTTACTAGTGAGATTAAGCAGCTTGGCAAGACTTTAAAAACTTGTCTACAATCACAAAACTAGTGCCCTGGACATAGAATTCAAAATTAGAGCATCTGACAATTGTTTTTTATCATCCCTTTGTGCTTTTCTTCAGCAGGAATCATTATTTGGCTGTTTCGTTTAGAGAAGAGAATTGACTTCATCTAGACACAAAGAGTTTCAATAGAGAAAGGATTCGTATGTTAAACAAACGACACAAGTGATAAAAAAATCCGCCTGCCAAAGCAGAAGACGTAAGAGACGCAGGTTAGATTTCTGGGTCAGGAAGATTCCCTGGAGAAGGAAATGGCTACTCACTCCAGTATTCTTGCCTAGAGAGTCCCATGGACAAAGGAGTCTTGCAGGTTACAGTCCATAGAGTGGAAAAGAGTCAGACACGACAGAAGAGACTTAGCAAGCACGCAAGACACCATAGATTGCTTCACGTACCATTATTTTTCTGCTTTTAGAAAGATAAAAAGAATACTATTCCAATTAACTCAGGGTAAACCAATGATAAGATGAATCCCAGTTTCAAAAATGTTTTTTAAAACTCTGCATTTAGAATCTATGAAATATATAAGAAATATAAATCGATATGACAGGAACATTTTTATTCCTTCAGTATCTTTAGAAATTTGTATCTGTTTTATGTTCTTTTTGCTAAAATCTCAATTTAAACATTCATCTCTTTTCCCCTGGACAATTAATATGTCAAACTTAGCATTTTTCCATCTCAGTTCTCCTCTCTTCAATTCATTCTCAGTATTGCTGTCAGACTAACCTTCCTAAAACAGCTCTGAAAATATCTTGAACAGACTAAAGATTTTCACTGATTTCCTACCTTTTGTTGCTGTTCAGTCACTCAGTCTTTGAGATCCCATGGACTGCAGCACGCCAGGCCTCCCTGTCCTTCACTATGTCCCAGAGTTTGCTCAAACTCATCTCCGTTGAGTCTATGATGTCATTCAAGCATCCCATCCTCTGCTGTCCCCTTCTCCTCCTGTCCTCAGTCTTTCCCAGCATCAGAGTCTTTTCCAAAGAGCTGGCTCTTTGAATCAGGTGGCCAAAGTACTAGAGCTTCAGCTTTAGCATCAGTCCTTCCAATGAATATTCAGGGTTGATTTTCTTTAGGATTGACTGGTTTGATCTCCTTGCTATCCAAGGGACTCCCAAAAGTCTTCTCCAGCACCACAGTTCAAAAGCATCAATCTTAGTCCTCAGCCTTCTTTAATGGTCCAATTCTCACATCCATACATGACTACATGAAAAACCATAGTTCTGACTCTACAGACCTTTGTTGGCAAAGTGATATCTCTGCTTTTTAATACTCTGTCTAGGTTCGTCATAGCTTTTCTTCTTCTCTAAACTCCTTAAATGAGAGTCCAAGGCACTTTACAACCAGCCCCAACTTACTTCTATAATCCGTCTTTCTTGTGTCTCAGTGTGTATTTTACCTACACTCTTAGTTTCTCACCATTCTCCAAGACACCATACATGGAGAGGTGAATATTCTGTTTGCTCAGTATTATTAGTATCTCTCTCTCAGCCATAATTCTCCTTTGTTGGTAAATTCTTAGGCATTCTTCAAGATTCGGGTCAAATGAAATACTGTTTACAAAACATTCTCCACCCAATTCTAGGCAGTTGGAAGAGCTGTATGAGAGAATTGGTCATTATTTAGCCTAATCAATTCATCCCTTTTACAGATGAGGGGAAAAAAAGACCCAAACAAGTAAAATATTTTGCCCAACATCATACAGCAAATTGATGCTACACTGGCACAGGAATTCATGGTCCCTCACTTCGAGTCTACTTTTTCCTTCACTTACCTGGACATAAATGAAAAAATGGAGTGAAGGTAAAACCTAAGACCACACCTGGTCAGCAAATCTCCATAGTTAACCTCTAGCAGGCATTTTTGGGTTTGATTTTGCAAAAAGTAATTTAAATATTTTTATGATTGCTTCATGGGATATGGAGGTAGGACATGGAAATAAGATATGCAGGTTGGAAATGGAAAAATCAATCAACTGTTCATATTATGCAGAAATTGTTCAAATAAGTGTAGAATGTTAAGACTATCAATTAATTGGTAGGATTATGTTTGCCATTTTATTTTTATAAATAAACAAATATTTTTTCAGAATGTATCTGAGTCCAAGAGTGAGAAAAAATAATGTTCTATTTCAGACTAAAAGATAAAGGTTTTTGAAAGTCTGTATTACTAACTGATTGAATTCATAATATCCTACACAGACCACCAGCAGGCAAAATAATGTTCTGTAATGTCAATTACAAGTAGATTCAAATCTTTTGGTTACTTTAAATCTCAGAATAATAATGCTTGTCTCACCAAACCCGGTTTGGATTAAATAAAACTTCTGTATTTTGTGTGTTTTGAATGCCTATCACAGTGACTAACATAATTAAGTTTCAAGGGTTAGCTCCTTTATCTGTATCCTACTGTGAGAGATCAAAATATGGTCAATTTTAGGTTAAATCCATTGTTAAACCACCAATGCAGTTAAAGAAATTTTATTTAATTTAATACATCTGAAAAAACACAGAGCTTTGGTATAAATTCCCCAGTGAAAGTAATGCTATCCTATTTATGTAATACACACGTGTTCACTTTAAGAATGGGTGGGTGGCATTGCCACCAAATGTCATGGCTTTTGGTTATTGACCCCCAGCTGAAAAATGGATCAACTGGGCAAACAGAAAAGCAAACAAATGTACAACTATAAATACACACACACACACACACACACACACACACACACACACAGAAATAGAGAGAGAGATCTAAGGCAGAGCATAGCTATCCAGCAGACACACCAAGAAGATTCACATTGGGACAAGCAAGATCAAGCACTGAGAAGACCTATTCAGGACTTCCAACCATATCTGGAGAGAAATCAAAGGCTCAATCTTTGGCTATTGCATTTCAAAATAAATAAAGGCTCCTCTACTTCCTTCACAAAGATCAGCCAAGCTAAATTTATGCTGTAGAATATTACCCTCGGAGCTGTCCCTGGAAGAAACCATTTTAACCCTCATACTGCTCTTTGTTTTGAATCCAAATCTTTTGCCTTTGCCCACACTGCCATTAGCAGACAAATTAGAAAAGCATTCAATCAAAAAATATTTATTGAGCAAAATGGTACAAAGTGCTATACTAGGGGAAGTGCCAGTCCCAAGAAATTATTGATGTATCTCTCTTAAACTTTTCTAAACTCCCTCTATTATTAGTTTCTCCTTTAGGGTTAAGCATTGCCTTTCTTTCTTTAAAAGATCCCCCTTTAGGTGTCAAATTACTGGTGTAAGAATAAGACATTCAATTGACACTGTCTTTCTAGAAGAGAATTTCTGACATTCAAGAGCATAGACTGGAAGAGGTAATAAAACGTATTAAAAGAGAAGAGAAATGAAAGGTAGAAAGAGAACCTAGAAACAATACATCCTACTTTAGTGAAGTTATATATTGTATAATATTGAGCCAAATTAAAGATAGATTTTATCTGTATACTAACTTCAACTAATGCAGACAGCTCTGTGCTAAGAATTGTGAGCCCATTTCTGGATAAGAGAGTTAGAGTGGTGGCACCCACAATGTGTATCCCCTAACCTTATTATAAATGAACAGCACAGTGTTAGGAGCCAGAGAGTCTAGATTTGAATTTGGGCTCTGCCACTTTCCTGACCACTTCCCTGGTGGCTCAGACAGTAAAAAATCTGCCTGAAATGCACGAGACCTACATTCAATCCCTGGGTTGGGAAGATCCCCTTGGAGAAGGAAATGGCAACACACTCCAGTATTCTTGCCTGGAAAATCCCAAGGACAGAGGAACCTGGCAGACTACAGTTCATGGAGTTGCAAAGAGTTGGACACAATTGAGCAACTAACACACTTTTCTGCCACTTACAAGCTCTAATCCTGTGCACATCACTATACCTCCCTGATTTTGATTTCTTTATCCATGAAACAAAATACAGGAATATTATTATAATTGGTTAGGTTACTGTTGCAAAATATTTAGCCTCTGACTAAGTAAATTCATTATCAGATATTATGTGGCTAGGGCTTCCCAGGTGGTGCTAGTGGTAAAGTACCCATCTGTGAATGCAGGAGACATAAGAGACTCAGGTTTGGTCCCTAGGATGGGAAGATCCCTTGGAGGAGGGCATGGCAACCCACTCCAGTATTCTTGCCTGGAGAATCCCATGGACAGAGTAACCTAGTGGGCTACAGTTCACGGAATCACAAAGAGTCAGACATGACTGAAGTGACTGAGCACACACACCTTAAGTGGCTTACAAAATCATAAGAAAGCTGGAAAAGCCAACTCTAGGCTGACTTCCTGAAACACTTCCTAGTCCCCAGCATCACACTGCCTGTGCCATGAAGGCAAGAGAGCTGTCAGGAGCAGCTAAAGAAGGTGCGCTATAATGAAACCACAGACCAAAACCATCATGCCTGAGCCACAGCCCTACTCAGCAAGATGAATGTCTGCCGTCTGCTCTTTTCCCTCCTTAACTTGTTTCTGAATCAAAATCTCCCAGGAGTTCCTCTCATTGCTAGACTCCAAATCATATTGAGACCTCTAACTTCAAGGGAGTGGGAGACCCTGAGATGTTGGGCTTAAAGCACATCTAGTTCAGGAGGGCGGTGTTGGTAAGGTTATTTGGGGCACTGAGCAGATGCCCCTTCAGGAATAGGACCATGTTACTCCAGCTGCCAAGATCATTTGTAGCTGACATTTTCCAGCTAAGTCTTTCTCTGGGAATTACCATCCATCAATGGTAGAGAGCTACCTCACTCAAGAGCAAGCCCACTCCCAGAGGCACACTACTTCTAATTACTGATCCCCATGAGGGTATGGGGCTTTCCCAGGTGGCTCAGTTGTAAAGAACCTGCCAGCCAAGCAGGAGACACAGGTTCAATCCCTGGGTAGGACGATCCCCTGGAGAAGGAAGTGGCCACCCAGTCCAGTATTCTTGCCTGGAAAATCCCATGGACAGAGGAGCCTGGCAGGCTATTGTCCATGGGGTCTCAAAAGAGCTGGACATGACTTAGCCACTAAACAACATCAAAATGAGGATATGGGGTCACAAAGAGCCAGACATGATTGAGCCACTGAGCACACACACACACACACACACACACACACACACACACATATAAACACATGAGGGTATAAAGAACCAGACTCTTTGCCTCAAGGCAGTATATCTCTATAGGTCATCCCAGCTCCAGAAGTCCTCGTGTAATTGATTGCTGTGGCTTCGAGGTTTAATTCCTTTCTCTGTCCAATTCTCTGTGCTTTACTCTCTACAGCTATTGATCTCATGGTTACTTTAATACCAACTTTCTGAATACGAATATTCACCTTAGAATCTATTTCCTGTGGAACTGATGCAAGACAAACATGTTAGAAGTAGATGGAATAAAACTGAGCAAGCCAGCACTCAATATTTACTGTAATTTTTATTAAGAGTATGAAATGGTATAATACATATGAAAAAAATCTCTAAGATCTCACATAGTGTCTGGTCCAGGGTGAGCTAATCTATATTTTCTTAGTAATAATAGATATAGCTAACATTTATTGCCTGGAGGAGGACATGGCAACCGACTCCAGTATTCTTGCCTGGAGAATCCCCATGGACAGAGGAGCCTGGCAGGCTACAGTCCATGGGGTCACAAAGAGTCAGACACAACTGAGTGACTAAGCACAGCACACAGCACATTTATTGAGCACTGACTATATTTTTCAAGTATGATTCTGTTATTTACAACTCATTTCATTCTCATCAGAAGCTTAGGAAGTACATACTATTATCCATTTTACAAATGAAGTAAATAAGGCACAAATAGGTTTATTTCAATGTTAAATAGATTGTAAGTGGCAGAGTTAGGATTTGAACACAATTGTCTAATTTTAACCTACATAATTTTAGCCTACAGAGTATGTAGTCTTAACCACCTTTCTGTAGTCTCTGCTTTGACATTTCAAAAACGTGTTAGGAAGAATAAAAAGGGACTAAGAGATTTTTTTATGTTACTATTTTTTAAAACTGTATCAAGGTAACAAAAAATTGACAGTATATAGGTTTACCAATGCTGCATGGAAAAAATAGCTATTATCATATATCTTTAGCAAGACTGTAAGTAAATAAGGGCTTCTCTGCCTGCAATGCAAGAGACACAGGAGATCCAGGTTGAATCCCTGGGTTGGGAAGATCCCCTGGAGAAGGGAATGGCAACCCACTCTAGTATTCATACCTGGAGAATTCCATGGACATGGGAGCCTGGCAGACTACAGTCCATAGGGTCAAAAAGAGTCAAACACAACTGAAGTGACTGGTCTCCAAAAATATAAGAGAATAAATACATCTCTTTTAAGCCAGTAAATGTGTGCTAATTGCTTCAATGGAAACCAGAAACAAACACAGAGACATAGAAAAGTATGTTATTTGCAGTATTATGTGGAAGCATCTATTGCAGAATTAAGAGTCAGATCTGCTAGTGATTACAGGTTAATAGGTAGAATCTAATGGACTCTGACAATTCTGGCCTTGGACTTGAAGACTCCCTATCATCATCTATTTCAATACATGGTACAGTTAACTGGTGAGGAATGAAACTCAAAAATACATTGGGTTGGCCAAAAAGTTCATTTGGGTTAAGACATTATGGAAAAACTTGAATGAAGTTTTAGGCCAAGTCAATAATAAATGTGTACTTTTCATCTGGAGAAGGAAATGGCAGCCCACTCCAGTATTCTTGCCTGGAAAAGCCCATGGACAGAGGAGTCTGGTGGGCTACAGTCTGTTGGACCTGAAGATCCAAAGAGTCGGACACGACTTAGCAATTAAACAACAATTTTGTCATCAGTATTAATAGGTAAAGCTTCTCACCCCAAAAAATTTAATTTCTGGGAGTTATAAGTTGCACATAGGCCAGGGAAACCAGTAAATAATACTGGATATGATTCATACTTAATTTTCCGAGAAGCTTTCTCTGTGTTCCACTTGATAAGTAGCCTTACACATAGTCAAAACATGACCCAGAGTTGACACCCACATAAACCCAAATATGAAGCAGACAAGACCAGCTCCCATTCACTAATCATCTGTCAGAGGGTAGGAGAAAAAGAAGGAGGTCCCTCATCTAAAGGGCATTAAAATTTAACTTGAAAACAGAAAATGTCTTCCAAATTTAGAGAGCCTTACTCTATCTCTGCATTCTTAGCCCCTAAGCCAGGCTCCTTAAGTCCTTTCTGAAACAAAGTGGATATACTATAATAAATATAATAGATAGTTCCCTTTATCTTCACCATCTAGCTATAAACCGGGTTGGCAACAACCATGGTGTGAGTCAGGAAGTAGAAGAAATGGTCAATTTCTGAGTAATCTTAAATAACCATCTCAAAGAAACTGCAAATAAGGTGATCTAGAACCCGTGCTTCTCAAACCATCAGTGGTGAGAGAACAATTTTATTTAAAATCTCCAATCCATCAAGTTTCAATCACTTTATAAATTCAATCAAAATGAATTACTAGAAAAGTTAAATGGTAAGAAAGACATATGAAATGCAGGACCAATTTCTTTTACTGATTAGATACAACAAACATAAAATTACTCTTTCAAAAGGCTATTCCAGTTTCAGAAAAACGAATTTTAATTTTTGTGCTTATTCTGTCACCAACTGGTAACAAACAGTTCAAGAATGGACATCAGTCCACATGACAGACTGAAAAGCTCTGGTCTGTACCAGCAGTCTCTAGGTTAAAATTCTAAACAAATTTACTGCTAGATTCAGCATGCAAGATGCAATTCTCTAATGTCAGTTACAATTCTAGGTAACTTTAGCCAAGTGTGTCTTTCATTAACTCATTGTGCTAGCTTTGAGCATTCCCCACAGTTTTCTTTGAATAATTGAAACATTTCTATACCTATTAAATAAGGATGTTTGCTATTTCTACAATTTTTAAATTACCTTGGCTTATTTCTTAAGTTGAGAGCATCTTGAACTCCTTGGGATATTGGAATTGTGGAAGGTTGGACTAACAATGATGGAAACAATTCAGAATAATAGGCCAATTGAATGATTCTGTGAAAAACAAATAGAACTGATTTCTCAAAGACCTGCGCACCAAAAAATTCCATTCTCCAACTGTTTCACAAAATATAGGATAAAGAAAATCTACCAGATATTCACCTTGTGCTTTTTTAAAAGAGATATTATAGGGACTTCTCCAGTAGTCCAGTGTTTAAGACTTCATTTCCAAGTACAGAGGTTGTAGGGTCAGTTTCTAGGAGGGGAGCTCAGATCCAACAAGCCTTGAGGCCAAAAAAAAAAACCAATACATAAAATGGAATCAGTATTGGAACAAATTCAAAAAAGATTTTTTAAAAGGTCCCCATTAAAAGAAAAACCTTTAAAAAATATAATATTACAGGGGCAGCACCACAACCCACTCTTTCAGCATCTTTGTTAGTGAAACCTAAGAATTCACATTTTAAATTAAGCAACCTAAGTTTTTGGAAGAAAAGCTATGAGCAATCTAAATAGCATATTAAAAAGCAGAGACATTACTTTGCCAACAAAGGCCCGTATAGTTAAAGCTATGGTTTTGAAAGTGGAGAGTGAAAAAGTTGGCTTAAAGCTCAACATTCAGAAAACGAAGATCATGGCATCTGGTCCCATCACTTCATGGGAAATAGCTGGGGAAACAGTGGAAACAGTGTCAGGCTTTCTTTTTTGGGGCTCCAAAATCACTGGAGATGGTGACTGCAGCCATGAAATTAAAAGACGCTTACTCCTTGGAAGGAAAGTTATGACCAACCTAGATAGCATAATCAAAAAGAGACATTACTTTGCCAACAAAGGTTCGTCTAGTCAAGGCTATGGTTTTTCCTGTGGTCATGTATGGATGACCACATGTGAAGAAGGCTGAGCACCAAAGAATTGATGCTTTTGAACTGTGGTGTTAGAGAAGACTCTTGAGAGTCCCTTGGACTGCAAGGAGATCCAACCAGTCCATTCTGAAGGAGATCAGTCCTGGGATTTCTTTGGAAGGAATGATGCTAAAGCTGAAACTCCAGTACTTTGGCCACCTTATACGAAGAGTTGACTCATTGGAAAAGACTCTGATGCTGGGAGGGATTGGGGGCAGGAGGAGAAGGGGACGACAGAGGATGAGATGGCTGGATGGCATCACTGACTCGATGGACGTGAGTCTGAGTGAACTCCAGGAGTTGGTGATGGACAGCGAGGCCTGGCGTGCTGCGATACATGGGGTCGCAAAGAGTCAAACATGACTGAGCGACTGATCTGATCTGATGGTTTTCCAGCAGTTATATATGGATGTGAGAGTTGGACCATAAAGAAGGCTGAACACCAAAGAATTGATGCTTTTGAACTATGATGTTGGAGAAAACACTTGAGAGTCCCTTGGACTGCAAGGAGATCAAACCAATCAATCCTAAAGGAAATCAATCCTGAATATTCATTGGAAGGACTGATGCTGAAACTGAAACTGCAATAATTTGGCCACCTGATGCGAAGAGCCAGCTCATTAGAAAAGACCCTGATACTGGAAAAGACTGAAGGCAGAAGGAGAAGGGAATGACAGAGGAAAAGATGGTTGGATGGCATCACCGACTAGATGGACATGAGTTTGAGCAAGCTCCAGGAGATGGTGAAGGACAGGGAAGCCTGGTGTGCTGCAGTCCATGGGGTCACAAAGAGTTGGACAAGACCGAGCAACTGAACAACAACGATCCAATTTTTAGAGGCACAAACTATTAAGAAATGGTGCAATCATTTTTTAAAAGCACATTTATAGCACAAAACTGTTCTCTAATAAAATACAATTAAATTCTCTTTTTTTTCATTCTTACAATTTTTTTAGATCTTCATAAATATATCATATGAGTGTTAGATCAGATGGTTTTACATTTCATCTTCTTTCAATTAAAGTAGCTAGAAATATTTTGAAAATAAACTTTTTTTGTCATTTTTTGTAGTCTTTATTTCAGAAATTGCTTGGCAGGAAAAAAGTTAGATACACATCAGGGGAAGAAGTGTAATGACTGACTTTAAAGAAAATGATACTCATGCTAGAATTGCTGGAAATCATTTGGGATTCATTTATTTCTGACTTAGTGAGGGAACAGAACAAATGAATCTAGAAACTGAGTGATTAGTACATGGTATCTACAGAGTAGCTAGTTCTGGAAATTTGACTGATAGGAGCTTTAAGTCACAGTATAATTTCAATCTCATGATTGAAAAGGGTATGTCTTTACATGCACATCCCAAATTCTCAAGTTCAGTTCAGTTCAGTTCAGTTGCTCAGTCATGTCCGACTCTTTGTGACCCTATGAATTGCAGCACCCCAGGCCTCCCTGTCCATCACCAACTCCTGGAGTTTACTCAAACCCATGTCCATTGAGTCAGTGATGCCATCCAGCCATCTCATCCTCTGTCGTCCCCTTTTCCTCCTGCCCCCAATCCCTCCCAGCATCAGAGACTTTTCCAATGAGTCAACTCTTTGCATGAGGTGGCCAAAGTACTGGAGTTTCAGGTTTAGCATCATTCCTTCCAAAGAACACCCAGGACTGATCTCCTTTAGAATGGTCTGGTTGGATCTCCTTGCAGTCCAAGGGACTCTCAAGAGTCTTCTGCAACACCACAGTTCAAAAGCATCAATTCTTCAGCGCTCAGCCTTCTTCACATCCATACATGACTACTGGAAAAACCATAGCCTTGACTAGACGGACCTTTATTGGCAAAGTAATGTCTCTGCTTTTGAATATGCTATCTAGGTTGGTCATAACTTTTCTTCCAAGGAGTAAGCGTCTTTTAATTTCATGGCTGCAATCACCATCTGCAGTGATTTGGGAGCCCCAAAAAAGAAAGTCTGACACTGTTTCCACTGTTTCCCCATCTACTTCCCATGAAGGGATGGGACCGGATGCCATGATCTTAGTTTTCTGAATGTTGAGCTTTAAGCCAAGTTTTTCACTCTCCTCCTTCACTTTCATCAAGAGGCTTTTTAGTTCCTCTTCACTTTCTGCCATAAGGGTGGTGTCCTTTCTGGGATCCCATGATTGAAAAAGGTATGTCTTTACATGCACATCCCAAATTCTCAAGTTACTTAACTTTATTGGCACTTCTCTGATGGTTCAGTCCGTAAAGAATCCACTTGCAGAGCAGGAGACAGAGAAGACCAGGGTTTGATCCCTGGGTCGAGAAGATCCCCTGGAGAAGGAAATGGAAACCCACTCCAGTATTCTTGCTTGAAAAACCCCATGGACTGTGGAGCCTGGTGGGCTACAGTCTGAAGGGTTGCAAAGAGTCAGACACGATTGAGCACGAGCATGGACAGAACTTTATTGGGAAATACTGAGGTGTTCTTGTTTTCATTTCACTCTTTGCTTGCTTCAAAACAATCCACTTACACAAAGTATGTAGAATGGTCAAATTCATAGAGTCAGAAAGTACACTGGTAGATGTCAGGTGCCAGGGTGTGGGGAAGTGGTAAGGGCGAAGGGGGAGGTAGACTTTAATGGGGACGAAGTTTCAGTTTAGGAAGGTAAAAAACAGGGGAGATGGATGATGGTGAAAGCTGCACAACAAGGTGAATGCACTTAATGCCACTAAAAGTACAGTTAAATGTGGTTTAAATAGTGTTTTATGTTATGTGACTTTTACCACAAAAAAAAATTAAAATAAAAAGTAGTAAATAAACCAGAACATCACACATTTTAAAAATATGATTACATTAGAATTATGTCTTTGGGATCAATGTGGCATGATTTTCAAGGAAGAAGCAGAACCAAAGAGAGAATAATCAAATAATTGAATGACTATTATGTATCAAATATTTTATAGACATTATTTCAGTTAATCCTCATAATTCTTCAGAGAGGAAATAGGATCACCAGTTAATAAGGAAGTGAAAGATCAGTGGGGCTAAGGAACAAACCTGAAATCCCACAGCATGTAGGTGATCGAGCCAGAATTGCACCCAGCTCTGCATGTGTGCTAAGGCACTTCAGTTGTGTCCAACTCTTTGCGACCCCACTGGACTGCAGCCTGCCAGCTCCTCTGTCCATGAGGATTCTCCAGGCAAGAATACTGGAGTGGATTGCCATGCACTCCTCCAGGGGATCTTCCCAACCCAGGAATCGAACCCAGGTCTCCGGCATTGCAGGCAGATTCTTTACCATCTGAGCCACCAAGAAAACCCAAGAATACTGGAGTGGGTAGCCTATCCCTTCTCCAGGCAAACTTCCTGACCCAGGAACCAAACTAGGGTCTCCTGCAAGCAGGCAGATTCCTTACCAGTTGAGCTACCAGGGAAGCCCCAGCTCTACCTTACTCCAAAGTCTATGTGGGTCCATTATACAGCAAGGCTTCCTAAGCAAGATTAGCTTTACAAGTGTGCCTTTGCCTCAGCGATGCTTATTCTTCATAGGTTTGGAAGTCTATCGTTCCCTCCCTATTCTCTATCCAGAATTAGACCACCCAGCTTTTAAAATACCAGTGGTTATTTTAGATACCACTGCAAAGCATGTGGTAGCAGGGAAATCAACATAGCAAATTTGTACAAGATGTCAGCCAATCATCTGTTTTAGGCATCAAAGAGCCCAATAAAGCTATCTGAAATTCAGCTATTTGGTTTCATCCCACAACAGGAATTTCTTATCATCCCACTAACTGAAAAAACCCTGGGGGAAAAAAAAAAAGGCTTTCTAA
Organism: Bos indicus; assembly: GCF_029378745.1. Lineage (NCBI taxonomy): Eukaryota > Metazoa > Chordata > Mammalia > Artiodactyla > Bovidae > Bos > Bos indicus. The sequence goes on along the minus strand of NC_091767.1, from coordinate 71,233,658 downwards.
GTCAATGAGATTGAGTCTCTGAATTTTCCCAGTAGAACCCGCTCTCTGTTTCATAAGGCCAGACAAATCCTCAGATACAGTCCTATCTTAGGGAAGGGAGTGCTGCAGTTGGGGAAAAGAAATAGGTCAATTAATACTTATTCTTTCATTGAATAAATTCAGGTTTCTGGACAAGAAATAAGTGAGTTCCTTGGGTGTCATATGCATCAGTAAGAAAGTACTCAGATACACAAAACCTGAATGACTTTTATAGCTTTACTCTGTCTCAGAACCTTGCATGGGCAACCTTGCAAAGAAATACCTCTTGTCTAGAAGGGGGTCCAAGCAAGATAAATGGAATCAAACAGCACAATTTGATTTCTTTTAAGTAGAGTTGGCAATACATCCCTCTTTAAGCCATAGGTATTCCTAAACATAAAATATCTCTTTCTTGTTCCCCACCCCCTGCACAGAACACAAAAATGTACAAAATCACATTTTGTTTTGTTTAGTTTCTCATAAAGCCGTCTATGGGGTTACACAGAGTCAGACACGACTGAAGCGACTTAGCAGCAGCAGCAGCAGTGAGAGTTTCTAAGCAGGATTAAAGTATACTTGGTCGATATAGTTTTAACCAGACTAACATTATGTTGTTTTGGATAGTTGTCATGCAGAGAAATATACATTTTTTCAATCAAATTCCTTGAAAAAGTATACAAATATCTCCCCCCAGTTTCCTCATTGCCATAAAGAATGTACAGGAAACAGTACCAGACAATGAATAGTTACATTTCTTATCACCTTACCCCCTTTTTCTTCAGCAACTGAACCTAGAAAACAGCCCGTTTATGCTCAAATGTTGACATTTTCCTCAAGTGAAAGTGAAGTCACTCAGTCGTGTCCGACTCTTTGTGACCCCGTGGACTGTAGCCCGCCAGACTCTTCTGTCCGTGGGATTCTCCAGGCAAGAATACTGGAGTGGGTTACCATTTCCTTCTCCAGCAGATCTTCCCAACCCAGGGATCGAACCTGGGTCTCCCGCATTGCAGGCAGACCCTTTATCCTCTGAGCCACCAGGGAAGCAGACTTTCCTCATTTAGGGGGTTTTATATTGTTATTACTTTTCAGTGAGTTTTGGAGGCTTTATCTTTTTAGAAAAGTAATACACTATATGCAATGTGGTATCCTGGCTTAGATCCTGGAATAGAATGAGAACATCAGTTGATCAACTGGTGACATCCAAATAGAATCTGTAGTTTAGTTAATGTGTATGTATGCAAAGTTGCTTCAGTCATGTCTGACTCCTTATGACCCCATGGACTGTACCCCACCAGGCTCCTCTGTCCATGGGATTCTCCAGGCAAGAGTACTGGAGTGGGTTGCCATGCCCTCCTCCAGGGGATCTTCCCAACCCAAGTGAGGATAAAAAGCACATCTCTTCCTTCTAACCTGCATTGGCAGCCAAGTTCTTTACCACTAGCGCCACCTGGGAAGCTCACAGTGGTAAAATGCATATCCCAAAAGCCTATTAAGTGTCTTTTTTGTTTGGGGGTATTTTTAAATTTAATTTTATTTTGTATTGGAGCATAATTGCTTTATACTATTGTGTTAGTCTCTGTTATACAATGAAGTGTGAATCAGTTATGTGTATACATACATTCCCTCCAACTTGAACCTTCTTCCCACCCAATCACCCCCATCCCACTCATCTAGGTCATCCCAGAGCATAGAGTTTTGTGCCTATTAGTTTTAAACAATAGTGTTAGGAAAACAAAGAATGACAGGGTCAGTAAATTTGGTTTCCAGTTATGTGGTGCATTTTAGGCAAAATGTTCAATGATCTAGTCTGTGAATTTTAATCATAACATAAATACTTGTGGTTGTTATCTAACCATGAACATGCCATGCTATGCTAAGTCGCTTCAGTCTTGTCTGACTCTGTGCGACCCCATAGACGGCAGCCCACCAGGCTCCCCCGTCCCTGGGATTCTCCAGGCAAGAACACTGGAGTGGGTTGCCATTTCCTTCTCCAATGCATGAAAGTGAAAAGTGAAAGTGAAGTCGCTCAGTCGTGTCCAACTCCTAGGGACCCCATGGACTGCAGCCTACCAGGCTCCTCCATCCATGGGATTTTCCAGGCAAGAGTACTGGAGTGGGGTGCCATTGCCTAACCATGAACATAGGAAAGGCAATTAACTGCCTTTAAATTAAACTGCCACTTGAGTTTAAGAGGGAAAGCTAAAATCACCTGTAAAATCAACCTTGCTTGTTTCTCTAACTTAAGAGAGATCTGGTTCTCACAAGCCTTTCATCTGTGTTGTGAGCAGCTAAGGTTCAGACAGGTTCCGTGTAAATTTCACCATAGTGATTCTCCCTGGAAGCTCATGAAATAGAGTAAATGTATTAGTCCTTCAGTTATGTTCGACTCTTTGTGACCCCGTGGACGGTAGCCTGCCAAGGAATGCTCCAGGTAAGAATACTGGAATGGGTAGCCATTCCCTTCTCCAGGGGATCTTCCCAACCCAGGGATTGAACCCAGTGCATGCAATATTTAGAAATTCTCTTTTTCTCTCTCAAAGTCCACACTAACCCTAACTCTTCTCTGTGCCAACAGGCCAGGTATTTTCTTTCTCCAGCAAAAGATCTATAAACACTGAGTCATTTGTATGGATAATTTTCCTTACATGTTGTTTTATTTTTTCAACCAGGAAAAAGTAAAACCACAATTTAAACCAGTATCAACAGCCCAGAATTAATGAAAGCTAAAGGAGAAAAAAAATAGGATATGAGAAAATCTGCAGGGACAAATAGCCCCACACAGAGTAGAGGTGAAGGGAAAAGGATATTATGAAGAATTACAAACATAGGTAAGAACTATTTTTAAAAGAATCTTATGAAACACCTTATAATTCATTTCAATTGCCTCTAATTTTAGATAAGAAGTCAATATGAAACTCATGGCATTTTGGTCAGAAAATTGTGTGGGAGTTAAGTCCAATGAATCTGGATGCGTTTCCTTCTTAACACAGGAAATAATTAAAGATATGGACACACACACACATATTTGATCATATGACTGCCATCATAATATAAGATCATACCTAAATTAATAAAAACATTTATTCTGGTTCACTGAGTTTTTGGAGAATAGGTGTACATGGTAGATGTTGCAGGGACCTGTGCCTTAAGAGAGAAACAGAGAGTAGTAAAAAGTGTGTTTTCTCCTACTGGCACTAAAAGGAAAGTGTCTAATTTGCAACCCACTCCCCTAACAACATGCTGAGAGAGAATTATATAGCCCTTTCCCATACAAGAGCGTCTCAGAATGAACACGTTAGGTTGCATCTCATGGAACTGTTTTTGAACTTCATTTTTTTTTTTTTTGAATGATAATTCCATAAGGTTTGGGTTTCCCAGGTGGTGCAGTGGTAAAGAACCCTCCTGCCAATGTAGGAGATGCAAGAGATGCGGTTTGATCCCTGAGTCGGGAAAATGCCCTGGAGTAGGAAATGGCAACCCACTCGAATATTCTTGCCTGGGAAATCCCACAGACAGAGTAGCCTGGTAGCTATAGTCCATGGGGTCGCAAAGAGTCAAACACGATTGAGTGACTGAGCACACACATGCACACACATAAGATTCAACCTGGTAAACTGGAGTAGAGGAGATACAAGGTGGAACACGGTATGACTTGGGTAGGGATCATTCCCTCCTACGGCCACCCCCAGGGGAACCACATTGCAGCTGCTGCTGCTAAGTCACTTCAGTCGTGTCCGACTCTGTGTGATCCCATGGGCAGCAGCCCACCAGGCTCCTCTGTCCACAGAATTCTCTAGGCAAGAGTACTGGAGTGGGCTGCCATTTCCTTCTCCACAGGGGAACCATAAGGTACAGCAAAAGTGTATGGGTCTGGGTCAAAAGCCCACCATCTCCTAAAAAAAAAAAAATTTAACTAACTGAGAGCAAGTTCATTATTACAAGCAGCAACATGATAATATAAGAATTAGGCTAATATTACAATAATATAATTGGAGCCAACCTTAAGCAAAATTGTGTAACAGGAAAAGAAAACTGTGATTATGGCTATCTGGGAGTTAGACCTGGGTTGAACCCTAGGTCCTAAGTCTGCCATAAATGTATATGCTTTGTATTTTTCAGTGTATACTCAGCACCTCATTCAGAGCCTATTAACCCCATCTTTTTGGAGTGATTTAGAGAACACTGTATGCTCTTTCCAGTCTTTCAACTATTAGTTCTAACTAGTCCTTAGATATATTTTAGGGCTGTATTCCTAATAGTCTTTAGTCTTACTAATCCTAAAGGAAATCATAGGAATACAGTTGACCTTGAATAACGTGGGTTTGAACTGCACAGGTCTATGTATATGCAGAGTTTGTTCCATATTAAGTACTACAATACTATGTGATCTGCAGTTGGTTGAACTAGCAGATGCGAACTATAGACACCAAAGAATCACGTATATATGAATAGAAAACCATAAATAAATTATAGGTAGATTTTACAACACAGAGGGTCAGCACCCTAACCATCACATTATTCATGAGTCAACTGTATTTACCTTGCAGAAAAATCTACATTTTAATAAATAACAATTTCTCCACTCAAAATAGGAAAGCTGAAAGACTGAATTTCAAGCATTGGTGAAGACTGTGAGGATGAAGTTTAGTCCTCTAAAAAGAGATCAGCACACTTTTCTATAAAAAGCCAGATAGTAAAAATTTAGGTCTTATGGGCCATGTGGTCTCTATTGCAAGTACTCTGCTCTGAATTGAAATGGGACAGAAGCCAGAGACAATGTGTAAATGAGTGAGCATAGCTGTGTTCCAATAAACTTTATTTATGGACACTGAATTTAAATTTTGTATCATACTCGTGTGTCACAGAAGATTCTTCTTCTTGTTTAACCATTATAAAATGTAAAAATCCTTCTTAGCTCATGTGGTCATATAAAAACAGGTGGCAAGTAGGATTTGGCCCAGGGACCATAATATGGTGACCCATGCTCTGGAACTCAAAATTTATCATATTAACAACTGTCAGCTCACTTAGCCAAATGCAATCCCTCCTTCCGTTTTTTTAGTATAAATAGATGAAAAGAAGAAGGAGAAAGGTGTATGTATGTATGTACAATATATTATATGTATATATATGTATATATCAGTTCAGTTCAGTTGCTCAGTCATGTCCGACACTTTGCGACTCCATGGACTGCAGCACACCAGGCTTCCCTGTCCATCACCAACCTACTCAAACTCATGTTCATTGACCCTGTGATAACATCCAACCATCTCATCCTCTATTGTCCCCTTCTCCTGCTTTCAATCCTTCCCAGCATCAGGGTCTTTTCCAATGAATCAATTCTTCTCATCAGGTGGCCAAAGTATTGGAATTTCAGCCTCAGCATCAGTCCTTCCAATGAATATTCAGGACTGATTTCCTTTAGGATGGACTGGTTGGATCTCCTTGCAGTCCAAGGGACTCTTAAGAGTCTTCTCCAACACCACAGTTCAAAAGCAACTATTCTTCAGCATATGTATACACACACATACACAAATATGTATATATATAACTTTGTTTGGGTTTTTCTGTAATATGTTATGGCGAAAAAGAGTCATATATACATATGTATCTATATTTTTACAGCTCTTCTCCAGTCTTTGTATCAAAATATTGCACTTTTGTTTGCTATTCCAGTTGAAATACTCACTTGCCGCAGAAAACCCTGTTCTCCTGCAGAGTGAAGAGGTCCCGTGTAGCTCAGTCAGTAAAGCGTCTGCTTGCAATGCAGAAGAGAGCTGGTTCAATTCCTGGGTCAGAAAGTTCCTCTGGAGAAGGAAATGGAAACCCACTCCAGTATTCTTGCCTGGAGAATCCCATAGACAGAGGTGCCTGGCAGGCTATAGTTCATGGGATCACAAGAGTCAGACATGACTTAGTGCTATCTTTCCTTATCTTTCCTGCATATTGAAATAACTTGGCATGGCGTGACAAGTTGGTTAATACATTAGTTCTGCTGCACAGTCTTGAGTAAGGTCATTAATCTCAAGACAGTTTTGTCATTTTAAAAATGGGATAGTAATGCTCAAAACAATCCATGTGGCCATACTAAGGTATTCAGTCCTATTAATGTTCTAACTTAACAAAAATTACAGTGATAATTAAGTGAATGGGGAGGGAGGAGGGAGGAGGGTTCGGGATGGGGAACACATGTATACCTGTGGTGGATTCATTTTGATATTTGGCAAAACTAATACAATTATGTAAAGTTTAAAAATAAAATAAAATTAGAGAAAAAAAAAAGAAAGTCAAAAAAAAAAAAAGAATTATATACTAAAATTTTTAGAGCTGTCTAATAAACTAGTATCATCATGCTGCCCTGTTAAAAGAATACATATAAGACTTACATTCTATAAGCAAGCATGTATTAAGGGCTTCCCTTGTGGCTAAGATGGTAAAGAATCCACCTGCAATGGAGGAGACCCGGGTTCCATCCCTGGGTCAGGAAGATTCCCTAGAGAAGGGAAGGGAAACCCACTCTAGTATTCTTGCCTGGAGAATTCCATGAACAGAGGAACCCGGCGGGCTACAGTCCATGGGGTCACAAAGAGTTGGACACAAATGAGTGACTAACACTTTTCTTTCACTTTTCAAGCATTATTAGAAGTAAAATTCCTATAACCAGAAACAGTGCTGGATATGTTCAGACAGACTGTTGTTAAGCTAGCTGATAAACAGATGAAACTCCTATTTCTCAAAAGAGTGCTAATATTAATAATGATGTTTTCAGAAATGGGGAAGTAAATTGCACAAAGCCATATTGGAGGGTCATTTTCATAAGACATGCAGAGGAGGAAGGAAATACCATTGCCTGCCAATTGCTTTGGATTTTTATCAAAATTGGCAAGGAACTCTTATTTGAAAAGAAAAAAAGATGTAGCATCAAGTAAAATTGTAATTTTAATGAGAGAGCATAAGAGTGAAGACAATCTTGTCCACTTTCATAAAAGCTTAATAATTAATTTGGCTCCTGGTTTGTATTAGAAAAAAAAAAATACTAGTTGAACACAAAGTAGTTCATATCTGTGAGTCATAGGAAGTACTGTGGTTCAGGGAAATTATATCATGTAATTTTATGACCTTCTGGGCAGTGACTCCATTTAATAAAGATACAGATGTATGCTTTGCCACATAGAAAAAACTTTGAAGTTTTCTCGTTATAACATTGATCCATTTTAGATTTTAATTCTCTGGCCTATTTTTTCCTTTATTCCTACAGCAAAGTAAACTTTTAGAGGAATAAAAAAAAAGAGTAAACTTCATGGAAAAGCCACTTTACTTAGTTACCCACATTTGTAGCCACTTCACAGAGTTATAATCCAACCCAGAGAATGGTATCAACTGAGGGATAAAGATTTTTAAAAACCTGAAAAACATCTTGGATATAAGTGCATGAGTGCATGCTGAGTCACTAAACCATGTCTGACTCTGTGACCCTATGGACTGTAGCCCACCAGGTTCCTCTGTCTGTGAGATTCTCCAGACAAGAATATTAGACAGGATTGCCACGCCCTCCTCCAGGTGATCTTCCCAACCCAAGGATCGAACCTGGGTCTCTTATGTCTTCTGCATTGGCAGGAGGGTTCCTTACCAGTGGTGCCACCTGAAAAGTCCTTTGATGGATTACTGGAAGCTAAGTGTAGACCAGGCTTCCCTAAGCTCAGTTGGTAAAGAATCCTGCAATGTGGGAGACCTGGGTTCAAGAGAGAAACTCCTGGAAGCCAGTCTGAAAAGAATGCCACACTTTCCTAGGCTTTATTTTCAAGACACACATAGGTTCTCAATGTGAAAATCCAAGAAGGATGGCTATATCAGAGGTCAAGAAAGAATAAACATTGTGAAATACAACCAAGGCCTTCTCCATAACAAGGTCTATTCTCCAGAAGGAAAAACTTTAGCACAGCCTTATTCCCTTTAGAATAAGGTCATTTCTCTGACTCAAGCCTCCTTTAGACCTACTGTCTAAAGAGACAGAAGCTAAGAAACACTTGTGAAGCTCACAGCCCTGAGAGACTGGCCCATGAAAAGACAGATTTTTTTTTTTTATTGGAATATGGCAGAAAGTGAAGAGGAACTAAAAAGCCTCTTGATGAAAGTGAAAGTGGAGAGTGAAAAGTTGGCTTAAAGCTCAACATTCAGAAAACAAAGACCATGGCATCTGGTCCCATCACTTCATGGGAAACTGTGTCAGACTTTATTTTTGGGGGCTCCAAAATCACTGCAGATGGTGACTGCAGCCATGAAATTAAAAGACGCTTACTCCTTGGAAGGAAAGTTATGACCAACCTAGATAGCATATTCAAAAGCAGAGACATTGCCAACAAAGGTCCGTCTAGTCAAGGCTATGATTTTTCCTGTGGTCATGTATGGATATGAGAGTTGGACTGTGAAGAAGGCTGAGCGCTGAAGAATTGATGCTTTTGAACTGTGGTGTTGGAGAAGACTCTTGAGAGTCCCTTGGACTGCAAGGAGATCCAACCAGTCCATTCTGAAGGAGATCAGCCCTGGGATTTCTTTGGAAGAAATGATGCTAAAGCTGAAACTCCAGTACTTTGGCCACCTCATGCAAAGAGTTGACTCATTGGAAAAGACTCTGATGCTGGGAGGGATTAGGGGCAAGAGGAGAAGGGGACGACAGAGGATGAGATGGCTGGATGGCATCACTGACTCGATGGACGTGAGTCTGAGTGAACTCCGGGAGTTGGTGATGGACAGGGAGGCCTGGCGTGCTGTGATTCATGGGGTCGCAAAGAGTCGGACACGACTGAGTGACTGAACTGAACTGATAGTTACTTTGCAATATTGTGTCAGTTTCTGCTATACAGAAAAGTGAATCAGCTATATCTGTACATATATATACCCCTTTTTTTGGATTTCTTTCCCATTTAGGTCACCACAGAGCACTGAGTAGAGTTCTTTGTGCTACACTAGGTTCTTATTAGTTATCTATTTTATACATAGTATCAATAGTGAATATACATCAATTCCAGTCTACCAATTCAACCCACCAGCTCCCTTCTCCCCTTAGTGTCCATTTGTTTGTTCTCTAGATCTGTGTCTCTACTTCTGTTTTGCAAATAAGATTATCTATACCATTTTTCTAGATTCCACATATATGTTACTAATATACAGTATTTATTTTTCTCTTTCTGACTTACTTCACTCTGTAAGGTCCATCCACATCTAAGTCCAACCATGTCTCTACAAATGACCAAATTTTGTTCATTTTTATGGCTGAGTAATATTCCTTTGTATATATGTACCACATCTTCTTTATCCATTCCTTTGTTGATGGACATATAGGCTGCTTCCATGTCAATAGCACTGCAGTTAACATTGGGGTGCATGTGTCTTTTTGAATTATGGTTTTCTCTGGGCATATGCCCAGCATCACTCTGTTACCAAAACCAGACAAAGATATCACAGAACAAGAAAAGGCTGAGATTTATTTGTAAGACTATAGAGTGCTTTCCCTCCCCCATATCTTACATGATACCAACAAGTCTCTAGTATAATGACAATGACATAGTAGTATAATACAGCTCAAAGAGCACCAAGGTCTAGACCTTATCTAAGATAGAGTACTTAAGAAAACCCAGAGAAAACAAAGGAAACATAAACAAGGACTTTAAAGCTTCTGGCACCAACAGAGAAAATATTAAACACAATCCAGTGCATATCCCTATTAACATACAAGATCACACTAAAGGCCTGTCTACCTCAGTTTCTGTTGCTAGACAAATTTCTAGCTTTCAGCAAAAGTGTGGAGCAGTAAAGACTCTCAGGAATACAAAATGATACAGCTAATTTGGGATTCAGATTGGTAGTTTCCTTCTTTTTTAAAATATTTATTTATTTGGCTATACTAGGTCTTAGTTGGGGCATGTGGGATCTAGTTCCCTGATCAGGAATCAAACCTTGTCCCTGCACTGGGTGTGTGGAATCTTAGCCACCACACCCCTGAAGACATCCTGCTAATTTCCTATAAAGCAAAACATAGTCTTACACATAATCCAGCACTGGAAATCAATGATATTTATTTATCCAACTGACCTTAAAACCCATGCGCAGGCAAAAAACTCCACATGAATGTTTAGAGCAGTTTTACTTGAATTTCCCCAAACTAGAAGCAACAAATATGTTCTTCAGTGGATGAATGAATAAAAAAACTGTAGTGAATCTCTTCAGTGGAATTATATTTGGTAATAAAAAGGAATGATCTATGTGTTTTAAAATACAGGTTTTATTATTATTCACATATGGCAAAGCCAACAGAGTTGGAGATGATTGCAGTTTAAAAAATAGCCTGTGTAGAGACATGGATGAACCTAGAGTCTGTCACAGAGAGTAAAGTCAGAGAAAAACAAATATCCTATATTAACACATATATGTGGAATCTAGAAAAATGGTATAGATGAACCTGTTTCCAGGGCAAGAATAGAGACTCAGATGTAAACATGCAGACACAAGGTGGAAGGAGGGTGGGGCAAATAGGGAGATTAGAATTGACACATATACAGTACCATGTGTAAAATAGATAGCTAGTGGGAAGCTGCTATGTAACACAGGGAGCTCAGTTCAATGCTCTGTGATGACCTAGAGGGGTGGGAGGGAGGTCTAAGAGGGAGAGAATATATGTATACATGGGCTTCCCTGGTGGCTCAGATGGTAAAGAATCTGCCCCCAGTGCAGGAGACCTGGGTTCAATCCCTGGGTCAGGAAGATCCCCTGGAGAAGGGAATGGCAACCCACTTCAGTATTCTACTTTTTCTTTTTAAAGTAATATTTTTCTTAAAAAACTAATTAATTTATTTTAATTAAAGGATAATTACTTTACACTATTGTGATGGTTTTTGCCATACACTGACATGAATCAGCCATGGGTGCACATGTGTCCCCCCACCCTGAACCCCTCGTCCCATCTCCCTTCCCACCCCATCCCTCTGGGTTGTCCCAGAGCACCAGCTTTGAATGCCCTGCTTCAGGTATCAAACTTGCACTGGTCATCTATTTCATATATGGTAATATACATGTTTCAATGCTATTCTCTCAAATCATCCCATGCTCGCCTTTTCTCAGAGTCCAAAAGTCTGTTCTTTACACCTGTGTCTCTTTTGCTGCCCTGTAGATAGGATTGTCACCACCATCTTTCTAAACTCTATGTATATGCATTACTATACAGTATTGATGTTTCTCTTTCTGACTTACTTCACTCTGTATAATAGGCTCCAGTTTCATCCACCTCATTAGAACTGACTCAAATGCATTCCTTTTTATAGCTGAGTAATATTCCATTGTGTATATGTACCACAACTTCCTTATCCATTGGTCTGCTGATGGACATCTAAGTTGCTTCCATGTCCTAGCTATTGTAAACAGTGTTTCACTGAACACTGGGGTACATGTGTCTCTTTCAATTCTGGTTTCCTCAATGTGGATGTCCAGCAGTGGGATTGCTGGATCATATGGTAGTTCTATTTCCAGTTTTTTAAGAAATTTCCACACTATTCTCCATAGTGGCTATACCAGTTTGCATTCCCACCAACAGTGTAAGAGGAGTCCCTTTTCTCCACATCCTCTTCAGCACTTATTGTTTGTAGACTTTTTGATGGCAGCCATTCTAACCAGTGTGAGATGATACTTCATTGTGGTTTTGATTTGCATTTGTCTAATAATGAGTGATATTGAGCATCTTTTCATGTGTTTTAATTTAGCCATCTGCATATCTTCTTTGGAGAAATGTCTGTTTAGTTCTTTGGCCTACTTTTTCATTGGGTAGTTTATTTTTCTGGTATTGAGCTGCATGAGCTGCTTGCATATTTTGGAGATTATATCTTTGTCAGTTGTTTCATTCATTATTATTTTCTCCCATTCTGAAGGTTGCCTTTTCACCTTGCTTATTATTTCCTTCATTGTGCAAAAGCTTCCACGTTTAATTAGGTCTCATTTGTTTGTTTTTGTTTTTATTTCCATTACTCTGGGAGCTGGATCATAGAGGATCTTGCTGTGATTTATAGTCCATACTGAGGAGCCTGGTGGTCTATAATCCATGAAGTCGCAAAGAGTCAGACACTACTAAAAGACTTTCACTTTCATAGCTGATTTGCTTTGCTGTACAACAGAAGCTAACACAGCATTATAAAGCAATTATACTCCAATAAAACAAACAAACACGAAACTCCCAGGTGGCACAGAAATAAAGAATCTGCCTGCCAGTGCAGTAGATGAGGAGACACATGTTCAATCCCTGGGTCGATCCTTTGGAGTAAGAAATGACAACCCACTCTAGTATTCTTTCCTGGAAAATTCCATGGACAGAGAAGCCTGGTGGGCAAAAATCCACAGGGTTGCAAAGAGTTAGACATGACTGAGCAGACAAGCACAATCCAAGGTCAAGGTCAAACAAACAAAAAAGACAACCTGGTATATAGATCTCAAAAGGAAGGGTCATGGCACATCATGTTGGGGGGTGGGGGGCAGAACATCACCAGTTAGGAGTCAGGGAGTCAGAAGGAGTAAGAAGCAAGTGTAGGCAAGAAGTTTTACTCTGATTTTCACAAGAAGGAATCAGTAAGGTAAGGTAAGGTAAGCAGGCTAAGCAGGTTTAGGATTACCTAGTTTGAATCATATCAGCAGACTGGCATGGAAGACAGTCCCTAGTTGTCTGGTACCTGGCCCTGTGTCATTAGGGCAAGGAGACAATAGCCAAAATGTGAAAGCCCAACAAAGGCAGTTGGAGGTGTGGGCTTTGGATTGGTTAGTCTGTATATGAAATGTATATTCAAAGGGGATGTGTTTTCTCTCTCTTGTAGTTGTTGTTGTTCAGTTGCCCAGTCATGTCCGACTCTTTGTAACTCCATGGACCGCAGCACACCAGGCCTCCCTGTCCATCACCAACTCCTGGAGTTTACCAAAATTCATGTCCATTGAGTCGGTGATGCCATCCAACCATCTCATCCTCTGCCGTGCCCTTCTTCTCCTGCCTTCAATCTTTCCCAGCATCAGGGTCTTTTCAAATGAGTCAGCTCTTCCCATTAGGTGGCCAAAGTATTGGAGTTTCAGCTTCAACATCAGTCCTTCCAATGAACGTTCAGGACTGATTTCCGTTAGGATTGACTGATTGGATCTCCTTGCAGTCCAAGGGACTCTCAAGAGTCTTCTCCAACACCACAGTTCAAAAGCATCAATTCTTCAGTGCTCAGCTTTCTTTATAGTCCAACTCTCACATCCATACATGACTACTGGAAAAACCATAGCCTTGACTAGATGGACCTTTGTTGGCATAGTAATGTCTCTGCTTTTGAACATGCTGTCTAGGTTGGTCATAGCTTTCCTTCCAAGGAGTAAGCCTCTTTTAATTTCATGGCTGCAGTCACCATCTGCAGTGATTTTGGAGCCCAGAAAAATAAAGTCTAACACTGTTTCCACTGTTTCCCCATCTATTTGCCATGAAGTGATGGGACTGGATGCCATGATCTTAGTTTTCTGAATGTTGAGCTTTAAGCTCTCCTCTTCACTTTCCTCTCCTTTTTCACTTTCATCAAGAGGCTCTTTGGTTCTTTTTCACTTTCTGCCATAAGGGGTGGTGTCATCTGCATATCTGAAGTTATTGATATTTCTCCCAGCAATCTTGATTCTATCTTGTGCTTCTTCCAGCCCAGCATTTCTCATGATGTACTCTGCATATAAGTTAAATAAGCAGGGTGACAATGGATGGGGGGAATGAATTGGGAGATTGGGATTGACAAATAGACACTTCTATATACAAAACAGATAACTAATGAAAACCTACACAGGACAAGGAACTCGACTCAATGCTCCTTGGTGACCTAAATGGGAAGGAAAGCAAAAAAAAAAAAAAAAAAGGGTTGGGGGAGTAAATGTATACAAATAGCTGATTAACTTTGCTATACAGTAGAAACTAATGCAACATTGTAAAGCAACTACACTGCAATAATTTTTTTTTAAAAAAGAAAGAAACCTGGTCAATACAAAGTCATGTCCAACTCTTTGTGAGCCCATGAACTACAGTAAGCCAGGCTTCCCTGTTCTTCACACTATCAGTTCAATTCATTTCAGTCACTCAGTCGTGTCTGACTCTTTGCGACCCCATGAATTGCAGCACACCAGGCCTCCTGTCCATCACCAACTCTTGGAGTTCACTCAGACTCACGTCCATCAAGTCAGTGATGCCATCCAGCCATCTCATCCTCTGTCATCCCCTTCTTCTTCTGCTCCCAATCCCTCCCAGCATCAGAGTCTTTTCCAATGAGTCACCTCTTCGCATGAGGTGGCCAAAGTACTAGAGTTTCAGCTTTGGCATCATTCCTTCCAAAGAAATCCCAGGGCTGATCTCCTTTAGAATGGACTGGTTGGATCTCCTGGCAGTCCAAGGGACTCTCAAGAGTCTTCTCCAACACCACAGTTCAAAAGCATCAATTCTTCGGCGTTCAGCCTTCTTCACAGTCCAACTCTCACATCCATACATGACCACAGGAAAAACCATAGCCTTGACTAGACAGACCTTTGTTGGCAAAGTAATGTCTCTGCTTTTGAATATGCTATCTAGGTTGGTCATAACTTTCCTTCCAAGGAGTAAGCATTTTTTAATTTCATGGCTGCAGTCACCATCTGCAGTGATTTTGGAGCCCCCCAAAAAGAAAGTCTGACACTGTTTCCCCATCTATTTCCCATGACGTGGTGGGACCAGATGCCATGATCTTCATTTTCTAAATGTTGAGCTTCACACTATAAAGTCCTGCAAAATCATGGATGACTCAAAGGCATGGTTACTAAGTGAAAGAAATCAGTCTGAAAAAGCTGTACAATACAATTTATATGACATTCTGAAAAAGGCAAACTACAGAGAGAGTTAACAAATCAATAGGTGCCAGCCAGAAATTTGTGAATAGTTGAGGCACAGGGCATTTTTGTCCTGGCAGTGAAACTATCCAGTCTGATACTGTAATTGCTGATACACGACACTATGAATTTGTCAAAATTCATTGAATTTTATAACACAAAGAGTAAATCTTGTGTAATCATTTAAAAATCATTTAGGATGTTGGGGAATTTTATGCAGACTGTGACAAAAGGATCTCAATATATTACAAATGTATGAAACAAAGTTCCTTCCTTTATTAAAAGGAGTTGGGGGGGGGAGTACTGATCTAAGTAACTATAAAACTAAAGCAAAAAATGTACATAAGAACTTCATTTTAGCTGATAAATTTGTGTCCCCTGGAAATATGTGTTAGCAATTCTGAAATCATTATATGTTTTAATTTCCTCAAATTTTTATAACCAAAATATCTAAGTGGTTTAAACAATAGTTATTTTTTTCTAGAATAATATTAATTAATTAATTTAAATATTTATTATTAATTGATTAGTTCTAGAACCTAGAAGTCCAAGATCAAGCCATCAGTGTTGACTTCTATTGCCGCCTCTCTGGCCACCACCAGCTCATTGTATGTTTACATGATTTCTTCTCTGTGTATCTGCATGGGGTCTGGGGATGGGGATGGGCAGAAATCTCTGGCTTCTCTTACTCTTCTTATTAGGACATCAATCCTTTTAGATTAGTGAAAGTGTTAGTTACTCAGTTGTATCCAATTCTTTGCGACCCCATGGACTGTAGCCTGCCTGGCTCTTCTGTCCATAGAACTCTCCAGGCAAGAATACTGGAGTAGGTGGCCATTCCCTTTTCCAGGGGATCTTCCAAACCCAGGAACTGAACCTGGGTCTCCTGCATTGCAGATAGATTCTTTACCATTTGAGCCACTCCATCTTTATGACTTCATTTAACCTTGATTATCACCTTAGAGGCTCTATGTCCAAATACAGTCACACTGGGGATTAGAGTTTCCATGTATGATTTTTTTTGTGTGAGGGGGGCAAAAACATTTAGTTCATACACTTCTTTGCTGGGACAGAATAATTAGGTAAGTGTACCAAAAATGATGGAAGTAAGATTTCCCATATTTGGAATGGGAGTTTATAAAACAGCAAGGGAAGAAGACTAAAATGATCCATGTGATAATAGATGGTAATTCATTAATATGAACTCATCCTTAGCTTAATATAGAAACAAATGGTTACATATATTTATATTTGTGAATATGTGCCAATGGCTCAAGTGGTAAAGAATCAGCCTGCAATGCAGGAGACACAGGAGATGTGGGTTCAATCCCTGGGTCAGGAAGATCCTCTGGTGGAGGAAAAGGTAACCCACTCCAGTATTCTTGCCTGGAGAATTTCTTTGAGAGAGGACCCTGATGGGCTACAGTCCACAGGATCGGAAAATGTTAGACACAACTGAACGCACACACATTACACATATAATGTTAGGTATATATACAATTTAGGACACACACATATATTTTCTTGTTCTTTCATCTAAGAGGGCCTAGAAACAATGACACTATAGAAGCATTGATTAAGTACATCTAGTACCCAGATCTTGGTTTCTAACACCATTCTCTAATAAAAGAAACCATGGCCTTGGGGAAACATCTGATTCTCAGACTGAGGCGGGAAACACAGTAAGATTCCTACATAGGAAACTTTTCAGTTCAGTTCAGTTCAGTCGCTCAGTCATGTCCGACTCTTTGCGACCCCATGAATCGCAGCACGCCAGGCCTCGCTGTCCATCACCAACTCCTGGAGTTCACTCAGACTTACATCCATCGAGTTAGTGATGCCATCCAGCCATCTCATCCTCTGTCGTCCCCTTCTCCTCCTGCCCCCAATCCCTCCCAGCCTCAGAGTCTTTTCCAATGAGTCAACTCTTCGCATCAGGTGGCCAAAGTACTGGAGTTTCAGCTTTAGCATCATTCCTTCCAAAGAAATCCCAGGACTGATCTCTTTCAGAATGGACTAGTTGGATCTCCTTGCAGTCCAAGGGACTCTCAAGAGTCTTCTCCAACACCACAGTTCAAAAGCATCAATTCTTCCGTGCTCAACTTTCTTCACAGTCCAACTCTCACATCCATACATGACCACTGGAAAAACCATAGCCTTGACTAGGATGGACTTTTGTTGGCAAAGTAATGTCTCTGCTTTTGAATGTGCTATCTAGGTTGGTCTTAACTTTTCTTCCAAGGAGTAAGCATCTTTTAATTTCATGACTGCAGTCACCATCTGCAGTGATTTTGGAGCCCCAAAAAATAAAGTATGACACTGTTTCCACTGTTTGCCCATCTATTTCCCATGAAGTGATGGGACCAGATGCCATGATCTTCATTTTCTGAATGTTGAGTTTTAAGCCAACTTTTTCACTCTCATCTTTCACCTTCATCAAGAGGCTTCAGGATGCAAATTTTCAAAGATTCAAACATGCATTGGGTTCCAGCAAGGAACCAGAATCTGTGCCATCAATGTCAGGTGTGAGTGAAATTACAGCTTGCACTCCATCTCCTATTGCTGATGATCCTTCATCTCTACCATCTCCCACCTCCTATTCCTCCTCTAGTCAATGACTCTTCTTGTCTGTTCACTTGATGTCAGCCCCTGTATGCCAGCTGTTGTATTGTAGTATTGTACTATTGTACTTTTCAAGGTGCTATACTGTAAGACTAAAAATGTTTTATTATTTATGTTTGGTTTTTATGCCTTGTTTGGAAAGTATTATAAACCTATTGCAGTACAGTACTATATAGCTGATTGTGTTAGTGGGGTACCTAGATTAACTCTGTTGGACTTATAAATAAATTGGACTTATGAACACACTCTTGGAATGAAACTCATTCATATGCAGGGGACTTACTGAATACAAGATGAGCCTGGAGCCTGTTGTAGTGATGGAAAGTGAGGAAGTATTCAAAAAATCCACAATGATTGTTCTATGTCAAAGAAACACAGAGATCAACTCAAAGAACTCTTAAAGGCCAAACAGGAAACAATTCGAACAACAAAATCTATTAATAGTTTTGGATTATAACTCAAAGTACAAAGTAAATACTCATGACCCCATATGTAGTTCAATAAAAACTGAATAAATAAATGAGGGAAAAGAGATATATCTCCATGAAGAAGAATTCCAAATAGTCTATCTAAATACTCCATCCACAGTTAGCATAACTCTCTACATCTTAAATATGGGCTCTGCATGGTGACTGCCCTCCCAAGAACACAGAAAAGAAAGGCAGCAAAGGGTTAATGTTATAGAGGGGAAACCTGACAGACATTCCTTCAGTCACAAGATCAAGGTTAATGCTGACAGTGATGTCATGTTGATGTTTGTGTATTATCTTGAGAAGATATGATGAGAATGACATTTTACCTCTACAGTCTTCTTCCCAAGAACATATAATCCCAATCTACCTATGAGAAAAATATCAAATTTCAGTTGAAGGGCATTCTACCAAATACGTGAGGAATATGCCTCAAAATGTTCAAGGTCATCAAAAACAGACTAAGAAATTGTTACAGCCAGGAGGAGACTAAGGAGACATAACAACTAAATGTAAGCTTGGCTCCTATATGGGATTCTAGAAAAGGAAAATGACACTGGGTTAAAAACTATGGAAATTTTAAAAAATATGGACATTAGCTAATAATAATGTATCAGCAGTGGTTCACTAATTATGACAAATGCACCATATTAATGGAAGATATCAATTATTAAAGAAACTATATGAAGGGTATATGGGAACTCTCTAGATTCTATACATTCACATCTTTTCTGTAAATCTAGAACTGTATTAAAAATAAGGTTTATTTGATCACATTCATTCCATATAATAGATAAAAATTACTGTTTAAAGAAAAACGATAATTTATCTGGGTACCTAAGTGTAGCAGTGTTTATATAAGCTGTCATATATATTTAATCCATATCTTCTACCTATTCATACAAATGAGCATTTGTCCCATTTATATTTATTGATTCATTCTTTGTTCAAGAATGAATTCAACCAGTTTATCAACTGACCACATGCTCAGGGTTTAGGGGGATCCATACAGACTCAATTGTTCTCTTTTTTATTCATCTGCAACTTTAAAAACACTCTAAGGTTTTTAGTTGATAGAAAACTCAAAAAAAAATAGAAAATTAATAAAAGAACAACTCTCAAAGAGTGATCAGAAAAAGCAATGTGAATGTGTCATTGACAAATAAAAAGCTGACCAGCTATTTTTCCCAAGCTTCATAGGTATCCATAACCTGTTGAATATTTTAAATCCAGTTTAGTCCTTTAGTCTAAACTTAGAAGACTTTCAATTAGCACTCTGAGTGGGGCAGAGAATAAGAAAAGGATGTGCAGCCAGTCCAAGCTCACAAGCAAACTGCTCTCAGTTCGGCGGTATGATCCAGCAGATATAAGGGTGCTTGAAATGTATGACGCAGAAAGGTATGCTGCAGAGTGTTGGGCAAGATCTCTAGGTGAATTACAGTACAAATTTTGGGGATGATGGAGCAAAGATCTGCCATCCTCTATCAATAACCTCTATTTGGAGGAACAGCTTCTGGCTCACTGCTGGACACTGGTATAAATTGAATGCTTAATCAAGGGCCACTAAGTTACCATGTGACTTGAGCTGACCATCATTCATTGGGGTTGTCTGACCTACAAAGGGCTTCCCAGGTGGCTCAGTGATAAAGAATCCACTTGCCAATGCAGGAGATGCAGGAGACACAGGTTTGATCCCTGGGGCAGGAAGATCCCTGGAGGACACAGTGACAACCCACTCTAATATTCTTGTCTGGGAAATCCCATGGACAGAGAAGTCTGGTGGGCTACAGTCTGTGGGGTCACAGAATTGAATACAACTAAGAGACTGACCTACAAAGCCATAAATCTGTGTAGTAGCATTCAATAATCAATAAATGTGATATAAAAGAAGAAATTTAAGCAGATCCTGAAGGCCTAGGAAAAGGTTGCCAGTTATAGCTGGTTTATGGACGGTGATTAATGGTTTAGTTGGACCATCAGGGGCTTTGTAGGAACAAGATTGGAAACCTGGCAATAAGGAAACCTGGAAAAGAAGTATGTGGAGAAAACACTACAAATGGGCACAGTGTAGAAATATTT
The DNA here is from genome assembly GCF_029378745.1 of Bos indicus. Classification (NCBI taxonomy): domain Eukaryota; kingdom Metazoa; phylum Chordata; class Mammalia; order Artiodactyla; family Bovidae; genus Bos; species Bos indicus. The sequence goes on along the minus strand of NC_091767.1, from coordinate 71,213,568 downwards.
GTCTCCCTTATGAATGCTCACCAATGGGTGCCCTCAACAGAGGAGGACCTTGATAATCAGGCGGATGAAATTTTCCTTTTTTATGAACATCAAGCAACCTCTTTTCCCAACTATCACTTTCCTTGCCCAGTGAACTGATAGAGTATGGTACATGATGATACATCATGTATGGTATGGTAACATCATATATCAATACATTATGCATGTGCTTAACAATGCAGACTTCCACTCACTGTAATAGTTATGTTACATGTTGACTGGATTATGCAGTGCCCTGATATTTGCCCAGATATTTCTGGGTGTGTCCATGTGGGTGTTTCTAGATGAAATTATCTGAGTAAAGCAGGTGACCTGGTGAGTAAAGCAGATGACCATCCCCAGTGTGGATGGGCATCATTCAATTCATTGAGGGCATAAATAGAACAAAAAGATGGAGGAAGGAAATCTTTGACCCTCCTGCCTGAATGTAGGAGCTGAGCTGTCAGTCTTCTCCTGTCCTCTTTGCTCCCAGCTCTTGGATCTTCAGACTCAGAGTGAGTTATACCCCCAGCCTTCCTGGATCTACAGCCTACAGATGGCAGATAGTGGAATGTCTTTGTCTCCACAATTGCATGACCATTTCATTATATTAATAATAAATATCTTCCCATATAGATATCTTATGGGTTCTGTTTCTCAGGAGAATTCTGACTAATATATTCACCAAGGTTGATCTGGTAACAGAGCCCAACTGGCCAACACTGTAGACCAATAATACCCTACAGTATTGCATTCCCAGAAAGGATTAGCCAGCTACCTGGTAGCCAGCTACCATGCTGATTATACTGGACAACATCCATCATAGAAGAACAGTATTTAGTTCTCACTAGAAAGTAGACACTTTTTCTGGATATGAATTTGCTTTTCTGCCTACCTCCCTTTGCCAATGAACTTAAAAAACACTACCACCCATGAACTTAACTTATTCACAGTCATGATAGCCTAGATAGCATAGCTTGTGATCAAAGAAATCATTTTATTTCAAGTAAAATGTGACAATGGCCCATTCACATGGAATTCAGTGGACTTATAATGTTCTATCACTTTGAAATGTGTTAGAAGAGTAGAATGGCCTTTTTACTCACTCCCCTTGCAGGGCTAGAATAATATCACTAGAATGTGATCTAGGCTTTAAATCAGTGGTCAATACATGATGTTACTTCTCCTATCACCAAGATTCATGGATCTGGGAGTCTAGAGATGAACATGAGCATGGTTTCACAAACTCTTACCACTAAAGGTTTATCCTAGAACAAGATATTTGCTTCCCATCCTTATGACTTTGAGTTTTACTGGAGGAGAAGGCTTCATCACCAAAGAAGGAATGTTTCCACCAGGAGACACAGCATTGTTCTATTAAACACAAAGATGAAACTACCACCTGGCCACTTTGGGCTCTTCACTCCAAAAATTAAACAGGCAAAGAAAGTTACTATAATGGTGGGGGTTATTGTTTATAACCCAAGGGGAAATTGAGTTGCTATAACAAAAGAGGAATATTGGGGAGTATGTCTGTAAAGTAGGAGGTCCCCTGGGATGACTTGATATTATTCCCATATGCTAAGAATAAAATCAATAGAAACTACAACAATCTAAGAGAGACAGGACTGTTGGTCCAGACATTTCAACAATAAAGACTAGTGTCACCATATCAGTAAGGAACTATAACTGAGTTTCTTGCTGAAGGAAAATGTCTAGTGGGAAAGAAACCTATTAATACCAGCTGTAACTCCAAAATAAGGACTGCAATAATTATAATATTTCTTATTTTGATGTGATATAATTTTATATATGGGACTTCCCTGGTAGCTCAGAGGGTAAAGTATCTGCCTACAGTGCGGAAGACACGGGTTCGAACCCTGTGTCGGGAAGATACCCTGGAGAAGGAACTGGAAACCCCCTCCAGTACTCTTGCCTGGAAAATCCCATGGAAGGAGGAGCATGGTGGGCTACAGTCCAAGGGGTCGAAAGAGTAGGACACGACTGAGTGACTTCACTAATTTTGTATATTATTAACCACTTCTTGTTTCCTTTTTCTTCCCCATTTCCCTCCAATCTAACATGAGACAATACAAGGATGAAAACTCTAGGATATCCAAGCGGAGGGGAGTTTTTCTGGTGGTTCAGTAGTTAAGATTCCACCCATCCAATGCAAAGAGAACAGGTTTGATCCCTGGTCAGGGAACTAAGATCCCACATGCCTTGGGGCATGACTAAAAAAAAAAATAAAGGGGGGGGGGGGAAGAATTCAGTTATAAAATAAATGAATATAAAAGACAGATAAAATAATTTTGTATCCTCTTGTGAGGGCAGAGTTAGTGCGTTTTTAGGTGTGCATGAGATAGTTGCATCATGTTAAATTAAAGTATGATTTTACTATTGTCTTTATTTCAAAGTTAGATATGGTTAAAAAAAAGTGTGTCTGGGTACCAAATGGTAAATTGTGATGGCTTTGAACTGTGTCAGTTTAGCTAAACTAAAACTACATTTCCCAGAATTCTCTCCTTATATGGCCTCGAGTACAGTGGAAGTGAGAAATAGATTTAAGGGCCTAGATCTGATAGATAGAGTGCCTGATGAACTATGGAATGAGGTTTGTGACATTGTACAGGAGATGGATCAGACCATTCCCATGGAAAAGAAATGCAAAAAAGCAAAATGGCTGTCTGGGGAGGCCTTACAAATAGCTGTGAAAAAAAGAGAAGTGAAAAGCAAAGGAGAAAAGGAAAGATATAAGCATTTGAATGCAGAGTTCCAAAGAATAGCAAGAAGAGATAAGAAAGCCTTCTTCAGCGATCAATGCAAAGAAATAGAGGAAAACAACAGAATGGGAAAGACTAGGGATCTCTTCAAGAAAATCAGAGATACCAAAGAAACATTTCATGCAAAGATGAGCTCAATAAAGGACAGAAATGGTATGGACCTAACAGAAGCAGAAGATATTAAGAAGAAGTGGCAAGAATACACAGAAGAACTGTACAAAAAAGATCTTCACGACCCAGATAATCACGATGGTGTGATCATTGACCTAGAGCCAGACATCCTGGAATGTGAAGTCAAGTGGGCCTTAGAAAGCATCACTATGAACAAAGCTAGTGGAGGTGATGGAATTCCAGTTGAACTATTCCAAATCCTGAACAATGATGCTGTGAAAGTGCTACACTCAATATGCCAGCAAATTTGGAAAACTCAGCAGTGGCCACAGGACTGGAAAAGGTCAGTTTTCATTCCAATCCCAAAGAAAGGCAATGCCAAAGAATGCTCAAACTACCGCGCAATTCCACTCATCTCACACGCTAGTAAAGTAATGCTCAAAATTCTCCAAGCCAGGCTTCAGTAATATGTGAACCATGAACTTCCTGATGTTCAAGCTGGTTTTAGAAAAGGCAGAGGAACCAGAGAACATATTGCCAACATCTGCTGGATCATGGAAAAAGCAAGAGAGTTCCAGAAAAACATCTATTTCTGCTTTATTGACTATGCCAAAGCCTTTGACTGTGTGGATCACAATAAACTGGGGAAAATTCTTCAAGAGATGGGAATACCAGACCACCTGATCTGCCTCTTGAGAAATTTGTATGCAGGTCAGGAAGCAACAGTTAGAACTGGAAATGGAACAACAGACTGGTTCCAAATAGGAAAAGAAATACATCAAGGCTGTATATTGTCACCCTGCTTATTTAACTTCTATGCAGAGTACATCATGAAAAATGCTGGACTGGAAGAAACACAAGCTGGAATCAAGATTGCCGGGAGAAATAGCAATAACCTCAGATATGCAGATGACACCACCCTTATGGCAGAAAGTGAAGAGGAACTCAAAAGCCTCTTGATGAAAGTGAAAGTGGAGAGTGAAAAAGTTGGCTTAAAGCTCAACATTCAGAAAACGAATATCATGGCATCCGGTCCTACCACATCATGGGAAATAGACAGGGCAACAGTGGAAACAGTGTCAGACTTTATTTTTCTGGGCTCCAAAATCACTGCAGATGGTGACTGCAGCCATGAAATTAAAAGACGCTTACTCCTTGGAAGGAAAGTTATGACCAACCTAGATAGCATATTCAAAAGCAGAGACATTACTCTGTCAACAAAGGTCTGTCTAGTCAAGGCTATGGTTTTTCCTGTGGTCATGTATGGATGTGAGAGTTGGACTGTGAAGAAAGCTGAGTGCCAAAGAATTGATGCTTTTGAACTGTGGTGTTGGAGAAGACTCTTGAGAGTGCCTTGGACTGCAAGGAGATCCAACCAGTCCATTCTGAAGGAGATCAGCCCTGGGATTTCTTTGGAAGGAATGATGCTGAAGCTGAAACTCCAGTACTTTGGCCACCTCATGCGAAGAGGTGACTCATTGGAAAAGACTCTGATGCTGAAAGGGATTGGGGGCAGGAGGAGAAGGGGACAACAGAAGATGAGATGGCTGGATGGCATCACTGACTTGATGGACATGAGTCTGAGTGAACTCCAGGAGTTGGTGATGAACAGGGAGGCCTGGCGTGCTGCGATTCAGGGGGTCACAAAGAGTCGGACACGACTGAGCGACTGATCTGATCTGATCTGATCTGAAGGACTGGTCAATATTTGCACAAGATTTGGAAAGTAAGTGTGGAGTCACGGTCATTTTGTTACTCTCTGAAGATTGGAGAGAGGTCAAGTGCAGCTCATACACATTGTCAATGATACATATTTTCACTGATCATCTTTTTGGTATGGAACAGTACCTGAATCTACAGTAACTCTTGATTCTGCCTGATCTTCTTCTGTTGCTCCAAATCCTGCATCAAAGGCATGCACAGTTCAGTCACTCAGTCGTGTCTGACTCTTTGCAACCCCATGGACTGCAGCACACCATGCTTCCCTGTCCATCACCAGCTCCCCAAGCCTACTCAAACTGATGTCCATCGCATTGGTGATGCCATCCAACCATCTCATCCTCTGTCATCCCCTTCCCCTCCAGCCTTCAATCTTTCCCAGCATCGGGGTCTTTTCCAATGAGTCAGTTCTTTGCATCTGGTCGACAAAATATTGGAGTTTCAGCTTCAGCATCAGACCTTCCAATGAGTACTCAGGACTGGTTTCCTTTAGGATTGACTGGTTTGATCTCTTTTCAAGCCAAGGGACTCTCAAGAGTCTTCTCTAACACCACAGTTCAAAAGCATCAATTCTTTGGCGCTCAGCTTTCTTCACAGTCCAACTCTCACATCCATACATGACTACTGGAAAAACCATAGCTTTGACTAGACGGACCTTTGTTGGTAAAGTAATGTCTCTGCACAGCCCATGGCAGTAGGTTTCAGCTTCTTTTCAAGGTCATCCATGGGAACAGCTCCAATGATGAGAGATAGACATAAGTTTCAGTTTGTTCTTATGGATTCATTCTTTCTGGTTCCAGTTCTCCTTGCTTTTGTTCATTCCCAGCTCTTCTTCCTATCTCTCAGTCTAGTTGACTTATAATGGTTTCCACATCAGCCCAGCCTTAGAAACACCAGCATTGCACAGACACCTCTACCAGTTCCCACCATTGAATAAAATCTAAACCTTGAAATAAATATCTTACCCATTATCACTCAATGTTCTACTTCTCTGAAAGAACCCAAACTGATACATTATGTCTTATTCTTACTCTGAAAGGAGGAAAGTAATAATCAAATACCAAAAAGAAAAAAAGATTGTATATAGAATGACCATGAATTTAAGTATTATTGTAAAATTACATGTCTGTTCTTTTTTTTTCATGCCCTAGAAATAAAATTGTAATCATTTTTTTTAATACAGCTCTTGTTAAAACCACATGGCATGCTGGAAGTTTCCATCCAAAAGGAGAGTGCAAGCTGGGACTGGTTTTAGGTGAAACCAGGACACGTTTACTAGGAAGAAAAGATTGTCCCCATTTGGGAAAAGAACATCAGCCCAAAACAACCAAACATGAACCTTATCTGGAATAGGCATCTACTGGGCTCATTGAAGGGGCTGGCCCAGGATTAGGCAACAAAAGCTGCTGATCATCTGGCAACACTGGTAACATCAGCAGATGCTTTAATTACAGATTGAGGAGGCCAATCTCCTCTCAGTTCAGTTCAGTTCAGTCGCTCAGTCATGTCCGACTCTGCGACCCCATGAATCCCAGCATGCCAGGCCTCCCTGTTTATCACCAACTCCCGGAGTTCACTCAGACTCACGTCCATCGAGTTAGTGATGCCATCCAGCCATCTCATCCTTTGTCGTCCCCTTCTCCTCCTGCCCCCAGTCACTCCCAGCATCAGAGTCTTTTCCAATGAGTCAACTCTTCGCATGAGGTGGCCAAAGTACTGGAGTTTCAGCTTCAGCATCATTCCTTCCAAAGAAATCCCAGGGCTGATCTCCTTCAGAATGGACTGGTTGGATCTCCTTGCAGTCCAAAGCACTCTCAAGAGTCTTCTCCAACACCACAGTTCAAAAGCATCAATTCTTCGGCGCTCAGCTTTCTTCACAGTCCAACTCTCACATCTATACATGACCACTGGAAAAACCATAGCCTTGATTAGACAGACCTTTGTTGGTAAAGTAATGTCTCTGCTTTTGAATATGCTATCTAGGTTGGTCATAACTTTCCTTCCAAGGAGTAAGCGTATTTTAATTTCATGGCTGCAGTCACCATCTGCAGTGATTTTGGAGCCCCAAAAAAGAAAGTCTGACACTGTTTCCACTGTTTCCCCATCTATTTCCCATGAAGTGATGGGACCAGATGCCATGATATTCGTTTTCTGAATGTTGAGTTTTAAGCCATCTTTTTCACTCTCCTCTTTCACCTTCATCAAGAGGCTTTTGAGTTCCTCTTCACTTTCTGCCATAAGGGTGGTGTCATCTGCATATCTGAGGTTATTGCTATTTCTCTCGGCAATCTTGATTCCAGCTTGTGCTTCTTCCAGTCCAGCATTTTTCATGATGTACTCTGCATAGAAGTTAAATAAGCAGGGTGACAATATACAGCCTTGATGTATTCCTTTTCCTATTTGGAACCAATCTGTTGTTCCATGTCCAGTTCTAACTGTTGCTTCCTGACCTGCATACAAATTTCTCAAGAGGCAGGTCAGGAGGTCTGGTATTCCCATCTCTTGAATAATTTTTCAGTTTATTGTGATCCACAAAGTCAAAGGCTTTGGCATAGTCAATAAAGCAGAATCAAACCTTTTTCTTCCTTTTTGTTGTAAGACTTCAATAGTGGCCATGTCTTACTCATCTTTGTATTCTTTGCACAGACGGTGTAGTAGATACTCAGTCATACTGTTGAATGAAAAAAACAAGTAAATGATTTTCACCAGCCAAGCTAGGGACAGGCAGGAATTGATGATATTAAAGGTTGTTGTCATAAATACCTGCTATTGAGTAGTGACTTAAAATATTTCTTATAAGGTAAATGATATCATTCTCTCTATATATTTTCCCTACCTATATTTTATATATAAAGATGTATATATAACTTTTATATGTATGATTTTTAAAAATTTTTAAAGAGCTTTATTGAGATATAAACCAATACCACTAAAAGTCACATACAATTCAGTGGTTTTAATATGGTCACAGATTTGTGCTACTATCATCAGAGCTGTATTTTAGAACTTTTTTGTCACTCTTCAAAGAAACCCTGTACCTATTTAGTCGCTCCTGTTTCTCCCTTCTCACAGCTGCTGAAAACCAAGTTTACTTTCTGCCTCTATGGATTTGCCTATACTGTAATTTTTTAACAAAATCTCTTATGTTGAATGCTTACACTCTTTCTACATTATTACTATAATTAACAAGGCTCTGATAAACATCTAAGATATGCATTTTTAATATTTTATCTGGTTATATTCTTTTTACTGAAATATAATTGCTTTCCAATGTTGTGTTAGTTTTTAATTTTTTTAATTTATGAAACTAACAGATATCAGTAAGATCTCTTCTAGCTCTAGATTTCTAGACATCTAGTTCTAGATCTCTCTCAAACACACAAACTCGCACACATACATTTATATCTCTAGTGCTAAGGCACTTCATTCATGTCCAACTCTTTGCAACCCCATGGACCATAGTCGGTCAGGCTTCTCTGTCCATGAGAGGCTCCAGGCAAGAGTACTGGAGTGGGTAGCCATTTCCCTCTCCAGGGTATCTTCCCACCTGGGGATTGAACCCAGGTCTCCTGCATTGCAGGTAGATTCTTTACCACCTGAGCTACAGAGAAGCCTTTTTATTTCTATCTCTATATATAGATAGTATGACTCTATATATACTCAGCATATATGGAGGTATATAAATATAAAGAAAGAAATCCTGAACCATAAATGTTCAGAGCCACAAGAGACCCTACTGATATTTATTAACTGAACCCTTCTGTAAGATGAATAAGAGGAAGTTTTATTTTTCACAGGAAATTATTACCAGCACAATGAATTCTAAACCAAAAAAAAAAAAATAGAATATAGAAAGATAAAGGGGGAACACAGATAATAACCATGAAGAAAATTAGATATTCAAGTAGGACTCTTTCTCTCATATGTGGCAAAGCCTTCTGACTGCCTCGCCTTCTCATTTAAAGACCCAGCCTGGGTTAGTTTCTTTGACTATTTCAAACTGGAAAGATAATAGATCAGCAGTAGCCACTGAAAGTACTCTCAGTCCCATAAAATAGTATCTAATATATCTGGGGAGTTTTGATCATATTTGTGCACTCTCCCTTTCCTCCAGCCTTCTAATCCTGGTACTTCCCAGGTGGTGCTAGCAGTGAAGATTCTGCCTGCCAATGCAGGAGACATAAGAGATGCAGGTTGGATCCCTGGGTCAGGAAGATCCCCTGGAGGAGAGCATGGCAACCCACTCCAGTATTCTTGCCTGGAGAATCCCCATGGACAAGAATACATGGTGTCTACAGCCCAAGGGGTCACCAAGAGTCAGACCATGACTGAAGCAACTAAACAGCATACACCCACGTCCTTGTCTTCCCCCTAGACTTTTATGCTAGTCCCAACCTGCTGGATTCATTTCAGTTCAGTCTCTCAGTAATGTCCAATTCTTTGCAACTCCATAGACTGCAGCACGCCAGGCTTCCCTGTTCATCACCAACTCCCCAAGCCTACTTAAACTCATGTCCATTGACCCTGTGATGCCATCCAGCAATCACACCCTCTGTCGTCCCCTTCTCCTCCCACCTTCAATCTTTCATAGCATCAGGGTCTTTTCCAATGAGTCAGTTCTTCATATCAGGTGGCCAAAGTATTGGAGTTTCAGCTTTACCATCAGTCCTTCCAAAGAACACCCAGGACTGATCTCCTTTAGAATGGACTGGTTGGATCTCCCTGCAGTCCAAATCAATTCTTCAGTGCTCAGCTTTCTTTATACTCCAACTCTCACACTACTGGAAAAACCATAGCTTTGACTAGATGGACCTTGTTGGCAAAGATATGTCTCTGCTTTTTAATATGCTGTCTAGGCTGGTCATGACTTCTTCCAAGGAGCAAGCATATTTTAATTTCATGGCTGCAGTCACCATCTGCAGTGATTTTGGAGCCCCAAATAAGAAAGCATCTCCCTGTTTCCACAGTTTCCCTGTCTATTTGCCATGAAATGATGGGACCAGATACATGATCTTAAGTTTTCTGAATGTTGAGTTTTAAGCCAATTTTTTCACTCTCCTCTTTCACTTTCATCAAGAGGCTCATTAGTTCTTCTTTGCTTTCTACCACAAGGGTGGTGTCATCTGTATATCTGAGGTTATTGATATTTCTCCTGGCATCTTGATTCCAGCTTGTGCTTCCTCCAGCCCAGCGTTTCTCATGATGTACTCTGCATATAAGTTAAATAAGCAGGGTGACAATATACAGCCTTAAGATACTTCTTTTCCTATTTGGAACCAGTCTGTTGTTCCATGTCCAGTTCTAACTGTTGCTTGCTGACCTGCCTATAAATTTTTCAAGAGGCATGTCAGGTGGTCTGGTATTCCCATCTCTTTCAGAATTTTCCACAGTTTGTTGTGATCCACACCGTCAAAGGACTTGGCATAGTCAACAAAGCAGAAATAGATATTTTTCTGGAACTCTCCTGCTTTTTCGATGATCCAACAGATGTTAGCAATTTTATCCCTGGTTGGTTCCTCTGCCTTTTCTAAATCCAACTTGAACATCTGGAAGTTGATGGTTCATGTATTGTTGAAGCCTGGCTTGGAGAGTTTTGACCATTACTTTACTAGCGTGTGAGTCATGTATGGATGTGAGACTTGGACTGTGAAGAAAGCTGAGCGCCGAAGAATTGATGCTTTTGAATTGTGGTGTTGGAGAAGACTCTTGAGAGTCCCTTGGACTGCAGGGAGATCCAACCAGTCCATTCTAAAGGAGATCAGTCCTGGGTGTTCTTTGGAAGGATTGATGGTAAAGCTGAAACTCCAATACTTTGGCCACCTCATTCGAAGAGTTAACTCATTGGAAAAGACTCTGATGCTGGGAGGGATTGGGGGCAGGAGCAGAAGGGGGTGACAAAGGATGAGATGGCTGGATGGTATCACCGACTCAATGGACCTGAGTTTATGGGAACTCCAGGAGTTGGTGATGGACAGGGAGGCCTGGTGTTCTGCAATTCATGGGGTCACAAAGAGTCAGACACAACTGAGTGACTGAACTGAACTGAGGTGAGTACAATTGTGTGACAGTTTGAACATTCTTTGGCATTGCCTTTCTTTGGGATTGGAATGAAAACTGACCTTTTCCAGTCCTGTGGCCACTGCTGAGTTTTCCAAATTTGCTGGCATATTGAGTGTAGCACTTTAACAGCTTCATCTTTTAGGATTTGAAATAGCTCAACTGGAATTCCATTACCTCCACTAGCTTTGTTCAAAGTAAGGCTTCCTAAGGTCTACTTGACTTCACATTCCAAGATGTCTGGCTCTAGGTGAGTGATCACACCGTCGTGATTATCTGGGTCATGAAGATCTTTTTTGTACAGTTCTTCTGTGTATTCTTGCCACTTCTTAAAATCTTCTGCTTCTGTTAGGTCCATATCATTTTTGTCCTTTATTGTGCCCACCTTTGCATGAAATGTTCCCTTTGTATCTCTAATTTTCTTGAAGAGATTTCTAATCTTTCCCATTCTATTGTTTTCCTCTATTTCTTTCCATTGATCACTGAGGAAGGCTTTCTTATCTCTCTTTGGTATTCTTTGGAACTCTGCATTCAAATGGGTATATCTTTCCTTTTCTCCTTTGATTTTTGCTTCTCTTCTTTTCAAAGCTATTTGAAAAGCCTCCTCAGACAACCATTTTGCCTTTTTGCATTTCTTTTTCTTGGGGACAGTCTTGAACTCTGCCTCCTGTACAATGTCATGAACCTCCATCCAGAGTTCTTCAGATACTTTATCTATCAGATCTAATCCCTTGAATCTGTTTGTCACTTCCACTGTATAATCGTAAGGGATTAGATTTAGGTCATACCTAAATGGTCTAATGGTTTTCCCTACTTTCAATATAAGTCTGAATTTGGCAATAAGGAGTTCATGATCTGAGGCACAGTCAGCTACTCGTCTTGTTTCTGCTGACTGCATAGAGCTTCTCCATCTTTGGCTGCAAAGAATATAATCAATCTAATTTTGGTGTTGACCATCTGATGATGTCCATGTGTAGGGTCTTCTCTTGTGTTGTTGGAAGAGGGTGTTTGCTATGATCAGTGCATTCTCTTGGCAAAACTCTGTTACCCTTTGCCCTGCTTCATTCTGTATTCCAAGGTCAAATTTGCCTGTTACTCCAGGTGTTTCTTGACTTCCTACTTTTGCATTCCAGTACCCTATAATGAAAAGGACATCTTTTGGGGTGTTAGTTCTAGAAGGTCTTGTTGGTCTTCATAGAGCTGTTCGACTTCAGCATTTTCAGCATTAGTGGTCAGGACATAGACTTGGATTACTGTGATATTGAATGGTTTGCCTTGGAAACGAACAGAGTTCATTCTGTCATTTTTGAGATTGCATCCAAGTACTGCATTTTGGAGTCTTTTGTTGACTATGACTTCTGCATTTCTTCTAAGGGATTCTTGCCCATGGTAGCAGATATAATGGTCATCTGAGTTAAATTTACCCATTCCAGTCCATTTAGCTCACTGATTCCTATGGTAGAGGTAATGAAGTTAGTGGCGACCTCCTTCAAGAGGTCCCATGCACGCACTGCTACACTCAGTGCGCCAACCCTGTAGCAGGCCACCACCAACCCATGCCTCTGCCAGAGACACCAGGACACTCACAGGCAAGTCTGGGTCAGTCTCTTGTGGGGTCACTGCTCATTTGTCCTGGGTTCTGGTGCACACAAGGTTCTGTTTGTGCCCTCCAAGTGTCTGTTTCCCCAGTCCTGTGTAAGTTCTGGCAGTTCTATGGCAGGCTTAATGGCGACCTCCCCCAAGAGGGCTTATGTCATACCTAGGTCTACTGCACCCAGAGCCTCTGTCCCAGCAGCAGCTCACTGCTGACCTGTACCCCCTCAGGAGACACCCAAACACAGTTCTGTCTCAGTGTCTGTGGGGCCTCTGGGTCCTGGTGCACACAAGGTATGTTTGAGCCCTCTAAGCATCTCTGGCGGGTATGGGGTTTGATTCTAAATGCAATTTCGCCCCTCCTACTATCTTGCTGGGGCTTCTCCTTTGCCCTTGGACATGGAGTATCTCCTCAAAGAATGACTGAAATACAATTACACTTTGCCAGTCATGAAAACAAGCAGAAAAACATGTCTAATAACAAGGAGAAAAGTCAATCAATAAGGACAGACTCAGAAAGAACACAAATATAAAGTTAGTGAATAAAGATTTTAGAATTGTTTCTGTAAATATGGTGCAGTGGTAAAGAATCCGCCTCCCAATGCAGGTGATGCAAGAGATGTGGGTTCAATCCCTGGGTTTGGAAGATTCCCTGGAGTAGGAAATGTCAATCCATCAGTCCTATATCCTTATAAATATCTCTACCCTTTCTGTACCTAATCATTCTTCTCTTTTCCTCCAACTAGTCAATATCACAGAGAAGATGATGGCAACCCACTCCAGTACTCTTGCCTGGAGAATCCCATGGACGGAGGAGCCTGGTAGGCTACAGTCCATGGGGTCGCCAAGAGTCAGACATGACTGATGTGACTTAGCAGCAGCAGCAGTCAATATCAGGCTTCCAGAATAGTTTGAGTTTGAGATTATTTATACATGGAAAACTCTATTAAATTCTCATTTCCCTGATCCCAGATATCCATCAACTGCCTTATGATCTGATTATAGTTTTACATGTATGGTTGTGATGGTACAAATATTTCCTAGGGGACTTCCCTGGTGACCCAGTGGTCAAGACACTGCACTTCTAATGCAGGAGGCATGGATTCATTCCCTGGTTGGGGAACTAAGATCCCACATGCTGTGCAGCATAGAACAAAGATTTAAAAACTGCTTCCTGGCTATAAAGTAATCCTATAGCTTCCTATCTTTTAAAAAAAATCCATTACAGAGGGTCCTGGATACTGTAATACATTGAATATAATGGTTCCACGGTTTAGAAATTATAAAACCAAGTATTGCCATTCTGAGTCACTTTCTAAAGATCTAACTTACACTGTGACTCTTTACTTCACCACACAATTCTGGCTCATTATCATATCTTACGAGAAACATTTTCCTGAGCGGGGGAAATATAGTCCAAGAATAAACACATATTAGTGTACTGCCTAAGTTCCTTTGCCATTCACTATAAGATACTCCAAATTACTGCCTGAAGGCAAAAAACTTCTGATAGACCTTAAGAACAGAGCCATTGGTGTTCCAAATTTTTCACTGGGTTCTTTTTTCATCATATGAGTAACTATTCATACTGCAGTACAGTTTTTTGCACAGAGGTGCTTATTGTAATCTAGGGACTTTCATTCATCAGCACAATGCTAAGCATCCTGCCAAAGTGATTCTGTGCTCAAAGAAATACTGTATGACAGATCATCAACAAGGAGACCAAAAAATCTACCTAGAAAACCAAATATGTTGACATTTGTGACACTCAGGTCCCTGATAATATGATGAAAAAGTAGGCAAATGTGTAGAAAAACCTCAAGACTGCAATAATGTTTCTCAGTCCTCCACATGCTGTGATACTGCTATGCAAGTTTTGACAATTCTGTAAGGGAACAGGTCCCCTGAAGGGGGGAAACCCACTTCAGTATTCTTACCTGGAGAATCCCCATGGACAGAGGAGCCTGGTGGGCTACAGGGCATGGTGTTGCAAAGAGTCAGACACTACTGAGCGACTAAGCACAAGGGAACAGGCCACATAGAAATTAGCCACAGACTGACCAAAATCTTTGCTTGCTGCATAGATTTGGTCTAAGGACAACCAAAATTCATCTCTCCATATTCAATTTTTTGGGGGTAGACAGAGGATGAGATTATTGGATGGCACCATCACCTCAATGGACATGAATTTCAGCAAATTCTTGGAGATAGTGAAGGACAGGAAAGCCTGGAGTGCTGCTGTTCATGGAGTCGAAAAGAATCAGGCATGACTGAGCAACTGAACAACAGACAATGTAAGGGAGAGTTCCAAATTCTTGAACTCATCCCCAGCTTATGTTAACATTAACTGTAGTCAGATGACCTCATCACTGAGTTCAAACACTAGCTTTTACTAAACCAAACATTTAAGGAGATGGGCACTATCCCAGGGCCAACACATGTAAAGTGTTTGATCCCAGGGCTAAGGCGAGCATAGCAACAGCTCACAGAGCAAAAATGTTCTCTGGCATGGTGTTAAGGAAAAACTACTTCCAACCATCAGACTGTGGCTGAGCTGGCTTTCTTCCTTTTTTCTTTCCTTCTGAATTCTTGAGAAAGATAGTGATATGACAGTGCTCATATCTAAAATGATCACAGTAAAAAGGAAATTTATCTTTCACCATAGTTTCTCATGTTTTGTTTGCTTTTGCTTTTTATTTAGTTTTAATTGAAGAATAACTACTTTACAATACTGTGTTGGTTCTTCCATACATCTACATGAATTAGCCATATGCATACATACATCCCCTCCCTCTTGAACCTCCCTCCC
This sequence comes from Bos indicus, assembly GCF_029378745.1. NCBI lineage: Eukaryota > Metazoa > Chordata > Mammalia > Artiodactyla > Bovidae > Bos > Bos indicus. The sequence continues at coordinate 71,198,478 of NC_091767.1, read as the reverse complement.
ACTTTCTACCCCATAGTTTCTTATGTTTTCAGCATCATGTGCATGTGTTCTCAGTCACTCAGTTGCATCTGACTCCTTGTGACCCCATGGACTGTAGCCCTGCAGGCTTCTCTGTCCATGGAATTTCCAGACAAGAATACTGGAGTGGGTTGCATTTCTTACTCCAAGGGATCTTTCCGACTGAGGCATTGAACCTACATCTCCTGATTGGCAGGTGGATTCTTTACCACTGAGCCACATGGGAAACCCTTTTAACATCACACTTTCTGTTCAGGAGACCAAAAATCATGTTGAAAATTGTGCCTTTTCAATATTAAAAAATTGGAACAACAGCATCACTTACAGTTGTTCTGAAGATCCAATGAAGTTAAATATATATAAATATTTCTGCTGCTGCATCCAACGTAAACTCCCTTTTGTTTCAAATTAGAAATTAAAGGGATATGATTCATTTCACTGAATGTAGTACTTTTGCCTGATTTCACTCTCTGCTGTTACCCCAGGTTCTCAGTGCTCTGTTTGCTGATCTTCCACCAAAAGCTTTAGTCCTTCCCTCATTCTTAGAGTATCTTCAACTCCTTCTGACTCACCATCACTGCAGGCTTGGTTTGTTTAATTAGGCTTTAGTCTTAGCCTCCATTGTAAGTCTTTATTCCAATTCCTTTCTTTTAAAAAAAAAATATTTTATTTCTTATTGGCTGTGCCGAGATCTTCAGCTGTGACCTGTGAATTCTTAGCATGGCATGTGGGATCTAGTTCCCTGACCAGGGATGCAAGCCAGGTCCCCTGAATTGGGAGTGCAGAGTCTTAGCCAATGGACCACCAGGGAAGTCCCTCCAATTCCTTTCTATTCATTCCTTTCTTATTTGGGTTTTATGGTCCTTTCTTTTCCCTACCAGGTTCTGCTCCCATCTCCTTGTGAACTTGAGTTCTACCTCACTGTTAGTGCTAACCTTGTGTCTAAGATCTAGCTATCTTTGGACGCAAACCTTCTCCTTTGGTTCATTTTATATTGGTTTTATAAAATTCAGAAAGGAGAAAGGTCATGTTAAAGTGTTCTGACGCTTCACTCTGGCCCCAAGCCAAGGAGGAATACCTCTTTATACCCTTATTTAGCCCCACTGATCTGAGATACAATCCTAGTGATGGAGGCTTGAGGCCAAGGAGAAAAGAGGCTAGATTTGGGACTGGGTAGGAGAGGTGGTTCCCCTGGTGGCTCAGATGGGAAGTAATCTGTCTGCAATGCAGGAGACCCAGATTAGGCCCTAGGTCTGGAAGATCCCCTGGAGAAGGGAATGACAACCCACTCTGATATTCTTGCCTGGAGAATTCCACAGACAGAGGAGCTTGACAGGCTACAGTCCATGGGGTTGCAAAGAATGGGAAACAACTGAGTGACTAACACACACACACAGGAGAGGTGATGGAGGGGAACAGATGGCTTAAGACACTCTGGAGTCCCTTAAAAAAGGGAATTCTACAGATGAGAGGCTTCATCTCTGGAGAGAAAGGTAACCTGTTGATAAGGCATTAATGGCAGGTACTCATGAGATAAAGGAACACTATCAATTCCCCATTACATAAAACAGAGACTGTCTCATATTGTTACTTAAATTAAGTGCAATAAGATAAATAAAACTTCTAGCACACAACTTACACACTGCAGGCAATGAGAAAATGAGAGCTGCTACAATGAGGATAGTGATGACGGTGATGATAACAGGATGCACATCCTTATAAATTCATGCACAAGAGAAAAGAAGCACCTTTCCCACCCTCCAACTCCCAAAAAATAACAGTTCTCAAGGGCAAAATATTACTATTTAGAACTCTGGACAGAAATAGATATGATTTGGCTTGGCTCAGACACACATCTTGGTAATTCTAATCTATATAAGAAAGGACACACGAGGTAACTTGATAAGTTTTATTTGCTATTAGAATATCCATTCTTAGTCATAAGAAAGTGTGTATATCTTTGCTGATGCTCTAGGATTTCTTTAATACATGGGTTTCTTCCATATAGACATATAAAGAAATCTCCATGAACCAGCCATTGGGCTATGGATACATATTTCTACAAGACAGACATGGCTTATGCTTCCAGAGAGCTTGTAATAGAACTGGAAAGACACAAAATTAAACAAATAATTATAATAAAATGCAATAAGCATCATAACAGAAGTTTATGGTACTATGGAGACATATAGCTAGGAGGATTTTATTATTTTATAGACTACAAGATCTCCTTGAAGTAATAAAGTTTACACGAATTCTTGAAACTATTCCAGTAAGAAGACAGAGGAAGCATTTCCCTGGCAGAGAAAATAGCATATGTAAACATATCTTGGAGGAGGGCATGGTAACCCACTCCAGTATTCTTGCTTGGAGAATCCCATGGACAGAGAAGTCTGGAGGGCTACAGTCCATAGGGTCACAAAGAGTCAGACACAGCTGAAGTGACTTAGCATGCATGTGTGCAAGGGTATGTTAAATGAGTAAGCACAGTATATTGGGATAAGTGAAGGAGTATGGAGAATAGAAAAGAGAAGGAACATGGGATTTGCTCAGAAATGTTAAATTTTCATTTTCCCCTAAAGACAAGAAAATCACCGAAGCACATTTAAGAAGAAAGATGATATTATCAAATCTATAATTATGATCAATCAGACTGGATGCCTCTTGCACAATTTAAATATCAAAAGGTTTATATATTAGGGTGGCCCTGGTGGCTCAGAAGCTAAAGAATCTACCTGCAATGAGGGAGACCCAGATTTGATCCCCGGGTTGGGAAGATCCCCTGGAGAAGGGAATGACTACCCACTCCAGTATTCTTGCCTACAGAATTCCATGGACAGAAGAGCCTGGTGGCCTACAATGGTCACTCAGAATGGTGCCTCTTCCACTTTTTAAATATCAAAAGGTTTATATATCACAGCTCCCAATGTGTGACATTCTCCTAATCAAAATTCTTCAGTAACTCCCCATGGTGCACTGAATAAAATCCACCTCCTTGCTTGATACTCAATGCCTTTCACTTTTTGGCCTCAAATATATTTTGAGATCTATCTTCTTCTACTCCTTTTCATACATTCTATAATTTGATGAATTATTTCCAAAATTCAGCTTAGGGTTTTTTATTTGCCTTTGATCCTTTTATTCACTAAGACTAGGAGATTCTTCCACATTATTTTCATTTGCTATATCATTCAAGTGTGTGTTAGCTGCTCAGTCGTGTCTGACTCTTTGCGACCTCAGGGACTATAGCCTGCCAGGCTCCTATGTCCATGGAATTCTCAGGGCAAGAATACTGGAGTGGGTTGCCATTCCCTTCTCTAGGAGATCATCCCAACCCAGGGTTCAAACCTCGGCCACCAGGGAAGCCCAAGTGGGTGATATATTTCCACCTATATCATTCAAGGTCCCATTCAAATGTCTTCTTTCCTCTGAAGAGTTTCTTGATTCCCTAAGGTAGTAGTACTCTCTTTCCACAGAACATCAATATTTCACTTTTTAAAAAAAAATTTATTGGCATATAGTTGATTAACAATGTTATCTTAGTTTCAGGTGCACAGCAAAGTATCAGTTATTCATGAATCAGCTATACATATACATATATCCACTATTTTTAGATTCTTTTCCCATATATGTCATTAGGAAGTATTGAGTCGAGTTTCCTATGCTATACAGTAGATCGTTATTAATTATCTGTTTTATATATAGTAAAGTGTATATGTCATTTCCGATATCCCAATTTATTCTGCCCTCCCTTTTCCCTCTGGTAACCATGTTTGTTTCTGCATCTGTCACTACTTTTAGTCTTTTATCCTTTCCTACTAAAATTTGAACTGTATATATTTGTCATATATTTTAATCGTAAATATGTGAAGGCACTTGATATAAGTCACTTGATAGCAAAGGATATACTTTCCCAAGTTTAATATTTCCTGAAAATCTAAAGGCCATTCCTGGATGATGATAGATGCACAATTAATTAGTGAATAAATGGATGAACAATTGCTTTACCACTAGAAGAAAAGATGTCTCTGTTTCAAAGCTATAAATGGCATTGTAATTTACGGTTTCACTTTCTCAGAACCTTGTACCAAGTTTCCATATTATAAGATGTCACAAAATGCTTGAATTTATGTCTATTTTGAGAATACCTATGAGTTAATAAGATAATAAAGGAGGAAAAGCCTCAAAGTTGGGTCATTGTGAGAAGCAGTTGAAAAACTAAAGAATTTTGTAAAGTATTAAGTGCTATGCAAATATGAAAATTTATCATACTTTTAAACAATATTTTAATATAATTTCTTATATTGAATAGTGGCTACCTATAAATATATTATATATTATATCTGTTCTGGATAAATTATGTGTCCATGTTTGTGTTGTTATTAATTTTATAGCTTACAAAATGAGCCTTATTATAGTGAAAAGAGAGCTTCCCGGGTGGCTCAGTGGTAAAGAACGCAATGCGGGAGACTCAAAAGACATGGGTTTGATCCCTGGGTTGGGAAGATCCCCTGGAGTAGAAAATGGCAGCACCCACTCCAGTATTCTTGCCTGGGAAAACCCATGGACAGAGGAGCCTGATGGACTGCAGTCCATGGGGTTGCAAAAGAGTCAGACAGGACTTAGCAACTGAGCACACACGCCACAGTGAAAAGAATATGGGACCTCCGTTCGCTAGAATTGATCTGAATAATGAACCTATATATTACTTCTTACTGATGTGAGCAAGTTACTAAACTCTATGGGCTTTGATTTTCTTATAATGAGGATAATAATCCTGCTACCTCATAAGATATTAAGGAGTGAGAGAATGACTATAACAGTGTTTTTGTAAACCAGAACATCCTTTGCAAATATTATTTATTATTCCCATTGATCCACTGAAGATCATGATACACATAAACCATGTTACAAACCCCATCTCAAAAGTAGAAAATGGCTCTCCATAATCTATATTGTGTGAAACAGGGTCTTCATGTTTTGTCTGTTTATTAAAAAGTGCTGCTGGCATGCCTGGAATGGTTTTTAAGGTTGTAATGGACTAAACATGAGATGTACAGGAGGCTTAAATGTTTCTTGATGAGAAAGATAGAATAACTACACCATGAATACCAAGTAAATATCTCTCATTGTAGATTTCAATTTAACTATAAAATTTCCACCCATATTACAATCTAGTCAAAGTGCTACTTCATCTCCCAACTTGTGCATAACATTCTGATTTTAGGGAAACAACAGAAGCAAATTAGCTTATGATATATATTGTGATATATATTAAGTTATGATATATATAAGTGATATATTTATTTATTCTATAGATTTTTATTGAAAGCCCCATCAAGCCTGCTGGATAGCCTAGAAATAAGGCAAGGTTCTTCCCCTTAAGAATATCATCAACACAAAAACATAAAATACAGTTTGCAAGTGTCAAAATAAAGGTGAGTACAGAGTATTCTGAATAAAAAAGAAGACCAACTTTGGAAATAGAATAGGAGAAGCTTCAAAATATGACAAAACATTTGCCATGCCCCAAAGAATATGGCTCAGTGGTAAAAAACCAGCCTGCCAATGCGTGAGAATTAAGACATGTGGGTTCAGTCCCTGGGTCAGAAAGAGCCCCTGGAAGAGGAAATGGCAAGCCACTCTAGCATTCTTGTCTGGAGAATCCCATGGACAGAGAAGCCTGGCGGGCTATGATCTATAGGGTAGCAAAGAGCTGGGCACAACTGAAGCAACTGAGCTCACACAAACAATAAATCGGAATTTTCTAAGAAAGTGGACAAAAGGGTAGATGGGAGGAGATTCCAAGCCAAAGAAATAGCATGTAGAATCAAATCTCAACATGTTTGAGGAAATAGAAATCCTTTTCTGCTCTTTCTTTCTCTAACTGGAATGGAAAGCTACCAGGTGGTGATTACAACATAGATTAGACATAGGTCTCTTTTATCCTTCATTACGACATGGGTTAGACATAGGTCTCTTTCATCTTTCATTTTATTTAACAACCAGCACTTAAATCTTCCCACCGTCCTTAAAACAGGGAATGATTCAGTATGACAGAATTGATGTTGACATATCTGCTTTGCTTTAATAACAAGCTAATTACTACACCTCTTATTATCTATATTACATGTAAACTTTACATGTGCAACAGCATATCGAATGAGATGTTTCCTCATCATGTTAATTTTGGCTGGTTCTCCAAACCTGAAACCAAAAGGTAACGAGTACTCCCAGTTCTAAAGAGAGATACCAGAGCATCTAACAGGTAATCCAACCAACAGGCTTACTAAACATTGGGCCATGTAGAGGGCATACACAACCAAGGATGTTTGACAACTAGAGAGTACACATTTCTTTAGCAAGAACATTTCAAAATCTTATTTTTCTTTCTCCCACCCCACCCCCATCCAAATAAACTACAGTTTAGAAATCTTGGCACCTGTGTTCTCTAAAGTTTTGGGGAGGGAGCTGGTACCTGGCTTATAACCACCCCCACAACAAGCTACGACAAAAACTTGTTGGAAAGAAAAGAAACTGTTTAGAGAAGATTGGCATGACAGAGAATAGATGGGGTCACATTAAGAACATCCTTCATGTTGAGAATTTCTAGAGTTTCAAGGACAAGAATAGATGTAGGCACTGGGGCAGGGAGTCAGACATGAGTCAACTCGAAAGGAATCCTGTTCCAAAGGTAGACTTGGAAGAATAAGTCATCTTCAAGAAAGTTGTTTGGAGTAGATAGAGACTGACTGAAGGAGCTCTTCAGCAGATGGCTGTGAAGACAAAGGAATGAGCAGATGGAAGATTCTCAGAAATAAGATGATTTGAGAAACAGAAAAAGAGCACAAGAGAGAAGGGCTAGCATTTTTCTCTGCCACACTGTGCTCACTGGTGTTTGATTCTTTGTGACCCCATGGACTGTAGCCAGCCTGTCTATGGGATTCTCCAGGCAAGAATACTGGAACGGGTTGCCATGCCCTCCCTCAAAGGATCTTCCTGACCGAGGGATAACACCTGCGTTTCTTATGTCTCCTGCATTGGCAGGCAGGTTCTTTACCATAGCACCACCTGGAGAGCCCTGAAAAATAAGACTATATGCTAACACTTAAAAATGATCAGAAAACTTGTGTTTATTTGCTTGAGATTTCAATCAGCTGAAATGAAGGAATTGGCAGAATAATTTTAAAGAAACATTGGAAACAAAAAAGAAATGTGTCTTTCTGTCTATGCTCTATTGAGTCCCTAATGTTTATCAATCAGTTACACATATTTCATATAATTGTCATGAAATCCTATGAGCAATCCATCATCATTCTGCTTCTATAGATGATTTAAAACTAGGTCTTGCATAGTGATAGTAATAGTGAAGTCTCTCAGTCATGTCCAACTCTTTGCGACCCCATAAACAGTAGCCAACCGGGCTCCTCCGTCCATGGGATTTTCCAGGCAAGAATACTGGAGTGGGGTGCCATTTCCTTCTCCAGGGGATCTTCCTGACCCAGGGGTGGAACCCAGGTCTCCCGCATTGTAGGCAGACGCTTTACCGTCTGAGCCACCAGGGAAGTCTTGCATAGATAAGGTAAATATTTGAGAATCAGCACCTGTAAGGGTGGATTTAAATGCAGATTTGCCTAACTCCAAATCTGGCATTTAACATCTAAGCTATTTTTGCCTTCTCATCATATACTTTATCAATTTAAGTTCTCAATAACATTTAAACATACCTCTTTGTGAAGGTTCTTAACATTTGACTTAAAATTCAAGTTCCAGAAAAGGATGATAAGAGATATGGAAAGAAAGGACTAGAAATAGCTAAGGGGTGGGGCTTTCCAGGTGGTTCAGTGTTAAAGAATCTACCTACCAATGCAGGAAACACAGGATATGCAGGTTGGATCCCCTGGACAAGATCCCCTAGAAGAGGAAATGGCAACCCACTCCAGTATTTTTGCCTGGGAAATCCATGGGCAAGAAAAGACTGGTGAGCTACTGTCTACGGGTGAGCTACTGTCTACGAGGTTGCAAAAGAGTCAGACACAACTTAGCTACTAAACAACAAAAAATAAACATGTACTATAACTTGGCCAGAAGTTACCTTCACAAATTCCTTGTTTATTATATGAGATACAGATCAAGTATATTGATTTAACAAATATTAATTGAGTTCCTCCTCTGTGCTGGGCACTGGACACTCTGATCCAAAAATGAACATGGTTTCCACTTACATGGGAATACAGGAACAGTGAATATTACAGACAGACAGTATGCTGTTTTACTATAACATAAATGTAAAACCACACAGAAGGGACGCTGACCCTGACTCAGTTGTCAGAGAAAGCTTCCTGGAGAAAGAAAGCTATAAACTAAGACCTGAAGGCAAAGCAAAGGGGGCCTAGAAGTGTTTTCCAACAGAAGAAAGAGCCTGTGTGAAAGTCTAGTTGCAGGAAAGGATATGACAGTTCAAAGAACTGAGAGAAGCTGAGAAGTGCCGAGTCATACAGGGTAAAGGAAGATGAGAGGGCTGAAGGAGGGTAAAGGTGAGAGATGGTGCTGAAGGAGGAGGGAAGATTTATAGGCCATGTTAAAAGGATTTGGACTTTATTCTAAGAGAAGTGTGAAGAAAACGAGGCTACAGAGAACAACTCATGGGTTTACACAAATTCCTGAAATCATATAAACAATTCAACTTCTGAAAAACCTCTCCCTCTGAACTCAATCCAAACCACAGCTCTGGTCCAAAAAATGGGGAAAGTGGGTGGAATGCAATGAACTGAATTTAATCACTCATTTCAAAAAGCTCTTCTTTTTTTTCAAATCTCCACCTCATGCTGACACGTGCTCAGGGAAAGGTTCAGTTCCATTGAAAGGGCCATACTGCAAGTGATCCATGCATTTAGGCCTCCAGATAGATACAGATCTAACACAACAAAAAACAAATTAAAAAAAAAAATCCGGTCTTGAAATTTCTAAAATTGTTGGAATTAAGGTTGAGAAGCCCTTTCTACTTCAAATCACAGACATAATCAGTTTTGTCATGTTGATTACAATGCACACATATCCATCATTGTATTATTAAGTATTCTTCCATGCTAAAAAGTTTTTTGTGTTTCTATTTGTTTGTTGGCAGTACCTGCTTTGTTCTGTGTAGAAACAGAAAACTGCTGAATGGAAATACAGATCCGAAACTCTGTCTAATCATTAGTTCAAAGTCCAAACAGTTATGTTGCTGCTGCTGCTGCTATGTCACTTCAGTCATGTGCGACCCCATAGACGGCAGCCCACCAGGCTCCGCCGGCCCTGGGATTCTCCAGGCAAGAACACTGGAGTGGGTTGCCATTTCCTTCTCCAATGCATGAAAGTGAAAAGTGAAAGTGAAGTCGCTCAGTCGTGCCCGACTCTTAGTGACCCCATGGACTGCAGCCTACCAGGCTCCTCCATCCATGGGATTTTCCAGGCAAGAGTACTGGAGTGGGGTGCCATTGCCTTCTCCCCAAACAGTTGTAGTCCTTTGTTATTCCTAAACTCTTCTTTACTTCTTGCTTTTACTTACATTTTGGGGCACTAAAAGGAAAGAAATGGGTACGGGAACTTGTATTTATTAATAAATCATAATAAAAACAATAAAAATTAAATAAAACCATCATTTACTGAGCTACTTTGCCAACAAAGTTTCGTCTAGTCAAGGCTATGGTTTTTCCTGTGGTCATGTATGGATGTGAGAGTTGGACTGTGAAGAAGGCTGAACGCCGAAGAATTGATGCTTTTGAACTGTGGTGTTGGAGAAGGCTCTTGAGAGTCCCTTGGACTGCAAGGAGATCCAACCAGTCCATTCTGAAGGAGATCAGCCCTGGGATTTCTTTGGAAGGAATGATGCTAAAGCTGAAACTCCAGTACTTTGGCCACCTCATGCGAAGAATTGAGTCATTGGAAAAGACTCTGATGCTGAAAGGGATTGGGGGCAGGAGGAGAAGGGGACGACAGAAGATGAGATGGCTGGATGGCATCACTGACTTGATGGATGTGAGTCTGGGTGAACTCCGGGAGTTGGTGATGGACAGGGAGGCCTGGCGTGCTGCGATTTATGAGGTCGCAACGAGTCGGACACTACTGAGCGACTGATCTGATCTGATCTGATCTGATTCAGTAAGAGGCACAGCTTTGGATATTTTCCACGTGTTTTCTCATTAATCCTCTCAAAAATCCTATGACATATGTAATATTATCTTTATTTACCAGATGAGGAAATAAAGCTCAGGAAGATTTACTTAGAGGTCTCTCTGACTCTGGCTTTCCCTGGTGGCTCAGCGGTAAAGAATCCATCCGCAATACAGGAGATGCAGGAGAACCGGGTTCAATCACTGGGTTGAGAAGATCCCCTGGAGTAGGAAATGGAGACCCCTTCCTGTATTCTTGCCTGGGAAATCCCATGGACTGAGGAGCTTGGAGGGCTACAATCCATGGGGTGCCAAGAGTTGGACACGACTTAGCAACTAAACCACCACCACTCTCTGACTCTATGATCATTATATGCTCTTAGTTACTCTGGAAAAATTGGAAATAAGCTTCAGTTCCTTCATAGTTTTATTCAGGGGTAGTCTTGGTGGGAGAGGAATAAAAATAGGGATAGTCTTCTTCAAGACATACAATATGTTAGCTCCAGAGACTGTCTGCAATATTCAAGAAAAATATGCAAAACTGAAAACTTATTTTTAATCCCTATCCTTAATTTTGATAAAGGAGAAAATAAAAATTTTCTTTTGTGCTGCAAATCTATTTTTCATTAAAAGCAGACATTCTCTCAAGTAATATTAAATATTGGGCAGGCAACCAAAATATATTGCCAATTTCCATTCTTAATTTGGTCGTGTGAAGCTATTTCTAATTTTCTCTGACAACAGGTTTTCCAGGCTGACAATTGCTCAGCAAAATTGCATTATGATAAATCCTTAAGCCTTGAGAGATCTTGCAATAGCAAAATTAGAAATTTCAGAGCTATATCTCATGAAAGATTTCATTTTAAGGTGAGACACATGTAAAGAACTACTATAAAAATTAACACGTCTATGGGGTCGCACAGAGTCGGACACGACTGAAGCGACTTAGCAGCAGCAGCAGCAAAGAATCCATAACACTTGCATTTATGGTAATAGTTATAAATATTCAGGTTTTGCTTTAGAGGTGTCTCAGTGTATATGAGTGGACTCAGAACAGAGAACTTTTTGTAAGATACATAACAATTTGAGTGTAAGGATGCAGGTGGATGTAAGATAAAGTGAAATTCACTGCTTTGTAGTTGATAATCTCTGACTAACATTGATGGGGCTGCCTTGTTAATCTGTAAACATTTTAAATACGCAAAAATTATGATATTCATCAAGTAACTGGAAAAGCTTCAAATCTGCGATTTAACCTAGAAACTCGAAGGGAAAAAATAAACAGATTAAGGATCTAGATGGAAATCTGAGCACACAGGACTACAAACCATCCTCCTCTCTGTTCACTTCTAATTATTTTCTAGAGTAGACAGAAGGAAATAAAGGGAAATCTGTATGATTTCAGAAAATGAGAGGACTATACACCAAATAAAAGTAGAGATGGACAGTTGGCCAATTTCATATTAATCAAAGAAGAAGGCCAAACCTTCACTGGGAAACAGATGGAACAAACCACCAGTCTTTGCTATCCTAAATTTACAGTGATATGTTTATGGGGTAGCTGTTTTGGGCAAATGCTGGTTTCTAAGGTCTTAAAGACATATCAGAGAGACTACAGTTTTGACAAACAGAACTTTCTATTCCAGGGATTATTTCTCCCTTACACTAGGTATAGTCCAGTTGCTTGCTAAATGCATCAGGGGGTTGGATGACTATGTCATAACAAAAGCAGTCCTGGCATTTAAAGAAGGTTACCCTCACAAACCCATTAAAGAAATAATTTGTCCCAAGGACAAAGATTTATACTTAGACACTGCTAGTCAAATAAAACTAGTATTTATTTTATTAAATAGTAGCTTTAAAAAGGGAACTTGTTAAACATCTTTTTTTATTTTTAATAAAATTTAAGGAAGTGTGAAAAGTCTTAAACAGATGGAAACATTCACTGAAATGAAAAATCATCAAATTAACAAATACAGTTTCTGGAAATTTAACAAAAACTAAGAATATTTAATTCTGAAAAAATAATTGGGACAATTAAAAGCTGATTAATTATTATAGAAGCTGTATTTATGAATAAAGAGAAAAACTTGAGCTTCTCATTGAACTAACAGGAAAGGATAAAGATGAAAATGTTTGAGTCATTCAAGAAAGAGGAGTTGCTCTTCCCCCTCCTCATCTATGCCAAGAAGCAGAATCATTGGCTCAAAGATGTGTGTCAATGGTTTAATATCAGCAAGTAAAGACCTTGAAAGTCATCACTCCTGCCCTTACAATGAGAGCATGTTAGGCAAAATAAAAGTCCTAATAATTTCTCTTGAACCCATTAAGGGATTGAAATTTGCAGGGAAAATGATCACCTCAAACTGAAAGAGAATTACATTCAGAGAGTCCTATCTAAAATAGGTTTATCTGCAGCAGAAGATGTTAGAACCATAACCTGGTAGGAATCCTTAAGTGGTGATTTTGATGAATTGTTGGAGCCTGAATGTGAGCTGGTGTGAGAGTAAGAAAACTGCTAGGGAAAGCAATATCAGGGGACGACCCCCCACCCACCCCCCACACACACACAATTTTCATGGGTTTTACTACAAAGAACACCACCACCTTGTGGTTCTGATGAGAGAAGGGAAAAATAGTCGTTGTAAAACATGTACAGTTGTGAGATTTGGACCAAGGAAGGCTGAACGTCAAAGAATTGATGCTTTCGAATTGTGGTGCTGGAGAAGACTCTTGAGAGGTCCTTAGACTGCAAGGAGATTAAACCAGTCAATCCTAAAGTAAATCAACCCTGAATATTCATTGGACGGACCAATACTAAAGCTGAAACTCCAATACTTTGGCCACCTGATGCAAAGAACTGACTCATTGGAAAAGACCCTGATGCTGGGAAAGACTGAGGGCAGGAGGAGGGAGCACCAGAGGATGAGATGGTTTGATAGCATCACCAATTCAGTGGACAGGAGTATGAGCAAACTCTGGGAGATAGTAAAGAACAGGGAAGCAGTCCATGGAGTTACAAATAGTTGGACACGAGTGACTCAACAACAACAACAGCAAAAGATGCCCAGACCCTTCTCCATAACAGAGCCCTACTCTCCAGGTAAGAGACCTTTCCAGAGCATTATCCCAGATGGACTGTTGACATTCCTCCTGCTCTGGCACCCTTTAGCCTTCCTATCTCACATAAGTGGAAAACCAAAGTTAACACGCCACAGGGCTTCAAGGAATTAGATTGGGAATTCTGCAGTCACAGAGAGGAGGAATAATGGCTTAGAATTTCCCAAAACTAATGACAGACATCAAACCACAGATCCAGGAAACTCAGAGACCATTAAACAGAATCGACACCAAAAATATCTATACGTAGGCAAATTGTATTCAAACTACAGGAAAACAAAGACAAAGGAAAATATTTAAAGAAATTGAGGGTGGAGGGGAAACTGACTTCTAGAGGAAATGGGACAGGAACTACAGTGGACTTCTCATCAAAAATCATGCAAGCCAGAAGAGAATGAGATGGACTATTTTAAATGTTTTTAAAAGAAAAGCAAACTAAACACCTACATCCAGTTAAAGTACCTATCAAAAGCAAAGGAAAAATAAAGCCTCCTTCAGGTCATTCATTGTTGTTACATCTGTCCTGCAAAAAAGTAATGTTAAAACAAGTGTTGAGGACAGAAGGAAACTGATATGTGTTAAATACTGAAAGTGCAGTGAAAGTTGCTCAGTTGTGTCTGACTCTTTGAGACCTCATGGATGGTATAGTCCATGGAATTCTCCAGGCCAGAATACTGAAGTGAGTAACCTTTCCCTTCTCCAGGGGATCTTCCCAACCCAGGGATCAAACCCAGGTCTCCCCCATTGCAGGAGGATTCTTTACCAACTGAGCCACAACGGAAGCCCAAGAATACTGGAGTGGGTAGCTTATCCCTTCTCCAGTGGCTCTTTCCAACCCAGGAATCAAACCAGGGTCTCTTGCATTGCAGGCGGATTCTTTACCAACTGAGCTATGAGGGTCCATATAATAAAAGGAAAAGCACTAGAGAAAGAATGAGGGGAAAAAACTTTTATATTTTTCTTACTGTTAGATGATCTAAAAAATATGTGTTTAAACTAATGATTAGGTTCTCAGTGATGTCAGTATCACAGTGGTACAAGATTTTGAGGTGGTGGTTTTCCCTGCAAATCCCTAATAGGGTTCCAGAAAAGTCATTACGATTTTTTTCATTTCATCCACCATGCTCTTTGTCCCAATTTTAAACAACTAATTAAGCATCCAATCATGATCAGAAGTGCCTCTCTGGGAGTTGTGGGATCCAGCACCATAAGCCAAAAGACCAGAGAGGAATCTCAGGCAGACAGACCTCCATGCAGGCTATGGAACCAGCAAACCCACCCCAACCCTACTCACCCTGGTCAGGGCAATTTTGAAGAGTGCTAACTTAGGGAGATACTGATGAGAGAGATTTTATAGACGTCCATCCTTCTAAACGGACTATTCCAACATACGAGGTTGCAAACATTTTGAAGAGGCTGAGTGGAAGTTTGCCAGCACTGCTTCTCCCCAGGGTGACAAAGTGCATGGCTGAATTAGCCAGCAGCAACTCCTCCTGAGGAGGAAAGTTAGTGCCCAGCTAATGTACCTGTCCAAGACACTGCTGGAGAAAACTGTTTCCTTCCCGCAGCTTCCACAATGGGAACTCCATGACTTGGGAGGATGAAGATATTGGGAAAGAGGCAGATGAGAAGATTAAAAGACATTAAAGTGATGCAGTTCTTGCTGCATGTCTTTGGACTTGAGCAGGAATTCCACCCATATGTCTCTGGGGGAATCTCACCTGAGGAAACCCCCCACACCATGTCTGCAAACACCCCCAGTACTCCAAGTACTAAACTTACACCTCCTCTCACTCTGCACCCAACTGCTTGGGCACCCCGACCCCTTGTGCAGCAGTGAGTGTGAGACCCTATAACAAAGTGCTTTCAGAAAAACAGACCAGGTCTGTGGACAAGGGAGGAACCACAAACTGAAGTTATAGTGTCACTTTCTGGAAAACAAAAGATTTCCCTCAGCCAGCCTGGTGAGTTGAGAGGCAAGGACATAAAAACTTAAGAATTCTGCCACAAGAGGGAGCAGTAAGTGTGGAGCAGGCAAATATACAAGGCTGGAGGAAACTAGATATAACAGGACAAATGAGTAGTTAATTATTAAAGGCAACTAGTAAAGATTTGGCAATCCACCACAGCTAGTCTCTCCTGAAGTTAGCATCTGTTTATATTGAGCTATCCATCTTTCACTTCTAGCTTATTCCTCCCTGTCTTTGTCTACTATAGAGACTATAAAAGCCAAGACTCCATTTCCAGCTTTTCTGTGTACATGAGACACAATTCTGGCTGATGAAATGTACACAGACTTTTGCTGGTGTTACCTCTTCTGTTTCCTTTTCTACTGCCTGAAGTATGAACCCAGGATAGGAAAGGACAGCTGTCATCTGCAACCATAAATTAGCATGAAACAACACCCCTTGTGCTAAAAGCAATAGAACAGGAAAAGTGGACAGCACCCTGGACTTCCACCACCAGCCCCAGACTCTCTAGCCTCATATATCCTATGATATAGCACAGCAAGGGTCTACTTGTTTAAGTCAATCTTTGTCAGGTTTTCTCTTACTACAGAAAAATTTTCTAAGTGATACACTGAACCTGGTAAAACTCAAAAGGTAAAAAGAGTGATGGATTGCACCTCAAAAGAATTTAAACTTTTTGAATAGTATAAGGCACCATAAATAAAGTCAAAAGATGAGTGAAAAGTTTGAGAAAAATAATCAACAAACAATACAAGCTTAGAGAACCTAAATATATACATAAGCACTCATACAAATCAATAAAAAATTACAAACAGCCAAATAAAAAGAGAAAAATGTTATGAATTAGAAAGCTCACAGAAGAATCTAAGTGGTCAAGATATATTTGTCTGTTTTGTTTACTACAGTATTCAGGTTTCATATTCATAGGATGGGCAACTAAAAATGGTTGAAAAAAATGAGAAATAAATGGAAGCATTTGAAAAAATTGTTAGTAGTATTTGTATGCTCAGGGGAAAAGACAAGTTTTTAAAATGAGGTATATTTTCCCATCCAGTTACCTTTCCTTCACAATATATAGGAAATAAATATGAGACGTAGACACAAAATTCAAGTATAAACCAACATAGTTTCTGGAAGAAAACATTGTAGAATATCTTCATAAACTTGAGAGAAGAAAAGACAAAGTAGTAACCATATAAAAAATTGATAAATTGAGATTCATTAAAATTAAGAATGGCCATTCATCAAAAACATGATTAAGTGAGAAAAACAGGTAAGCCACTGCTGGGAGAAGATATTTGCAATGCATATTTAATATAATATTTATAGCCACGACGTAAACGAACTCCCACAAATCAACAAGACAAAGACAAGGAACTAAAATAAAATTGGTCAAATATAGGCACAAAAGAGAATTTCGAACTGGCCAGTGGGTATGAAAAGGTACTCAAAATTGGTACTGCTCAGAAAAGTGCAGATTTGAACCACAATGAGATATCTCTATGGAGTATCCCAAATTTAAAAAGACTGACAATGGCATAAGATATCAAGAAAATAGAAGGATTTGAACAATTGTTTTACAATACCCACTAAAGCCAGAATCATGCCTACCCCATGACTTGTCAGTTCTGCTCACTGGTATATACACAAGAGAAATTAACAGGTCTGTCCTCCAAAGAACATAACCATAGAAGTGTTATTCATAATAGCAAAAAACTTGAAATAACTGAAATATTCATGAATAGCAGCAAGCATTTTCAAATTAGAATATATACATACCATAGAGTATAATGAAATACTGTGTAACAATCATAAAGGAGAAAAACTATGGATTGAAGCAGCCATGCAGACAAAAATCTTCAGATATAATGCTGAATAAAGAAATCCAGTCACAAGGTCAATATATAGTAAGACTCCATAAAAGTTCAAGAACATAAAAAATTAACCAGAGGAGCCTGGTGGGCTACAGTCCATGGGGTCTCAAAAGAGTCAGACACGACTGAGCACACACACATGAAAGGAAAGGAGCTATCAACTCAGAAGCTATATGACGGAACTTTCTAGGCTATGGAAGTATTCTTATTTTAATTTGGATGATGGTTACAGGATAAATTAAAATTTTTCCTTGATCCGTACACTCAAGATTTGTGTATTTTATACACTATATTGCATATATTTTAGACTAATAAAAAGAACATTCAATAATGAAATACCATTATTTTCATTTTTAAGTGCATGCAATATAATACTCTTAAAATCAGAATAAATATTCTTTAGAAAATTAAAACACACTCATAGCTTCAGGATGCAGTGGATACTATAAAAAGAAGACCATTTGTGCTCTTTTCAAAAGATACAGACTCTAAAACTAGTTCTAAAAGTCACTCACTTCTCTTTGTCCTAACTTCTATATCTATGAGTGATCAATCTAGCACTGACATTGTGTAAACCAGACAGGATAATGGGTGTGTCAGTGTTTTGTATATTCTAAAACTGTATTAACATATTTTTGATGTCGCTTATGCATTTCAGAAGTTCGTCATTGGCCAAACAAGCAGAACAGTAAAATAGATTCTGCTTTTCATCGTGAAATGTTATTTTAGCTTTTATTTAAAGGAATTTTTACAGGTGATTTCTAATACTTCCCCATATTTAAATATTATAAAGTAGAAAATAAGTCCCCTATAAAGTCATATATTATTATTGGCATAAATTCTGTCCTTAGTCCATATATTAAAGAATGAGCTACTTGCGGGAAAAAACTGTATTTTATCAACGTTATATTCCCATGCAGTACCTCAAACAGTGCCAGGAATTCAGTCAGGCCTCAGTAATTTTTGGATGATGAATAAAAGAATTTTTGAAAATGAATGAAACACCTCCATCTGCCTTAAACTTTTTAATCTACACGTGCTCAGATATCTTTCCAACTCCACCTTTTTTCAAACAGCTTTTTATTCTATCTTCCTTTTTCTTTAAGGCACTCTTGCCCTTCCCATTTTCACAATTTACTTAAATCAGCTATTAATAGGACTCTTTAGAGTGCTTTGTCTGTTTGATTCTTCTTAAGACTACTTAGTAATATCACTAAGAACTCAGGAGCTCCTTTCAAAATATCTCCATAAAAATACTGAGTTTGAAATTCAGCACAAATCTAAAAAAAAAAAGAACTTCCCTTTTTGGTTAAAATTATCCTCCATCTTGGGGCCTCCCCGGGGGCTCAGTGGTAAAGAATCCACCTGTAATGCAGGAGATGAGGGTTCAATCCCTGGGTCGGGAAGATCCCCAGGAGTAGGGCATGGCAACCCACTCCAGTATTCTTCCCTGGAGAAAGAATCCCATGGACAGAGCAGCCTGGAGAGCTACAGTCATGGGTTTACAAAGAGTCAGACATGACTGAAGTGACTTAACATGCACCCACGCATCCTCCATCTATGTTATGAAGTCAAACACTGACCTTATGAACAATGAAATCTGGTAAGTCTAGTTTGCATAGGGGTTTAGGGCCTGGCATTATAACAGGTAAGAATGAATCTGACTCCATATCCGATCTGTTCCTTCTACTTTAACCTTTGTGCTTTGTTGCCTGTGCTTGGTCATTCTGGGGCTGCATGTAAAAAAGAATGTGGTCTATAGATTGAAACATACAGGATAGCCTATTCTAGGGGCTCTGACCTTTAAGAGTCCATTCATGAAGAGGTAAGTTGCAGAACAGAGAATAACATTTGTCTTACTAGAGATTTATAGGAAAATCATGACCTGACATACGTGGACAGCTACTAGAAAAAATGATTCTAACACCAAGAAGTTTGCAACAACTAACCACGTGGACAGCTACTAGAAAAAATGATTCTAACACCAAGAAGTTTGCAACAACTGAACACGTCCTTTTCTCACCTTGCCTTTAAACATGCCTTCCCGAAACCCTTGTAGAAGTTTGGGACTTTTGCAGTGCCCTGCAATAACTCTTTCTCTGCTCCAAACTCCAACATTTTGGTTTGTTTGGTCTCACTGTGTCAGGCACACAAACTTGCATTTGTTTAATAGCATTTTGAGATCATCCAAGTACACACTTGACATTCACTTGACTATCTCTTGAAGTAAATACCTATTGAACCAAAACACTTATTAGTGATGAGCTGGCTTCCTTCAAGTAACCTGCTTGGACTCTGGCTTCCAATGAAACTAGGCTTATATCTTTGATTTTCTTTCATTCTTCTCGCCACACGCACACATACCTGGACAGACACACATACCCGACTTTGTGTATCTATACATATGATACTGGGCACAAGGTGGGTGAACGCTTCTTGACTTCTTTGCTGCCTTCTCATTTAATGCTGTTATAGCTCAACTTAACTTTCTGCTACTTATAAAGAATTATCCTTATTTTTAAATCCATATGGTTCTACTACACGTTTATTTTGGTAAAATATTCCTTGAGATAAAAAATCTTTCTGGATGCTGCTGATGTTAACAAAGAGGTGGAGATCTTCAAAGCCAACATTTTAGGTGCATTGGTGGCAACCACATGAATTTAATCTTAGAGTTTTATAGATAGCTATTCATAAATGAGTTTGGAAATGACCCCAGAAAGAAGAAACAAAAGTTGCATTTGGACATCATCACATGTTATCCAAAAAACTTGGATTACATGATCTTTAAGCAACAATCTAGCTTTGATAAGGTACCAATCTAGATAAGAGAGCTGCGAACTGATATTTTATTCTGGGAGAGGAAAAGATAGAAGGGAAGGAAGTGTTTATTGATGTAAGCATATCTTTTTACAATTCAGGGCAATGAAAAAAACAAAGAGTATCTATATCAAATGCTGTGTGAACTCATTTAATTAAAAATGCAACTTTTCACTGGTGTAAAAAGGAGGTCTATTTTATAATAGACACTACTTTTGAAGTTATATTCCTCAATTTTTAAGTAGGAAGTTAAAAGCAATATTTCCAATATTTCTTAATTCAGCTGATTTCTTCACTTAAGCAACTCAAGACTCCTTTGGCTACAAACGAATAACAGAAATAGTGTCAAATATCCTTCTCTAACGAAGGACATCATTTTTATTTTAAGAAAAGTGGGGAGTTATGCAGTTTTTTAAAAAGCGCACCACACAATTTCCAAAATGTATCTCTAGTTACCCCATTAATATTAAGCATCAAGTGCAAAATAAATCAAAAAGATGCTATTGAGCCTTGTAAATCTGTTCTAAAGAGCTATAACAAATGAAGGTGATTAAACTTGAAAAATTGCTGTAAACTTCCTGAAGATTAACAGAAAATTAGCAGTCACTTTGTCTTCCCGTTTGTGCACTGGGCAAAATTAAATTCACGGAAAAGTCTAGGATCCCTTTAAATCCCAGCTAGTCATCTTCTAGGAAGGGGCATGGGTGCTTGCACCCTCCTACCCTCACCCCCACCTCTGCCCCCAGCCTTTGATGTTTCCTAGCGATAAAGGTTTAGAAGTTCTCAGGCTGCTTTGTGCCACCCCTCCCCCAAAGCATCTGACTTGTTTGTGCCTTTCTCTCTGTGCGATTTCACTGTGTATTTAGCCCTCCCAGAGCAGCAGTTTCCTTAGCAACAAGCTTGCCCTTTTAGAGGCTCAAATGATGACAGCGGTTTATGGGCCTGCGTTCTCCCAGGCCTCCTTGCTGCCTGCTCCTCTGTCTCCCTCATGAATGCTCAAAGGTCAAAAAGTAAAGTCCGTGTTGTTTCACTCTTCAAACAAAGGGCAGGAAGCTACACCGGGTTGGGAAAACAGTTTCACAGGGGTATCTCATGTAGAAGTCATATTCTAAGGTTTAAATGAAAAAGAACTATTTTCTCTGGCACAAGAGGACAGAGAGGTAGAAACAGATTACAGAGGTTAGACCTAGAGGGCTGGCTATGTGGAGAGATACAGATGGGGAACACAGGATGAGTTGGTGGGAAAACAATGTCATCATGTCCCTCTTTCTCTAGATCTTAGAGCCACAGTAATGGAAGAAATACTGGGGACCAGTGCACAACCAGGTACAAGCATGGGTTCCGCAATTTGGGGCCTGTGCTCTGAGCCTTTTTATTTAAAATTCACCTTTTAGTAGTTACGACTCTGTACTTCCCATGCAGAGGCACAGGTTCAGTCCCTCAGTGAGGAACTAAGGCCCTACATCCTGCACTGTGCGGTCAAAAAATATATATATATTCACCTTTTAGGTATGAATTTTGGACATTTAAAAGCTATAATAAAAGAAACACTCAGTGGGTCATCTACTGAATTTTAATAAAGTGCCATTAGATCAATACTAATTTCTATGTACAGAATTTCTAATTCTTTTATGGAGTCATCAAATATTCATTACCAGCCTACAACACAAAGGGGAATCTTCTAAGCTTTGGGGAATGTCATTGGGCAACACAGACTTTTAAAATGGAAAAGTTGAAAAGCCAAAGGAGAGATGGGGACACAACCCAGATATTATAATTCAGGCAAAATTTGTTATCACCTTTAGGATCAGAGGGACTCAGGGCAGAGATAGTATTATCAGAACCCATAAGCCAGGACCCATTTTTAAAAAATTGATTTCATCTTCAGATCCTAATACAGTAATTTTGAAGGTGGAGTTTGAGAGTCTGTAGGTTTTTTTTTTAAGTAAAAATCACAGATGATCTTGATCAGGGCTGTCTTCAGAGTTTACTCAATAAACACCAGAAAGAAAAGGAGACATAAGAGTACTGATGACCAAGGAAATACAAGTATTTTGGGAGCCTGTGACAGGAGGGGGCTTCCTAGGTGATGGTAGTGGTAAAGAATCCACCTGCCAATGCAGGAGACTTAAGAGACTCGAGTTTAATCCTTGGGTTGGAACGATCCCCTGGAGGAGGGAATGGCTACTCACTCCAGTCTTCTTGCTGGGAGAATGCTATGGACAGAGGAACCTGGTGGGCTACAGCCCATGGGGTCGCAAAGAGTCGAACACGACTAAGTGCCTGAACACACAGCACATGACTGCAGGGTTGGGGGCCGCTGATGGTAGTCTGGAGAATCACAAGCCCCTCCCTGAGGGTTTAATTGCACTTAGGGAGAAAGCTTGACAGAAAGAGAGGAGAGAGTGGGTAGGACACAGGGCCTGCATGAGTAAAGCCTCATTGAACAAGGATGATGAGGGTTCATCTGGGTTGCTGACATGACTGGAATAGCTGGAGTTTGGAGAGTAGAGTGGCTGGTCATCAGGCAGGAGAAGTGGGCAGGGCCACCTATATGAAGCTGTTTGGACTTCAGAGTAAGAAAAGCCAGTAAAGGGCATTAGGCAGAGAACAATTTGTGTTGTATAATTTATTTTGCAATAACATTGGGTATTTTCATTTTGGTCTGCTTATTCTTTTCCAGTGTCCTTATACTGCTTGGAGCTATTTTCTGCCCGGCCTTTTCACATTTCATTACATTTCAGTTCATTCATTCACTTAACCAATATGCCTTGAGTACATTCTGCTTACTAGCCATTGTTCACATATTTGAGAAAGAATGATTTTTTTAAAAAAGCAAAACAATCACTCACAGAGCTTATATTCCACTGGCAGAGGTGGGGCTGGATACAAGTAAATAACAAACAAAACACAGTAATCAAGTAAGGTGGTTTCAAATTGGGATAAGTGCTCTAAAGAAAAGAAAAAATGTGAACACAGCAGGGAAGGAGAAGCTGGGACAAATTGGGAGTGTGGCATTGACATATGTACACTACCATGTGTAAAATAGATAGCTAGTAGGATCCTGTTGTATAGCACAGAGAGCCCAGCTCAGTGATCTGTGATGACCTAGTGGGGGTGGGGAGGGATGGGAGAGTGTAAAGAGAGGCTCAAGAGGGAGATGATATATGTATATATACAGCTGATTCACTTTGTTGTACAACAGAAACTAACACAACATTGTAAAGCAATTATACTCCAATAATAAAAAAAGAAAACAAAATGAAAGAGAAATAATGGAGGAGGTTTAGAAGTGGCTCAGCTCCTTACCTATAATGGTACCTCTCTGAGGAACTTACCTATGATGGTACCTCTCTGAGGAACTTGTACTTAGCTGAAATTTCAAAAATAAAAAGTAAAGATCTGGACAAAAAGTATTTAAGCAAGAGGGAACAAGTGCAAAAACGTATAGCATGCCAGATTAAGGTGGATGAAGGGCTCTGGGATGGGAGTATCTTAGATTAAAATGCTTCATTAGGATGACCAACAAAATGATGCATTTGAAAAATGTTGAGGTTATGATGATGCAATATGACATAATAAAAAAGGAACTTTAAGAAAAAAATTAAAACCTAAAAAGGAAATAAAGCTTCACTTCAGTTCAGTTCAGTCACTCAGTCGTGTCCAACTCTTTGCGACTCCATGAATTGAAGCACGCCAGGCCTCCCTGTCCATCACCAACTCCCGGAGTTCACTCAGACTCACGTCCATTGAGTCAGTGATGCCATCCAGCCATCTCATCCTCTGTCATCCCCTTCTCCTCCTGCCCCTAATCCCTCCCAGCATCTAGTTATCTCTGAAGTGAATATTTATATGGTAGTAATAATTGAACATCCCTTGTGGCTCAGCTGGTAACGAATCTGCCTGCAATGCAGGAGGCCTGGGTTCAATCCCTGTGTTGGGAAGATTCCCTGGAGAAGGGAAAGGCTACCCACTCCAGTATTCTGGCCTGGAGAATACCATGGACTGTATAGTCCATGGGGTCGCAAAGAGTTGGACACAACGGAGTGGCTTTCAGTTTCACTGTTGTAAATAAAAATGAAGACCAAAAGAATGGTGTGTGCAAAAACAGATCCTGAGGAATTCTCTGGCAGTCCTGTGGTTAGGACTCCTTGCTTCCACTGCCAGGGGCCCAGATTCCATTCTCTGGTCAAGGGCCTAAGATCTCACAAGCCCATGATGCAGCCAAGTAATAATAATAAAAACCCAGATCCTGGAAGGGAAGGGTTCAATTACAAGTAATTCACTGAAGAAATGCCTTTAGGAAGAAATCAAAAAGAGAAAGAGGGAAGCAGTACATGGATGGTTTCAGGCCAAGTCCCCACTGAGCATGACTCAAGTCAGAAGGAGGAAAAGAAGCTGGGATTTCACAATCCCTACACATGGCCACCTGGGGTGACATTAAATTTTAGGTAGTTAAATTTAATTTAATTTAATTTAACATTAAATTCTTTGGACTCTCTGGGTGGCAAGAACACTGAGCATCTCCAGTGTCCAGAGTCTGGTGGAGAGAGGGCAACATGAATAACAGAACAAAAAGCACACAGAAGCTTCTGGGGAGTGGCATGACAATAGGGAGGAATGGGAAAGGGAAAAGAAATAAATGTGACCTTACTTTGTCACCATCACAACATAGCATTTAAGTACCTAATAATCACTAGACTCTGTTAGGATTGGCTGGCATATGTATTAACTATTTATCCCTGAAAATGACTTAAACCCTTTCCCCCTAATTCTTACATTTCATTTCCAAAGTATGCTTAGTTGTTTCATTTGGAACTGTCCTCAGAACTTGTCATATGTTCTTAAATTTTCAAGATTTTCAGAAACAGTCTAAGTCCATTCATAGCTGAGTTTTCTAATATTGTATGCAGTCAAACTCAGTTAAAAATTAAATGGACTTTTGATATGCTAGCACTAGTTATGCTGAGTGGCTAGTGATAAAAATAAGGACAATTAAAAAATGGAATTTGTAAAAATCATCCTATGCAATGACTGCATTACTGGTATAAACATGTTCTGTTTGAAGAGGTCTCCCTTTAAGGAGACTCAATGCAGTGGGATGATATGTTGGTTTATTGTGAAAAAGCAAAGGGATGAATTCATTCATAGTCATGCCTTCATGGTATGTCTTTAACCAAAGATGCAGATAGAATGTAGGTAAGCCTGGAATGTTCTCTTCAGGCTCTAATTAGGTCAATCTAGCACAATTCATCCCTTATGATAATACAGTGGTGGTGGTGGTTTAGTAGCTAACTGGTGTCCAACTCTTGCAACCCCATGGACTGTAGCCTGCCAGGCTCCTCTGTGCAAGGGATTTTCCAGGCAAGAATACTGGAGTGGGTTTCCATGCCCTCCTCCAAGGGATCTTCCTGAGCCAGGGATCTCCTGCATTGCAGGCAGATTCTTTACCAACTGAGCTATAAAGTGACAAATAGATTCAAGGGATTAGACCTGATAAGACAGAGTACCTGAAGAACTATGGATGGAGGTTTGTGGTATTGTACAGGAGACAGTGATCAAGACCATCCTGAAGGAAAAAAAATGCAAAAAAGCAAAATGGCTGCCTGAGGAGGCCTTACAAATAGCTGTGAAAAGAAGAGACACTAAAGGCAAAGGAGAAAATAAAAGATATACCCATTTGAATGCAGAGTTCCAAAGAACAGCAAGGAGAGTTAAGAAAAACCTTCCTCAGCAATCAATGCAAAGAAATAGAGGAAAACAACAGAATGGGAAAGACTAGAGATCTCTTCAAGAAAATTAGAGACACCAAGGGAATATTTTATGCATAGATGAGCACAATAAAGGACAAAAATTCTATGCACCTAACAGAAGCAAAAGATGTTAAGAAGAGGTGGCAAGAATACACAGAAGAACTATACAAAAAAAAGATCTTCGTGATCCAGATAACCATGATGGTGTGAGCACTCACCTAGAGCCAGACATCCTGGAATGCAAAATCAGGTGAGCCTTAGGAAGCATCACTACGAACAAAGCTAGTGGAGGTGATGGTATTCCAGGTGAGCTATTTCAAATCCTAAAAGATGATGCTGTGAATGTGTTGCACTCAATATGCCAGCAAATATGGAAAACTCAGCAGTGGCCATAGGACTGGAAATGAACTTCCAGATATTCAAGCTGGTTTTAGAAAAGGCAGAGGAACCAGATATCAAATTGCCAACATCTGCTGGATCATCGAAAAAGCAAGAGAGTTCCAGAAAAACATCTATTTCTGCTTTATTGACTATGCCAAAGCCTTTGAGTGTCTGGATCACGATAAACTGTGGAAAATTCTGAAAGAGATGGGAATACCACACCACCTGATCTGCCTCTTGAGAAATTTGTATGCAGGTCAGGAAGCAACAGTTAGAACTGGACATGGAACAACAGACTGGTTCCAAATAGGAAAAGGAGTACGTCAAGGCTTTATATTGTCACCCTGCTTATTTAATTTATATGCAGAGTGAAGAAGTGAAGTGAAGTGAAGTCGCTCAGTCGTGTCCGACTCTTTGCGACCCCATGGACACCAGGCTCCTCCATCCATGGGATTTTGTAGGCAAGAGTACTGGAGTGGGTTGCCATTTCCTTCCCCAGGGAACTTCCCAACCCAGAGATCGAACCTGGGTCTCCCACATTGTAGACAGACGCTTTACCGTCTGAGCCACCAGGGAAGTCTATATCATGAGAAACACTGGGCTGGAAGAAGCACAAGCTGGAATCAAGATTGCCAGGAGAAATATCAATAATGTCAGATATGCAGATGACATCACCCTTATGGCAGAAAGTGAAGAGGAACTAAAAAGCCTCTTGATGAA
The DNA here is from genome assembly GCF_029378745.1 of Bos indicus. Classification (NCBI taxonomy): domain Eukaryota; kingdom Metazoa; phylum Chordata; class Mammalia; order Artiodactyla; family Bovidae; genus Bos; species Bos indicus. Next base: position 71,171,668 of record NC_091767.1, on the reverse strand, counting down.
AGTGAAAGAGGAGAGTGAAAAAGTTGGCTTAAAGCTCAACATTCAGAAAACGAAGATCACGGCATCTGGTCCCATCACTTCATAGCAGATAGGTGGGGAAACAGTGGAAACAATGTCAGACTTTATTTTGGGGGGCTTCAAAATCACTGCAGATAGTGACTGCAGCCATGAAATTAAAAGACGCTTACTCCTTAGAAGGAAAGTTATGAGCAAGCTAGATAGCATATTCAAAAGCTGAGACATTACTTTGCCAACAAAGGTCCATCTAGTCAAGGCTATGGTTTTTCCAGTGATTATGTATGGATGTGAGAGATGGACTGTGAAGAAAGCTGAGCACTGAAGAATTGATGCTTTTGAACTGTGGTGTTGGAGAAGACTCTGGAGAGTCCCTTGGACTGCAAGGAGATCCAACCAGTCCATTCTAGAGGAGATCAGTCCTGGGTGTTCTTTGGAAGGACTGATGCTAAAGCTGAAACTCCAGTACTTTGGCCACCTCATGCAAAGAGTTGACTCATTGGAAAAGACCTTGATGCTGGGAGGGATTGGGGGCAGGAGGAGAAGGGGACGACAGAGGATGAGATGGCTGGATGGTACCACTGACTTGATGGACATGAGTTTGAGTAAACTCCAGGAGTTGGTGATGGACAATGAGGCCTGGCATGCTGCAATTCATGGGGTTGGAAAGAGTCGGACACAACTGAGTGACTGAAGTGAACTGAACTGATGTTTGAAAAAAATGTAGAGAGGAAAGTCGTCCTAAAGATTTTTTATTCTTACTTTACCTCTGTAATTATAGCCTCAATAAAAGCTGGGAAAGTGGGAAAGTGATGCACTTTACATCAAATGGCCTCAACATACTGTATGGCCCTTGTTAATGAAGGGATTCTTCTGACTTTGGCACTGAGAAAATGGTACAATAACAAAGATATGTTCAAATAAAATCAGAAACTTGGAATTAAAACTCCCATGCCCAATTTGCCACTTTTCTGCTTTGAGCCAATCTGCTTTGCACTTTCAGGAATAATTGATTATGGCTTCAAGGTGAAGTTTGGCTAAAGCCAAGTTAAACATGTTCCAGGACTACCCTGGGGCTATCAAAGCCTGAAAAAGATAAGAGCTGGACCCATAAAAAACTACTTTCAGAACCCAAAAAACTCAATTTAATTCCAAACACAATATTCAATCACTTTCAAATCAGATCAGATCAGATCAGTCGCTCAGTCGCGTCCGACTGTTTGCGACCCCATGAATCACAGCACGCCAGGCCTCCCTGTCCATCATCAACTCCCAGAGTTCACTCAGACTCAAGTCCATTGAGTCAGTGATGCCATCCAGCCATCTCTTCCTCTGTCATCCCCTTCTCCTCTTGCCCCCAATCCCTCCCAGCATCAGAGTCTTTTCCAATGAGTCAACTCTTCGCATTTAGCCTCATTAAATATATCATTATTAATAAAATTATTAGTAATACTTTAATGAGAGCAAATGGAGAAGGAAATGACAACCCACTTCAGTACTCTTGCCTGGGAAATCCCATGGACAGAGGAGCCTGGCAGGCTACACTCCATGAGGTCCAAGAGTCGGACATGATTTAGCAACTAAACAACAACTATATATGTTTATACGGCTGATCCATTTGCTGTACAGTAGAAACTAGCATTCTTGCCCCTCTTCTAATTCATTCAAGCCCACAGGAGCTACTGTGACTTTTTAAATGTCATTCCCTTGCCTAAAATTCTTTCATTGGTTCCCTTTGTCTTGGAATACCTGCTGAACGCTGTTTCTTTGTTAAGACTCCACTTAATCTGGATTCTCCTACCTATCTATGTCATCATATACAACATTCCCCTGACTCTCAATCCATAGCTACATTGACCTGTCATTCAATCCAAACACATCAGCCCTTTCCTACTTCTTGGTCTCTCCAATTTCCTCTGCCAAGAATGCATCTCTTCTAGCTCTGTATATGGTGGTGTCATTTTTATTCTTTATGTATGTACTCAAATACCATCTTCCAGAAACTGGCAGACTTCATCATCTTCACCCATGTCCTCTTATCTTTACCTTGCAGGCCTGACTTCCAACTGCTTGCACTTGCACTTCTTTAGCTGAGGGTTTTCACCTGGCTATATGGGCAGTATGATGGAAAAGCCAGGGAATGCCCTCTTTGGTGCCCTTCATCCTCAGCCAGTCTCAACCAATAACTGAAAATAGTTATTTTGTAAATATTCCAACTCTTGCTCCCCTGGAATGGGATAGTTTAGAGACCATGTTCAATATCATTTCCAAAAGTTCCCAGGGAGATTCAGCTGCAGTTGCCCAAGTGATAACATGATGGATAAAGCATCCTCGATTGGCTGTTTTCCCTCTTTGCCTCATCCATTGTGCTTCCAGTGATTCTTGGGATGACCTCCCAAGTAAACTACTTGTGGTCAAATTCTTATCTCAGAGTCTGTTTCTGGAGTAACCAAACAAATAAAGAGGCCTTTCCTGGCCACTCTTTCTATAGAGGCTACCATCAGTTACTCAAATTTATTACCTACATTGTTTCTTTTGTAAAACACATCATAATTACTAAAAGTCTTATTTGTTTGTTTGTTGTTTACTTGTTTTCTATTTGTTTTCCTGAGACTTTATCTTCTCAACTACTGTATCCCCTTAGTTAGTCCTATGTCAGAGAGATTAATTGATACTCAATAAATATTTGTTAAATGAATAAACAAATGATTGAACCAGTATTCTACTTCTTCCTTGTCATGCCATGATTATAAAGTAGCTATATTTTTATTAAAAGACTTGTAGATTGTCTTTTTGCCTTTTCATACTGTTCATGGAGTTCTGACAAAGGTCCATACAGATAAAGCTATGGTTTTTCCAGTAGTCATGTGCAAATGTGAAAGTCAGACCATAAAGAAGGCTGAGAGCTGAAGAATGGATGCTTTGGAATTGTAGTACTGGAGAAGACTTTTGAGAGTCCCTTGGACTAAAAGGAGATCAAACTAGTCTATCCTAAAGGAAATCAACCATGAATATTCATTGGAAAGACTGCTGCTAAAGCTGAAGCTCCAATACTTTGGCCACCTGATGCAAAGAGCTGACTCACAGGAAAAGACCCTGATACTGGGAAAGATTGAGAGCAGTAGGAGAAGCAGGAGAAGGGGATGACATAGTTAGATGGCATCACCAACTCAATAGACATGAATTTGAGCAAACTCCGGGAGATAGTGATGGACAGAGGAGCTTGGCAAGCTGCAGTCCATGGAGTCACAAAGAGTCAGACACAATTTAGCAACTGAACAACAACAAGATTCTATTAATGAAGACTTTTGTGCTACTTCCAGCCATGTCAGGCAACCAAACCACTGAAACATTCTGAAATGTTCTGAGAGCTTTAAGAGAACAATACAGAGAGAGATTGCAATTCAAATTTTCCAAATCTAAGCCTAGTAGAATTTTTACTGTATTTCACTATTACAAATTTTATATAGATCCAAGTTTCCTTTTCAGGCATGGAGATGGGTCCATATCAAAACATTCACAGCTCTAGCCGGCCTGATTTGCCTTGTGTCAAAAGTTATGTGATAGTCAATTGGTAGCCCAAGGTCAGGGATGCAGCTGTGTCCAAAAAAATAAAATAAAAACAACAAAGTATTCATTATGGAAGGCTAACTGGACAGAATGGCATCTGAACCCTTGGCCTTGTTAAAGTATCCTTCAAATGGTGTGCAGCCAATATCTGCAATCCTTATCTTTTTATTTCTTCCTTTCATTTGGCTTAAACCCACTTTGTATTTCTAGCCTAAAAAGCCCCTCACAAAATATTTTGTCCTTCTTATACTTGTAAATTTTATTTCCTTTCACAGTCAAATTCATATACTCATTGTCTCCAGTGCTCACAATCCATCACAATTAGTCTATTTTTCTCACCTCTTCTGATGAGGAAGTCACCCAATAATTTCCAAATTGAAGTATCCTTCCATATTAAATCACCTGCCTATCCCTGTTTTCCTAATGTTTTTCTTTTTGATTACATAGCAAAGGTGATCATACTGCAAGTATTCAAAAAGTTATCTGTAGACTGGTTATGAGAAACTCCTGCCTCTGGGGCTATTTCTCTGTCTTCTTCACTGTGTCCTCATTTTGTGGGGACATTTCTCAAGACTGTGTCCTTGGTCATAACCTTTTGAGCTCAAGCAGTGACCAAGGAATCATCTATGGGTAGTTTGGCTATAACATGTGCAAAGAGATGTTTATAGGAGATATGGATGAAATGGCTGATGAATTAATTGAAAGCCTAAAATACTAGGCCATCAAAAGTGGCCTGGACTGTATAAGCAAGAGGGGTCGTGTATGGTTCCCCATGTATGTAACACCCTCCTGAATGTCACAGGACTTGAAACAGATATAAACCTAGGTTTCATAACTTATATATGCACACATTCTCACAAACATCCATCTTCTGGAGAATCTTTATTATATAATCTTTTAAACATCTTAAAAAATTTTCTTTTTTAATAATTTTATTTATTTATTTTGGTCTGTGCTGGGTCTTCATTGCTGCACAGGCTTTTCTCTAGTTGTGGCAAGCAGGTGCTACTCTCTAGCTACAGTACGCATGCTTCTCATTGAGATGGCTTCTCTTCTCATGGAGCACAGGCTCTTAGGGTGCACAGGCTTCAGTAGCTGTGATACACCAGCTTAGTTGCTCCGTGGCATGTAGGATCTTCTTGGATCAGGGATTGAACCCGTGTCTCCTGCATTGGCAGCTGGATTCTTTACCACTGAGCCACCAAGGAAACCCTAAACATCTTTAAAAATGTTTGAATCAAATTCTCATTAACATGTGGAAAAGAATCTAAGTCATATAGGTGCGGAAAATGAATACATTCTTTTTTAAGAAGATTTGATTTATAATTATGTCAATTTCTCATTTTATTAGCATGCTATGTGATAGATATCAAAGGCTATTTCTAAACCACCCAGTGTTTTAATTAGATCATTGCTTTTTTATTTAGATCTCCCCTAATTGTTTCTAGCAATGTACTTTTCATTGTACAAGTCTTGCATATTTGTTGTTAAACATTTCTAAATAGTTCTTCTTTTGATGCTATTGTAAATGGAATTGTTTTTGAATTTTATTTTTTAATTGTTTCACATCAGTTTATAGAAACACAATTACTTCTTATATATCAAACCTGTATCCTGATGCATTGATGAACTTATTTGTTCAAATATTTTTAGTGGATTCCTTATGAATTTCTATGTATGAAATTATATACAAGATCATCTGGAAATAGAGATGATTATATTTCTTCCTTTCCAAAGTGAATACCTTTTATTTCTGTTTCTTGACTAATTGCCCTGGCTAGAACTTCCAGCACAAGTTTTAACAGAAATGGCAAAAGCAACATCTTTGTCTCATTCTTGATCTTGAAAAGTGAAAGTGAAATTCACTCAGTCATGTCCAACTCTTTGTGACCCCATGGACTATACAACCCATGGAATTCTCCAGGCCAGAATACTGGAGTGGGTAGCCTTTCCCTTCTCTAGGGGTCTTCCCAACCCAGGGATAGAACTGGGGTCTACTGCATTGCAGGCAGATTCTTTACCAACTAGGCTATCAGGGATTAGGAGAAAAGTACTCTGTCTTTCACCATTGTTCTGAAATGGTGAAGTATCTTTGAAAATATCTTGAGTTTTCTTAATTTTGAAAGAAGAGATTATTCAAATTCAGGATTCTTGGCCAACAATCTTTGACATCTTTCATCAATTTGACTATGATTCATATGTCTATGTGTATATAGATATCCCTAAGTTTATTGACTTTCTTGAATGTGTAAATTAGTATCTCAAGTTTGAGAAGTATTTGGTCATTATTTCTTCATCTATTTATTTTTTTTTCTTTTTTGCCTTTTTGTTCTCTTATCCTTTTGGAATTCCCATTGTGTGTATGCTTATAGTTTCCCACAGATCTCTTAGACTGTTCATTTTTACTTATTCATTTTTCTTTCTATTCCTCAAACTAGATAATGTCTATTGGCATTTTTTGAAGTTCATTCCTTCTTTCTTCTGTCAGCTCAAATCTGCTCTTCCCCCAGATTAAATTTTTGTTTTTGTTATTGTATTTTCAATGTCAGGAATCCTATTTGATTATTTTTTTATAATATTTAACTCTTTAGTAATATATTTTATTTAATGTGACATTATGTTCATCTTTTCCATTAAGTTTTGAGGCATAGATTTCTTTGCACATATTAAAAATAGCTGACACAGTCTTTGCCTAGTAAGTCCAATATTTGGTTTCCTTAGGGACTTATTAGACTAGACAAGCAGTTTATTCTTTTTTAAATGATTATTAAATTTCCTAAAAAATATATTGTAACAACTGTGGTATCAGTATCCTTTACTCAGTTCAATTCAGTCGCTCAGTCTTGTCCAGCTCTTTGCGACTGCATGGACTGCAGCATGCCAGGCCTCCCTGTCCATCACCAACTCCCGGAGTTCACTCAGACTCATGTCCATTGAGTCGGTGATGCCATCCAGCCATCTCATCCTCTGTCATCCCCTTTTCCTCCTGCCCCCAATCCCTCCCAGCAACAGAGTCTTTTCCAATGAGTCAACTCTTCGCATCAGGTGGCCGAAGTACTAGAGTTTCAGGTTTAGCATCATTCCTTCCAAAGAACACCCAGGACTGATCTCCTTTAGAATGGACTGGTTGGATCTCCTTGCAGTCCAAGGGACTCTCAAGAGTCTTCTCCAACATCACAGTTCAAAAGCATCAATTCTTCGGCACTCAGCTTTCTTCACAGTCCAACTCTCACATCCATACATGACTGCTGGAAAAACCAAAGCCTTGACTAGATGGACCTTTGTTGGCAAAGTAATGTCTCTGCTTTTGAATATGCTATCTAGGTTGGTCATAACTTTCCTTCCAAGGAGTAAGGGTATTTTAATTTCATGGCTGCAATCACCATCTGCAGTGATTTTGGAGCCCCAAAAAATAAAGTCTGATACTCTTTCCACTGTTTCCCCATCTATTTCCCATGAAGTGATGGGACCAGATGCCATGATCTTTGTTTTCTGAATGTTGAGCTTTAAGTCAACTTTTTCACTCTCCTCTTTCACTTTCATCAAGAGGCTTTTTAGTTCCTCTTCACTTTCTGCCATAAGGGTGGTGTCATCTGCATATCTGAGGTTATTGACATTTCTCCCGGCAATCTTGATTCTAGTTTGTGCTTCTTCCAGCCCAGCATTTCTCATGATATACTCTGCATATAAGTTAAATAAGCAGGGTGACAATCCTTTACTCAGTCACCCCCAAATTTTCCTGTTGTGACTCTTTTATCATTTCTGATTATTTTTTAGCAGTATTTCTAGATTCTGTATACCCTGAAGTGTGTTGCCTTGCAGTTCTATGCTAATTTCTTTACTAAGTTCTTGTTTTTATTTTTAAGTCTGACTTCCTAGGCATCACATACCTGGTTCAGTATAATTTAGTGGTCAACAAATAGTTGGTCATAAAATTTTATTAGATATTTTACCTTTAAAACTTCTACCCCTTTCCAAGGGGATCTGCATGAAAAGTCTAGCCTTACAACTTCAATCAGCTTATAAAACAGTCTTAGCTTTTATGCCCTACTTACCTAGGGCCTCAAGATCATCCAAAGGTGAATGAATGGTATCCTCTTCTCTTCCCAGGTCTTTCCTGGGCATTAGCAAGTGTACAGCCTTTTAGATTTCCAAGAACATGTCTGAGATTTCTAAAGTTTGCTGTGACTGTCAATTTCTGCAGGATTTCCTTTTAAATTCCTCAGTCAGGCTCTTGTTTGCCCAGCTGAAATGACCACCTGAGGCAACTGACATTTTGCCAGCAGTTTGCTATAGTAAAGGCCTGAGGTAGGCTTCTCCCTACACACAGACACACACACACACACACAGACACACACACGCACACACACTGAGTTGAATTCTAATCCAATCAAATAATCACTACAGTCTGAGAATAGAGGTTTCCCACAGTTCACCTTTGAACAAAATGTTGACTGTGCTCTGTGGATGGCACATTTAGCAAATCTTAAAAAGCAGTAAGGTCTTTTCATTATCTGCAATGCTAACAAATTTTGGCTACTATACTACTGAACTGGGGAAGGTGAAGAAAAGGAAAGAGCTACAAGTTAAAATGTCACAGACCCCATCATCTCACTGAGTTTCAACAGTGTTTCTCTTTGAGGGATGAATTTCAGTTTATCCTACGGCTTTGATTATTGCCAGATTTGTGCACTCGATTTTAGATTATTGGTTTCAGTTTTTTCCCATAATTTTGTTGTTTTACACAAAGAACAAAATTCACTGAGATTTTACTTTGCCATTCCAGGTGTTCACTCTCTAGTTCATTTCTCTTTCAACTGTTAAAAACTTATGTCTTGTACTGTTTGGCCAACGAAGGCAGATTTTCTCTCTGTGCTGTTTCTTTCACCCAAAATGCATTCCTAACAAATGCTATACATTGTAAAGGGCCACTGACAAATCAAGTATTAAAAAGGCCTAGGAAACTGCATTGAATATGTATGTAAATATGTGGTGGTGGTGGTTTAGCTGTTAAGTCATGTCCAACTCTTTGCAATTCCAAGGGCTGTAGCCTGACAGTCTCCTCTGTCCACGGGATTTCCCAGCCAACAATACTGAATCGGGTTGCCATTTCCTTCTCCAGGGGATCTTCCTGACTCAGGGATTGAACCCACATCTCCTGTTGCCAGGTATTTCCTTACCACTGAGCCACCTGAGAAGCCTATGTAAATATGTACCTACATATGTGTGTGTGTCTGTAAATAAATAAGTAGGTATACTTTCCTTTCTTTGTTCTAAAAATGATTTAAAAGAACAATAGCCATTTTATCATGATGGCTTCCACTGAAAAAAATGGCCAGAATAACTTGGCAGCTGATAGCAAACTTGGGCCAAAATGTTACATGATTTTTCAAAAACAGAAGATTTATTAAGATAATCATAGAGTAACTATTTTTTCTACCACTAGTAATGCTATGGGTTTGTTTGTTTGTTTTCTGCCATTGGATGGTATCTAGTAACGCTATGGTGTTGTTTTGTTTTGTTTTTTTCCTACCATTAGGTGAAAATTCAGTTAGCTCCTCTAGATCCTTTATGGAAATAAAAGAAAAAAAGAGAGCTAGTATCAGTTTGAGTCACAAACACTCTCTCAATTCAGTAATCAAAATGATCCAGTTTAATGATCTGTATTGATCAAAGTAGGACTTCTCCACATATATTTCCTGACCTAAGTTTACTGAAGTCAGGGCATACATCTTTAGGAAAGAATTGCAAGTGACTTTTCTCTTTCTCCCTCATTTCCAGCCCTTACACATGAACTACTAATTCTGATTCCCTCTTCTGAGGTTTCAGGAAAGGAAGAGAAAAGAAATAATGCGAACAAAAACAATCTTACTTGGGGAGTTGTAGTCCCTGCTCTGTTCTGTCTAGTCATGGGACTTTTTGCCCTCTGCTACTGAGAACCTCAGGCAGCCACTCCTGTAAGCACATGCCCAGGCACTGTTCCTGCTCTGTCTTTTACTTCTCAGCTGCCAAGATCTTGGGGGTCTGAATATTCTCCAGGTACTTCAGTTGTTCCTTATGTGAGGTTCAGAAGACCCACTGTTTTGGTTGCCATCCTATAAATCTGAGTGTTGATCCAGTACAGTTTTTGCAAGAATGAATCAGGATTGTCATGACCAAGTGTGAGAGAAGAGAGGCTTTTTCTCCTCACTTTCGACCTGTTGTGGCCTGAAGTTTCTTTGAAGCTCACAAAGAAGGGAAATCCATTGAGAACAGTCTGTCCAGAGATCAAGCCCTGAGCCTTTGGAGTGGGAGCATTGGCTCCTACTAGACTACTTAGACTACCCAGAGGACTAACCCTGATGCTACTGCTGCTAAGTCACTTCAGTCGTGTACGACTCTGTGCGACTCCATAGACAGCAGCCCACCAGGCTCCCCCGTCCCTGGGATTCTCCAGGCAAGAACACTGGAGTGGGTTGCCATTTCCTTCTCCAATACATGAAGCTGAAAAGTGAAAGTGAAGTCGCTCAGTTGTGTCTGACTCTTGGCGACCCCATGGACTGCAGCCTACCAGGCTCCTCCATCCATGGGATTTTCCAGGCAAGAGTACTGGAGTGGGGTGCCATTGTCTTCTCCAGAGAACTAACCCTAGAGAGTATCAAATAGTGAGAACTCACACAAAGGAAAACACATGGCATCACCCTACCACAGTAGCACCCGGTGCAGGATGCCTCATCTAAACAACAAACAAAACAAACATACAAACCCAATCATTAGCAAACAGGATCACCACCTCACTCAGCCTTGCCCATCAGAGGAAAAACCAACAAACAAAAACTCAGTGCAAATCATACCCTACACAAAGCTTACACAAACCACTGGACAGGATCACCACCTCACTCAGCCTTGCCCATCAGAGGAAAAACCAACAAACAAAAACTCAGTACAAATCATACCCTACACAAAGCTTACACAAACCACTGGACCAAACTTAAGAGAGCAGAAATCAAAAGGAATAAAGAATTCAACCTTGAAGCCTGGCAAAAGGAGACCTCAAACACAATAAGTTAAAAAAATAACAAAAGGCAGAGAAATACTACACAAATGAAGGAACAAACTAAACACACAGAAGTCCAAATAAATGAGGAGGCAATAGGCAAACTACCTGAAAAAGAATTCAGAATAATGATACTGAAGATGATCAAAAACCTTGAAAACAAAATGGAGGAAATGCAAGAATCAATTAAGAAAGACCTAGAAGAATTAAAGAATAAACATACAAACAACACAATTACTGAAATTAAAAATACTCTAGAAGGAATCAATAGCAGAATATCTGAAGCAGAAGAATAATCAGTGAGCTGTAAGATAAAATGGTGGAAATAACTTCTGAAGAGCAGAATAAAGTAAAGAGATTGAAAATAACTGAGGATAGTCTGAGAGACCTCTGGGACAATATCAAATGCACCAATATTCAAATGATAGGGGTCCCAGACAAGGAAGAGAAAAAGAAAGCATATGAGAAAAATTTTGAAGAGATTTTAGTTGAAAATTTCTCCAACATGGGAAAGGAAATAGTCAATCAAGTCCAAGAGGCACAAAGAGTCCCATACAGGATAAACCCACCAAGGAGAAACACACCAAGACACATACTAATCAAACTAACAAAGACAAAACACAAAGAAAAAATATTAAAAGCAGCAAGGGAGGAGCAAAAAGTAACATACAAGGGAAACCCCATGCACTTACCAGCTGATCTTTCAGCAGAAATTCTGCAGGCCAGAAGGGAATGGCAGGATATATTTTAAGTACTGAAAGGGAAAAATCTACAACCAAGATTACTGTACCTGGCAAGGATCTCATTCAAAATTGATGGAGAAATAATCAGCTTTTCAGATAAGCAAAAGTTAAGAAAATTCAGTACCACCAAAACAGCTTTACAACTTTTAAAGGGGCTCATAGAGTCAAGAAATACAAGAGAAGAAGAAAGATCTACAAAATCTACCCTAAACAATTAAGAAAATGGCAATAAGAGCATATATATCAATAATTACTTTAAATGTAAGTGGATTAAGTGTTCCAACCAAAAGACAGACTGGCTGAATGGATACAAAAACAAGACCCATATATATGCTGTCTACGAGAAATCCACTTCAGACCTAAAGATATATAGAGACTGAAAGTGAGAGGATGGAAAAGTATATTCCATGCAAATAGGAAGCAAAAGAAAGCTGGTGTAGCAATCCTCATATCAGACAAAATAGACCTTAAAATAAAGAAGATTACAAGAGATAGGTAAGGACACTACATAATGATCAAAGGATCAATCCAAGAGGAAGACAAAAAGTCTTTGACAAAATTCAGCACCAATTTATGATTAAAACTCTTCAAAAAACGGACGTAGAAGGAACCTACCTCAACCCAGTAAAGGCCATATATGATAAGCCCACAGCAAACAAAAACATTCACAATTCATATGGAAACACAAAAAAACCCAAATAGCCAAAGCAGTCTTGAGAAAGAAGAAATGGAGCTGGAGGAATCAATCTTCCTGACTTCAGATTATACTACAAAGCTACAGTCATCAAGACAGCATGGTACTGGCACAAAAACAGAAATATAGACCAATGGAACAAGCTAGAAAGCCCAGAAATAAACCCATGCACCTATGGGCCTAGGGTATCTTATTTTTGACAAAGGAGGCAAGAATATACATTGGGACAAAGACAGCCTCTTCAATAAATGGTGCTGAGAAAACTGGACAGCTACATGTAAAATAATGAAATTAGAACACTTCCTAACACCATGCTGCTGCTGCTAAGTTGCTTCAGTCATGTCCGACTCTGTGCGACCCCAAAGATGGCATCCCACCAGGCTCCCCCGTCCCTGGGATTCTCCAGGCAAGAACACTGGAGTGGGTTGCCATTTCCTTCTCCAATGCATGAAAGTGAAAAGTGAAAGTGAAGTCGCTCAGTCCTGTCCGACTCTCAGCAACCCCATGGACTGCAGCCTACCAGGCTCCTTCATCCATGGGATTTTCCAGGCAAGAGTACTGGAGTGGGGTGCCATCACCTTCTCCGTACACAGAGATAAACTCAAATGGATTAAAGACCTGAATGTAGACCAGAAACTATAAAACTCTTAGAGGAAAACATAGGCCAAACACTCAATGACATAAATCAAAGCAAGATCCTCTATGACACACATCCTAGAATAATGGAAATAAAAACAAAAATAAATAAGTGGGACCTGATTAAACTTAAAACCTTTTGCACAGAAAAGGAAACAATAAGCAAGGTGAAAAGACAACCCTCAGAATGGGAGAAAATAATAACAAATGAAACAACTTGACAAAGGATTAATTTCCAAAATATACAAGAAGCTCATACAACTCAATGCCAAAAAAACAAACAACCCAATCAAAAAGTGGGGAAAAGACCTAAACAGACGCTTCTCCAAAGAAAACAAACACATTAAAAGATGTTCAACATTGCTCATTATTAGAGAAATGCAAATCAAAACTACAATGAGAAATCACCTCACACTGGTCAGAAGGGCCATCATCAAACAGTCTACAAACAATAAATGCTGGAGAGGGTGTGGATAAAAGGGAACACTCTTGCACTGTTGGTGGGAATGTAAATTGATACAACCACTATGGAAGATGGTATGGAGATTCCTTTAAAAAAAAAAAAGGAAATAAAACCACCATATGACCCAGCAATCCCACTCCTAGGCATATACCTTGCAGAAACCAAAACTGAAAAAGACACATGTATCCCATTGCTCATTGCAGCACTATTTACAATAGCTAGAACATGGAACTAACCTAGCTGTCCATCAACAGATGAATGGATAAAGAAGTTGGGTACATATACACAATGGAATATTATTCAGCCATTTAAAGGAATGCATTTGAGCCAGTTCTGATGAGGTAGATGAACCTAGAACCTATTATACAGACTGAAGTGAGTCAGAAAGAGAAAGATAAATATCATATTCTAACCCATATACACAGAATCTAGAAAAATGATACTGAAGAATTTATTCACAGGGCAGCAATGGAGAAACAGACATAGAGAATAGATATATGGACATGGGGAGAGGGGAGGAGAGGGTGAGATGTATGGAAAGAGTAACATGCAAACTTACATTACCATATGTAAAATAGAAAGCCAACGGGAATTTGCTGTATGGCTCAGGAAACTCAAACAGGGGCTCTGTATTAATCTAGAGGGATGGGATGGGGCAGGAGATGGGAGGGAGGTTCAAAAGGGAGGGGATACATGTATACCTGTGGCTGGATTCATGCTGAGGTTTGACAAAAAACAACAAAATTCTATAAAGCAAATATCCTTCAATAAAACAATAAATTAAAAAGCAAAAAAAATCTTACTTGACTAGTATCATCATAAGACACCTTCTGGCCAACAGATAGTTAAAGCTGAGCCTTTTTTCTATAAGGCTTCCAAGTTAGGAAGCCCTAACTTGGAAGTTCGTGATACCCTCACTCCAGGGTTTTTACTCAACAGAGAGTTGTTCCTAGGACCTTTTGCTAAAGACTCTAACTTTGCCTCAAAATTTCTTGAGAGGCTGCTCGCACTTCTAGAGCTGTTCCATCCCACATGCCCCCCATTAGCCTAACCTTGAAAACCAACTGTTATGAACAATTAGCTTATACATCTACCTTTCCTTGTTATTTAGTTATTCAGGCATCATTCTTTGACTCTTGAATCAGACCTAAGCTTCTTACAATCAGAAATGCTGTCACTTGTTCTTTATGACCTTGAATCATCTCTATTGCTATCAACATTTGAGTAAATATGTGCAAAAATGTGGGGCTTCCCAAGTGTTTCAGTGAGTAAAGAATCCACCAGTAAGGCAGGACACAGGAGATGAAGGTTTGATCCCTGGGTAGGAAAGATCCCCTGGAGGAGGGCATGGCAACCCACTCCAGCATTCTTACCTGGAGAACCCCATGGACAGAGGAGTCTGGTGGACAACAGTCCCTAGGGTTGCAAAGAGTCCTACATGACTAAAGTGGCTAGGTGTGCACACAAATGTACACCAGTGAAATGCTATTTGGTCTAACAATAACTAATAGTAGCTAACACTTACTGAACACATATTAGGTATTGCTCAAGAATATAGTTACTTCACATATATTGATAATTTTACATATATTATCACATGTAATCACTTTATAGGGCAGGTAAAGCAAACCCTCAGAGAAGGCAGTATCTCCATGTTATATATGATGAAGATGAGTTCCAGAAGATCAGGCAAATGACTTAAGAATATATAGCTAATGGGTGGCAGAACTAAAGAGTCCAGTTCTAAAATACCTATACTTTGGTATTTTAACATACTAGTTATCCCTAACATACTCAACATACTAGTATCTCTAACATATTCAACATACTACTGTGTTTGGCATCCCTAAGATACTCAACAATCAGAACACTAAGATCATGGCATCCAGTCCCCTCACTTCATGGCAAATAGATGAGGAAGCAATGGAAATAATGAGAGACTTAATTTTGGGGGGCTCCAAAATCACTGCTGATGGTGACTGCAGCCATGAAATTAAAAGACACTTGCTCCTTGGAAGAAAAGTTATGACCACACTAGACAGCATATTAAAAAGCAGAGACATCACTTTGCCAACAAAGGTCCACCTAGTCAAAGCTATGGTTTTTCCAGTGATCACGTATGGATGTGAGAGCTAGACTATAAGAAAAGCTGAGTGCTGAAGAATTGATGCGTTTGAACTGTGGTGTTGGAGAAGACTCTTGAGAGTCCCTTGGACTGCAAGGAGATCCAACCTGTCCATCCTAAAGAAATCAGTTCTGAATATTCATTGGAAGGACTGATGCTGAAGCTGAAACTCCAATACTCTGGCCACCTGATGCAAAGAACTGACTCATTGAAAAAGACCCTGATGCTGGGAAAGATTGAAGGCAGGAAGAGAAGGGGACAACAGAGGATGAGATGGTTGAATGGCATCACCGATGCAGTGGACATGAGTTTGAGCAAGCTCCGGGAGTTGGTGATGGACAGGGAAGCCTAGCATGCTGTAGTCCATAGGGTCACAAAGAGTTGGACACAACTGAACAACTGATCTAAACTGAACTGAACTGAACATACTAGTGGCTCTGACACTAACTTTTTGCATAGTCCTAAAAAAACTCTCTTTTTCATCCTCAATTGTCCTTTTTACAAAATGAGGACAGACTGAAGCACCAAGCCCCACACTCCTGCTTTGTCATGCTATGGTTCAGTGAAGACATCTCTAATCACATCCTCTCTATAAAGTTCTGCCCATTAAAACTGTCACGGATGAATTGCCTTGAACAACAATAAGAACAATCTCTTCTCTCCACACCTATCACTTCACTTCATTTTTAAAGCATTTCTAAGCTATAATAGAATCTCTAGGAATAGAGCCTCAAACACAGGTGCAAAACTAACAACAAGAAAATGCTGCATTCTGACTCTTTAAAACTTCAATATTTTAGTATTCCTTGACCTTGAGATACCTGAATTCAGCACATGAACTTATGTAGCCCTGCAAACCTAACAGTAGGACCAGAATAAATAAGAAGCAGCAAAAAAGTGAAAAACACTATTATCTGCTAACTCTTAAAAAGAAAATTGCTCCCTATCACTTTCTGCAAGACAAATTTTCTCAGTGGTTATATCATCTCTGCCCACCCCCTCCCCCCATCCATCATTGTTCTCTCTCCTCCTTGGTTTTCCAAACTTCTCCCTTCTTGATACATAAGCAGGTCTGCTTAATCCTTTAAAATACGCATTCTATTGTGTGCCAGTCTGAACTTGACACAGAACTTTCATCTGTGAGCTGTCTGAAGAGGATCAACAGAGGTCTTGGCAGTAAATAATAAAAAGTTCAGCACATGCAGTTGGAAGTATCCGGAATACAGGTGTGACCTAAAAATGTCTCAAGTGTGAGCAACGTAGGCTTATCTCTTGACAAAACATAATTTATTCTCATCAAATTATCACTTGACAAGAGTTTATAGGACTGATGCCAAAGCTGAAGCTCCAATACTTTGGCCACCTGATGTGAAGAGCCGAATCATTGGAAAAGACCCCAGTGCTAGGAAAGATTGAAGGCAGGAGGAGAAGGGGGCAACAGAAGATGAGATGGTTGGATGACATCATGGAGTCAATAAACATGAGTTTGAGAAAAGTCCAGGAGATAGTGAAGGACAAGGAATCCTGGCATGCTGCAGTCCATGGAGTCTCAAAGAGTCAGACACAACTGAGTGACTGAACAGCAAACAACAAACAAATCAACTATGAAAAGGCAGGAGAGCAGCTTGGATCTGATGCCATCTTCAAAGTCAGTATTGAGCCTAGACTTACAGGCAGCATGTTATCAGCTCTATAGCTCACTATCATTGAGTTCCATGAATGGGATTTGTGCATTTGTTCAGTATCTTGCGCCCATCTCAGTAGTTTCTGGACTGGATATCCATAACAAGTTGATACGTAGCAAGGCCAATAAACACAGCTGGTGGAGGTTTAGGGATAACAAGTACCATGGAAAGTGTCCATGTAAGACAAAGAGCTCTACTTGGCCCCAGAGATCCAGACCGTATCTTGACCAGCTATGTCTATGTATTATTAGCATTAAAAGTCAGGGGTTTCACAATCTTCCATGAGAAAATTGTACTGAGTTTGCATAATATGATAAGCAAGACAAGTTAGAGTCTATAGTCAACTCCAATGATACATAACAACCAGAGCATGCTGTGCTTATCCAAAAATCAGTTCAATTTGGCTTTGGATTATGGCACTTGAAAAACAAATAAAGCAAAATTTACTTAACAGGTTCACAGTTATGCAATTGACTAATTTAGATTCAGGGCCCTGAATCTAAAATCCAGGTCTTCTCACTCTCATTAAGATGATCTTGTATTTTTATCAGATTACTGTCAATTTGTCAACAAATTCTAGTATTTGACAGAATAATAAATTAGAATAGATGTGGTTGCAAAGAAAGGAAGAAGATATAGTCTTGGGGTTCTCAGAAAAGTTAGATCCTACTTAAATAGTAACAGAGGAGAATGAGAAAATAGGCTAGAATGTTTCATGCAGAAGGAATAAAACACACCTACTCATTTGGGGCTTCCCAGGTGGTGCTAGGGGTAAGAAACCCACCTGCCAGTGCAGGACACATAAGAGACATGGGTTCAACCCTGGTTGGGAAGTTCCCCTAAAGGAGGGTATGGCAACCCACTCCAGTATTCTTGCCTGGAAAATCCCCAGGGACAGAGGAGCTTGGTGGGCTACAGTCCATGGGGTTGCAAAGAGTCAGACATGACTGAAGTGACTTAGCACGCACTAATTATTTTAGTTAATTATTTAGCTATTATTATGCTTTAGCAACAGGCCTTCCCTGGTGGCTCAAACAGTAAAGAATCTGCCTGTGAAGCAGGAGACCCAAGTCACCTGCATGACTGCAAGACTTGGCAAATCAGTTTATTTCTTAAAATTCTGTAAGTCCATGA
Organism: Bos indicus; assembly: GCF_029378745.1. Classification (NCBI taxonomy): domain Eukaryota; kingdom Metazoa; phylum Chordata; class Mammalia; order Artiodactyla; family Bovidae; genus Bos; species Bos indicus. Next base: position 71,153,567 of record NC_091767.1, on the reverse strand, counting down.
GTCTTATATATGACATTCCTGTTGATTATTACCTAAAAAGCTTAAGTCTGAATGTGGGATTCTGTCACAAACATTCATGTAAGCCAACTGTTCCTCTTGCAGCAACCTCCTCTGAAAAAGCAGACAGAGAAGAATTGATGTGGCTGGAAGTCTAAAGCATTTTATGGAAGAATCTGAGTTCAGCAGAAAATTTTATCACCATGTTTCTTTTCTAAAGATTTCTATATGCATGTGAATGATAAGAACCAGAATAATTAGATCACATTTAACAGTAATGCAGGCATTATAGACTCAAGGTAGTGTGAGTGATAGCTGATATTTATACCCTAAGAATTATAAAATAATTTTTCTACCTCTTCCCATTTAATGAGCTTCTTCTTCACATATCCATTGGGTTTTCAACCTCTGACAAGTGCCGCTATGGAAAAGGAAAAAGTGAGGGGAAAAAATGAGCACTCCTCAAAGTTTGAAAAGCTTATTAACACCAACAAATTTCACACCTGATTTTTTTCTCACGTAAGTATTAAATTTCAGCAGAATTTATTAACTCAGTTCAAAAAACATTCCCAGGGACACGGCTTCTTCCTATCTTCTGGCTTTGCATCTTTGATCTGTTTTCTTTCAACTATACGCTTATTTCTCATTGTCACAAGTTAGCTACTGCAGTTCTTTGTAGGACAAGCAACACATTGTAGGAGTCACAAAAGTGTTGAGCAATAGAAGAAAAGAAAAATAGTTCCTCCTCTGTCAGTATTTACCAGTGAGAAAAAGTTTCCCCAAAAAAACTCTTCAATAGACCTTCTCTCACATCTCATTTGTCAAAATTACCTTAAATGTCAATGATAAAAATCATTCACAGTCAAGGACAATGGTTAATACCCATCAAGATCCATTTCCTCCTCGTGGAGTTAAGCCAGTTTACATGTCTGCTTGCATTCAAAGGAAGAAGAATAACCAAAAGTATCTTCTCATTTGATGTTCCTACTGACCATCCAGCAGCTCTGCCTGAGTACTTTGCAGCAAACCTCAAGCATGTCATTTTTCCCATAGATTAGCATGCAACCTACTAAGGACACCATGCCATAATTACACCTCACAGAATTAACAGTGACCCAGTGCCAATGCAGGAGACATGGGTTCAATCCCTGGGCTGGGAAGAACACTTGGAGAAGGAAGTAGCAACCCACTCCAGTATTCTCACCTGAGAAATCCCATGGACAAAGGCACCTGGCATGCTACAGTCCATGGTGTTGCAAAAGAGTCAGACACGAATTAGCAACTAAATACCACCACACCATTTGATGAAGGATAAAAATTCCAAAGAGCAAGACAGGATGAAAATCCAAGAGGTCAGGAATCACAGGAAATGACTATGATGTGAAGTATGGAATAGGAGCTAACATGGCGAAGTGTGGAATAATTAAAACCAGCAGCTGTAGCAATTTTTTAAAGTTATGTAAGAAACACAGATATGGGAAAACCTGAGACCAGATATTATTGGCAATTTTATTAGTGTGTAAATGTTACCATGTGACTTTATTTAAATAAGTTAACAACCTGTACCTTCATGCACCATCATGCTTCCTTCCTCCCCCCAAAAAAGACTCAGACTAGATTTAGCATATGCCATCACTTTTAAGAACATTAAGATACTTAAGTGCTAATGTTTCATTATTATGACATGACCTCACATGGAAAAGGTGCTAAACAGCACTTAAACAGCATTTTTAAAATGAAAATTGACGTTCACGGAAGTGATCACCGACAGCCACAGTGGTACCAAATCATGGATTAGACATTTAACTTGGAGCAGAAACAAAAGAAAAAGAAAAGCATTTTTAAAACTTTAAGATAGTCAGAAGAATTGATGTTTTTCAACTGTTTTGTTGGAGAAGACTCTTGAGAGTCCCTTGGACTGCAAGGAGATCAAACCAGTCAATCCTAAAGGAAATCAACCCTGAATATTCATTGGAAGGACTGATACTGAACCTGAAGCTCCAATACTTTGGCCACCTGATGCTAAGAGCCGAATCATTAGAAAAGACCCTGATGCTAGGAAAGATAGAAGGAAGGAGGAGAAGGGGATGACAGAGGATGAGATGGTTGGATGGCATCACCTACTCAATGGACATGAGTTTGAGCAAGCTCCGGGAGTTGGTGATAGACAGGGAAGCCTGGCGTGCTGCAGTTTGTGGGGTCGCAGAATCAGACATGATTAAGTAACTGAATGATGACAACAAAGATAGTCAGAAAGACATTTGTGAACATGTTAATAATAGGTTTGTCCTCATAGGCACTGTGGGCATCCAAGGTAGGCTTTGGAAAGTGAATCGTTAAACTAACAGAGGTTTTTTGATGGGCTGTTCTCAATAGTTAAAAAAACTTGAGGTTTGGAATCAGACAAACTTAAGCTTGTATGTGCTCATTCGCTTTAGTCGTGTCTGACTCTTTGAGACTCTATGGACTGTAACCCGCCAGGCTCCTCTGTCCCTAGGATTTTCCAGGCAAGAATACTAGAGTGGGTTGCCATGCTCTCCTCCAGGGGATCTTTCTGACCTAGGGCTGGAACCTGTGTCTCCTGCTTCTCATGCATTGGTTAGATTCTTTACCGCTGAGCCACCAGGGAAACCCTAAACTTAAGCTTATTCCTGGCTTTACTGATCACTAACTTTAAACACATTACCTAATCTTTGCGAGGATCAGTGTACTCTCGTAGTAGGAGGACAGCAATGTAGGAGTCTTGGATACTTGGAAAAGAGCTAGAGATGATGCCTAGCACAGTGGTGACCACACCAGCCAAGAGTGAGAGCAGTAATGGAAACAGAAGTAGTGTTGGTGGCGGCAGAGGTTGTGCATGGCTAGAGGTGGTGACAGAGGAAGAAAGTGTCATAAAGCCATGTTAGCAACCATACAGGGCATCTGTTAACATATCATTGACTATATAGAAGCAATATACTACTGAATAAAGAATAGTCTCTATATATCAGTGAGAATTATCCTTTGATAAAATGTTCTTAAGAAATGCCATGAAATAGTGAAGGAAGAGGAGAATACCTCCATAACCACTCAGATGATTCCATCAGGGAGGTGATAGACCACTTCTACATAGAATTTCAGGCAAGAACTATGGAGTGAGATCACTGGACAGGTCAGGGGAATATTAATTAAGGCTTCAAAAGTAGCACAAGTTGTGACATGAGGGATGAATTAGAGGTATACTTAAAAAGAGAGAGAAATCTAATATGCAATAGAGCAGAAAGACTGAAACAGGACAGTGTGGAACTAAGAAATATTTGTCCTTTGAAATAATGCCATTTGCAGCAACAAGATGCAGCTAGAGATTATCATACTAAGCAAAGTAAGCCAGAAGGAGAAAGACAAATACCATATAATATGTGTGCTATATGATACAAATATCATATAATTCAACTTCTATTTGGAATCTAAAACACAAATGAACCTATCTATGAAGCAGAGAATCACAGACATAGAGAAGAGATGAGTGGTTACCAAGGGGGAGGGGGAGGGGTTTGGGGAAAGAATGGAGTGGGAGATTGGAGGTAGCAGATGTAAGCTTTTATATTAATGTACAAAATGGATAAACAAAACAAAATCCTACTGTATAACAGAGAAAACTATATTCAATATCCAGTGATAAACTATATAAGAAAAGAATATACATATATATAACTGAGTCACTTTACTGCAGAAATTAATACAACTTTGTAAATCAACTATCAGTTCAGTTCAGTTCAGTCTCTCAGTCATGTCCGACTCTTTGCAACCCCATGAATTGCAGCACGCCAGGCCTCCCTGTCCATCACCAACTCCCGAAGTTCACCCAAACTCATGTCCATCGAGTTGGTGATGCCATCCAGCCATCTCATCCTTTGTCGTTCCCTTCTCCTCCTGCCCCCAATCCCTCCCAGGATCAGAGTCTTTTCCAATGAGTCAACTCTTCGCATGAGGTGGCCAAAGTATTGGAATTTCAGCTTTAGCATCAGTCCTTCCAAAGAACACCCAGGACTGATCTCCTTCAGAATGGACTGGTTGGATCTCCTTGCAGTCCAAGGGACTCTCAAGAGTCTTCTCCAACACCACAGTTCAGAAGCATCAATTCTTCGGTGCTCAGCCTTCTTCACAGTCCAACTTTCACATCCATACATGACCACTGGAAAAATCATAGCCTTGACTAGACAGACCTTTGTTGGCAAAGTAATGTCTCTGCTTCTGAATATGCTATCTAGGTTGGTCATAACTTTCCTTCCAAGGAGTAAGCGTCTTTTAATTTCATGACTGCAGTCACCATCTGCAGTGATTTGGGAGCCCAAAAAAATAAAGTCTGACTCTGTTTCCACTGTTTCCCCTTAAATCAACTATAGTTCAGTTTTAAAAAGAAATAATTATTGTTTTTCAAGCAAATTTTTCTCAAGTCTAAAAGTGATATTCTCCACTAGACTCATTATTACTTTCTCCATAAGTTATTAAATTCTCTGCCTCCCAGTTCTGCTTTCCTCACTCCAGTAATTCATTAATAATTATTAGACACAAGGTTTATGAAAGTAGAGCTGCTTTGGAAAGCTGGGTAACAAATCACTGCTACCTAAGGGAACGGGATGGAATAGCATAAAAGGACAAGCTGCAAAAATATAATTTATAAAATAATGAGACACTGCTCTACAAAAACATTGTGCTTAATGTCACAAAAGTATTATTCCAACCTCTCTGCAATTATATGCTACCATTTACAACTTGAATTTCTCATTCTAGACAAGCTTATTTTCACCAAACTACTACCAAATACCAGAATTGCCATCTTGTTTTTTCTTGTTTAGTTAATAATTGTTTTATAAATCCTTCTTTTGAGTCCCATTCTCTTTGTGGAGTCTTTCTTGGTCATTTCAATCCATGCTAACCTCTCCTTAGTTCCTTTTGTGTGGTATTTGATTCAGCCATTAGACATTTACCACACATATTTCTTTGCTCTCTTGTAATCACTTTTCATTTCAGTATGTTCCATGTTCTCAAGTAAGCATCTTGGGGATGAGGTCTATGTCTTAATACCCCTGGTATCCATCACAGTTGTGTTTTATTTATTTATTATGTTTTAGCATTTCCATGAGATTATTCATTATATTGTCCCAAGCACAATTTTTAAGGTAGCTTTCCTGTTGCTATTTTAGTCGCTAAGTCGTGCCTGACTCTTTGTGGCCATGTGGACTGTAGCCCGCCAGGCTTCTCTCTCCATGGGATTTCCCAGACAAGAATACACGAGTGCGTAGCCATTTCCTTCTCCAGGGAATCTTCCTGACCCAAGGACGACATCTCCTGCGTCTCCTGCATTGGCAGGTGGATTCTTTACCACTGAGCCACCTGGAAGCCATCACAGTATGCTCTTCCAAATGGAGTGACAGTGGCAATGACCCTGAACCAAGAAACAAATTTTGATTTAAACATTTGTACAAGACAAAGGGCAGAATAAAGGATATGGCAATTTGTGTTGTAAGAGTCTTGAATCATCCATGAAATGGTAATCTGTGAAAAGTTAAAGATTCGTATTGTAAACTTGAGAACAATTGTTCAAAAAATTAAACAAGCTCTGAGGAGACCAAAATTGAAAAAGACACATGTATCCCATTGCTCATTGCAGCACTATTTACAATAGCTAGAACATGGAAGTAACCTAGCTGTCCATCAACAGATGAATGGATAAAGAAGTTGGGTAAATATACACAATAGAATATTATTCAGCCATAAAAAGGAATGCATTTGAGTCAGTTCTGATGAGTCCTATTATACAGACTGCAGTGAGTCAGAAAGAGAAAGACAAATATTGCATTCTAACACATATACACGGAATCTAGAAAAATGATACTGAAGAATTTATTCACAGGGTAGCAATGGAGAAACAGACATAGAGAATAGACATATGGACATGGGGAGAGGGGAGGAGAGGGTGAGATGTATGGAAAGAGTAACATGGAAACTTACATTACCATATGTAAAATAGAAAGCCAACGGGAATTTGCTGTATGGCTCAGGAAACTCAAACAGAGGCTCTGTATCAATCCAGAGGGATGGGATAGGGTGGGAGATGGGAGGGAGGTTCAAAAGGGAGGGAATATATGTATACCTATGGCTGGATTCATGCTGAGGTTTGACAGAAAGCAACAAAATTCTATAAAGCAATTATCCTTCAATAAAAAAATAATTAAAAGAAAAAAGAGATATCAATATTGGAGATAAAATGAAAGCATATTCAATACAGAATTAGTTCAAAAGATGGGAGAAAAAAAAGAAAATGGACCCAAGAACAGATGAAACAAATAAAAAACAAATATAAGATGCTAAATAGAAACAAAACCATATAAATAATTGTTACTGTAAATATTTTAAACATTTTGATTTAAATACAGTGATTTTCAGGTCAGATAAAAAAGGCAAATCCAAGTGTATGGTGTCTAGAAGAACCTCACTTTAAATATAAAAACACAGATTAAAAAGAAAAGGAGAGAACAAGGAGGTAAATACTAATAAAAGAGAAAGCTACAATGACTACATTGATATCAGAAAAAGTAAACTCAAAGCGTTTGACTGTGTGGATCACAATAAACTGTGGAAAATTCTTCAAGAGATGGGAATACCAGACCACCTGACCTGCCTCTTGAGAAATTTGTATGCAGGTCAGGAAGCAACAGTTAGAACTGGACATGGAACAACAGACTGGTTCCAAATAGGAAAAGGAGTACGTCAAGGCTGTTTATTGTCACCCTGCTTATTTAACTTATATGCAGAGTACATCATGAGAAATGCTGGACTGGAAGAAACACAAGCTGGAATCAAGATTGCCAGGAGAAATGTCAATAACCTCAGATTTGCAGATGACACCACCCTTATGGCAGAAAGTGAAGAGGAACTCAAAAGCCTCTTGATGAAAGTGAAAGTGGAGAGTGAAAAAGTTGGCTTAAAACTCAACATTCAGAAAACGAAGATCATGGCATCCGGTCCCATCACTTCATGGGAAATAGATGGGGAAATAGTGAAAATAGTGTCAGACTTTATTTTTCTGGGCTCCAAAATCACTGCAGATGGTGACTGCAGCCACGGAATTAAAAGACACTTGCTCCTTGGAAGTAAAGTTATGACCAAATTAGACATCATATTAAAAAGCAGAGACATCACTTTGTCAACAAAGGTCCGTCTAGTCAAGGCTATGGTTTTTCCAGTGGTCATGTATGGATGTGAGAGTTGGACTGTGAAGAAAGCTGAGCACCAAAGAATTGATGCTTCTGAACTGTGATGTTGGAGAAGACTCTTGAGAGTCCCTTTGTCTGCAAGGAGATCTAACCAGTCCATTCTGAAGGAGATCAGCCCTGGGATTTCTTTGGAAGGAATGATGCTGAAGCTGAAACTCCAGTACTTTGGCCACCTGATGCGAAGAGTTGACTCATTGGAAAAGACCCTGATGCTGGGAGGGATTGGGGGCAGGAGGAGAAGGGGACTACAGAGGATGAGACGGCTGGATGGTGTCACTGACTCGATGGACGTGAGTCTGGGTGAATCCAGGGAGTTGGTAATGAACAGGGAGGCCTGGTGTGCTGCGATCCATGGGGTCGCAAAGAGTTGGACATGACTGAGCAACTGAACTGACCAAACTGAACCTTAAAGCAAGAAAAATTACTATATATGTCAAAAATTATTATTTTAAGACTAATGTGAATCTCACTATAGATTCAGTGATTCCCATCCAAAATCTCAATAAGTATTTTGCCAAAGTTAACAGCTGATCCAAAATTTTAGATGGAAATTCCTGGGTTTTTAGGAAAAGATTAACCTTAGATTGCAAGAGAAAATGTTATTAACAGAAACAAAACATGGAGATTAGGATGAATGCACAAAAATACATTGTGGAGCATGGAAAAAATTAGTCACAAATCCCACCTGATGGCAATGAGGTCATCAGCTGAATAAGCAGTTGAACAGTAGTCTGAAATTTTTTAAGAGAGGTTTGGTGTATTGGGATATCCTCTGACTTTAACTGCAAAATAAATAGTCTTGCAATGTGAAGTCAAATGGTTCTTAGGAAGCATCACTATGAACAAAGTTAGTGGAGGTATGAAATTCCAGTTAAGCTATTTCAAATCCTAAAAGATGATGCTGTGAAAGTGCTGCACTCAATATGCCAGCAAATTCGGAAAACTCAGCAGTGGCTGCAGGACTGGAAAAAGCCAGTTTTCATTCCAATCCCAAAAAATGGCAATGCCAAAGAATAGTCAAACTACCACACAATTGCACTAATCTCACACACTCGTAAAGTAATACTCAAAATTCTCCAAGCCAGCCTTCAACAGTATCTGAACCGTGAAATTCCAGATGTTCAAGCTGAATTTAGAAAAGGCAGAAGAACCAGAGAACAAATTGCCAACATCTGTTAGATCATTGAAAAAGCAAGAAAGTTCCAGAAAAACATCTACTTCTGCTTTATTGACTACACCAAAGTATTTGACTGTGTGGATCACAACAAACTGTGGAAAATTCTGAAAGAGATGGGAATACCAGACCACCTGACCTGCCTCTTGAGAAATCTGTATGCAAGTCAGGAAGCAACAGTTAGAACTGGACAAGGAAAAAGAGACTGGTCCCAAACAGGGAAAGGAGTGCATCAAAGCTGTATATTTCACCCTGCTTGTTTAACTTATCAGTACTTATTGTACTTATCAGAGTACATCCTGAGAAACCCTGGACTGGAAGAAGCACAAGCTGGAATCAAGATTGCCGGGAGAAATATCAATAACCTCAGATATGCAGATGACACCACCCTTATGGCAGAAAGTGAAGAACTAAAGAGCCTCTTGATGAAAGTGAAAGAGGAGAGTGAAAAAGTTGGCTTAAAACTCAACATTCAGAAAACTAAGATCATGGCATCTGGTCCCATCATTTCATGGCAAATAGATGGGGAAACAATGGAAACAGTGAGAGACTTTATTTTTTTTGGGGGGGGGGGGCTCCAAAATCATTGCAGATGATGACTGCAGCCATGAAATTAAAAGACACTTGCCCCTTGGAAGAAAAGTTATGACCAACCTAGACAGCATATTAAAAAACAGAGACATCACTTTGCCAACAAAGGTCCATCTAGTCAAAGCTATGGTTTTTCCAGTATTCACTTATGGATGTGAGAGCTGGACTGTAAAGAAAGCTGAGCGCTGAAGAATTGATGCTTTTGAACTGTGGTGTTGGAGAAGACTCTTGAGAGTCCCTTGGACTGCAAGGAGATCCAACCAGTCCATTCTAAAGAAATCAGTTCTGAATATTCATTGGAAGGACTGATGTTGAAGCTGAAACTCCAATACTTTGGCCACCTGATGGGAAGAACTGACTCATTGGAAAAGACCCTGATGCTGGGAAAGATTGAAGGCAGGAGGAGAAGGAGACGACAGTATGAGAACGTTGAATGGCATCACCGACTCAACAGTCATAAGTTTGAGCAAGCTCTGGGAGTTGGTGATGGACAGGGAGGCCTGGCATGCTGCAGTCCATGCAGTCACAAAGAGCTGGACAAGACTGAGCAACTGAACTGAACTGAAGGAGTCTCAGTTCAGTTCAGTTCAGTTCGAGTCTAGGGGCATGTAAAAAGATGTTGAGGGGAAGTCCGAGATCTGGAGTAAGGTTTGAAAGCTTGTATTTGTAGAAGCACCACTTTGGTAATTTATCTCCAAAAATACTGAGAGGCTAGGGTATTGCATGGTTTGCTGCTGCTGCTGCTAAGTCTCTTCAGTCATGTCCAACTCTATGCGACCCCATAGACGGAAGCCCACCAGGCTCCCCTGTCCCTGGGATTCTCCAGGCAAGAACAGTGGATTGGGTTGCTATTTCCTGCTCCAATTTCATGGTTTAGATGATGGTAAAATTTGGGATTTACTGAAAGATTGAACACTCCAGGGCTTCTCTGGTGACTCAAACAGTAAAGAATCTGCCTGAAATGTGGGAGACCCAGGTTTGATCCCTGTGTTGGGACGATCTCCTGGAAAAGGGAATGGCTATCTACCTCAATATTCTTGCCTGGAGTATTCCATGGACAGTGGATACGGGCAAGCTACAGTCCATGGGGTTGCAAAGAACTGGACACAACTGAGCAACTAGCACTTTCACTGTACACTCCAAGGTCCCAGTGGACGTGGTATAGTGACCAAGAAGTTGGTAGATGATGACAGCACAGTCAAGGGAGCAAGGAAGGTATACATAGCAGAATGAATGGGTGTCCAGAATATTTGTATTTTCTTTTCATGAGCTTGGAATAGACAGGAAAATGCTAACTTCTATATATGGCTTGCTCTCTCTCTTTCTCTCTCTCCCTCCCTCCCTCTGTGTGTGTGTGTATATATATACTATATATAGATTTATATATTATTAATAATATATAATATTGTATATTACTTATATTTATAAATCTATATATATTTATAAATATATGTATATATAAATCTCTCTCTCTCAAAGACATGCACGTGCACATACACACAGACACAGGTGAGACTGATTTAAGATTAATGTTAGTTAGATATAAGGAACCTTACTTTGGACTGCAATCAGCTGCTGCTGTTGCTAAGTCGCTTCAGTCGTGTCCAACTCTGTGCGACCCCATAGATGGCAGCCCACCAGGCTCCCCTGTCCCTGGGATTCTCCAGGCAAGAACACTGGACTGGGTTGCCATTTCCTTCTCCAATGCATGAAAGTGGAAAGTGAGAGTGAAGTCACTCAGTCGTGTCCGACTCCTAGTGACCCCATGGACTGCAGCCCACCAGGCCCCTCCATCCATGGGATTTTCCAGGCAAGAGTACTGGAGTGGGTTGCCATTGCAATCAGCTAGGGAGTCCTGTTGCTAAAAGATGCCAAGCCTCTTCTTATAGGACATACAAGCAGATAATATTAGAAACACCTAAGAATTTTGAGTCCATGGAAATTAACCCTTCATAATTACAAATGAGAAATTTATATTTGAAGAAATTTCCCACAAGCATATAAAGTTATCTATTGACAGTGTTGAAAGTAAACTGCGCCACTTTTTGGAATCTCTTAGATCTATTCAAAATAATAGCTTATATTGGGTTTTTAAAAAAATGAACAAATAAAATTCTAGTTTGGGATTAGTTTCAGTTTGAGATATAATTGCTTTCACCCTTACAACAATGATAGCCAAAAAAGTAAACAAGCAAACTGTAAATCCATAACTTCATAAGTCCATCATAAAGCTAAGGTTCTAGGGCAACAAATAAAAAGAAATCTAAAGAAAGGCAAGCACAAGACATTTGCAAGGAGAGACAGAATTGCAGCCATGCTTACCTAGAGCAGATGTAGTCAGACATGATTTTAAAAAATTCAAAGTTGTCAATGTTAAGGTCAAGGGTGAGCTATTAACAGAATCATTGGGGACTGAAGATATAAGGAGACTCACATTAATTTCCAAATTCTTCTCTGCCCAGCAATCCCACCCAATGGAAACAGAAACTTATGTTTACTCCCATAGCTGTATGAGATTGTTTATAGCAACTTTACTCACAATTGCTCAAGCCTAGAAACATGGGGTCACTAAGAGTCGGATATGACTGAGTGACTTTACTTTCACTTTTCACTTTCATGCATTGGAGAAGGAAATGGCAACCCACTCCAGTGTTCTTGCCTGGAGAACCCCAGGGACGGGGGAGCCTGGTGGGCTCCCGTCTATGGGGTCGCACAGAGTCGGACACGACTGAAGCGACTTAGCAACAGCAGCAGCAGCAGAAACAACCTTAATGTTTTACAGCACTCAAACAATGGAAGACTATTTCACAATAAAAAAAAAAAAAAAACTGTTGATACAACATGATAAATTTCATATGCATTTTTCTAAATGAAAGAAGGAAGGATAAACCAAAAGACTACTTAAGACTACATGATTATAGTCTTATACTCTTACTGCATGATCCCTTTTATATGACATCTGGAAACGCCAAAGATATAAGAACGAAGAAGAGATCAATGCTTGCCAGAGGCTGAGTAGGAAAAGAATTTGACTATAAAATAGCACTGTTGAGACTGTCCTGTAACTTGATCAAACTTTTACCTAGAATATCTGTCACCATTCCAATGAACTCATATTCCATGGAATCATTTTGGAAAATGCTGGTATAATAAGGAGAAAAGGGGTCCAAGATACTCAAGTTAGAAGTCTAGTTCTCACAGAAATATGACCTTGAGTGAGTTACTTAACATTTCTGAATCTCAGTTTCCACATCTATTAAATAAGAGATGTTGTCAGGGTTAACTGAACAATGAAAGGAAAATACTTTTAAAAATATTGATTCATTTCCTTTCTTTCCCTTGCTTGTTTTGAAAGGTCATTCCTAATGTCAGCAAATCCTGGCATTATTAAGCAGTTCTCTCTTCTTTCAGAAATCTAATTTTCTCCTTCCATGTGTTGTGCGAATTCAGGTAATAACACACATTAGAATGTGTCTAATACATTATCACCTATGTTTAGATTGAAGGTCTGAGGGTCTCCTCTATGAATAAATCATGCATTCTTTTCTAGGATTTATGTTTTGTGGAAGCCATCAATGGATTTAGCTGTGAGGTGCTTCTGCAGCAAGAAGCAGGGGAAATGAGCAGGAACTAAAAATCTTGGATATTAAAAATAACCCCCCAGAAGGCAAAATGACCTCCATTTGTTTATGCTCTCAAGCCCACGCTGAACAAGCTGCCACCAAAAGCTTTATTATACAACTGCAGAGCAAGATAACTTCCTCCACGTATTTAATAATAACTTAGAGATTTGAAAATGAGAAAGAAAAGCTAATGGCAATTTTTCACAGTATCCTTGAGTCTCACACAGAGAAAAAAGTAGGCAGGAGCTTACCACTGCAGCCTAGATGGGAGTCAGTGAAGAATTAAACTGGAAAGATTGGAGTGAGCCAACACAGGGGCATAATTTAAGAGGGAACCAGGTGGGGAGCGTTCTCAGTGCTGGCATTGCCTTAATCCTGCCTTCACCTTGAACCTGTGCATTAAAGAGGATTCTGGTATTTCAAGTGTGGCACCCTAAGCAGAAATGGAGAAGTTGAAGGACTTCTGGTGATCCAGTGATTAAGTAAGACTCCGCACTTCCACTGCAGGGGGTGCAGGTTTGATCCCTGGTCAATGAACTAAGATCCCACATGCCACCTGGTGCAGCCAAAAAAAAAATGGAGAAGCTGGGAGCAAGTGTTTGAAGGACAGAAAAAATTGAGGAGCTTGTTTCAGACAGGTTAAGTTTAAGGTACTAGTAGGATGTCCAGGTGGAGATTCCAGAGGACTGTTAGAAAAAAAGATTGGGTGCTCTGGTGAAGACCTATGCTTGAGAGATATGTTTGAGAAAAATTCCCTCAGAAATACCTCAGCAATTGCTCTACATACAAATCTTCAAGTTGGAATCTTTCAACAATGTGAACATATGTTCCATCAACATCAGGCATGAGTGAAATTGCAGCTTGCCCTCCATCTCCTATTGCTGATGCTCCTTCAGCTCTATCATCTTCCACCCCCTCTCCCTCCTCTAGTCAGTAACTGTTCTTGCCTGTTCACGCAATGCCAATCCCTGTATGCCAGCTGTTGTACTGGTGTGGTGGCTAAGTCCTGTCCAACTCTTGCGATCCCATGGACTATAGCCTGCCAGGATCCTCTGTCCATGGGATTCTCCAGGCAAGAATACTGGAGTGGGTTGCCATTTCCTTCTCCAGAGGATCTTCCCAACCCAGGAATCGAACCCAGGTCTCCTGCATTGCAGTCAGGTACTAGACTACTGTATTTTTCAAGGAACTGTACTGTATGACACCCACTTGCCTGTATTCTTGCCTGGAGAATTCCATGGAGAGAGAAGCCTGGCAGGCTATAGTCCATGGGGTCGCAAAGAGTCAGACATGACTGAGCAACTATCACTCACTCACTCACTGTAAAATTAAAAATGTTTTCATTTTTTGTGTTTGCTGTTTATGTATTATTTGTCTGAAAAGCATTGTAAACCTGCAACATCACAGTACTTTATAGCCTATTGTGTTAGTTGGGTATCTAGGGTAATTTTGTTGAACTTATGAATAAACTGGACTTAGGAACATGCTCTCGGAATGGAATTCGCTCATATGTAAGGCACATACTATAGTTGATGCACTGGATGTGGTTGAAAACACCCAAACAGAGAGAGCAGAGAAAGAGTCAGAGTTGGGAAAAGAGAACAGGAAAAGAAGTTCCCTGAGGACAGAGAGCAGAGGTCAGGTGGAAGCTAAGAGAGGGGAAGTTTCAAAAAGGCAGCATTAATCAACAGGATCGAATACTGTCACATGACCAGGAGGTGAGGCTAAACCAAGCATGTGTACTCATTTTCTGATTCTATAGAGTCTAGAGACTCACTCTAAAGAGAAGGGTTGGAGCAAAATTCACTCATATCACTTATAAATGAAAAGCAATTCATATTACCTACAGATGAAAATACACTCATATCACCTATAAACCAAACAATAAAACAAATAAATTCACCAAAATCTTCTTATCTAATACTTCCTGGATGTCCAGAAAGAAAAGAAAAGAACTCTACATTGTTGGTTAACTCTTTTTCTCCCAATTCAGTATAAGCTGATCTGATTTATCGAACTATTTCTCATATTTGTACTCAGTCTTTTTTAAAAAGCTTCATTTTGAATAGTGAGTTTCTTGAGAGCAAGGATCTCATTTATTTAACATTATACACCCAGTAGGGCTTCCCAGATGGCCAGTGGTAAAGAACCTGCCTGCTAAATTTAGGAGACGTAAGAGACACATGTTAGATCTCTTGGTGAGGAAGATCCCCTGGAGGAGGGCATGGCAACCCACTCCAGTATTCTTACCTGGAGAATGCCATAGACAGAGGAGCCTGATGGGCTACAGTCCATGGGGCTGCAGAATCAAACATGACTGAAGCGACTTAGCCCGCACATGAGCATACACCCCATAGGAGGCCTAGGATGTAACCCAATATTTAACGGAGGAAGAAGTAAAAGAATGAGGGAAGGAAAGAAAGAAGGAATAGAAGAAGAAAGGAATCTGATTTAGTTCCTGGACTCTCCTCAGCTATCACATTGATTAGGCTGTTCATCCTAGGCACTGTTCTTTCTCTCTCTGATCATCAGGGCTTGCCATCAGACAGTTCTGCTCTGGGATGATCTGTTTTAAATTTTCACTTGACCCTTACATCCTCCTTTCTCCAATGTGACAATTGTTCTAGCACAAACTGTCTCCGGGCCCACTCCTTCTAGGTGGACTGTCATTTAACTCTCCTAGTCAATACCAGGTCCATATTCTGAACTGCTCATCATTCTCCCTACAACCCAGGGCCAAATCCCAATTATCTTTAAGTTTTCCATCTTCCCTATGTCATAATTCCAAGCAGTATCCAAGGCCTCTTAATTCTACTTTCATGTGATTTCTCTGGGATCTGTTCTTTCCCAGCCTCATTAGCACTACATTCATGCCTCGACTGTTCAAACAACCTTGTAACCAAGTTCTCTGTTTGACTATTTCCCTCTTCCAACTAATCCTACATACATTAATCATCCTTGAATACAATTTTCATTATCATAGTAGCAGTTATTCTTTATTAAGCACTTAATACATGGTCAAAAAATGCTAGATATTGTATATGTATTGACTCATTTCATTCTTACCTTATGAGATGTGTATTATTATCCCCACTTTAGAGATGAGATAACTAAGGCTTCAGTTCAGTTCAGTTGCTCAGTCATGTCTGACTCTTTGCGACCCGGTGAATCGCAGCACGCCAGGTCTCCCTGTCCATCACCAACTCTCAGAGTTCACCTAAACTCATGTGCATCGAGTTGGAGATGCCATCTAGCCATCTCATCCTGTTGTCCCCTTCTCCTCCTGCCCCCAATCCCTCCCAGCATCAGGGTCTTTTCCAATGAGTCAACTCTTCCCACGAAGTGGCCAAAGTATTGGAGTTTCAGCTTCACATCAGTCCTTCCAAAGAACACCCAGGAGTGATCTCCTTTAGGATAGACTGGCTGTATCTCCTTGCAGTCCGTGGGACACTCAAGAGTCTTCTCCAACACCACATTTCAAAAGCATCAATTCTTCAGTGCTCAGCTTTCTTCACAGTCCAACTCTCACATCCATACATGACCACTGGAAAAACCATAGCCTTGACTAGACGGACCTTTGTTGACAAAGTAATGTCTCTGCTTTTTAATATGCTATCTAGGTTGGTCATAACTTTCCTTCCAAGGAGTAAGCGTCTTTTAATTTCATAGCTGCAATTACCATCTGCAGTGATTTTGGAGCCCAAAAAATAAAGTCAGCCACTGTTTTGATTGTTTCCCCATCTACCTGCTATGAAGTGACGGGGCCAGATGCCATGATCTTCGTTTTCTGAATGTTGAGCTTTAAGCCAACTTTTTCACTCTTCTCTTTCACTTTCATCAAGAGGCTCTTTAGTTCTTCCTCACTTTCTGCCATAAGGGTGGTATAATCTGCATATCTGGGGTTATTGATATTTCTCCCTGCAATCTTGATTCCAGCTTGTGTTTCCTCCAGCCCTGCATTTCTCATGATGTACTCTGCATATAAGCTAAATAAGCAGGGTGACAATATACAGCCTTGACATACTCCTTTCCCTGTTTGGAACCAGTCTATTGTTCCATGTCCAGTCCTAACTGCTGCTTCCTGACCTGTATACAGGTTTCTCAAGAGGCAGATCAGGTGGTCTGGCATGCCCATCTCTTGAAGAATTTTCCACAGTTTATTGTGATCCACACAGTCAAAGGCTTTGGAATAGTCAATAAAGCAGAAATAGATGTTTTTCTGGAACTCTCTTGCTTTTTCCATGATCGAGTGGATGTTGGCAATTTGATCTCTGGTTTCTCTGCCTTTTCTAAAACCAGCTTGAACATCTGGAAGTTCACGGTTCACGTATTGCTGAATGGCTTGGAGAATTTTAAGCATTACTTTATTAGCATGTGAAATGAGTGAAATTGTGCGGTAGTTTGAGCATTCTTTGGCATTGCCTTTCTTTGGGATTGGAATGAAAACTGACCTTTTCTAGTACTGTGGCCACCGGTAAGTTTTCCAAATTTGCTGGCATACTGAGTGCAGTGCTTTCACAGCGTCATCGTTCAGGATTTGAAATAGCTTAACTGCAATTCCATCACCTCCACTAGCTTTGTTTATAGTGATGCTTCCTAAGGCCCACTTGACTTCACATTCCAGGATGTCTGGCTCTAGATGAGTGATCACACCATCGTGATTATCTGGGTCGTGAAGATCTTTTTTGTACAGTTCTTCTGTGTATTCTTGCCACCTGTTCTTAATATCTTCTGCTTCTGTTAGGTCCATACCATTTCTGTCATTTATTGAGCCTATCTTTGCATGAAATGTTCCCTTGGTATCTCTAATTTTCTTGAAGAGATCTCTAGTCTTTCCCACTCTATTTTCCTCTATTTCTTTGCATTGATCGCTGAAGAAGGCTTTCTTATCTCTCCTTGCTATTCTTTGGAACTCTGCATTCAGATGCTTATATCTTTCCTTTTCTCCTTTGCTTTTCGCTTCCCTTCTTTTCACAGCTATTTGTAAGGCCTCCTCAGACAGCCATTTTGTTTTTTTGCATTTTTTTTCTTGGGGATGGTCTTGATCCCTGTCTCCTGTACAATGTCACGAACCTCCATCCATAGTTCATCAGGCACTCTGTCTATCAGATCTAGTCTCTTAAATCTATTTATCACTTCTACTGTATAGTCATAAGGGATTTGATTTAGGTCATACCAAATGGTCTAGTGGTTTTCTCCACTTTCTTCAATTTCAGTCTGAATTTGGCAATAAGGAGTTCATGATTCAAGCCACAGTCAGCTTCCAGTCTTGTTTTTGCTGACAATATAGAGCTTCTCCATCTTTGGCTGCAAAGAATATAATCAATCTGATTTCAGTGTCGACCATCTAGTGATGTCCATGTAGAGAGTCTCCTCTTGTGTTGTTGGAAGAGTGTGTTTGCTATGACCAGTGCATTCTCTTGGCAGAACTCTATTAGTCTTTGCCCTGCTTCATTCCGTACTCCAAGGCTAAATTTGCCTGTTACTCCAGGTGTTTCTTGACTTTGTACTTTTGCATTCCAGTTCCCTATAATGAAAAGGACATCTTTTTGAGGTGTTAGTTCTAGAAGGTCTTGTAGGTCTTTATAGAATAATTCAACTTCAGCTTCTTCAGTGTTACTGGTCGGGCATAGACTTGAATTACCACAATATTGAATGGTTTGCTTTGGAAACGAACAGAGATCATTCTGTCATTTTTGAGATTGCATCCAAGAACTGCATTTAGAACTCTTTTGTTGATCATGATGGCTACTCCATTTATTCTAAGGGATTCCTGCACACAGTAGTAGATATAATGGTCATCTGAGTTAAATTCACCCATTCCAGTCCATTTTAGTTCGCTGATTCCTAGAATGTCGATGTTCACTCTTGCCATCTCCTGTTTGACCACTTCCAATTTGCCTTGATTCTTTTTCTGGGCTCCAAAATCACTGCAGATGGTGACTGCAGCCATGAAATTAAAAGATGCTTACTCCTTGGAAGGAAGTTATGACCAACCTAGATAGCATATTCAAAAGCAGAGACATTACTTTGCCAACAAAGGTCCATCTAGTCAAGGCTATGGTTTTTCCAGTGGTCATGTATGGATGTGAGAGTTGGACTGTGAAGAAGGCTGAGCACTGAAGAATTGATGCTTTTGAACTGTGGTGTTGGAGAAGACTCTTAAGAGTCCCTTGGACTGCAAGGAGATCCAACCAGTCCATTCTGAAGGAGATCAGCCCTGGGATCTCTTTGGAAGGAATGATGCTAAAGCTGAAACTCCAGTACTCTGGCCACCTGATCCAAAGAGTTGACTCATTGGAAAAGACTCTGATGCTGGGAGGGATTGGGGGCAAGAGGAGAAGGGGACAACAGAGGATGAGACGGCTGGATGGCATCACTGACTCGATGGACGTGAGTCTGAGTGAACTCCGGGAGTTGGTGATGGACATGGAGGCCTGGCGTGCTGCGATTCATGGGGTCGCAAAGAGTCAGACACGACTGAGTGACTGATCTGATCTGATGATCTGATGGACCTAACATTCCAGGTTCCTATGCAATATTGCTCTTTACAGCATCAAATCTTGCTTCTATCACCAGACCCATTCACAGCTTGGTGTTGTTTTTGCTTTGGCTCCATCCCTTCATTCTTTCTGGAGTTATTTCTCCACTGATCTCCAGAAGCATATTGGGCACCTACCAACCTGGGGGGTTTCCCTTTCAGTATCCTATCATTTTGGCTTTTCATACTGTTCATGGGGTTCTCAAGGCAAGAATACTGACATAGTTTGCCATTCCCTTCTCCAGTGGACCACTTTCTGTCAGACCTCTCCACCATGACCCATCCCATCCTCATATGGCATGGCTTAGCTTCATTGAGTTAGACAAGGCTGTGGTCCATGTGATCATATTGGCTAGTTGTCCCTGACTGTAGTTTCAGTCTGTCTGCCCCCTGATCCCCTCTCTCAGTGCCTACCGTCTTACTTGGGTTTCTCTTACCTTGGACGCGGGGTCTCTCTTCACGCCTGCTCCAGCAAAGTGCAGCCACTGCTCCTTACCTCGGGCACGGAGTAGCTCCTCTCGGCCATTGCCCCTGTCCTCGGGCCCGGGGTAGCTCCTCTCGGCCACCGCCCCTGACCTCCAGCCCGCAGTAGTTCCTCTCAGCCACCGCCCCTGATGTCCGGCCCAGGGTAGCTCCTCTCGGCTGCCGTGATATATATATATATATATATATATATATATATATATATATATATATATATGGAATGGAATACTACTAAACCATAAAAAAGAAGGAAATTTTTGTGATTTACAGCAACATGAATGAACTTGAAGTGAAATGTCAGAGAAAGACAAATACTGCATGACATCACTTATATGTGGACTCTAAAATATACAACAAATTAGTAAATATAACAAAATAAAGAAGTAGATTCACAGATATAGAGAAAAAAATAGTAGTTATGAGGTGGGGGCATTTTAGGGGTAAGGAATTAAGAGGTACAAACTATTAAGTTGAAAATAAGCCACAGGATATCTTGTACAGTTTGGGGAATATAGCCAATATTTTATAATAACTATATGTGAAGTCTAAACTTTAAAACGTCTAATCACTATAGTGTATACCTGTAACTTATGTAATATTGTTCATGAACTATACTTCAAGGAAATAAAAGGAAACCAAAACAAAACAAAAAATAATAAAAAATAAAAGGCCCTCAGTAAATACTTGTGAGGGGAAATGAACATAGGGGAAGATGGCTACAGAGTAATAGGAAGGAATCAAACCTTATTTGAAAGTCATCTTGTCTTAATTCAAGTGTATATCCAATATGAGATTTTTAATTACAGGAAATGATTGAGACTATTGAAGAGGGTGATAGAGGATGAGATAGTTGGATGGCATCACTGACTCAATGGACCTGGGAAATAGTGAAGGATGAGGAAGCCTGGCGTGCTACAGCTCATGGGGTCGCAAAGAGTCAGACACAACTTAGTGACTGAAAAACAATTAAGAATAATATCCCTGCCTTTTAGAAATTTTCAGTCAGTGTGCATTTATCCTGGTTCCAGGTCTACAATTCATTTGGCAATATATAACCAAAGTATAGCTATAATTTCTTGCACCAGTGAAGAACTTCTGTAATATTGCCTGCCCATTTGAAACCTGCTTAGCCTACTGACTGGAACAGATGTCCATGTATCAGAGGATGGTGAAGAGACTTGTACCTGTCCTATTTCACACCTGTTGGTAGGAGATATTTTTTAAGTAGAATAATAAAAAGAAATAGAGGGGCTTTCCTGGTGGCTCAGTGGTAAAGAATCTGCCTACCGATTCAGGAGTCATGGATTCAATCTCTGATATGAGAAGACCCCTACATGCCATGGAGCAACTAAGTCTGTGTGCCACAATTACTGAACCCGAGCTCTAGAGCCCAGGAACCACAACTAGTGAAGCCTGTGACCCTAGAGCCCATGCTCTGCAACCAGAGATGCCACCACAATAAGAAGACTGCACACCACAACTAGAGAAAAGTCCTCTCGAAAACAGTCCTACCCACCAAAAATAAATAAGTAATATTATTTTTAAAAAAAGAAATAGAAAATTAAAATGGAATTAGAGGCTGAACAGTAAGCATAAATGATTCAGATTTTTTCAGAAAAATAATGCAATTTTCCTAAGGATCTGCCTGATTTCAAGATAAAACTTAGATTTGCATGTCACCCTTTCCCCAGGCCACAGCCACCAGTGTATTCCCATATTTCCTTTATCCACCCATGTGGCGAAGTGTTACTATTTCAGGACAATTATTTTGATGACAAAATAATTGGTGGTGATGCATCCTCTCTTCGGCATAAGACAGCTGTGCAAACCTTCAGGCAGACCCAAGGGAGACTCGGGGGCTTCAGTGTTTCCAAGCAAGCCAGGACACTCTGGAATCAACCCCAGGAAGTCAACACCCATCCTGCTCAACACTGTGCTCCCAGGAAAACCACAGACAGATCCATGGCAGGAACATGCTCGCCAAGATCTATGGTGGATAAATGGAGAAAAGCAAAAGAAAGCCCTGATGAAAAAGCCATGGGGACTGGCTGCCAAATACAACTGCCCCTTTCTTAAAGGCTGTTTGTGCAGGTGTGGGGTCAGACAGTTCTGAAAGTGGAGCCTCCCTTGGGCCCGCCCTGGCCATGTACAGTCTGATCATAATGCACCATGGTTTAGTTAAAGATAGTCATGGAAGAGAAACTCACTCCCTTACCTTAAAATTAAAAATTTCTCCACTGTATGTAACATGGCTCCATGTTTTGTTTGGTTTCGTGTCTTATTTTGTGATACTCGGGGGGAGAAAAAACTTCCAGCTTTTTTTTTTTTTTTTTTTTTTTTTTGCTTTTCTCTCACCACCCCCCCCTTTTTTTTATTAGAATGAAGCTTTTGAAAGTTACCAAGGCAACAGCAATTCAAGCAAATAGAGAATGGTGTGTAGTGAAGCTAAAACAAACGCTATCAATCATCTATTTGGCACCTACTATATTCTAGACACATAGTAAATGGACACTTAGAATAATGGAACAAAAAATTATAGCAATCATAATGCTATATTGCTATAATGCTTTTCTGTATGATGTTTTCTGAAATTTATTCTACCACCTAGAAATCAAATAGTAACAATTGAAATTTTAAAGGGCACATCTTCTTTAAAATTAGCATTCCAATGAAAATTAGAATAAAAATGTCCCAGGAAAAAAAAATTAGCCCATACACTAATTCCATCTCCTGTTTGTACCATCTAGGTCCACTTTTTATCCTTCTGTCTCCTACTCTGTGTTATAAGATACTGATCTCTAACAACTCAGTTATAATAAGGAATCTTTTGTCCATTGGCTTCTGGGTGTAGTTGGCTGATGGGAGGCTCTGGTAGGAAACCAAAGGGAGAAGAACAATGTTGGGTTATTTATTGCTCAGAAATCTTCCTACAAAGCCAACTAGGACTAGCACTGTCCCTTGACCAATTCCTCTTAAGTTGTGTGTGTGTGTTTTAGTCACTCCGTCGTGCCCAACTTTTGGCAACTCCATGGACTGTACCCCACGAGGATCCTCTATCCATGGAATTCTCCTGGCTAGAATAATGGAGTGGGTTGCTATACCCTTCTCCAGGAGATCTTCCCAACCCAAGGATCAAACTCACAGCCAGGGATCCAACCTAAGTCTCCAGCATTGCAGGCAGGTTCTTTAATGCTGAGCCACCAGGGAAGTCCAGGAGGAGAGCTAGGTTTTAGTTAAAAGGGAAAGTGAAATAATCCTGAACATTAGACCATAAAGTTCTTTCTTGATGAACCAATATAAAAATAAATTTCAGTCTAGTTTCTTTAAAACCGTGCTTTAATTTACAGTAAAATTAAAAGTATGTTCTACTTTTTAAGTGGGAAAAATTAAAATGTGCATATGATAAAATATTTAAATAGATATAGGTAATAATGAATAATCCCTATTACATATGTAAATTTCCACTTTCTTGGTTAGAGAATCCAGTGTAAAGATGTATTTTAATAAAATTAAAAATATAAGCTTTAATAATATGCTGACACAAGCTAAGCATTTTACTTGAAGGCATTTCTTATCATATGTCAATACCACTCAAAAATAATTAAGTGAATTCTAAACTCAAAAAATAAACTTATTTACAAAACAGAAGTGGAATCGCAGATGTAGAAAACAAACTTATGGTTGTGTGTCTGTGTGTTAGTCACTCAGTCGTATCCAACTCTTTGCGACCCGATGGACTGTAGCCCACCAGGTTCCTCTGTCCATGGGTTTCTCCAGGCAAGAAGACTGGAGTGGGTTATCATTTCCTCCTCCAGGGAATCTTCCTGACCCAGAGGTCAAATCCACATCACCTGCTTCTCCTGCATTGGCCCAAGAATGTATCTAAAGGCACAGGAGGCCCTGGGTTCCAAAGAGGATGCCATTGGCCACAGGTTAAACAGAGGAGATTATAAACAAAGATCATCTTTCAATGCCTTTCAAATACATACTAAAACAAGGAAAACAGCTTTTTTAAGGCATAAATCTACAAGGACAAAACAAAAGAAATATATATTTTTCCTCCCCATCCCCTCAAAAACAAAACAAAACAGAAGATTGGATGTTTCTTAGGAAGTGGAGTAAGAAAGGCTTAAGGAACTCCAGGACCAGAGTCCTGAATAGGGATTACAGAAAAAATAAATATATTGAACAATGAGACTTACTGCTCCATCCCTTATTTGACTCCCAGAATAACAGCAGCCAGCTTATAAACCCCCAACAGAAGATTAAAAGACTCTTTTCTGGTGAAACTCATCAGCCCAGTGAAACAGCCTGTCCCTGTCATCCTACAGCAAACCCACCGGTTGACAAGCCTTGCACAAAGGTTACCTTTTAAAATGTCACTCCCAAATATTAAATACTGCCATGGATCATCAGATATTTGAGGAAAGCCTGAAACATGATGGACAGAGACCAAAACAAACAAAAGGTCCTAAAGGAAAGGGAAGAAAAAAAAATTTTAATATGATTAATGTTCTTATAGAGATAAGATATTGAATCTGTGAAACTGAACATGATGCTATTTTTAACAAGGAACATTCCAAGAACTAGAAAAATTCTTAATTAAAAATAAGAGCACAAGTACAACATTCAAAATAAGGAAACTGGAAGAAAAGATAAAATATTTTAAAGAGTAAAATGAAAACAAAGAGATTTTAAAACCAGAAGCAAAAGTTGAAGAAGCAGTATGTTCAATATCTGAATATGTTGGTACCCAGAAAGAAGAATTGATTAATTAATAATACAAAAGATTTACAGAACTTCTGGTCATGAGTTTCTGTACTGAAAGGACCTACCAACATAATAAATATCTGTTAAAATATTCACACCTTAGCATCTCATTATGAAACTCCAAGACTTTCAGGATAAAAAGATCAAAACATTTTCCAAGAGAAAATACAATTCACACAAATTAGAATGACAATAGCCTTCTTAATGGCATCTCTGGAAATTATGAGGTTATGGGTCGATTTCTTCAAAATTCTGAGAGAAAATAGTGTCTACCTAGAATTCTATATGTATTCAAAAACTTAAAGTAATACTGAAATAAAGATAATTTCAGACATGAAAAGTGTTGGTTAATTTACCTCCCAAGTTACTGAGTAAGGCGGTCTGCCAGAATAAAGGAGTAACCCAGGAGAGAGGACAATTCAGAATCTAGAAAATTTCATAGCATCAGGAACAAAGACCCTAAACCTATCTAAACAGTTAAAATGTATACCAATAATCAAAATATATGTCTTTTAAAGAGCAATCCTGCATGCTAGAAGAAAACAGAACACAGACTTTAAAATTCTTAGGGAAAATCAGTTTCAACCAAGAATTCTTTATTCAACCAAACTATCAATCAGGTGTTGGAGTAGGTAAAGGTTGGTTTGTGCCTATGATATCTAGGGTTAGATATTTGGCTTATCACTTCTTCCTGCAACTAAGGGCATAGCTTCTACTTACATCATTCTCAAGCAGTCACTATAAATGGCACAGACTGTGCACTGCACTAGTAACGGAGATAGAAGATGAACTTTACATCAAGCAGGATGTCGGTGATGCCTTCTGCAGCTGTTTGGTTTTGGAGCTGGTAGCAAGCACAGTAAGTGTTAAGAGATGAACTTCTAGCAGTTTCAGGTTGAAGATTACAAGACTACAAAATGATATTCAGTATCACACATTTGAGGAAAAGCCAGATAGCGATCTGCTACTAAATAAATAAGTTTAATTATCATAATGCTGTGGATTTGTGTCTACTGATTATTTCAACATATATGAGCTGATCATATTTTCCCTTTTCTATAGTCTATCAATTCTAAACAAAAGCAGAAAAAAGAATGTAAGCAAAGGTTTTAGATGCTTCAAAGAATTACTCATTCTGGATGTCAAAACATCACCAAAATTGTTATCTATAATTCATTAGTAAAAGCACATGCTATGATCTCCTTGGGTGAAGTAGGAATAAAAGAATACAGTACAATGTGTGATCCTCACCAGTTATTTTACCATCCTTACCATATGACAGAAGGCCATACTTTACCCAGATGCAAAAAGGGAACATTTCTTTTTCTCTTGTATCACATAGAAAAAATAACTGGTGAGGATATACTGAATATCTACTCTAATCCAGCTCTCAGCTAATTGCTATTGGATGCATGGAGGCCAAGGTCAGGTTGTGTTCTCAAAAGTTTAAAACCTACTTGAAGAAATAAGACCTGCTACTTCATTAGATATGCCTTAGTACCCCAGAAAGCGAAGAAAAACTAAAGAGCCTCTTGATTAAGGTGAAAGAGGAAAGTAAAAGTTCAGTTCAGTCGCTCAGTCATGTCCAACTCTTTTCAAAGCCATGGACTGTAGCATACCAGTCCTCCCTGTCCATCACCAACTCCCGGAGTTTACTAAAACTCATATCCATTGAGTCAGTGATGCCATCCAACCATCTCATCCTCCTCTGTCATCCCCTTCTCCTCCCACCTTCAATTTACTAAAACTCATATCCATTGAGTCGGTGATGCCATCCAACCATCTCATCCTCCTCTGTCATCCCCTTCTCCTCCCACCTTCAATCCTTCCCAGCACCAGGGGCTTTTCAAATGAGTCAACTCTTCACATCAGGTGGCCAAAGTATTGGAGTTTCAGCTTCAGCATCAGTCCTTCCAATGAATATTCAGGACTGATTTCCTTTAGGATGGACTGGTCGAATATCCTTGCAGTCCAAGGGACTCTCAAGGGTCTTCTCCAACACCACAGTTCAAAAGCATCAATTCTTTGGAGCTCAGCTTTCTTTATAGTCCAACTCTCACATCCATATATGACTACTGGAGAGACCATAGAGTTAGTCAACGAACCTTTATTGGCAAAGTAATGTCTCTGCTTTTTAATATGCTATCTCGGTTGGTCATAACTTTTCTTCCAAGGAGCAAGTGTCTTTTAATTTCATGGCAGCAGTCATCATCTGCAGTGATTTTAGAGCCCAAAAAAAGAAAGTCTCTCACTGTTCCCCCATCTGTTTGCCATGAAGTGATGGGACCAGATGCCACGATCTTAGTTTTCTGAATGTCAAGCTTTAAGCCAACTTTTTCACTCTTCTCTTTCACTTTCAATAAGAGGCTCTTTTTCACTTTCTTCTTCACTTTCTGCCATAAGGGTGGTGTCATCTGCATATATGAGGTTATTGATATTTCTCATGGCAATCTTGATTCCAGCTTGTGCTTCCTCCAGCCCAGCATTTCTCATGATGTACTCTGCATATAAGTTAAATAAGCAGGGTGAAAATATACAGCCTTAATGTAGTCCTTTCCCTATTTGGAACCAGTCTGTTGTCCCATGTCCAGTTCTAACTGTTGCTTCTTATGAACCATGCTGTGTAGGGCCACCTAAGATGGACAGGTCATGTTGGAGAGTTCTGGCAAAACATGACCCACTGGAGAAGGGAATGACAAACCACTGGAGTATTCTTGCCTTGAGAACCCCGTGAACAGTATGAAAAGGCAAAAAGATAGGACACTGAAAGATGAACTCCCCTGGTCGGTGGTTCCCAATATGCTACTGGAGATCAGTGGAGAACTAACTCCAGAAAGAATGAAGAGAGGGAGCCAAAGCAAAAACAACACCCAGTTGTGGGTGGGACTGGTGATGGAAGTAAAGTCTGATGCTATGAAGAGCAATATTGCATCAGTTCAGTTCAGTCCCTCAGTTGTGTCCAACTTTTTGCAACCCCATGAATTGCAGTATGCCAGACCTCCCTGTCCATCACCAACTCCCAGAGTTCACTCAAACTCATGTCCATGGAGTCGGTGATGCCATCCAGCCATCTCATCCTCTATCATTCCCTTCTCCTCCTGCCCCCAATCCCTCCCAGCATCAGGGTCTTTTCCAATGAGTCAACTCTTTGCATGAGGTGGCCAAAGTACTGGAGTTTCAGCTTTAGCATCAGTCCTTCCAAAGAACACCCAGGACTGATCTCCTTTAGGATGGACTGGTTGGATCTCCTTGCAGTCCAAGGGACTTGCAAGAGTCTTCTCCAACACCACAGTTCAAAAGCATCAATTTTTCAGTGCTCAGCTTTCTTCAC
Organism: Bos indicus; assembly: GCF_029378745.1. Classification (NCBI taxonomy): domain Eukaryota; kingdom Metazoa; phylum Chordata; class Mammalia; order Artiodactyla; family Bovidae; genus Bos; species Bos indicus. The sequence goes on along the minus strand of NC_091767.1, from coordinate 71,125,798 downwards.
AGTCCAATTCTCACATCCATACATGACCACTGGAAAAACCATAGCCTTGATTAGATGGACCTTTGTTGGCAAAGTAATGTCTCTGCTTTTGAATATGCTGTCTAGGTTGGTCATAACTTTCCTTCCAAGGAGTAAGCATCTTTTAATTTCATGGCTGCAATCACCATCCGCCATTATTTTGGAGCCCCCCAAAATAAAGCCTGACACTGTTTCCACTGTTTCCCCATCTATTTCCCATGAAGTGATGGGACCAGATGCCATGATCTTAGCTTTCTGAATGTTGAGCTTTAAGCCAACTTTTTCACTCTCCTCTTTCACTTTCATCTTTCACTTTCATCAAGAGGCTTTTTAGCTCTTCTTCACTTTCTGCCATAAGAGGTCCATGAATCAATGCAAATTGGAAGTGGTCAAACAAGAGATGGCAAGAGTGAGCATCGACATTTTAGGAATCATCAAACTAAAATGGACTGGAATGGGTGAATTTAACTCAGACAACCATTATATCTACGACTATGGGCAAGAATCCCTTAGAAGAAATGGAGTAGCCATCATAATCAACAAAAGAGTCTGAAATGCAGTACTTGAATTCAGTCTCAAAAACAACAGAATGATCTCTGTTCGTTTCCAAGGCAAACCATTCAATATCACAGTAATCCAAGTATATGCCCTGACCAGTAATGCTGAAGAAGCTGAAGTTGAATGGGTCTATGAAGACCTACAAGACCTTTTAGAACTAACACCCAAAAAAAGATATCCTTTTCATTATAGGGAACTGGAATGCAAAAGTAGGAAGTCAAGAGATACCTGGAGTAACAGGCAAATTTGACCTTGGAGTACAGAATGAAGCAGGGCAAAGGCTAACAGAGTTTTGCCAAGAGAACGCACTGGTCATAGCAAACACCCTCTTCCAACAACACAAGAGAAGACTCTCCACATGGACATCACCAGATGGTCAACACCGAAATCAGATTGATTATATTCTTTGCAGCCAAAGACAGAGAAGCTCTATACAGTCAGCAAAAACAAAACTGGGAGCAGACTGTAGCTCAGATCATGAACTCCTTATTGCCAAATTCAGACTTAAATAGAAGAAAGTAGGGAAACCTGGAGAAGGCTATGGCACCCCACTCCAGTACTCTTGCCTGGAAAATCCCATGGACAGAGGAGCCTGGTAGGCTGTAGTCCATGGGGTCGTGAAGAGTCGGACATGACTGAACGACCTCACTTTCACTTTTCACTTTCATGCATTGGAGAAGGAAATGGCAACCCACTCCAGTGTTCTTGCCTGGAGAATCCCAGGGACATGGGAGCCTGGTGGGCTGCCGTCTATGGAGTCGCACAAAGTCGGACACGACTGAAGCGACTTAGCAGCAGCAGCAGGGAAAACCACTAGACCATTCAGGTATGGCCTAAATCTAATCCCTTATGATTATACAGTGGAAGTGACAAATAGATTCAAGGGATTAGATGTGACAGACAGAGTGCCTGAAGAACTATGGATGGAGGTTCATGACATTGTACAGGAGTCAGGAATCAAGACCATCCCCACAAAAAAGAAATGCAAAATGGCAAAATCTTGTCTGAGGATGCCTTACAAACAGCTATGAAAAGAAGAGAAGTGAAAGGCAAAGGAGAAAAGAAAAATGTCCATTTGAATGAAGAGTCCCAAAGAATAGCAAGGAGAGATAAGAAAGCCTTCCTCAGTGATCAATGACATAGAAATAGCAAAGAAATAGAAGAAAACAATAGAATGGGAAAGACTAGAGATCTCGTCAAGAAAATTAGAGATATCAAGGGAAATTTTCCTGCAAAGATGGGCACAATAAAGGACAGAAATGGTATGGACCTAACAGAAGCATAAAATATTAAGAGGAGGCAAGAATACACAGAAGAACTATACAAAAAAGATCTTCATGACCCAGATAATCATGATGGTGTGATCACTCACCTAAAGCCAGACATCCTGGAATGTGAAATTAATATGTAATATTAATATATATAAATATTGAATATATATAACATATATATAATTCCAATAATATAATTATTATACATAGTATTATAGTTCAACTTATCTCTCTCCCTAGTCTTATTTCTTTACCTGCTCATAGGTATTGATCCCTAGAGTACTGACCAATAAAATCCCTACATGTTAATCTGCATCTCAGAGTCTGCCTCTTGGAGAGTCTGACTTGTGATAATTTCCTTGACACGATCTAGATCATACAGCATCTCACCTCTGCTGACACCTATAATATGCTTCTCCAAGCTGTCTATGCTCCTGTCACCCTAGCCTTCTTTCAGCTCCTTGAATATGGCATTTTTCTTCCTGCTTCTGAATCTCCATGTGCCTTAGACCCTACCTACCCATTTAGCCCCAACTCACCTGTACTGCCATTTTTTTTTTTTTTTTTTGGCCATCATTTCATCTCATTGCTGTATCTATTATTACTCTGTATTCAAATCTCTACTCCAGCTCAAAGAAGTCTTTCCTTGACCCCAAGACTAGATAGTTGCCCTTTCATTAGCTCTTACAGCCTACTATACTTCTCTCTCAAGGTATATAATGTTAAATATAATATAATGTTAAAGAGAACATTATAGTTCTCTTTAAAGGAACTATAATGAAATTTTCTGTAACTAATCATGAAATATTTGTCTCCATTGATATAATGTCAGATCTATGCTTTTATTATTTGCTACTATTTTTTTGTTCAGTCACTAAGTCATGTCTGAATGTTTGCAACCCCATGAATTGTAGCCTGCCAGGCTTCTCTCTCCATGGGATTTCCCAGGCAAGAATACTGGAGTGGGTTGCCATTCCCTTCTCCAGGGGATCTTCCTGACCCAGGGATCGAACTCAGATCCCCTACTTTTCAGCCAGATTCTTTACCATCTGAACCACCTGGGAAGCCCATTTGATACTATAGTTCTAGCAAAGAACTTTGCATGTAGTAGACACTCAAAAAGTTCTAAGTCATCACATGTAACATATTCAATAACCATTGACATCACTGGAGCTATATTGTCCAATCATCTTACAATAACAATGAATAAATAAAGGGATACAAAGCAGTCACCAAAGTCATACTTGTATATCTACACAGAAAAGCTAAGCCTATAGCTTAGTTCAATCCCTGGTCCTCCTGGTTACAAAAGAACCTGTCACTCCCCACTTTTCAACAAAAATTCCAAAGAATGTGCATGAGAAACTACAACAGACAAACAAAATTGGCAAACAAAATTGCCAAAGCCCATTAGCAAATCTTTCTAGAAAATGTGTTTGAAGCAAAAACAGGAGGGAAGTCAGAATTCAGTATGTGTTAGGAAGATTAGCTAACCTGAAGTACAATAGAATAAAGCATCTTGAATAGTAGGAAATATTCCAGATTGAAAGCAGTTGAGAAAACTAGGGATAAAGCTGCTTAAGTGTGTCAGAATTCTGGGAAAGAGAGTAATGTAGATATATATGCTCTACTTGTTTTTTATAGTAGGGTGCATGACCAGCCTGAATGTGGTTATTTCACCTATACCTAGAGTGTAGACACAGAAGACAATAATAAATCAGTTAACTACATAGAAAATCTGATTTTAAAATTTTTGCAATCACTGAACATGTCAGTTTTAAGACTCTTCTAAACTATGGTTTTGCACACTGAATTTGAAGATAGTTTGGTTTACATGGACACATTTTTTGTCTACACACAGCACAACTCTGGGAAGCACCATCCCATTCACTCTCCGTTAACTGAGTCCCCTACAGTTGTGTGATGTGGCCACTCTGGTCTTAGAATGTGGTTGATTAATTTCAGTGGAAGTTATCATAACTATACCTTTGGGATATCAGAGGGAGTCAGAAAATAGATGAGCAGTAGTAACTGTTTCATCACCTGCCCTGAAGGCAAGTTTCACAGTGAATAACCTCACGGAGAGCTGGAGTCAGAAAATCAAGGGGGAAATCCTGAGTCAATCAAGACTAATTCTGGGACAGTATATATGAAGCAAATACAAAATGATGCATCAGCACTCAGGAAGGAAAGGGAGTTCGTGGTAAGGTTTTGAACACAACTTATGAAGTCAGGGAATGAGTGGGGAGAAATATATGAAACCAGAAGCTGAACAGCAAACACAGAAACCAGAGATGAACTGCAGGTAATTCCAGAATAGACCTTAGAGTTGGAGGTCGAGTTAGGAATGCAAGGATTAATTTTGTTAGTGCTGTACTTGGAATATAGTGGGCTGGAGATTGTGAGGAGGGGGTCTATTTATTTCTTCTTTTTTTGGAGGATAATTGCTTTACAGTGTGTTGGTTTCTGCCATACAAAATGTAAATCAGTTATTTATATATAAATAACTGATTCCCACTAGTTCCCACTAGTTACCTATTTTACACGATACTGCATATATGTCATGCTACTTTCTCAATGTGTCCTTCCCTCTCCTCCCCTCATTGTACCCACATGCCTCTTCTCTACATACATGTCTCCATTTCTTCCCTATGAATAGGTTCATCAGTACCATTTTTCTGGATTCCATATATATGCATTATTGTATGATGCTTGTTTTTCTTTTTCTGACTTACTTCATGCTAAGTCCCTTCAGTCATGTCCAACTCTTTGCAACCCTATGGACTGTAGCCCTTGCCAGGCTCCTTTGTCCATGGGATTCTCCAGGCAAGAATACTGGAGTAGATTGCCATGCACTCCTCCAGGGGATCTTCCCAATCCAGGGATCGAACCCACATCTCTTATGTCTCCTACACTGGCAGGCATGTTCTTTACCACTAGTGCCACCTGGGAAGCCCTCCTGACTTACTTCACTCTGTATCAAAAGGGGTTTTGCAGTGAAGCGCTCCTGGAACTGTCCTGCCTTTACAGTGTTGTGCCTTTTTGATGCCAGAGAACAATGTGGGCAACTGATAAAAGCAAATACGTGCCTTGAACATCAATTACACTCATCCATTGAACAGACATTTTGGCTCATTTGCATCCCAAATCACCTTCTTTTTGACAGGGAAGTCAAATTTTTTTGTTTTTTGTGTTTTTAACCCAAATAACCTGAAGAAGGGCCTCAACTATTCTCTTCCTTTGTGCCAATGGCAGCCTGGATGCTAGAAAAGCATCTGTGACTAATCAAAACAGGTTCCCCACACCCCCACTTCTCCACCAAACACTTAACTGGAGTTTCCTTGGCTGTGATGGAGCCTAAACCTCATCACAGAGGGTTTACTCCAGGCCTCCAGGAAGAGGAAAATGACCCATGGCTATTTCAAGAAAGCATAAGTGGACACACAGTGACTCCTAAATAAACAGCACTCTCTCCAGGCACTTATCTTTAAAGCTGGGTTCATATAAAAGTTTGAAAAGAATACAGAGAAGGAATTGATGGTTGAGTACACATACTCTTCGGAGATCAAGTCTCTGCTGCATTTATTTTAAACTTATCAACCCACTCCAGTATTCTTGCCTGGAGTATTCTGTGGACAGAGGAGCCTGGTGGGCTACAGTCCATGAGGTCGCAAAGAGTCACACATGACTGAAGTGACTTAGCACACACACACAAAATAAGAGTGAGCCCCAGAATGACCCAGATGACAAGAGAATTAAGAAACCCAGGGTTTGAAGGAAGAAAATACTAAATGGGAAAATGAGAAGGAAGACTACTGGTCCACCTCCTTCAAAGGCCAAGGCCCATATAAACACTCTCACAGAATGTTCTCTATGATCTTACATTTTCAGCAGGGTGCCAAGCCGAGTTTGCTCTCCCAGCTATCCAATTCCAAAAGCTGAGTCTGAGAGCCAAACCACACCACAAGGATGGGATAGATCCCAGAAGCAGCAAGTTCCTGGCTCCCAGCCAGCTCTTTTATTACTTATTAGCTTATTTTATATAGCCTTCAGCATGGCAAGTAAAGCTTCCTTTAATTATCAACAGGAATGAAGAAGCCACAAGGGGAAAACCAGAGTCAGGGAACTGCTGCTGCACAGATTACACCCGGGCTCTTATCAAAGCTGACACAGGGGCCAGGCTGGGAAGATAGGGTGCTGGGAGCCACAGGCTGTGTGGGGGTGGCATGTCTCAGTGCTGGGTAATTGTCTTGGAATGAATTCTCAACCAGAGCTTTTTTTTTTTTTTTTTTTTTTTAGTTCTTCTTTTCTCTTCTTCCAGTTCAGGGAAGTTGAACACCGAAGTTGCCAGAGACAAAACAGACAGGAAAGATGCAACATTTTTTGTGCAGTTGGCCTACACAGTAGAGGGGGATGGAGCTTCCAGATAGTGATGGGGGTGAGCTGATGTTCTTGATAAAGGCAACCTCTAGGTCTTCCCTGATGGCTCAGTGGCAAAAGAATATGCTTGCCAAGGCAGGAGACACAGGTTCAATCCCTGGTCTGGGGAGATTCCACATGCCTCAGAGTGCAGCTAAGCCTCTGAATCACAACTACTGAACCTGTGCTCTAGAGCCCTGGAGCTGCAGCTGCTGAGCCCCTGTGACCTAGAGCCTGTGCTCCTCGACAAAAGGAGCCACCACAATGAGAAGCCTGTGCACCTTAACTAGAGGGTGGCCCCTGTTCCCACAATTAGAGAAAAGCAACAAAGACCCAGTACAGCCAAAAAGAAATAAATAATTTTTAATTAAATAAAAGGCAGGCTCCAGACTTTGCATAAGTACTAAAAATTACCATCCGAGCCATCTTATGAGCAAGCAGAGACAGTGAGCGTGTAAGCACCTGGAGAACATTCGGGAAACCCTGCCCACACCCACCCATATCTCTTCCTCTGAGTTTCATGGTGTCTAAGAAATTGACAGGAGAGGTTCCTAGAGAGGACTGCCTTCTCCCTAAAGTTACTGACACCTTTTCATAACTGTCTCTGTTTTACTAGCAAGAGCCTTTTGGGGAAAGAAGTGGAACTAAGCACAACAGAATCTCAGAAATAGATGTTGGCAGTACTGACAGCAAACGACCAGCTTCCTGACTTCTCAGGGCCAGAAAATTTCCAGAATGTAGCACTGAGGTGATCTTCTGATTTTGTGCAACAATACTATTCTCTTATGAGAAATTTCCTATGCTACACATTCTGTTAGCCTCCAAAAAGAAGACATGCCTAGTGTAAGTCCAGGTGAGTGGGTGAGAAGAAGCAAATACAGGGAGATGCTGAGAAAGGTCTGTTTCCATGGGTACTTGCAGAAAGAAAGTTAGCCTCCTGTTTGCAAAAAACCCTGGCACACATGAAAAAGGCCACCAGGACCTACAAAACCCTCTCCATACAAATCTGAGACATCCTTCAGTTCATTTCAGTTCAGTTGCTCAGTCGTGTCCCACTCTTTGCAACCCCATGAATCGCAGCATGCCAGGCCTCCCTGTCCATCACCAACTCCCAGAGTTCACCCAGACTCACGTCCATCGAGTCAGTGATGCCATCCAGCCATCTCATTCTCTGTTGTCCCCTACTCCTGCCCCCAATCCTTGCCAGCATCAGACTCTTTTCCAATGAGTCAACTCCTCTCATGAGGTGGCCAAAATACTGGAGTTTCAGCTTTAGCATCATTCCTTCCAAAGAAATTCCAGGGCTGATCTCCTTCAGAATGGACTGGTTGAATCTCTTTGCAGTCCAAGGGTCTCTCAAGAGTCTTCTCCAACACCACAGTTCAAAAGCATCAATTCTTCAGCGTTCAGCCTTCTTCACAGTCCAACTCTCACATCCATACATGATCACTGGAAAAACCATAGCCTTGACTAGACGAAACTTTGTTGGCAAAGTGATGTCTCTGCTTTTTAATATGATGTCTAATTTGGTCATAACTTTACTTCCAAGGAGCAAGTGTCTTTTAATTCCGTGGCTGCAGTCACCATCTGCAGTGATTTTGGAGCCCAGAAAAATAAAGTCTGACACTATTTTCACTGTTTCCCCATCTATTTCCCATGAAGTGATGGGACCGGATGCCATGATCTTCGTTTTCTGAATGTTGAGTTTTAAGCCAACTTTTTCACTCTCCACTTTCACTTTCATCAAGAGGCTTTTGAGTTCCTCTTCACTTTCTGCCATAAGGGTGGTGTCATCTGCATATCTGAGGTTATTGATATTTCTCCCAGCAATCTTGATTCCAGCTTGTGCTTCTTCCAGTCCAGCGTTTCTCATGATGTACTCTGCATAGAAGTTAAATAAACGGGGTAACAATATACAGCCTTGACGTACTCCTTTTCCTATTTTGAACCAGTCTGTTGTCCCATGTCCAGTTCTAACTGTTGCTTCCTGACCTGTATACAAATTTCTCAAGAGGCAGATCAGGTGGCCTGGTATTCCCATCTCTTTCAGAATTTTCCACAGTTTCTTATGAGCCACACAATCAAAGGCTTTGGCATAGTCAATAAAGTAGAAGTAGATGTTTTTCTGGAACTCTCTTGCTTTTTCCATGATCGAGTGGATGTTGGCAATTTGATCTCTAGTTCCTCTGCCTTTTCTAAAACCAGCTTGAACATCTGGAAGTTCACGGTTCACATATTGCTGAAGCCTGACTTGGAGAATTTTGAGCATTACTTTACCAGCGTGTGAGATGAGTGCAATTGTGCGGTAGTTTGAGCATTCTTTGGCATTACCTTTCTTTGGGATTGGGATGAAAGCTGACCTTTTCCAGTCCTGTGGCCACTGCTGAGTTTTCCAACTTTGCTGACATATTGAGTGCAGCACTTTCACAACATCATCTTTCAGGATTTGAAATAGCTCAACTGGAATTCCATCACCTCCACTAGCTGTGTTCGTAGTGATGCTTTCTAAGGCACACTTGACTTCACATTCCAGGATGCCTAGTAATAGGAAAAAGTACCCCACTGAGAGTCAGGTCAGCCTGTCTCGCATGATGATCAGCATAGTGAAAGGCTGACTGGTGTGGGTAGTAGGTATCAAGTAGCTGGTGAGAACTTGTATCATTCTCCAGAGGACCAAAAGTTCCTGCCTAAAGTCCTCTTGTAGAGAAGACATGAACTATAAAATTTTGACAGTGAAAAAAATTGGAGAAACAGAGCAATGTTTTAGGCTAGAACTTTGTGGAGCTGTATTAAAAGAAGATGACCAACAGAGTCATGGAAATAATGTTCATGATCTCTGGCAAGACAGATGCTGAGACAAGCAAGCCTGTGTGCAATAGGAACTGTAATGTGTGCCATGCTCAGTCACTTGGTTGTGTCAGACTCTTTTCCACTCCATGGACTGTCACCCACCAGGCTCCTCCATCCATTGGATTTTTCAGGCAAGAATACTCGAATGGTTATTGTTACAATCTTTCTAAATTCCATATATATGTGTTAGTATACTGTATTGATGTTTTTCTTTCTGGCTTACTTCACTCTGTATAATAGGTAACAATAACCCTGTGTACGAGACAGCAAAAGAGACACCGATGTATAGATCAGTCTTATGGACTCTGTGGGAGAGGGAGAGGGTGGGGAGATTTGAGAGAATAGCATTGAAACATGTATAATATCATGTATGAAACGAGTCGCCAGTCCAGGTTCGATGCATGGTACTGGATGCTTGGGGCTGGTGCACTGGGACGACCCAGAGGGAGGGGAGGGGAGGGAGGAGGGAGGAGGGTTCAGGATGGGGAACGCGGGTATACCTGTGGCGTATTCATTTCGATATTTGGCAAAACTAATACAATATTGTAAAGTTTAAAAATAAAATAAAATTAAAAAAAAAAAAAGAATACTCGAATGGTTTGCCACCTCTCTTCTCCAGGGGATCTTCCCTGCTTTTCAGGCAGATTCTTTATCTGCTAAGCCTTCAGGGAAACCCAGGAAGTGCAATACAAGAATGTATTATGGGAAAGAGAGAAAATAGAAGAAAATAAAATGTGTATTTTTTTCATTTTGATAAGAACCTAAAATGTAAAAGTATTTGGCTTGCTGAACAGAGGAAAATTTGTATTTAATGTAAGTGTGGGATTCCCCTGTAATCCAGTAGCTAAGAATGCTTCCACTGCAGGGGGCATGGGTTCGATTCCTAGTCAGGGAACTAAGATCCCACATGCTGTGTGTTGCAGACAAAGGAAAAAAAAAAAAAGCAAGACTGTATTTCATATAACTGTGTTTATGATAGGAAATACCTGTGAAATCAAGTCCTTTGAAGCACTTTGGCAGAATATTATATATATTATTAATAACTAAATATATCTCCCTTATTTTAATTTTTTTCTCTTGCCGACCCTTTCTTTTGGGGTTTCTTTCTATTTTGAAACATGTTCTGAACTTTCGTATCTTAAAAATCATCTCAGAAAATATGAAAAGCTTTCCTTTGGTGTTTTCTCCTCTTCTACCATTCCATCTTTCAGTCTCGTAGAATAGCCAAAAGAGCTGTGCACACGTGGTTACCATGTGCTGCCTTCTGTTTCACTATAAGTCCTGCTTCCTTCCTCCCTCACTTCCTGATTCCCTGAAATCTGGCTTTTACCTCCCAGCTGCTACTGAAATCTATTGTCCTTCCATGGGGCAGTAACCTTCTAACCACCCCTACTCCCTTTTTCAGGCTTCGTCCTTTTAAAATGCCACATTTTATGGACTTCTTTGGTGGTCCAGTGGTTAAGACTCAGCGCTCCCAATGCAGGGAGCCCAGGTGTGATCTCTGCTAGGGAAACTAGATCCCACATTCTGAACCACACACGGCAACTAAGACCTGGCACCAAAAAAAAAAAAAAAAAAAAATTTTTTTTTTTTTTTTAGCCACATGTTAACCCGTTGAAAACCCCATCCTTCCTAACTTGTCCTAGAATTCTTCTCTTTCTCCCTTGTTGGCAGTACTAAATAGATTATTATTATGCAGTGGTAAATACTACAGTTCTGTATGATGGACATGGGGATTGTTTTTGTTTGTTTTTAATTAAAAAATTTATTGAAGTATAGTTGATTTACAATGTTGGGTTCACTTCTGCTATACAGCAAAATGATATAGCTATCATTTACATACACCCTTTTTCATATTCTTTTCCATCATGGTTTAACACAGGATATTGAATATAGTTCCCTGTGCTATAGCTTAGGACCTTGTTGCTTATCCATCCTGTATATAATAGTTTGTATCTGCTAACCCCAAACTCCCTATCCATCCTTACCCTCCCCACCCTGCTCACAATTACAAGTCTGTTCTCTATGTCTGTGACTCTGCTTCTGTCTTGTAGATAAGTTCAGTATCATATTTTAAATTCTACATATAAATTATATATGGTATTTTTCTTTCTTTTTTTAAAGCATTTTATTTTATATTAGAGTATATCCCATTAACTAGGGGCTCAGCTGGTAAAAAAAAAAATCCACCTGCAATGTGGGAACCTGGGTGTGGCCCCGGGTTGGGAAGATCCCCTGGAGAAGGGAATGGGTACCCACTCCAGTATTCTGGCCTGGAGAATTCCATGGACTCTATAGTCCATAGGGTGGCAAAGAGTCAGACATGACTGGGTGACTTTCACTTTCACTGTAGCCCATTAACTATGTTGTGATGGTTTAAGTGGGCAGCAAAGGGACTCAGCCATACATATACATGTATTCATTCTCCCCCAAACTCCTCTCCCATCCAGCTGTCACATAACATTGAGCAGAGTTCCATGTGCTATACAGTAGGTCCTTGTTGACTATAAATTTTAAACATAGCAGAGTGTACATGTCCATCCCAAACTCCCTAATTAGGAGATGGGGACTATTGAATCTACAGCAGCAGAACCTCAAATGTGGGGAAACCACTATAGGAAGGGAGCAGCTATAATTAATACTCAGATTTTCACTGGGCAGAGGGTTGTACCCTCAGCCCTTGTGCTGTTCACTGACTGACTGTATAGCACACCAAGGCCATTCCTTGGAACCTCATGCTTTGGAGACACATTTCAGTTGTTTCTGACCCAAATGAAACATTTAAGGACATGGATCTTGGCCAGTGTCCAGGGAAACTCCTACATTTCCACATTGCTTCTGTTTTCTTTAGCTTTGCTAAGACAGATATAGATTACTCAAACCTAAAGGATACCTTGACTTTGATGAACCCTGATTCTTTTCTATTTCAACTTTGCCTCCACAAATGGTGTGGCTTTCAGAAAATGTAGCGGATGGCTTCAGTTCAGTTCAGTTGCCCAGTCATGTCTGACTCTTTGTGACCCCATGGATCGCAGCACCCCAGGCCTCCCTGTCCATCACCAACTCCCAGAGTTCACTCAAACTCACGTCCATTGAGTCAGTGATGCCATCCAGCCATCTCATCCTCTGTCATCCCCTTCTCCTCCTGACCCCAATCCCTCCCAACATCAGAGTCTTTTCCAATGAGTCAACTCTTCTCATGAAGTGGCCAAAGTACTGGAGTTTCAGCTTCAGCATCATTCCTTCCAAAGAACACCCAGGACCAATCTCCTTTAGAATGGACTGGTTGGATCTCCTTGCAGTCCAAGGGACTCTCAAGAGTCTTTTCCAACACCATAGTTCAAAAGCATCAATTCTTAAGCATTCAGCTTTCTTCACAGTCCAACACTCACATCCATACATGACCACTAACCTTGACTAGACGGACATTTGTTGGCAAAGTAATGTCTCTGCTTTTGAATATGCTATCTAGGTTGGTCATAACTTTCCTTCCAAGGAGTAAGCGTCTTTTAATTTCATGGCTGCAGTCACCATCTGCAGTGATTTGGCTTGGAGGGAAGCAAAACACTGTGTTTTCTATGTTGTCCCATTCTCTGTTCCCTAATTGCTGGAATCAAACAAGCCCTGAATTTCAGTCATCATCTCCTATACCAAATACAGGATAGACCATCATTATACGTGCACGACTCTAATGGCATAAAGTGAAGAGAAACTAAAGAGCCTCTTGATGAAGATGAAAAAGGAGAGTGAAAAAGCTGGCTTAAAACTCAACGTTTAAAAAATGAAGATCATGGCATTCAGTCCCATCAATTCATGACTAACAGGAGAAAAAGTGGAAGCAGTGACAGATTTTATTTTCTCGGGGTCCAAAAATAGTCACTGTGGATGGTGACTGCAACCATGAAATTAAAAAACACTTGCTCCTTGGAAGGAAAGCTATGACAAGCCTAGACAGCATATTAAAAAACAAAGACATCACTTTGCCAACAAATGTCCATATAATCATAGCTATGGTTTTTCTAGTAATCATGTGTGGATATGAGAGTTGGACCAGAAAGAAGGCTGAGCACCGAAGAACTGATGCTTTCAAATTGTGCTATAGAAGACTCTTGAAAGTCCTTTGAACTTGCAAGGAGGTCAAGCCAGTCAATCCTAAAGGAAATCAACCTTAAATATTCATTAGAAGGACTGATGCTGAAGCTGAAGCTCCAATATTTTGGCCACCTGATGTGAAGAGCCAACTCATTGAAAAAGATCCTGATACTGGGAAAGATTGAGGGCAGGATAAGAAGGAGGTGGCAGAGAATTAGATGGCTGGATGCATCACTGACTCTGTGGACATGAGTTTGAGCAAACTCCAGGAGATAGTAAAAGACAGGGAAGCCTGGTGTGCTGCAATCCACAGGGTCACAAAGAGGCATACATGACTTAGCAATTGAACAATAACAATAAATAGAAACAAGATTAGATAAACAAAGCTTTGAGAGAACTATTTTGGCCAGACTTTTCAAAATGCTTATTCAGTTTCTTTTTGCTGTTGTTAAATTTTTGCCTAAAAATTCTATTTACAGACCAAAATGACAGCATTACTGGGTTTGGACTCTTTAAGAGTTAACGGAAGCAGCCACTGTTAACTTATTTCCCTTATTGGGGCTTATGGGTTTTTTTAACTACAGCTTGCAGAGCAATAAGTTATAGGACTACTGGGAATGGCAGGAATCAATCAATTAACAATGGCTTCCAAACACATGCAATGTTTCTAGCGCCGGCCAGACATCACAAGGGAGAAAATGAGGCAAAATATCATTCCTTCCATCTGGAAGCTTGGCACACAGTTGCTGGGGGTGGGGGTTAGGAGGAACTAACACATCCAAAGAAAGATAACAAACAATACCAGGTAGCAAATGAAATGAAGACGTTGAATCCACAGTTCCGTTCAAGGATAAAGTTTCTCCAGGTGTTCCAGCTGTTCTTACGCCATCGACTCCCCCATTTCCTGCTGTGTCAAGTGTCCCATAGTAAATTACCCTGTAGAGAGGAAATGTTACTCAACCTGACATCGCTGTGCTCCATCACACCCTCTCACACACCTGCTCACAACCTCACATCCTTCACACACCTGTCATCACCCACCAAACACTCCTCTCCTCTAGCCTATACACCAGTCTATAAATTCAGATCTTAATTTTTCCATGTAGATCGGACACTCCTCCCAAATATGCAAACCCAGAATGGGGAGGAGATGTCACTTTAAAAAAAAAGAATTGTGGGAAATACGTCCAAGCAAAAGTTTCTACTTCTCCTTTTACAAAAACTCTGAAGAGAAACCAGAGTGCATGAGGATAATGACAGAGAGGACAGAAGAACTTCGAGAAAGGAGAGTACCCTAATGAAGAAAGCATTTTCCGGGGAGTTAGATGTCCTGAGTTCTAAAGACGAATGGATAGTTTCTTATGGTATAACTTGGAAAAGACCCCAATGCTGAGAAAAATTGAAGGCAAAAGGAGAAGAGGGCACCAGAGGATGAGATGGTTCGATAGCATCACCGATTCAACGGATAGGAACTTGGGCGAATTCCAGGAGATGGTGAGAGACAGGGAGGCCTGGTGTACTGCAGTCCATGGGGTTGCAAAGAGTGGAACAGGACTTGGCGACTGAACAATAACAAAACTTGGGGCATGATCACTGTGCCTTTGAGTTTTCTTATCTCTCAAATGAAAGTAATGAATATTACATCTCCCCCACCTACCTCATAGGGTTGTTATAATTTTCCAATGTGATAAGTATGTAAAATCATCCTGTAAAATGCAAATTACTATATAACCTGGTTAACAGCTCTATTGAAAACCAGGGATGATACTCAAAATATTTATTGACTCATGTTAGCAGAGATTCATCCTAGCAGTGGGAGCAAACACTAACTGGCAGAATGTCACCCTTGTCCCAGCAAATCTACAGAGAGCATAGTGGTGTAAAACCAGTACACTATGTATATGCACTGTCT
Organism: Bos indicus; assembly: GCF_029378745.1. Taxonomy (NCBI): domain Eukaryota; kingdom Metazoa; phylum Chordata; class Mammalia; order Artiodactyla; family Bovidae; genus Bos; species Bos indicus. Next base: position 71,110,678 of record NC_091767.1, on the reverse strand, counting down.
ACATAGTACGTATAATGAGAAAAACTTGGGCAAAGTTTTCCGTGGGAGCTGCCCCCTTTCAAAAACAAGCACTTGTTAAGGAATCCCATGGACAGAGGGCTACGGCCCATGGTGTCACAAAAAGCTGGACACAACTGAAGTGCCTGAGCACACACACATAGACATCTAATGGTAATATAACTTTTTAAATCAAAACAAAAAATTTTCAAAGAATAATAAAAGTTAAATAGATGAATAAAAATGTCAGTTCAATCATCACATTTCCACATACATTTTTAAAAATTAATTTCATTGAAGTATAGTTGTTTTATAATGACTCAGCCATACATACATCCCCTCCCTTCTGGACTTCCCAGTCAGCTAACTACTGTGCATTAAGTAGAGTTCCCTTTGTTATATGATATGTTCTCATATTTTTAAGCATTGTTCACCATATAAAAGCATGACTGTTCACAAGACTTCTTTATACTTTCACCTCTAAACCAGCTAATTAGAAAATGGCTAGCAACTGCCATATAAGTTCCTTGTCTTAGCTGATGCCAACTGAAAGTTTGTTTCCTTCAGACTAATGATCAAACAGGTTTCAGAAAGCATACCAATCCATCAGTAGATGCCAGCTTTTTGCAAGTTACTATGAATCAGATACATGGCACCCTAAACCAGTAGACTTCCAGGTATCTAATATGTGAGTTGCATTCTCATATGAAAGAGAAAAGGTCTGAACTTGGGCCCTATAATCCCCTAAAAGCCCCACTGTTAGGACTGATACATATCTAGGCATGTCTGGCAAACCGATGTGCTATACTTGCCAAATGTCTATTTGAATGAAGGATGAAGAAACCTCCCAGGGGAGAATTCATTCCAAGGGAAGAGAAAGTCAAACAGATAAGCATGGCCAATGGGGTCAAAGAAGGGACAGTCCTCCTGTTGGCATGGTGCTTGTCACTAGACTTGAGGCCTATGGATGTGGTGGGGGTAAATGGCTGCAGGAGGGACAATTTGAAGCTTTCAGCTATTAAGTTTGGGGCCATAAGCCTTACTGCCTTAGTAAACCTATATGCCTCTACGTACACGCCACCACTATCCCACCCACTTCTGGGACCTCATGCACCCAGAACTAAAACAGCTCTGTGAGAGACAGCACTGTGGCATCCCCAGGGTGCAGCTGTACCCATGAATGCCCAGCAGATGGCAGTGGTGCCTGATCCAGGTAGTGGGTTCTGTGACTGTTGTGCAAGGCAGAAGAAAAATGGTCAGTGCACAGCAGACACCACATGGCAGCTCATTGACTCCAGAGGCTGGACCGGAAGTAGCTTGCAGGGAACAGATGTCCAAGGGCCCGGAATAGAACTTAGTTATTGAGATTTGGATTGCCCCCTTAGCTCAGGGCTCAAATCTAGGATTTTGCTTCTTTTCCATCTGCTCCCATTTTTAGGTGGTTTTTAAAACCTAAGGCAATGGCACCTCACTCCAGTGCTCTTACCTGGAAAATCCCATGGACGGAGGAGCCTGGAAGGCTGTAGTCCATGGGGTCACTGAGGGTTGGACACGACTGAGTGACTTCACTTTCACTTTTCACTTTCATGCATTGGAGAAGGAAATGGCAACCCACTCCAGTGTTCTTGCCTGGAGAATCCCAGGGACAGTGGAGCCTGGTGGGCTGCCGTCTATGGGGTCGCACAGAGTCAGACACGACTGAAGTGACTTAGCAGCAGCAGCAATGCCAATAACTTCAGTTTTATATCTCCATCCCAAACCTTTCTACTGTCCTCCAGACTCAGATATCTAACCAGCTGCTAGATATCTCCATGTGGATGTGCATTGTCCATACTCAGTCGCTCAGTTGTGTCCAACTCTTTGTGACCCCTCGAGGTTCCTCTGTCTATGGAATTTTCCAGATAAGAATACTGGAGTGGGTTATCATTTCCTCCTCCAGGGGATCTTCCCGATCCAGGAATCAAACCCGCATCTTCTGCATTCACAGGTAGATTGTTTACCACTGAGACACCAGGGAAGTCCATGTGGATACCAAATGGAATACATTCAGAACCGGATTCCTAATCTTCTCTCTGCAACATATCTTCAATCTGCAGTTGGTGGGGCCTACGTCCTCCCAATTCATCAGGCCAAAATTCTTGCAATCATTTTTAACTCCTTTTTCTCACCTTCACAAAATCCATCAGCAAATACTAGAATCCAGTAACTTCTTTCAGTCTATGCAGCTTCTAATTTGATCTAAGGAACTACATCTCTTGCCTGATCACTTCAGTGCATTGAAGCATGGAATCGGAGCTCAAATGCTTATCTGTCTAGTGCCAGAAGACAGGGAGAAAAGTAGGCCAGCGATTTGATTTCAATTAAAACCCTGAAATTAGAAAACTCATGAAACCTCTATAAGGATCAGTCAGTTCAGTTCAGTCACTCAGTTGTGTCCAACTCTTTGCCACCCCATGGCAGCACACCAGGATTCCACGTCCAATACCAACTCCCAAAGCTTGCTCAAACTGATGTCCATCGAGTCGGTGATGCCATCCAACCATCTTATCCTTTGTCGTCCTCTTCTCCTCTTGCCTTCAATCTTCCCCAGCATCAGGGTCTTTTCCAACAAGTCAACTCTTCACATCAGGTGGCCAAAGAATAAGGATATGCATATTCAATATTCTTCAAGTAAAATTAATGATGCAGGGTCCCTCCTATCAAAACCCCTCCATTGCTTCAGGACTCTACATACAGCTGTTCTCACAGGTGGTCTTTATTAAGGACACTAGCCAGTAGGGACCTTTTCTGGCTCTGAAACGCTATAGAACTTACAGGACATATATTTTGTCTACCATCTGACTACACTCTATCTTGGATTGTGCACTGAGGGAGACCTGGGTTCGATACCTGGGTTGGGAAGATCCCCTGGAGAAGGGAAAGGTGACCCACTCCAGTATTCTGGCCTGGAGAATGATCTCTGTTCATTTCCAAGGCAAACCATTCAATATCACAGTAATCCAAGTCTATGCCCCAACCAGTAACGCTGAAGAAGCTGAAGTTGAATGGTTCTATGAAAACCTACAAGACCTTTTAGAACTAACACCCAAAAAAGATGTCCTTTTCATTATAGGGGAATGGAATGCAAAAGTAGGAAGTCAAGAAACACCTGGGGTAACAGGCAAATTTAGCCTTGGAATACGGAATGAAGCAGGACAAAGACTAATAGAGTTTTGCCAAGAAAATGCACTAGTCATAACAAACACTCTTTTCCAACAACACAAGAGAAGACTCTATACATGGACATCACCAGATGGTCAACACTGAAATCAGATTGATTATATTCTTTGCAGCCAAAAATGGAGAACTGTATACAGTCAGCAAAAACAAGACGAGGAGCTGACTGTGGCTCAGACCATGAACTCCTTATTGCCAAATTCAGACTTAAATTGAAGAAAGGAGGGAAAACCACTAGACCATTCGGGTATGACCTAAATCAAATCCCTTATGATTATACAGTGGAAGTGAGAAATAGATTTAAGGACCTAGATCTGATAGAGTGCCTGATGAACTATGGAATGAGGTTCGTGACATTGTACAGGAGACAGGGATCAAGACCATCCCCATGGAAAAGAAATGCAAAAAAGCAAAATGGCTGTCTGGGGAGGCCTTACAAATAGCTGTGAAAAGAAGAGAAGTGAAAAGCAAAGGAGAAAAGGAAAGATATAAGCATTTGAATGCAGAGTTCCAAAGAATAGCAAGAAGAGATAAGAAAGCCTTCCTCAGCGATCAATGCAAAGAAATAGAGGACAACAACAGAATGGGAAAGACTAAGGATCTCTTCAAGAAAACCGGAGATACCAAAGGAATATTTCATGCAAAGATGAGCTCAATGAAGGACAAAAATGCTATGGACCTAACAGAAGCAGAAGATATTAAGAAGAGATGGCAAGAATACACAGAAGAACTGTACAAAAAAGATGTCCACGACCCAGATAATCACAATGGTGTGATCACTGACCTAGAGCCAGACATCCTGAAATGTGAGGTCAAGTGGGCCTTAGAAAGCATCACTACAAACAAAGCTAGTGGAGGTGATAGAATTCCAGTTGAGCTATTCCAAATCCTGAAAGATGATGCTGTGAAAGTGCTGCCCTCAATATGCCAGCAAATTTGGAAAACTCAGCAGTGGCCACAGGACTGGAAAAGGTCAGTTTTCATTCCAATCCCAAAGAAAGGCAATGCCAAAGAATGCTCAAACTACCACACAATTGCACTCATCTCACACACTGGTAAAGTAATGCTCAAAATTCTCCAAGTCAGGCTTCAGCAATATGTGAACCGTGAACTTCCTGATGTTCAAGCTGGTTTTAGAAAAGGCAGAGGAACCAGAGATCAAATTGCCAACATCCGCTGGATCATGGAAAAAGCAAGAGAGTTCCAGAAAAACATCTATTTCTGCTTTATTGACTATGCCAAAGCCTTTGATTGTGTGGATCACAATAAACTGTGGAAAATTCTGAAAGAGATGGGAATACCAGACCACCTGATCTGCCTCTTGAGAAATTTGTATACAGGTCAGGAAGCAACAGTTAGAACTGGACATGGAACAACAGACTGGTTCCAAATAGGAAAAGGAGTACATCAAGGCTGTATACTGTCACCCTGTTTATTTAACTTATATGCAGAGTACATCATGAGAAATGCTGGACTGGAAGAAACACAAGCTGGAATCAAGATTGCCAGGAGAAATATCAGTAACCTCAGATTTGCAGATGACACCACCCTTATGGCAGAAAGTGAAGAGGAACTAAAAAGCCTCTTGATGAAAATGAAAGTGGAGAGTGAACAAGTTGGCTTAAAACTCAACATTCAGAAGACGAAGATCATGGCATCCAGTCCCATCACTTCACAGGAAATAGATGGGGAAACAGTGGAAACAGTGTCAGACTTCATTTTTCTGGGCTCCAAAATCACTGCAGATGGTGACTGCAGCCATGAAATTAAAAGACACTTACTCATTGGAAGGAAAGTTATGACCAACCTAGATAGCATATTCAAAAGCAGAGAAATTACTTTCCCAACAAAGGTTCATCTAGTCAAGGCTATGGTTTTTCCTGTGGTCATGTATGGATATGAGAGTTGGATTGTGAAGAAGGCTGAGTGCCGAAGAATTGATGCTTTTGAACTGTGGTGTTGGAGAAGACTCTTGAGAGTCCCTTGGACTGCAAGGAGATCCAACCAGTCCATTCTGAAGGAGATCAGTCCTGGGATTTCTTTGGAAGGAATGATGCTAAAGCTGAAACTCCAGTACTTTGGCCACCTGATGCGAAGAGTTGACTCATTGGAAAAGATTCTGATGCTGGGAGGGATTGGGGGCAAGAGAAGAAGGGCAACAGAGAATGAGATGGCTGGATGGCATCACTGACTCGATGGACGTGAGTCTCAGTGAACTCTGGGAGTTGGTGATGGATAGAGAGGCCCTGCGTGCTGCGATTCATGGGGTCGCAGAGAGTCAGAAACAACTGAGTGACTGATCTGATCTGATGATAATCCATGGAGTCACAAAGAGTTGTACCCGACTGAGAGACTTTCACTTTACTTTGGATCCTGCACTAATCTCTTCACAGGCATTAGTCTTGCTGCTCCAGCTAGATTAGGAGGCAGAGGTTCATCTTGAGCCAGAAGTGGGATATGGCTAAGTCTGAGAAGTCCAGCCTGTGTGATGACTCTTAGTTGCAGCCACCTTACTTTACCTGCATAGGAGGTCTCTGCTGAAAATTTTAAGCATGTGGGTGTGTGCATCTCAAGATGCGGAGAACAAGACCAGGGGCTAGAGAGAGCCAAGTGTCTGACTTCAGATATCAATTCCTTGCTCAACCTGAGGGTTCAGTCTGAGCCCAACAGAGAGGAGATGTGCTAGCAAAGCTGAGGGATTTTTTTTTTTCTTGAGGAAAGGGAGCTAAGCTCTCATGCTTTGATTTGTTGTTGTTTAGTCACTCAATCCTTTATAACTCTTTGCCACCCCATGGACTGCAGCACGCAAGGCCTCCCTGTCCTTCACCATCTCCCAGAGCTTGCTCAAACTCATGTCCATTGAGTCGGTGATGCCATCCAACCATCTAGTCCTCTGTCATCCCCTTCTTCTCCTGCCCTCAATCTTTCCCAACATCAGGGTCCTTTTCAGTGAGTTGGCTCTTCACATCAGGTGGCCAAAGTATTGGAGCTTCAGCTTCAGCATTGTTCTTTCCAATGAATATTCAGGGTTGATTTCCTTTAAGATTGACTGATTTGATCTCCTTGCAGTCCAAGGGACTCTCAAGAGTTTTCTCCAACACCACAGCTCAAAAGCATCAATTCTTCAGTGCTCAGCCTTTGTTATGGTTCAACACTCACACCCATACATGACTACTGGAAAAACCATATCTTTGACTAGATGGACCTTTGTTTGAAAAGTAATGTCTCTGATTTTTAATACACTGTCTAGCTTTGTCATAACTTTTCTTCCAAAGAGCAAGCATCTTTTAAATTCATGGCTTCAGTCACCATCTGCAGTGATTTTGGAACCCAAGAAAATAAAATCACTCAGTATTTCCATTGTTTCTCCATCTATTAACTATGAAGTGATGGAATTGGACACCATGACCTTCATTTTTTTAATATTGAGTTTTAGGTCAGCATTTTCACTTTCCTCCTTGATTTTCCTCAAGAGGCTCCTCAGTTCCTCTTTGCTTTCTGCCGTAAGGGTGGTGTCATCTGTATGTCTAAGGTTATTGATATTTCTCCCAGCAATCTTGATTCCCACTTGTGCTTTATCCAGCCTGGCACTTCACATGATGTACTCTGCATAGAAGTTAAATAAGCAGGGTGACAATATACAGCCTTGACGCACTCCTTTCCCAATTTGGAACCAGTCCGTTGTTCCATGTCCAGTTCTAACTGTTGTTTCTTGACCTGCACACAGGTTTCTCAGGAGGCAGGTAAGGTGGTCTGGTATTCCCATCTCTTGAAGAATTTTCCACAATTTGTTGTGATCCACACAGTCAAAGGCTTTAGTGTAGCCAGTAAAGCAGATAATTTTCTGGAACTCGTTTTCTTTTTCTATGATCCAACAGATGTTGGCAATTTGATCTCTGATTTCTCTGCCGTTTTTAAATCCAGCTTGAACATCTGAAAGGTCTCAGTTCGTGTACTTATGAAGCCTTGTTTGGAGAATTTTGAGCATTACTTTGCTAGGGTGTGAAATAAGTGCAATTATGCAGTAGTCTGAACATTCTTCAGCATTGCCTTTCTTTGGGATTGAAATGAAAACTGACCTTTTCTAGTCCTGTGGTCACTGCTGAGTTTTCCAAATTTGCTGGCATATTGAGTGCAGCATTTTAACAGCATCATCTTTTATGATTTGAAATAACTCAGCTGGAATTCCATCACCTCCACTAGCTTTGTTTGAGGTGATTTGATTCCCATATGTAAAGAGAAGTACATGATAAAGAGAAGCATTCAATATGATAAAGACGCCCATTTGATAAAAAGAAGCAAACTGCCTGCATCTGGAGGTTTCAGCCTATCAGGCAGGTTTAGGGAGGGTTAGGGCTACCAACAAACTTCTCTGATGGCTCAGAAGGTAAAAAAAAATCTGCCTGAAGTACAGGAGACTAAGGTTCGATTGCCGGTTCAAGAAGCCTCCCTGGAAAAGGGAATGACTACCCACTGCAGTATTCTTGCCTAGAGAATTCCATGGACAGAGGAGCCTGGCAGGCTGCAGTTCATGGAGTCACAAAGAGTCAGACACAACTGAGCAACTAACACTTTCACTTTCACAGGGCTACCAAAAGCAGATTTGTAGCCCATTAAGAGCAGAGTGAAAAAGTTGGCTTAAAACTCAACATTCAGAAAACGAAGAGCATGGCATCTGGTCCCATCACTTCATGGGAAATACATGGGGAAACAGTGGAAACAGTGTCAGACTTTATTTTGGGGGGCTCCAAAATCACTGCAGATGGTGACTGCAGCCATGAAATTAAAAGACACTTACTCCTTGGAAGAAAAGTTATGACCAACCTAGATAGCATATTGAAAAGCAGAGACATTACTTTGCCAACAAAGGTCTGTCTAGTCAAGGCTATGGTTTTTCCTGTGGTCATGTACGGATGTGAGAGTTGGACTGTGAAGAAGGCTGAGTGCCGAAGAATTGATGCTTTTGAACTGTGGTGTTGGAGAAGACTCTTGAGAGTCCCTTGGACTGCAAGGAGATCCAACCAGTCCATTCTGAAGGAGATCAGTCCTGGGATTTCTTTGGAAGGAATGATGCTAAAGCTGAAACTCCAGTACTTTGGCCACCTGATGCGAAGAGTTGACTCATTGGAAAAGACTCTGATGCTGGGAGGAGTTGGGGGCAAGAGAAGAAGGGCAACAGAGAATGAGATGGCTGGATGGCATCACTGACTTGATGGACTTGAGTCTGAGTGAACTCCGGGAGTTGGTGATGGACAGGGAGGCCTGGCATGCTGCGATTCATGGGGTCGCAAAGAGTCAGATACGACTGAGTGACTGAACTGAACTGAACTGAACTGAAAGTTAAGAGAAAAAAAAAAAGAATTTCAAGGCAGTCCAGTGGAAGAATCCACCTTCTAATGCCAGGCACACAGTTCGATTCCTAGTTAAGGAACTAAGATTCCACGTGCCGCAGTGCAACTGAGCCCATGTGATACAATAAAGAGCCCTCAGCCACAATAAAAGCCCCAGCCCAGCCAGAACTTTTTTTTTTTTTTTTTAATTGCATTACCCCTTCAGTCGCAAGTGGGCTGAGCTCTTTGCTACCAGTTTATATTGGTGATTTACAGAGTCAGGCTGACTCCTGTCTGAATCTCCAAGTTCAATCATTAGTACCAGTATCTCCCCACCTCTGCTATGCTGGTACCTGCCAAGTTGGTAACATGGGGCCAGAGCAAAGGCCCTCGCATCAGACACAGCATCCCAGGAGGGCATGGTGGCAGTAACAGTAGTCTGGGGCTGCCCCCCAAGTATCATCAAGCATGTGCGCCCCAAGTGGGATGAAATGAGATCCTTCATGAAAACTCACAGAACATGCCCAGGAGGAAATAACAAGGTGAGTAGTAGGGAACTGAGGGTTGAAGTTCCTACCTTGTTCAAGGAGTTATCCTGATCTGGAGGAATTTGAATGATTGCTTTCACAGTGACCTCATTTGAGTCCATAGATCAATGAGGGTGTGAGAAGCTTGAGGCTGATGCACATTAAGTAGAAGGTCTAGGAGGCTCACTTACCTGGAGCATCTGAGACCATTAATATAATGGATTCTAGTAACTGGGTTTTTCAAAAGTGGAAATAAGTAACATGGGTCCCTTTTAAATCAGGGAGTTCAGAAGCTGAAGTGAAGGTCAGATTCAATCTCTAGGAAATGAATTTGGAAAGTCGTATAATCTCACTGAGCTTTCATTTTCTTTAAAATGTTTTTTAAAAATAGCAATTTCCAGTCTGATTTACTTGAGAGTTGTCAGGGTAAATATGAAATCACGTATGTGCAAATGCATTACAAACTATGCAGCGATAGTCACTCAGTCGTGTCCAGCTCTTTGCAACCTCATGGACTATAGCCTACCAGGCTCCTCTGTCCATGGAATTCTTCAGGCAATTATACCAGAATGGGTTGCTATTCCCTTCTCCAGGGGATCATCCCGACCCAGGGATCAAACCCAGGTCTCCTGCACAGAAGGCAGATTCTTTACCATCAGAGCCACCAGGGAACCATTACAAACTATAAGGCACTATTAACTTAAATACTATTATTCATATAATAATGTGTCTATGCATATAACTTAGGGTTGAAGAGACACTGAAATTTTTCTAATTTTACCTCATTTGCTAAATATTTACCATTAGTTGTGTTGTCCTCATTAGCCAAATAACAAAACATAGTTGATTAACCATCCAATTCACCTTGCAACACTGAAATTTAAAAGAAATCCTGAGAAATAAGCTCTTGGCCTTATCAGATGTTTAAGGCCAATTACTCATTACTGAAATGCCCCCATAGCTTCCCTGGTAGCTCAGTGGTAAAGAATCCAGCTGCCAATGTAGGAGACAAAGGTTCGATCCCTGATACAGGAAGATCCCACATGCCACAGAGCATCTAAGCCTATGTGCCACAACTTCTGAGCCTGTGCTCTAGAGCCCAGGAGCTGCAACTACTGAACCCATGTGCCACAGTTACCAAAGCCCACACACCCTAGAGCCTGTGCTCTGCAACAAGAGAAGCCACCCAATGAGAAGCCCGCACACCACAACCAGAGAGTAGCTCCAGCTCACCACAGCTAGAGAGGAGCCTGCGAACAACAAAGACCCACGGCAAAGAAAAATAAATAAATAAAATTATTTAAAAAAAGAAATGCCCCAAATATCCTGAGTATCTTTCACATCAAACACTAAGGGAGAAAAACCTCCATTGGAAGGTTATCTCATTACTTATAAAATACAAGGTATCCCATGTAAGCCATCTTGTTTTGTATCCTCCTGAGTTTTAATTTCAGATGATGCTTTGTAACCTTCAAATATGTTCGTATCACTCAGCCTCTTATTCTGTTCTCACGTGTCAGCCTCCCAATACTACACCTAAAGGACTTTGCTAGGAACTTTCTTCCCCCATGTTGATGCCCTCCATTGGGAGGCAGCATGTCTCAGGCTTCTGTTTCTTAGGGAAGAGATGGCCTAATTGCTTTTATTATTTGCTGCTGTTTAGTTGCTAAGTCGTGCCCAGCTCCTTACGACCCCATTGACTGCAGCACACCAGTCTCCCGTCCTTCAATATCTCCTGGAAATTGCTCAAACTCATGTCCATTGAGTTGGTGATATTTATCCTATTTTCCAACCTAAGGAAATGAACCACATTTTATGCTTTGGTTCTGGCACTACATAAATAACAGACTAATACTTTGTTCCCATCAGGTTTTTTTTTTTTTTTTCCCTAACCAGACCATTCAGTTTGTGACACAATCTCATAGACATTACAAAGATCTGGAGAAAGCACATTCTTCCTTACACTGACTTTGAATTTCTATTTCTTTTTTATTGGTGTATAATTTAAAAACAATAAAATGCACAGATCATAAGAGTGTTTAGAGTTTTGACAAGTTAATTCACCACATAACCAGCTGAAAAGTGATGCAACACCATGAGTATGAGAGAAATCCATCAGCAGCACTGATGACAAAATAGTCTACTGAGTTGTGACACAGCTTCCACCTGAATTAGCTTTTATGACACTCAGAATGGGTTTCCTGAGTCAATGAGATTCGAGTAAATTTGTAGAGAAAAGACTCTCGACACTGATTCTGTCCAAACCTGATGCTAATTCGGGGTTCAAACATCTTATAAATTTGTACACATCCGTAAATATTTTCTGATTATAAAAGTAACATGTTTATTTTTTTAAAAATCAGAAAATCTTTTAAAAAGTAAAATACAAAGAACTATTTTTTAAATTCAAAATTTGACCTCTTTGTAATGCAAAGAAAAACATTAACCATAATCCTAGCACCCAGTCAAAATCAATATAAGTTTTGTGTCTTACAATCTTCTTTTAAATAAACATTTTACAGATAGATAGACGTATGTGCATGTCCATGCGTGCTAAGTTGCTCAGTCATGTCTGACTCTTTGTGACCCCATGGACTGTAGCCCGCCAGGGTCCTCTGTCTGTGGGATTCCCAGGCAAGAATACCGGAGTGGGTTGTAATTTCCTTCTCCAAAGGATCTTCCTGACCCAGGGATTGAATACATATCTATTATATATTCAGATGAATTCTTTTTCTTTTTTTAATTTTATTTACTTTAATTGGAGGCTAATTACTTTACAATATTGTAGTGGTTTTGCCACACATCAACATAAATCAGCCATGGGTGTACATGTGTTCCCCATCCTGAGCCCCCCTCCCACCTACCTCCCCATCCCGTCCCTCTGGGTCATCCCAGTGCACCAGCACTGAGCACCCTGTCTCATGCATCAAACCTGTACTAGCAATCTGTTTCACATACGATAATAAACATGTTTCAGTGCTATTCTCTCAAATCGTCCCACCTTCTCCTTCTCCCACAGAGTCCAAAAGATTGTTCTATACATCTGTGTCTCTTTTGCTATCTCACATATAGGGTTATCGTTACTATCTTTCTAAATTCCATATATATGTGTTAGTATATTGTATTGGTGTTTTTCTTTCTGGCTTACTTCACTCTGTATAATAGGCTCCAGTTTCATCCATCTCATTAGAACTGATTCAAATGTATTCTTTTTAATGGCTGAGTAATATTCCATTGTATATATGTACCACAGCTTTCTTATCCATTCATCTGCTGGTGGACATCTAGGTTGCCTCCATGTCCTAGCTATTATAAACAGTGCTGCAATGAACATTGGGGTACAGATGTCTCTTTCAATTCTGGTTTCCTCAATGTGTATGCCCAACAGTGGGATTGCTGGGTCATGTTGCTGCTGCTGCTAAGTTGCTTCAGTCGTGTCCGACTCTGTGCGACCCCATAGACGGCAGCCCACCAGGCTCCACCGTCCCTGGGATTCTCCAGGCAAGAACACTGGAGTGGGTTGCCATTTCCTTCTCCAATGTATGAAAGTGAAAAGTGAAAATGAAGTCACTCAGTCGTGTCTGACTCTTAGCGATCCCATGGACTGCAGCCTACCAGGCTCCTCCGTCCATGGGATTTTCCAGGCAAGAGTACTGGAGTGGGGTGCCATTGCCTTCTCTGAGCAGTTCTATTTCCAGTTTTTTAAGGAATCTCCACACTGTTCTCCATAGTGGCTGTACTAGTTTGCATTCCCACCAACAGTGTAAGAAGCTTTCCTTCTCTCCACACCCTCTCCAGCATGTATTGTTTGTAGACTTTGGATAGCAGCCATTCTGACCAGTGTGAAATGGTACCTCATTGGGGTGTTAATTTGCATTTCTCTGATAATGAGTGATGTTGAGCATCTTTTCATGTGTTTGTTAGCCATCTGTATGTCTTCTTTGGAGAAATGTCTATTTAGTTCTTTGGCCCATTTTTTGATTGGATCGTTTATTTTTCTGGAATTGAGCTACAGGAGTTGCTTGTATATTTTTGAGATTAATTATGTGTCAGTTGCTTCATTTGCTGTTATTTTCTCCCATTCTGAAGGCTGTCTTTTCACCTTGCTTATAGTTTCCTTCGTTGTGCAAAAGCTTTTAAGTTTAATTAGGTCCCATTTGTTTATTTTTGCTTTTATTTCCACTACTCTGGGAGGTGGGTCATAGAGGATCCTGCTGTGATTTATGTCGGAGAGTGTTTTGCCTGTTTTCCTCTAGAAGTTCTGTAGTTTCTGGTCTTATGTTTAGATCTTTAATCCATTTTGAGTTTATTTTTGTGTATGGTGTTAGAAAGTGTTCTAGTTTCATTCTTTTACAAGTGATTGACCAGTTTTCCCAGCACCACTTGTTAAAGAGATTGTCTTTTCTCCATTGTATATTCTTGCCTCCTTTGTCAAAGATAAGGTGTCCATAGGTGCGTGGATTTATCCCTGGGCTTTCTATTTTGTTCCATTGATCTATATTTCTGTCTTTGTGCCAGTACCATGCTGTCTTGATGACTGTAGTTTTGTAGGATACCCTGAAGTCAGGCAGGTTGATTCCTCCAGTTCCATGTTTCTTTCTCAAGATTGCTTTGGCTATTCGAGGTTTTCTGTATTTCCATACAAATTGTGAAATTATTTGTTCTACTTCTGTGAAAAATACCGTTGGTAGCTTGATAGGGATTGCATTGCATCTATAGATTGCCTTGGGTAGTATATTCATTTTCACTATATTGATTCTTCCCATCCATGAACACGGTGTATTTCTCCATCTATTTGTGTTCTCTTTGATTTCCTTCATCAGTGTTTTATAGTTTTCTATATATAGGTCTTTTGTTTCTTTAGGGATATATATTCCTAAGTATTTTATTCTTTTCATTGCAATGGTGAATGGAATTGTTTCCTTAATTTCTCTTTCTGTTTTCTCATTGTTAGTGTATAGGAATGTAAGGGATTTCTGTGTGTTAATTTTATATCCTGCAACTTTACTGTATTCATAGATTAGTTCTAGTAATTTTCTGGTGGAGTCTTTAGGGTTTTTTATGTAGAGGATCGTGTCATCTGCAAACAGTGAGAGTTTTAATTCTTCTTTTTCAATCTGGGTTCCTGTTATTTCTTTTTCTGCTCTGATTGCTGTGGCCAAAGCTTCCAAAACTATGTTGAGTAGTAGTGGTAAGAGTGGGCACCCTTGTCTTGTTCCTGACTTTAGGAGAAATGCTTTCAATTTTTCACCATTGAGGGTAACGTTTGCTGTGGGTTTGTCATATATAGCTTTTATTATGTTGAGGTATGTTCCTTCTATTACTGCTTTCTGGAGGGTTTTATCATAAATAGATGTTGAATTTTGTCAAAGGCTTTCTCTGCATCTATTGAGACAATCATATGGTTTTTATCTTTCAATTTGTTAATATGGTGTATTACATTGATTGATTTGCAGATATTGAAGAATCCTTGCATCCCTGGGATAAGCCCACTTGGTCATGATGTATGATCTTTTTAACACGTTGTTGGATTCTGTTTGCTAGAATTTTGTTAAGGATTTTTGCATCTATGTTCATCAGTGATATTGGCCTGTAGTTTTCTTTTCTTTTCTTTTCTTTTCTTTTCTTTTTTTTTTTTTTTTTGTGGCATCTTTGTCAGGTTTTGGTATTAGGGTGATGGTGGCCTCATAGAATGAGTTTGGAAGTTTACCTTCCTCTGCAATTTTCTGGAAGAGTTTGAGTAGGATAGGTGTTAGCTCTTCTCTAAATTTTTGGTAGAATTCAGCTGTGAAGCCGTCTGGTCCTGGGCTTTTGTTTGCTGTAGTATTTCTGATTACAGTTTCAATTTCCGTGCTTGTGATGGGTCTGTTAAGATTTTCTATTTCTTCCTGGTTCAGTTTTGGACAGTTGTACTTTTCTAAGAATTTGTCCATTTCTTCCAAGTTGTCCATTTTATTGGCATATAGTTGCTTATAGTAGTCTCTTATGATTCTTTGTATTTCTGTGTTGTCTGTTGTGATCTCTCCATTTTCCTTTCTAATTTTATTGATTTGATTTTTCTCCCTTTGTTTCTTGATGAGTCTGACTAATGGTTTGTCAATTTTATTTATCCTCTCAAGGAACCAGCTTTTGGCTTTGTTGATTTTTTCTATGGTTTCTTTTGTCTCTTTTGCATTTATTTCTGCCCTAATTTTAAAGATTTATTTCCTTCTACTAACCCTGGGGTTCTTCATTTCATCCTTTTCTAGTTGCTTTAGGTGTAGAATTAGGTTATTTATTTGAATTTTTTCTTGTTTCTTGAGGTATGCCTATATTGCTATGAACCGTCCCCTTAGCACTGCTTTTACAGTGTCCCACAGGTTTTGGGTTGTTGTGTTTTCATTTTCATTCATTTCTATGCATATTTTGATTTCTTTTTTGATTTATTCTGTGATTTGTTGGTTATTCAGCAGCGTGTTGTTCGCCTCCATATGTTAGAATTTTTAATAGCTTTTCTCATGTAATTGAGATCTAATCTTACTGAATTGTGGTCAGAAAAGATGCTTGGAAGCATTTTAATTTTTTTTTTTTTTAATTTACCGAGGCTAGATTTGTGGCCCAGGATGTGATCTATCCTGGAGAAGGTTTCATGTGAACTTGAGAAAAAGGTAAAATTTATTGTTTGGGGGTGAAATGTCCTATAGATATCAATTAGGTCTAACTTGTCCATTGTATCATTTAAAGTTTGTGTTTCCTTGTTAATTTTCTGTTTAGTTGATCTATCCATAGGTGTGAGTGGGATATTAAAGTCTCCCACTATTATTGTGTTATTGTTAATTTCCCCTTTCATACTTGTTAGCATTTTCCTTACATATTGTGGTGCTCCTATGTTGGGTGCATATATATTTATAATTGTTATATCTTCTTCTTGGATTGATCCTTTGATCATTATGTAGTGTCCTTGTCTCTTTTCACAGCCTTTATTTTAAAGTCTATTTTATCTGATATAGTATCACTACTCCTGCTTTCTTTTGGTCTCTACTTGCGTGGAATATCTTTCTCCAGCCCTTCACTTTCAGTCTGTATGTGTCCTTTGTTTTGAGGTGGGTGGCTCAGAGGTTAAAGCGTCTGCCTGCAATGCGGGAGACTCGGGTTCGATCCCTGAGTTGGGAAGATCCCCTGGAGAAGGAAATGGCAACCCACTCCAGTATTCTTGCCTGGAGAATCCCATGGAGAGAGGAGCCTGGTAGGCTACAGTCCACGGGGTCGCAAAGAGTCGGACACGACTGAGCAACTTTACTACTTACTATAAGACAATATAGGGGTCTTGTTTTTGTATCCGTTCAGCCAGTCTTTGTCTTTTGGTTGGGGAATTCAACCCATTTATATTTAACATAATTATTGATAAGTATGATACCGTTGCCATTTACTATGTTGTTTTGGGTTCGAGTTTATACACCCTCTTTTTGTTTCATGTCTAGAGAAGATCCTTTAGCATTTATTGGAGAGTGGTTTGGTGGTGCTGAATTCTCTCAGCTTTTGCTTGTCTGTAAAACTTTTGATTTCTCCTTCATATCTGAATGAGATCTTTGCTGGGTACAGTAATCTGGGTTGTAGGTTTTTCTCTTTCATCACTTTAATTATGTCCTGCTATTCCCTCCTGATGGGAAGAGTTTCTATTGAAAGATTAGCTGTTATCCTTATGGGAATCCCCTTGTGGGTTATTTGTTGTTTTTCCCTTGCTGCTTTTAATATTTGTTCTTTGTGTCTGATCTTTGTTAATTTGATTAATATGTGTCTTGAGGCGTTTTACCTTGGGTTTATCCTGTTTGGGGCTCTCTGGGTTTCTTGGACTTGGGTGACTATTTCCTTCCCCATTTTAGGGAAGTTTTCAACTATTATCTCCTCAAGTATCTTCTTATGGTCTTTCTTTTTGTCTTCTTCTGGGACTCCTATGATTCGAATGTTGGGGCATTTAACATTGTCCCAGAGGTGTCTGAGGTTGTCCTCATTTCTTTTAATTCTTTTTTCCTCTCTGCTTCATTTATTTCTACAATTCTATCTTCTACCTCACTTATCCTATCTTCTGCCTCCATTATTCTACTGTTGGTTCCCTCCAAAGTGTTTTTGATCTCATTTATTGCATTATTCATTATATATTGACTCTTTTTTATTTCTTATAGGTCCTTGTTAAACATTTCTTGCATCTTCTCAATCCTTGTCTCCAGGCTACTTATCTGTAACTCCATTTTGTTTTCAAGACTTTGGATCATTTTTACTATCATTATTCTGAATTATTTTTCAGGTAGACTCGCTATCTCCTCCTCTTTTGTATGATTTGGTGGGCATTTATCCTGTTCCTTTACCTGCTGAGTATTTCTCTGCCTTTTCATTTTGTTTATATTGCTGTGTTTGGGGTGGCCTTTCGGTGTTCTGGCAGTTTGTGGTTCCTCTTTATTGTGGAGGTTCCTCACTGTCGGTGGGGTTGGACGGGTGGCTTGTCAAAGTTTCCTGGTTAGGGAAGCTTGTGTCGGTGTTCTGGTGGGTGGAGCTGGATTTCTTCTTTCTGGAATGCAATGAAGTGTCCAGTAGTGAGTTTTGAGCTGTCTATGGGTTTGTTGTGACTTTGGGCAGCCTGTGTACTGTAGGTCAGGGCTATGTTCCTGCATTGCTGGAGAATTTGCATGGTATGTCTTGCTCTGGAACTTGTTTGCTCTTGGGTGGTGCTTGGTTTCAGTGTAGGTATGGAGTCTTTTGGATGAGCTCTTACTGATTAATGTTCCCTGGAGTCAGGAGTTCTCTGGTGTTCTCAGGTTTGGGACTTAAGACTCCTGCCTCTGGTTTTCAGTCTTATTCTTACACTAGCCTCAAGACTTCTCCATCTATACAACACTGATGATAAAACATCTAGGTTAATGATGAAAAGTTTCTCCACAGTGAGGGATACCCAGAGAGGCTGACAGAGTTACACGGAGAAGAGAAGAGGGAGGGGGAAAATAGAGGTGACCAGGAGGAGAAGAGGGGGAATCAAATGGGGAGAGAGCAAGCTAGCCAGTAATCAATTCCCTATGTGCTCTCCACAGTCTGGACCCCTCAGAGATGTTCATGGAGTTACACAGAGAAGAGAAGAGTGAGGAAGGAGACAGGTGACCAGGAGGAGAAAAGGGGGAATCAAAAGGAGAGAGACAGATCCAGTCAGTAACCAGTTCCCTAAGTGTTCTCCACAGCCTGGAACACACAAAGACATTCAGAGTTGGGTAGAGAAGAGAAGGGGGATGGAGGAGATAGAGGCGACCTGGTGGAGAAAAAGGAGAATCAAAAGAGGGAGAGAGCAATCAAGCCAGTAATCACACTCCCAGGTAAAAATGGGTACTGAATGTTGGGTTCTTAAAGATATAAAATTTGATAACAAACACCAAAAAGCAAAGATTAAAAATCTAGAGTAGAGGTTAGACTCTCAAAAATACAATATTAAAAAAACAAAACAAAGTCACAAAAATTATAAAATATATATATGAAATTTGCTTTAAAAATAAGGTCTTTTTGGCAAAATAATAGTAGGTTATAACATGAAAATTAAAGGAGTAATAGAGGACTTAAAAATAAAAATATATATATTAAAAAAAATTTTTTAATGATAATAGTAAAAATATATCTAGGAATTTTTCTGGAGCTGTTGCAGACAGTGTGGGGTCAGTTCAGTTTCAGATAGTTCCTTGACCTGGCTTATACTTCTCAAGATCTCTAGGCCTCTTCCAATGTAGTCGGTGCTAACTACAGGGTTTTAAACTGTTGCACCTGTCACTTTCAAAGCGGTTCCCTCTGTTCATTTTAGCTTCATCTGTTTGCTGGTCTCTTCAGTGTCTAATTTCTGCCCTGACACAAGGGGGCGAAAGTGGTCACTTATTTAGGCTCACTTATTCAGTCCTGCTATGGGGAGGGAGGAACACTGCAAACAAATATCAGTGGCATGTGTGGTGAGTGCTCTCAGTGTCTTGGCTGCACTGGGCTTGGCCCCACTCATGGCTTGTGTGCTTTCATGGTCTACACTTCTCAGGCTCTAGGTTGTTCTGCCAGGGAACTGTCTGAGGTGGGCCCTGGGTTGCATGCACTTCCCAGGTCTAAGCCGCTCAGGTTCAGGTTCTCGGGTACTCCACAAAGGCACAGACTCGGTTGGGCTTGCGTTTTCTGCCCTTCCCAGGTCCAAGTAGCACAGGCGACCAGGTGCTTGGTGAGCGCTGTCTCCCCCAGGTAGGGATGCGTCTTATCACCTCCCCCATCCCAGCTGCTCCGTTTTCTGGATGCGCAGTGGGCACGCCTTTTCAAGTGTGCTGTGTGTATCTTCTGAGGAGCTGATCTCTGGCTGTGACCCTCCCGGCGGATGTCAACCATCCAGAATCCCAAGACGTCTTGGTTAGCAATGGTGCCTGCTTGCAGTGTGGTAGAGGATGTCTCTCTGGGGCCGAGATTGCCCCTTTCTGGCTCTGGCTGCCCCCCGCCTGCCTGTCTCTGGCGGGGATGGGCCAGCCCACAGCCAGCTAGCTCTCCTCTGGTATTCCCTCAGTCCTTTGTTCTGTGACCAGGCCTGGCAGTGCCTTAGGTTAGGGCTTTTCACGGGGTAGTTCTCTCTCTCTCTCTCTCTCTCTCTCTCTCTCTCTCTCTCTCTTTCCCTCTCTCTCTCTGGCTATCCCACAGTTTGGGTTGCTATCTAACATTAGTTCCCTCAGATTGCCCTCAGGGCATACGGGCCCATTCCTTACCCTAAACAATGCAGCCTGCACCTCCCTATTCAGCCCCCGCTTGCTGGTGGCATCTGTGAGCACTGGGAGGTGCCGTTAGGCATCTGTGGGTTTTATTTATTTATTTATTTATTTATTTATTTATTTATTTATCCTCCTGGTTATGTTGCCCTCTGAGATTCCAAAATTCCCTACAGACCCGCCAGTGAAAGTATTTCTTGTTTGGAAACTTCTCTTTTAAGACTCCCTTCCTGGGACGGATCTCCATCCCTACCTCTTTTGTCACTCTTTATCTTTTATATTTTGTCTACCTCCTTTTGAAGACAATAGACTGCCTTTCTGGGTGCCTGATGTCCTCTGCCAGTATTCAGAAGTTGTTTTGTGAAATTTGCTCAGCGTTCAAATGTTCTTTTGACGAATTAATGGGGGAGAAAGTGGTCTCCCCATCCTATTCCTCCGCCATCTTAGGACTGCCTTACAGGTGGATTCTTTACCACTGCACCACCTGGCAAGTTCCAGACAGATGTATATGTACTTTCCTTAAAAATGAGATCTTCCTATGTCTATGCATACTTTTTTATGTTCTTAGGTGAAATAAGGCATTTCTGACTCAAAGCTCAGCATCCACCGTCCAGCCAATATGTCTTTCTTTGCAAAGAGTCTGTTCCGTGAAGAAACCAGGCTTGCACTCAATCTCAAGGTCACCTATACCTAGCCCTGGACCCAGCCTCAGGCACAGTCTATAGCTGAACCCTGTCCAGCATCTTATAAACTGTCTGAGAAACTGACAGGAACATTCTGAATGTCGAATTCAAGACCTGTAAACCATCACAGGAAATTGAGTCATCAGTATGCATAAGTCTCTGTCTTCTGTCCAATTACTGAGCTCCCTGTGCGAACAAATGCTTCTCAACAGTTCCTGGCATTAGATGCCTGTCACTGGTGCCATAATAGCCTGCCTGTGAAGATCAGCATGGAGTTCTGCAAGTATTTCTAATCCTGTCATCAAAACTCAGTGTGATTCTGAGGCTGTGCCTTGAGAAATTCGATTTCTAATACAAAACAGCTACAGCATAAACCAGCAAGATGAATTTCTATGGGCAAATGTATTCAAGGTCATTATTTCATCTGTATCTTTGGTTAATGTTTCCACAAACCTTCAAACTCCTTGTTTCCAATTTTCTCCACCTTCACTATGAGATGCTTTTTTGTACTCTTGCAAAGAAACATTAGCTTTTTAACCTTCAAGCAGCAATCTCCTCCCCCAAATACACATTCCCAACTCTTGGGTAAAGCATACACCCCAAGAAAAATGAAGTAACAAGATATTGTCTCCAGGCAATATATAAGCTAGGGTCTGTGTTGACAAAGGGTGGGGATGGAGAAGAGGAAAAAAAAGAAGAAATTGATTTCGAGTGAATTCAGCAAAAGAAAGTCCTGTGATTCAGCAAAAGAAAGCAATAGCTGATTTTGTTTAGCTCACAGACACACATATAACTGCAGCTGGGAAAAGACTGCTCTATGATCTCAGCCTTCTCAGCCTGCCAGAAGTCAGGAACATTCCTCATAAGCTATTCTTTCTATCTTTTTCCGAAAGCAGCTCCAAGGAAAGAGCCCATGCTCTCTAAAAGAAGCTACCTATGAAGAAAAATGGGAACAATTAAGCCCTAAATCTGTACAAGAAACTTGAACAGCTGAGACTCTAAAACGAAAATGGAGATAATGCTAATGATTATGTTTTATAGCCTCAGTCTGCCTTATGTCTGGAAGAGTTCCAAAGCCCTCAGCAGGTTGTCACATTGATAGAAGGGGCCCCTGCTGAGACGCAGCTGTTTCTGGGGAAGCCAGCATCTGGACAACAGCTGCATACCAATCCTGAACAGGAAGGCGAGAGAAGCCGCCCTCAAGGGCACCCCTTCCACCTGGAGCCTCCCTCTGTGGCTCCTCATATTCAGACAGGCTGAGGCATCACATTTGCTAACTCATGGAAATGCAGTAAAACCTTAACCATCTGTAAACTCTGTGGCAGAAGCCAGTAGGGACAGACAGGCATTCTAGTTAGCCGAAGGGTTTTGACACCTTGAAGCACCAACTTTTGTTTAATCATTACAGAGGAAAACTTTTCTAAAAGGTATCCCTGGACACCCTTTTTCAATTCAAATTAACCAAATGTTCCTAATGTCACACCTTCAATTCATCCAGTATACACTAGCATGAACAGATTTACAGTGTATCAGTGGGCTTTTGTTACAGTTGTTGCTCAGTCCATAAGTCATGTCTGACTCTTTGTAACCCCATGGACTGCAGCACACCAGGTTCCTCTGTCCTCCACTATTTCCCAGAGTTCACTCGAACTCATGTCCATTGAGTCAGTGATGCCATCAAACTATCTCATCTGCTGTTGACCGCTTCTTCTCCTGCTGTCAATCTTTCCCAGAATCAGCGTCTTTTCCAATGAGTCAGTTCTTCACATTGGGTAGTCAGAGAATTGGAGCTTTAGCTTCAGCATCAGTCTTTCCAATGAATATTCAGGGCTGATCTCCTTCAGAATGGACTGGTTGGATCTCCTTGCAGTCCAAGGGACTCTCAAGAGTCTTCTCCAGGACCACAGTTCAAAAGCATCAATTCTTTGGTGCTCAGCCTTCTTTATGGTCCTGCTCCCACATCTGTACATGTTACAGAGAGGTTTCCAAAGCACCTTCTATGTATACTGTGGTGCACATGCTTGTACACACACATGCACACCCTTACCTATTTAGGCTTTAGGAGAAAGAGGCTTTAGTAAAGGAGGGAGAGAGAGAAATGACAGTGTAACAAGACTTTACAGACAAGGTTTACAGACAGACTAGCTCCACTCTTTCAATAACTAGCAGTTTGACCTTGAATGAGCCACGTCAAGTTCCTGCACTAAAATAAGGGAGGATCGATCACTAGATGTTCTTTAAGGTCTGATCAAATTTTAATCCTGGTGATTCTTTAAGAATTCTATTACTCCAAATTCCTTTGTTCCTTCTCCCTCCTTCTCTTTATGTTCTTTCTCTTTATTTTCTCCTCCCTCTTTCCTTTTGTCAGTCAGTCCCTCTCTAGCTATCTATCTGTCTGTCTATCTCTCCTCTGAGTTGTTCATTATTCGATGTGTTAAAGCAAATGAGTCAAGTAAGTCTGAAATATAAGGCAGCCCAGTGAACCCCCAGGTATAGAATCTATGCCTGGCAATGAGCTTCACATCTTCAATTAAATGGCATGATACCTGCCCTCAGGGATCTTAAAGCTTGTCATAACATTGTTATAACATCTTTTAATGATCACATTTCCTCTGTTTCCCCTCTAATATTTGGGAATTACATGTGTTGGGAAAATAGGAAGGAGAGAGATCACCATGGGCCAAAATAACCTGAGAAGACTTCTTGGAGGCAGTATATGAGATACATAAGATTTGGATTGGAAGAAAAGGGTAAGGAAGATACACTGATTGGGGCTGCAATGTGCAAGATAAAGCCATGAGGCTTAGAGTGTACCTGGTCTGAAAAAAGCATAGGGAGATTCAGAGCAGGAATCACACACTTGGATCCCCACAAACACTACAGTCAAGAGTAGTGTTGTAGTTGCTCAGTTGTGTCTGACTCTTTTGCAACCTCATGGACTGTAGCCTGCCAGGCTCCTCTGTCCATTGCATTTCCCGGGCAAGAATACTGGAGTTGGTTGCCCCTTCTCCAGGGGATCTTACTGACCCAGGGATCCAACCCTTGTCTCTTGCATTGGCAGGTGGATTCTTTATCACTGAGCCAGCTGGGAAGCCCCAAGAGTAGTGTAGACTATATTAAACTTGAGAGCCTGAACCCAGCCTCAGGACTTCAACTGAAATTGTACAAAATACTTATTGAGCAAAACAGATAGGTCTCCAGGCAAAACAGGCTCATAGGACCACAGTCTGTGACCTGACATAATTATTTAAATGGCTTGCTATTTTTTTTTTAAGGAACTAAAGGCAATCAAAATTACATGGCCTTCATAAAAAAAGTCCATTTAAGGTCTTGATGAATAAAATGTGACAAGGTTAACTTTAACCCTTTTATGCTATCTATCTCCTGGAGAATTTTCCATTGTCCTTGTACAATAACGTGAGTTATCACATGGAGATTTTTTTTTTTTTTGGTTTATCTATAAATAGCTCCTTCACCCTTAACCCAGGAAGGACAACCTAGTTTGATTATTTAAGCATGTCTCCAACTGTGAAAAAATTACTTCTAGGAAGTCCTAACTGCCACACCAACACTGCTGTCAGTCTGAGATGCATATGTTGGGCAAATATTACAATAGAGAAGGTTGCTGGGCTGAGGCTTTTTCTGATTCAGCAGAAGAAGGAAAAATGAGAAGAAAAAAAAAAAAAACTGACACCATACAGCTAAGAAGAAATCTTGGCAACTACTGCTGAGGGTAATTACCCATATCAGAAGACAGAAGGGTTCCTGTTTTTTCTTCAGAGGGTCCCCAGGATTCAGGAAGGGCCAAGAGAGAAACCAAACTATATTGCAAAGATCCATATTGTGCTTCTCAGGTGGCGTTAGTGGTAAAGAATCTGCCTGCCACTGCAGGAGACGTAAAAGATATGAGTTTGATCCCTGGGTCAGGAAGATCCTCTAGAGGAGGAATTGGCAACCCACTCCAGTATTCTTGCCTGGGAAATCCCATGGACAGAGGAGCCAGGCAGGCTACAGTTCATGGGGTGGCAAAGAATCAGACACAACTGAGCACACATACATACATAATGTTGATAAACTAGGTTTCCAGTTAGAGGTGTCTCTAGCTGTGAATTTAATTATACCCTCCCTGAGAAATCTGGTCTAAGAAAGAGGAAGCTTTCACCATCAGAATTTCAAGATTCCCATTCTAGAGTGAAGTTATAAGAACTGGAAGTGAGGAATGGTAGGCTGTAAGGACTGAGTATTTCCAGTTATGTTGGTGAGGCCAGAGAATCTCCTGAGACTTAGTTGTAGCCCACTGGCAGCCCTCTGGTGGCTGCA
Organism: Bos indicus; assembly: GCF_029378745.1. NCBI lineage: Eukaryota > Metazoa > Chordata > Mammalia > Artiodactyla > Bovidae > Bos > Bos indicus. The sequence continues at coordinate 71,085,866 of NC_091767.1, read as the reverse complement.
TATCCTGAGCCATGTATGACTACACAAAATTCCAACAGACCAAGCTCAAGGCTAGATCCACCACTGTGAAGGGCTTGTAACTAATAACAAACATGGGTTTGTAGAAACCTTGGATTGGATTGTGCATTTAGATCAGCCTTGAGAAACCAGGCATCTGACCACTGAGGTACCATCTGAGACTGCCTTTGCACACAAGATCAGTCCCCTTCTTCATCTCTTAGGGATCTGTTGTCAGCAGCCTCCAGATCGACAACTCTCTGGAGCCTGCCCCAAAATAAAAAATAAACTAAAACTTGAATTTACTGGTAGTACAGGGAACTCTTCTCAGTACTCTGTGCTGACCTAAATGGGAAGGAACTCTAAAGAAGAGGGGATATATGTATACATATAGCTGATTCACTTCGCTGTACAGCAGAAACCAATACAACATTATAAAGTAACTATACTTCAATAAAAGTTAATATTAAAAAATAGTAAATAAACTGAAACTGAGAATACACAGTTAACCCAGCATGAAGTTAACCTCCTTTCAGAGAGACTGGCTTCTCTGCATCCAGCAGAGAAGAGAAATCCCTTATAAATACAGTAATGCAGCTCATGCAGGTCTTAATTGGCTCATCCTGAAGCTACATTCAAATTTCCTCTCCCACAGTTTGGGAGCTGAGAGCTCAGACTCTAGAGTCCCATGCTGCTGCTGCTCCTGCTAAGTCGCTTCAGTTGTGTCCGACTCTGTGCGACCCCACAGACAGCAGCCCACCAGGCTCCCCCGTCCGTGGGATTCTCCAGGCAAGAACACTGGAGTGGGTTGCCATTTCCTTCTTCACTAGAGTCCCATAGCCAGGAGTAAAATCTTGTCCTGCTGCTGGCTAAACTGTAATAGCACCGTTCACTTCTGCCTCAGTTTCACCACTGCAAAAAAGATATCATCCTAGTATCTCCTCGTAGAGCTGTTGTGAGAGTAAACTGGGCCCAGTTATACGAAGTACTCAGAAGAGGGCGTGGCATATAAGATGCTCAGCAACCACTGGGTATGCTTACTGGGTTGGCGAAAATGTTCCTTCTGATTTTTCCGTAAGAGGTTATGGAAAAATCCAAACAAACTCCTTAGCCAACAAAATACTTTCATCATCTTTCAGAGAACTGTCCAGACTTATTCAGTGGAAGAGATTGTCCCCCCACCCCCTACACTCACATTGTCCCACAAAACTGATTATAACCCAAACACTGTTCTCTCCAGCACTTCATCTTAATATGGCCACATGCTACTTCTCCTCTGCCCATTTTTGCCAAGCCTCCCTCCCCTTTCAGATCTTTCTGCCATGCCCTCTCAAATCCCTCTTCTGTGGGATCATTTATCTCCCAAACCCACATCTGCCATCATTTTGGTTGATTTAAGTATCTCTTGTCAAATCTAGGATTGTAAACTGACATGCCAACAAGAGCAAGGCAGAGTGTGACTGAACAAAGCAGACCAATGGGATGGTGTAAATGAGACAGCAAGTAGCAATAAGGGCTCTGTTAACTGAGTGTGGCAGGGAGAGTGGTAAACAGGAGTGAACACCTTTGGAGGACAGCAGCCCATCTCAGCACCAGCAGGATGTGCCACATGAGAATGCAAGTTTCTGGATAAGATAGAAATCCAGGACTTTTACATTGACAACCATTTCATTTTTTTAAGGAAAAAAAAAAAGCAGAATTCAGGCCAGATAAAGTAAGTCCATGGGCCAGATCCTGTTGATGGTAGCCTGGTTGAAAACAAGGGTCTGGTTCCAGTCTCCCTGGCAGCATCCCTTCTTCCTGATTTCTGCATTATCCCTATAGTTGTCCTCTATGTCTCTCTTTTAACATCATTTTCATCCAGTTAATGCTTACACACCCTCTGAATCTCATTTGAAACTCCCCACCCCCAGCTTCTCATTTCCTAGGGTATTACGATTTTCTAAATTTTGATTTCTTGTCGACTTAACTGAAGTTTTCTCTAGGCTGTAACAGGATAAAAACAGGCACCTTGTTTGTCTTATTCACCCCGACTTTCCCCAACTCAGCAGATTGTCTGGTGCATTGAAGACACTCAATATGAAATTCTAAAATAAACCAGAAAAGAACTCATCAGTCCCTGATTTGCACTCTAACCTCAGTCCTGAATTCCATATGAACATTTCCTAAGGGCCACTGACCATCATCATCTAGATAGACTCTCAGCAGCTAAAACTTGTATCTGTCCTGTGGGGCTCAGATGGTAAAAAATATGCCTGGAATGCAGGAGACCCAGATTCAATCCCTGGGTTGGGAAGATCCACTGGAGAAGGGAATGGCAATCCACTCCCACTCCAGTATTCTTGCCTGGAGAACTCCATGGACACAGGAGCCTGCTGGGTTACAGTCCATGAGACTGCAAAATGGTCCAACACAACCTAGCAACTAAACAGCAACTGCATAGCGCAGGGAACACTACTCCAGTCCTGTGGTGACCTAAATGGGAAGGAAATTCAAAAAGGAGGGGACATATGCACACACATAGATGATTCACTTTAGTTCGTTGGTTAGTTAGTTTAGTCACTCAGTCGTGTCCGACTCTTTGCAATCCCACAGACTGCAGCACACCAGGCTTCCCTGTCCATCACCAACTCCCGGAGCTTGCTCAAACTTACGTCCATTGAGTCGGTGATGCCATCCAACCATCTCATCCTCTGTCATCCCCTTCTTCTCCTGCCTTCAATCTTTCCTATCATCTGGGGGTTTTCAACTAAGTCAGCTCTTCCCATCAGGTGGCCAAAGTACTGGAGTTTCAACTTCAACATCAGTCCTTCCAATGAACAGCCAGGATTGATCTCCTTTAGGATGGATTGGTTGGATCTCCTTGCAGTCCAAGGGACTCTCAAGTATTCTCCAGCACCACAGTTCAAAAGCATCAATTCTTCGGTGCTCAGCTTTCTTTATTGTCCAACTCTCACATCCATATATGACTACTGGGAAAACCATAGCCTTGACTAGATGGACTTTTGTTGGCAAAGTAATGTCTCTGCTTTTTAATATGCTGTCTAGGTTAGTCATATCTTTTCTTTCAAGGAGTAAGCATCTTTTAATTTCATGGCTGCAATCACCATCTGCAGTGATTTTGGAGCCAAAAAAATAAAGTCAGCCACTGTTTCCCCATCAATTAGACATGAAGTGATGGGACTGGATGCCATGATCTTAGTTTTCTGAATGTTGAGTTTTAAGCCAACTTTTTCACTCTCCTCTTTCACTTTCATCAAGAGGCTCTTTAGTTCTTCTTCACTTTCTGCCATAAGGGTGGTGTCATCTGCATATCTGAGGTTATTGATATTTCTCCCGGCAATCTTGATTCCAGCTTGTGCTTCCTCCAGCCCAGTGTTTCTCATGATGTACTCTGCATATAAGTTAAATAAGTAGGGTGACAATGTACAGCCTTGATGCACTCCTTTCCCTATTCGGAACCAGTCTGTTGTTCCATGTCCAGTTCTAACTGTCCATCACCAACTCACAGTCAAAGGCTTTGGCATAGTCAATAAAGCAGAAATAGATGTTTTTCTGGAACTCTCTTGCTGTTTCCATGATCCAGCAGATGTTGGCAATTTGATCTCTGGTTTCTCTGCCTTTTTTAAAACCAGCTTGAACATCTGGAAGTTCATGGTTGAGGTATTGTTGAAGACTGGCTTGGAGAATTTTGAGCATTACTTTATACCCCACATCCAAGGTCAGAAGTGGTGGCTGCACTTCGCTGGACCAACTGTGAAGAGATACCCCACGTCCAAGGTCAGAGAAACCCCAGTAACACAGTAGGTGCTGGAGTGGCTGTGAGGAGATACCCCACATTGAAGGGCAAAGGAGAAGCCCCAGCAAGATGGTAGGAGGGGCAAATTCACGTGTAGAAACAAACCCATTCCTGCTAGAGACGCTTAGAGGGCTCAAACAAATCTTGTGAGCACCAGGACCCAGCAGAGGCATGGGTTGGTGGTGACCTGCTGCTGGGCTGGGGGCACTGAGTGTAGCAGTACATGCATGAGATCTTTTGAAGGAGGTCACCATTATCTTCATTATCTTCACCATAGTTTGGCCCCAGGTAAATAGCAGGGAAGGAACACAGTTCCAGTCATCAACAGAAAATTGGATTAAAGATTTGCTGACTATGACCCTGCCCATCAGAACAAGACCCAGTTTCCCCCTCAGCCAGTCTCACAGGGCTCATGTCTGACTCTTTACAATCTCATGGACTGTAGCCTACCAGGCTCCTCCATCCATGGAATTTTCCAGACAAGAGTACTGGCATTTCCTTCTCCAAGGGATCTTCCCGACCCAGGGATCAAACCCAGGTCTCCCGCATTGCAGGCAGACACTTTACCATTTGAGCTACCAGGGAAGCCCTATGATTCACTTTGCTGTATAGCAAAAATTAACACAACATTATAAAGCAACTATACACCAATAATTTTTTTTTAATGAATTCATTATCATCTGTCCTACCCCATCCCTTCCTTCACTTCCCAACTAACTCCTCCTCTGAAATACCCTGGTTCTATTAATGGCTGATCTTTTCAAGTCACCAGGGCTTACAAACTCAGGTTTCTCTTGGACTCACCTCTGTACTTCCTTGCACCCCCAGTCTAGTTGGTTGTCAACTTCTGTTTATGATAATCCTGTCAACACCCTTTGCCCAGTCCCCCTCTCTCCATCTTCATTGCCATTTTCCTACTTTTCACCCTCCTTATCCTTTTGCTGCTTTTCTAACTGATTTCTCTGGCTCCGTTTTTTTCCTCTCTGATGCACCAGCCAGATTTCTAGGCAATTTTTTTTTTTCAAATAGGTCATTCTCCTAATCAAAAACTTTAATAGTTTTCCATCAGTAATGGAAAAAACCCAAGTGTCTTAGAATAATGCAATCTGGCCTGAATTTTTCAGTCTTGCAACCCACTGCCATTTTTTGTAAATCCCAAGCTCCCACAGCAAACACTACTGGTATAATATTGTGGCTTGGTGGCACTTACTCTTGTTATCCAATGCACCTTAAAGTCTGCCTCCCAAAATTTAGTGACTTAAAAAACTATTTTTGTTTGATCATGATTCTGTGGGTCCAGCTTCCCTGGTCGCTCAGATGGTAAAGAATCTACCTGCAATTCAGGAGACCCAGGTTTGATCCCTGGCTTGGGAAGATCCCTGGAGAAGGGAATAGGTACATTTATGGGCTTCCCTGGTAGCTCAGATGGTAAAGAATCTGCCTGAAATGCAGGAGAGCCGGATTCTATCTCTGGGTCAGGAAGAAATGGAATTGGGTTTTAGGAAAATAAATTGGGGACAGAAATACAACTAATTCATCAAAGGTACACACTTAATCCATGTCCCTCCTCCCACAAATGACCTCTATTAACCAAAATTTCACTTCAGATAGTAACTTCTCTAACCCAATTCATTAATACCTGGGATAGAAATGAACCAAATTCTTCCTATCTACCACTCATCCAAACCTCACTACTCTTCAGTACCCAAATGAGTCCCCTCTCATCCATCACGTCCTCCCAATCACCACAATTCTTCCCTTTCTTCGGACACATGCAGTACATGTCTTCTTCTCACAGTAGGGTATAACCATTTAGCTTTTCTGTCTTGTGTTTAGCAAAATTAGAAGGGAAAAAAAGATCTGGAATGGCAATGAAATACCAAAGCAAATTATTTTACTTTCAGGTGGGATCATGAAGCCTGGATATGAGGTCACATCAGAATCAAAGGGCAGAGCTGATCTCCAAGCTCCTTCTCTGATGCTCCGTCCCCATCAGAGCACCTGTGTCCATTGGTCTCGTTTGTCTTTTTGTTGTGTTCATTTGGCGTTAAGTCGTGTCCAACTATTTGTGACCTCATGGACGGTTTGTTTTTCAGGGAAGGTGAAAAAAAAATCCCTTCAAGAGTTAAAATGTGCTGTCTCTTTTAGTTTCTGACAAGGCACCTAGCAGGGTAGACAATCAGAGCTTAATATGTATTCTAAGGTTCTTCCCTGACAGCTCAGTTGGTAAAGAATCTACCTGCAATGCAGGAGACCCCAGTTTGATTCCTGGATGGGGAAGATCTGCTGGAGAAGGGATACACTACCCACTCCAGTATTCTTGGGCTTTCCTGGTGACTCAGCTGGTAAAGAATCTGCCTGCAATGCCGGAGACCTGGGTTCAATCCCTGGGTTGGGAAGATCCCCTGTAGAAGGAAAAGGCTGCCCACTCCAGTATTCTGGCCTGGAGAATTCCATGGGCTATTCCATGGGGTCTCAAAGAGCTGGACACAAGTGAGCGACTTTCACTCCCTTCAAGAGTTAAAATGTGCTGTCTCTTCTAGTTAAAATGTGCTAGAGCACCTAGCAGGGTAAACAATGAGAGCTTAATATGTATTCTGTGATTTAGGAGCTGAGGGATACATGTTTCTTCATATGTATCCAGCTATATAAAATTGGTTAAAGAGAGTGGTGCCAGAGTTAAACCATGTTGCTAGCATTCTCCCAGACAGTTAAGGGAGAATAGAGATTCCTGAGAATTGAATAAAACAGAATCTAAGCAGCAAAATGGTTTGTGAGCAGACATACCACATACCCCTAAGACGAGAAATGCGTGTGTGTGTGTGTGTGTATGTGTGTGTGCTCACTCAGTTGTGTCTGACACTTTGTGACCCCATCGACTGGAGTCCACCAGGCTCCTCTGTCCATGAAGTTTCCAGGCAAGATTACTGGAATGGATTGCCATTTCCTCTTCCACGGGATCTTCCCAACCCAGGGATCAAAACTGTGTCTCTTGCATCTTCTGCATTGGCAGGTGGATTCTTCACCACAGCACTACTTGGGAAGCCTTCATGCTACACTTGATTTTATCACAGGGAAAAGGAGCAGCAACACTCCTGTGGAGTCCATGGTAGGGGCCATGAGGGTAGTCACCAAGACGTGGCTATGATACGGAGAACAGGCCTGTGGTTGCCAAGGTGGGGGAAGGATGGATTGGAAATTTGGGATTAGTAGATGGAAACTATTATATATAGAATGGATAAACAACAAGGTCCTACTGTTTACCACAAGGAACTATGTTCAATATCCTGTAAAAAACCATAAGAGAAAGAAATATGAAAAATTATATATATATATATATTATATATATATAACTGAATCACTATTTTGTACAGTGGAAATTAACATGATATTATAAATCAACTGTACTTCAATAAAATAATTTTTTTTAAAAAAGGAGATGGGATGGAAACACAAACCAACACACCATTACTCTAATAAATCTAGGGGAAATTATTTTTTAATGGCTATGCCTAGCAGACCAGGAGTCCGCAGGTAAAGACTTCATGGAGCATTACAGCAACAATGGGGCAAACCCTCAGAAGTATCTGGGGGACATTTAGCGATTCATGGGGTCGCAAAGAGTCGGACACGACTGAGCGACTGAACTGAACCGAACTGAACTGGGTAAGATTGGGACATGCGGGAAGAGCTAACTTCCCACAACAATGCCATGAGTGTTTGTTGAATTATAACTTGTTACAAAAGGTTTAATTACATTCTAGATGTAGGCTCATGACCATGATTCACCTTTTCCCTCCTTGACTGTCAGTAGTAAATAGGGATTTCTTTTTTTCTAAAACAGAGCCTAAAATAATAACAATCTATTTAAATACTAATTTAAAGAAATTAAATTTATATGCTAAAGGCCAAAATGAACAAAATAACAAAAAACAATTAAGTTACTGCAAGTTTAGTTGCTTGAAGTTCAGCTGGGTCCTTTTGAGACTTGTCTTTAAACATATTAAAGATAGGTCTAGAGTAATCTTTATGCTAGGGCTTGTTTAGCCATACTGTTACTCCATGATCCTCTGGATTCCCTATGAATGTCCCAGAAATTCAACAAGTTCTCTCCATTCTGGATGATGGGAATTCAGATGTCTCCACCCAATGTTATTTCTGAAAATTGTTTAATCTACAGTTTCCTTATTGGTTTTATTTGGACTTCATGAGTATTTTAGAAATGCATAATATAGTGTTCAACAATTAATTCATGGGGACCCTATTCATATTTGTACGAGTTTTTTGTTAGATAACACTCTTTTCTCTGCTACTCTGAGCCACAAATTTCAGCCTCCTCAGGTTCCTCCAAACTCCAAAGTCTATCCCCTCAATTCAGCCAGACTACCCTGTTCTCCTTGGGTTTTTCCCTCCCTACATCATGATCTAGAAAGTACTTCCAAGTAAAACTCAGGTTGATTGTAAGGCTAAGCCTGTTTGCTTCCCTTCTCTTAGGGATCACATGCTTGCAATGCCTATTGTCCAGTGTCTAACAGAAACTGTTCTGCATAGTAAATAGGGATTTCAAATCATTTATCCATTGTGTGCTAAGTTGCTGCAGTCATGTCCAACTCTTTGCAACCCCATGGACTCCTCTGTTCATGGGATTCCCCAGGCAAGATTAGTGGAGTTGTTTGCCATTTCCTTCTCCAATTTATCCAATACTGGGACTGCTAGTCAGTTTGTACCCACTGGTACTACAGGACCAACTCTTTCAGCCAGAACCTGTTTTGATTGGCCAATTACTTATGGTTATAAGCTAATGAATTTAACCCATCCTCCAGACATCTACCATATTAGGTATTTGTGCTCTTTGCTTATTCTATGTGATAGAAAACCCATTGAAGGAATAGTATAAAATAACACAGCATCTTCAAGAGTTCAATAAATTGTTAATTCTTCAAGGGATTATCAACACTTCTTTGTTTAGTTGAGACACTACCGTCAACAATAGACAGACCTGAGTTCAAATCTCCACTCTGACATTAAGTATTCTATGACTATGAGCTAGTTAAGCAACCTCTGTCAGCACTAGTGTTCTCCTCTGAAAAATAGGGTAATAATATTTCCCTCATAAATCTGTTTTGATGATTAGATGAGAATAAATACACAGAAAACACAGTGAGTAAAGCATAGAACTCAGTGGATAAATGAAGCTGTTAGTATTGGGACATGTTACTTATTGACCATGAAAACAGTCACCTCCCTTCCCAACCCCCCAACTAGAGGTGGATATAATCCTAAAGAATTTTAGGGACTGGGAACATTTCCAGCTCTCTAACACCAAGACCCAGAGATGGGAACCATTATGAACTTAAAAACTGATGTTAGGACTTCCTTGGTGGTGCAGTGAATAGGAATTCCCCTGCCAATGCAGAAAACACGGGTTCAATTGCTGGTCCAGGAGGATTCTACATGTCATGGAGCAGCTAGGCCCAGGAGCTGCAATTACTGAAGCCCATGCACCGAGAGCCTGTGCTCCACAATGAGAGAAACAACTGCAATGTAAAGCCTGAGCATCACAATGAGGAATAGCCCCCACTCACCACAACTAGAGAAAGCCCATGCATAGCAACAAAGAGCCAGTGCAGTCATTAATAAATAAATAAATGGATAAATAAATAAATAAATTTTTTAAAGCTGATGTTGGCATTAATCCCTCAACTGAGCATCCTATGAAAGACACATCTTATGGTCTTAACATAAATCCACCAGTATCACGTCATGAAGGAAAACCACTTGAATGTGATTCCTACATGAGCTCACTTGCTGGCTGAAATCTCTCTAGAGCTCTAATAGCAAGACAAATTCTGCACATCATTCCAGGAAAAAGATCAGGATATGGAGTCAAGGGAGGAACACATTGGCTTCTCCATGTCCTTGCTGGATCCTTCTTGCTCCAGCAGTTCAGACAGGGTCTCCAGAACTTTCCACATTCTCCCTATTCTTGAAGAATTTTCTCTTTTTACTTTTGTCTTTTCCCCATTACACCAAGAAAGGTCCTGAGCAAAGCCTAAGCAAATTAACTTCCTCCTCAGGCTTTTGGGACTGAACACAGAAAACCTCTCCCACTTAATTTAGTTTCTCCAACCCCCTCTCTCTTGAAAACAGCTGACTTCTCCAGGATGCATGTAGCACAGTTCAGCAGCACTGGGCCATTGAGCCTTCCAGAAATGCCTTCCTTAGTGGCTTTACATTCTTAACCACACCAACCTTGTAATTTTCCAGATGACTTGAGGTTTTGAAAGCAAATGAAGCAGTGAAACTGCTTCAGCTGCTGAATTCTTCCTGGATTCATTTGGAAAGGACAAGAAGCTGCCATGGACTGTGATGTAGGTGGTGCAGACCCCTCCCTTTAGGTTTCCATCTGAAATCGTTAGCTGATCCCAATATCCTTGGCTATAAAGATCAGCTCTGCACTGAGTACATAAAAACATATGTGGACCTCTTTTTATTGAGCCATAACCAGATAATAATATTTCTAGGGTATTCTGTAATTTACAGGACACTTTCACAGACATTAAGCCATGTGATCAACACAACCAGGCTGTCAGGTAGGAAGGTGTCTTTATCCCTATTTATGGGCCAGGACACTAAAGCGAAAGTCTTGCCTGATATAAAAGCATGGATATAAAGCAGAGCTGAAACACAACACAAATTTTCTGATTTCAAATGCAATACCCTTGGCAGCCTAGCACTGTTGCCCAGAGGTTCAGTCTGAAACTCATGCCTACACATAATGTACACTTTGGCCACCTGATGCAAAGAGCTGACTCATTGGAAAAGACCCTGATGTTGGGAAAGATTGAGGGCAAGAGGAGAAGGAGGCGACAGAGGATGAGATGGCTGGAGGGCATCATTGACTCAATGGACATGAGTTTGAGCAAACTCCGAGAGATAGTGAAAGACAGGGAAGCCTGGAGAGCTGCAGTCCATGGGGTCACAAGGAGTCGGGCATGACTTAGTGGCTGAACAACAACAACACAGAATGTGACCCATTTTGTTTCTAATTCTTCATTTGTTTATAACTCCCCCCATCTTCCCCATTGGTCCCAGTTTTTGAGATTTAGATGTCTAATGTTTTGTCCAAATTGATGTCTTGGAGAAGATATTGGGATATTCTGGTTTCTCTCCAGATCATGTAAATCTTTTGCCTTTTAAAAAAGATATTAGGTAGGTGTTTTTTTTTTAATCTTAGATAGATTCGGATCATTTAGCAAACTTAATAACACAGCAGCCATAATCTTCCCTTTAAGCAATGAGAACTACAAACTATAATTCCTCTCAGATGATAACAGAAATAGTGCCCTATCTTGTCAGAAATATGCCAAAAAAAAAATGGAAGAGAGGTCAAACAGTGTCTAAAAAGGGCTACAGAAAGAATTGATGTAACTGTTGCAGGAAAGAGCATCTGTCTATCCAAGGAGGGGTCAGACAGTGCAATGAAATGTCCCCATTATATTAATGTAAACAGCTCCTCTCTAAAATCTCTGAGACGTCCCCTTTAAGGCACAAGTCCTTGGGGGCTGGAGCAACTCAGCCAAGTGTACTGGGGACATGTGCTCAGCCTTGGGGAAGAGTGCCCCTTGCTGCCTTTTCCCTCTGCCCCCTACCCAGTCCCTGCATCTTGGGCACCTGAGGCTGGGCAGAGGCCATGATGTCTTCAGCTGGCCAGTTTCCTAGGAGCCTCAAGAAAGTCCAAATGCATTAACAAACAAAAGAACTGCAGCTGAAATGTGACTGAAGGTGACTCAAAGATGTCTTACCTCTTAAATAAATGAATCAGCCTAAAGGAAGTTTCCTCCCATGGAAGATTCATCGTGATCAAGCCTGTGTGTAAAAATGCAAAGATGACTGCTGTCCTTTTTAAAAATGGTAAGTGTACTTCTTAGCTTAGCTTACTGTTTGCCAAGCATTGCTTTAGGTACCACATCTTTAATCTTCATAGGAATCCGGAGAAGTGGGTAGGGTGATCATCCTTTTACAGATGAGGAAACTGAGCCCAGGGAGGTGAAGTAACTTTCCCAAAGTGACACCTCTGATTAAGTACTAGCGCCACTCAGAAACCAGTCCTTTCACTCAGGTACATACTTGGAAGGGGGAATGGATGCTTCTGATGTGAATATTTGAGACCTGGTTTCCCTGGTGGAGCAGATGGTAAAGAATCCACCTGCAATTCAGGAGGATCAGGAAGATCCCCTGGAGAAAGGAATGGCTACCCACTCCAGTATTCTTGCCTGGAGAATTCGATGGACAGGGGAGCCTGGTGGGCTACAGTTCATAGGGTTGCAAAGAGATGGACAAGACTGAAAGATGAACACTTAAACACTGGCTTATTCCTTACCTAGGTAGAGTAATCTGGGTGGAAATTTTGTAAAACAGAAGTATGGGTGGCGGCCAGCCCAGTAACAATCCCAAGTTCTCTTTCTAGAACAAGTTTCATAACCAATCATCTTTGGGAATAGCAAAGGAGAGAGTAGGAATTGTTCAAGCCATTTCTCTGCTACATTAACCTACTTTTTCTTTCCAAATGATGTATCCAGTAGCCCCCACAGACAAAAAAAAAATGAATAGATTAAAAAAGTACATTTACCTCTAGATGTGTCCCCAGGGGTGACTGGGGAGACATTCAACCCTCTCAATAATTTTCAAGCTTCATTAGAAACATTTTTCCCCCTGTGGATTGGATATGAAACCAAGGTCATAAAATTTCTGAGTGAACGGAGAAACTGAAATATAATCTGAAATTCACCATCTGGCAATCTGCTAAATAAATGAGTCTAGTGGAAGAGGAGAAAATTTTTAAAATTTTCCCAGACACACCAACCTGATAGAGAAAACCTTATCTCCAGCATCTATGCTGCTAGAATCTGGGAAATAATGACCATGCCATTCCTGCCTAACAGCCGGCAGGGAGCTAGATGGAAGGATCCTTGATTCAGTCTCAACCCTGGTGCTAATTGACTTGAGATGTTAGAAAACCAACACTCCCCTCAACTTTTGTGTCAATACAGTAGAAAAATGTATTAGGTTTGCCTCTCCTTGCATTAACATTCTTATAAGTACAACTAAAAGTACATGCAGATAAAATTCTGGCTTATTCACACAGTCATTACCTTCCTTCTAATCTTTGCCAAAGAGGTGAGGCTAAGGACTCACAACTGGACCATGAGTTAGCAGTTCCATGTGGATAGATACAAGATAATGTTGTAAGGATCAAAGCCTTTTCTAAAAAGGATGTTAGAAATAACACAAGTGGATGAGGGCAGCAGGTAAAGATGGAAAGGAAGACAACCATAGTCAAGGGAATTACCAGCATGGAGGGATTAAGGACCAGGCAGAACAACCTGATTGGAAAATGTACCAAAGCAGAAGGCAAAGAAGCCAGTAACTATGGAAACATGTGTGTTGCTGCACTGCCATGGCAAACCACAAGAAACTGGGTAGCTTGAAAGAACAGAAATGAATCTTCACAGAGTTCTGGAGAGCAGAGTCTGAATTCAAGATTTTGGTAGGGTTGGTTCTTCTGGGGGTTGGGGAGAGAGTCTGTTCCAAGGCTCTCTTATGGTTACTGGCAACATCATGCCAAACTCTGCATTCATCTTAACATGGCCTTTCTCCCTGTGTGCTTCTGTGTACCCTCCACTCTTTTCATGGGGACATCAATCACTGATGACTTAGGACCTGCCCTAATCTGATAGGACCTCATCTTAATTTCATCTGCAAAGACCCTATTTCCCAATAATGTCATATTCTGAGATTTAGGTGGACATGAATTTTGAGAGGACACCATACAACCCACTACAGCAACTAACCTGTGAAACTCTTCTTTTTGTGGGATTTCCATGGGCAGTAGCCCTGTGAAGGGCCACAGGGAAAAACAGAGTGGTCCTTTAGGTTCGTTTTTCATAGTGTTCTTCATTTACTTTGTGTCTTCCACAGAGAAAGAGGTCCTTAGTGGCACGAGCAGTATTGTATTAGTTTCTATATCCCAGCATTTGGTCTAGAGCAGACAATCAACATTTGTTGAGTGAATGAATTTTCACAAGAACAGAATCTCTAAGCCTTGCATTATTTCACTGAGATTTCTGTTGAACTTGAGATCGATGAGTTCTTACTACTTTGATGGCTGCAATTACTTAGATCATCATTTTTTTTTTTCTTCTCTCTCTTCAAGGAGGAAATAAAGTACATGAATCAATCCATGGGAACACCCTTCTCCATGGAAGGGACCAAAAATTCACGTGACTCAATTGTGGCAATAAAAGGAGGGTCTTGTCATTTTAAAGGAAGTTCTTTGTCACCATTTCCTCTTTTTTCCCGGATATCTATTTTGGGCTTTCTGCTCCATTCCAGGAACTCTACCACAGCCTGCTGAATTGTCTGAAACCTCCTTGTGCTTGGTCTGAAAGCTGTCTTCCCCTTCTTGAAGGATGTCTGTGTGGGAGCTAAGAGGAGGAACCACAGACGCGTCACTGGGAAGAACACACACCCCTGATCCTGTGGGCTGAGTAATACAAAGACAGAGTTAAATTCAGGAAATGCAATAAGTTAATTCACGCCTGTGTCTAATCCTGCCAGCAAACACACTATTTAGGCTCTAAAAAAATGACTGGAGTGGGAAAAAATTCCCACCAGCCCAATCCACGATCAGAGTACGTTTTCTAAGTCTCCCATCGTGTATACAGGTGTTTCCCTGGTGGCTCAGATAGTAAAGAATTCACCTGCAATGCAGGAGACCCAGGTTCAATCCCTGGGTCATGAAGAGCCCCTGGAGAAGGTACTGGCTACCCATGCCATTACTGTTGCCTGGAAAATCCCACGGACAGAGAAGCCTGGTGGGCTACAGTACATGGGGTTGCAGAATTGGATACAACTGAAGCAACTGAGCACAGCATGATCAAAAAAAAAAGGTAGAAAAAGAGTTGTGGAGATAGATGGTGGTGACGTTTGCACCACAATAAGAATGTACTTAATATTATTGGTGGTGTACACTTGACAATTAAGATGGTAACTTTTATGTGTATTTTATCATAATAAAACAGTGGGAAAAAAAGATACTGAGGTTCAGAGGGGTTCACTCACTTGCCCAAGGCTATCGTGCTGGGAAGTGGCAGTATCCAGTTTTATCCCAACTCTAAGGATTTGAAGTCCCCAGTGTGCTGCCTTGTATCCCATGGCTACCTCTGATCGCTGACCGGGCATAGCTTGAAGGCAGTGACCTAGGTGCCAAATCATTGAAGTGAATTAGAGTTAAAATTAGACTGCTGGATGACTGACAGGCCAACCCCAGAGGCTGTGACTTATTTTCCAAAGTGGGACTGCTCAGCCCTGTTGCCCTTGACTTCCTTCTCCAGGATACGGGGAGGTGATCAGCCACCACCTCCCTCATTTAACCCAACCCAGCCCCTACACAGACAATCTCTCCAGACTCAAACTGCTAAGCAAAGACTGAGGGCTTCTAAAAAAGATGGCAGGACTATTGATATGCAACAAACCCTGGGACATTCCTTCATCCATTGCTCAGGGACATGTCCCCCAGAATCCTGCAAGCATGGACTCTGGATAGTTCATTCTCCTACAAGAGCTGCCCCTGAAGCTATGTGAGTTCCCACCTGTACAAACGAATTTTAAAAAAGCAGGAGAGAGAAGAGCTCAAAATACGGTTTTTCCCTGAATGCCCCCACTCCCCGCCACCATCCAGAAATAGCCCTGATCTCAAGCAATAAAAGTAAAGATAACATTTTCAAGGTCTGGGATGGGGAAATAAGTAAAAAATAGAATGTTTAATCAATGCAAACATTCTTGGAATCTGAAACATCTGGGAGAGCTGGGTGGGGGGGAGAGTGTGGGGAGCTGGAAAGGCGGTGGGGAGGGATGCTTAAGAGAGCTGACATTCTTATCCACTGTTTATCTAAAGCAGGCGCTGAATAACCTGCTCTCAGTCACCCCCAGCAAGCTCACGTGGTGGCAGTTCATTTTTGTTACTAAATACAAGGACATCTCTCACTTTGAGAAAACCCAAGACTCTATCCTATGACTTTACAAGATGAATAAAATCAGAGATGGATGACATCTATGTTTAGAACTACCCTTCCCATGTGGTGCTAGTGGGTAAAGAACTCACTATGCCAATGCAAAAGACATAAGAGATTCTGGCTTTACCCCTGGCTTGGGAAGATCCCCTGGAGGAGGGCACGGCAACCCACTCCAGTATTCTTGCCTAGAGAATCCCATGGACAGAGGAGCCTGGCAGGCTACACTTGCAAAGAGTCAGATGTGACTAAAGCAACTGTGCACACATGCACACACAAGTATATGAGCCACAATTGTCCTAGTGGGTTTAACAAGGCTCTCTCCCTCTCTTTTTTGTTTACATGCTTTTTCTTAGGAAACCAACTGCTATGCAAAATAAGACCTCTGCACACTGGAAGTTTAATTCAGAGATGAACTTCCCTGAAGGCTAATGTCAGAACTAACTAGATATCCACAACCTGACATAAGCTTCCCAGGTGGCACAGTAGTCAAGAATCTGCCTGCCAATGCAGGAGACACAAAAGACTCAGGTTTGATCCCTGGCTCACAAAGATCCCGTGGACTAGGAAAAGGCAACCCACTCCAGTATTCTTGCCTGGAAAATTCCATGAACAGAAGAGCTTAGTGGACTACAGTCCATGGAATCAAAAATAGTTGGACACTACTGAACACCCACACACACAAACACACACACACAAACTAACATGAGTTTTCCCCTCAATCTCTGTTTTATACCACTCACCCTCAGAATGTTCTTAAACTCTTATTTATTTATTTATTTGGCCCCTCTGCTGTTGAGAGGCAGGTGGGATATTAATTCCCCAACCAGGGATAAAACCTGTGCTCCCTGCATTGGAAGCCTGGAGTCTTAACCACTGGACCAACAGAGAAGTCCCCTGTCCTGAGAATAGTCTTCATGATAAAGAAAACTATGTGATGAAATATATAAGCCAATGTACGTGAATCAAAGGGAGCTAATTCTCAATCTGGTCCTTGTTTCTTAACCTGCCATCGAACACAGATCTGGTCCCAAGCTGTGTTCCAAGCCCCAGGACAGCTGTGTTTCACCCTAATGTGTGCTGCAGTGGACTTGACCTCTATGCTGCAAGAGCTGTGCTATTCTCTGCTAAGTCACTGGATCCTAGCACATGGTAAATGGAAAAAAAGCATTTGTTAGGGGACACCAACTAAAACCATCCACATTGGCCAGGCACCATAGTAAACATTTGTGTGAATTATTTTACAACAAGAGGTCTCAGTAACAAACACAGAACTAACAAGCCACCACCAACCAGAAGAATTTGGGAAAGGTCAAAAGGAGATGCCATATGTCCTACCACCTCTCAAAATCCTTCTCACTGGCATTCATCTTGGTTGAGCAATGTGTGCACCCCAGGAAGGACCCTGAGCCAGAGTGATCGGCCAAAGACAACGTGGGAAAAAAATCTCATCACCATAAAACCCAAGACTTCGAGTCACGTGGTAGAGCAGTCCTCCTGGGTTCCCTTACCCTGCTGCTCTCCCTCCAGGCACCCCTTCCCAATAAAGTCTTTTTCTTTGTCAGCACGTGTGTCTTCTTGGATAATTCATTTCTGAGTATTAGACAAGAGCCCACTTTCAGGCACAGGAAGGGGTCCCCCTTCCTGCAACAAAACGTGCTTTATAAACGGATGAAGAATCATTGTTAGCACTTTGAGTCCTTTCCTTCACATTGCCCATACGTCACTTCATTAATCCTCACCTCAGTCCTAAGACGGTCCTAAGTCTCATCCTCTCCATTCTACAAAGGAAGCTCTGAGAGTAGAGTAACCTGTCCGTGGTTACACACAACGAAGGCAGAGAAGTGAGATTTCAACTGCAATTTACTAGCCACACTTCTAGGATTACACCATGCTGTGTTTCTCCTGTCACACATTCTTCCCCCTTGAACTTTGCCCTCAAAGCCATGACCCAAAGTTCTTATGTCTGGTTTTCCCATCTCCAAGCCAACAGCTCTTTTCACAAAATAGGTTGTCTTTCTATTATTAAAGACAGAATAGCAGGAATGCAGGAGTTGCCATGTGTTTCTCATATCTGTGCTGCTCTCTACCTAACACAACATTGTATAATAGTCAGTATAACAAATATGCAATGAATGCCCTTAGTATCATCAACTCAGAGATGAGAACCAAGGGACAGAATGGTTAGGGCAATTGCTAACCCCACACTGTCACTGCAATGCTGGGAGGGGGCTCTGTCTCTTGGACCTGAGGGTCCTCACAGTCTCTGCTCAGATGGAGCCCTACCTCCCCCTACTGTGGCTACCCTTGCTACTTCTAAATCTTAATAGTCAATAGATGCACTTGGCCTTCAGAAGATGCTCTATTTTTCCATCATGATGCCATGCGTATGTTCTCTTTACTGCACTTACATAAAAAGAAGAGAGTGAGAAGTAAGGGACTTTGGGGAAAAAACGATAAATGTTTTCCTTTCACTGAAGCATCCATTAAATAATAGAATAAATCTATGAAAACAGCATGAGCTGGGAAGTATATCTGTGTAAAGTAAACATTGTTTCCCTATTGTTTCTATTTTTCAAGTGTGCTCTGAGGAAAAGAGGGCTTCCAGGTGGCTCATTGGTAAAGAATCCACCTGCCAATGCAGGAGATGTGAGTTTGATCCCTGGGTCAGAAGAATCTCCTGGAGAAGGAAATGGCAACCCACTCCAGTACTCTTGCCTGGAAAATCCCTTGGACAGGGGAGCCTGATGGGCTACAGTCTACGGGGTCGCAAGAGTCAAACACAACTGAGCAACTAAACAACATGGGGGAAAGAATCTAAAAAAGAGCAGATCTATGTATGTGTATAACAGACTCACTTTGCTGAACACCTGAAACTAACTCAACATTGTAAATCAACGATACTCCAATAAAAACTTAAAAAAAAAATAAAATGTGTTATGACAATCAAAGTTTCGCGTTAGGCTAAACTGATGATGTTCAGTATGGAAGGAGTTAGAATTTTGCCAAAGATATGGTATGTTAAATGTGTATTCCAGTAGGAGACTGCAATGACTAAAAAACTACAGCATCAGAGACTTGTGAAACTGAATCCTGTTCAGCACTTAACTTTTCCTTTGTAGAATTTCTAGTAACTCCCAACAACTTTTTCCTGACTCCGGACATCTGCAGTTCATCCGCTTTCCCAGATCCTAGTATTTGTTCTCATGGTGGGAGATTCCTTTGACTCTTGACTCCAAATTCCCAGAATTGGAATTTTGTTTCCTTCTTTGCTTTGTCTTGATATTTATAATGTTTGGTAGAATGTCAGTAAGGACCATAGACTCACAGTATGTCTAAAGCTTAAGGTTATGCAAAGTGAATAAACTCACCACTCTAGCAGGAGATTAAGTCTGACATTTACTGGAATGTTTACATGGAATGGAGACTGCCTATAAGGGTGTGACTATTTTATATTGATTTTAACGTAGTAAGAGTCTCTCTGTGATCAAAAGTATCATTCTATGCTTAACGGTGACAAAATATCTAGACTGTTTTTCTTACACTGGAGAGTCAATTAAGTCACTCTCAAACCTAAGCAATTAAACCCCATTCAAATGTACAAATCAGTAGACCCCAATATATTTCTAAATTCCCAGAGCAAAAAATAATTTTATTTATTCTTATTAAAGACTAAAATTGTATTGAAGATAAAAGCATGACCTCAAAGCCCACCTTCCACAAACAAAAAGTAAGCAGCTAAGATGAATGTACACCCACACCTCCCTCAATTCTGAGTAACTTTTTTGACTTTAACTATAGGCTTCCCAGGTGGCTCAGTGGTAAAGAATTCGCTCATCAGTGCAGGAGACACGGGTTCAATCCCTGGGTCAGGAAGATCCCCTGGAAAGGAAATGGCAACCTACTCCAGTATTCTTGCTGGGATAATCCAATAGACAGAGGGGCCTGATGGGCTACAGTCCATGAGGTTGCAAAGAATCAGACACAACTGAGCATTTGCACATGCAAGAATCTGAGAATCATGTGAAGTGTTTAATGTACATTATCTCTTTGAGATGTTAATGATTATTTTAGGTCAGTATTAATTCTTTTGATGATAGTGACCCTCGATCAGATTTTAAAATATCAAAATAGTGTATTTGGTTGTGGATATATGGCAGAAGATTATCCTACTAGAAATACAGACCTGAATGTTCGTATAAGCAACAGCAAGGCTAAATTAAAGAAGCCTGCCCAAAGAAGAATACAGACTCTAGTCTATGTATCCAAAGTTCAAAGACAAGCAAAACTGATCAGTGGTTAAAAAGTTTTAAAAATGTTTCCTTCCAGAGGATGGTCCAGCCTGGGTGAAGAGAAGCATGAAGGCACCTTCTAGAAAGCTGGACAGGTTCTATATTTTGAACTAGATAGAGAACACACATACGTGGAAACATAGCAACTGTGCACTTAGTTAGCACCTGCTAAGGACTGAATGGTTGTGCCCCCTCAAAATTCTTATGTTAAAACACTAATCCTCAGTGTGATTATATTTAAAGGTGGGGTCTTTGGGGGTGATTAGGTCATGAGGGTGAAGGCATCATGATAGGATTAATGCTCTTATCCTAAGCGTCTCTCTCTCTCCCCCTCCCTCTCCACCATGTGAGAATCCAAAGAAAACCATCTTCAAACCAGGAAAAGGGTCCTCATAAACAACCAAATTGGCCAGAACCATGCTCTTGGGCTTCACAGCTTCTAGAACTGTGAGAAGAAAATGTCTCTTGTTTAAACCACCCAGTATGTGGGCTTTTTGTTAAAGTTTCTTAATCTAAGATAGCACCCTCGTCACACTTTGGTAGGTATGTGTTAACTCAATTTAAAAAAAAAAGCAGTGAGGAGGGAGAAAAGTAAATCTATCCCTAGGATTCAAGAGTGGGGAGAGGTCTGGAGATACAGATGTAGGAGTCCTTGGCAGGGCTGAGACCTCGAAGGGAAAGCAGAACCAACTGTTGTAGAACTGAGCTCCATCATGGTGGTCTATGGAGTTGCACAGTTCACAGCCTTCACTACTAAGGGCAGCAGTTCTCAGGGAAATGTGTGAAATGAGGAGAACATTTAGTGAATGAATAAGGAATCTGGAAACTCAGAGAACATTAGCATGTACAGGATAGACAGAACAAATGAATCATCGAAAGATAAGCATCTCACCTCTGAAGCCTGGTTCATTACCTTCCAAGCAAACCAACTGATACACACAGATGCTGAGTTAAGGAATGGATCAAGGCAGGAAGGAGCAAATGAGACAAACCACTGCAGCTTCACATCTGGGAGAATGAATGTGGTGAAATTTCTATGAGATGGTGAGAAAGCAGATACAAAGATGAGAGAGTCAGATTTCCCTGGTGGTCCTGTGGTTGGAATTTCACCTTCCAGTATGGGGCAAGATCTGGATCCGGTGAACTGGATCCCTGGTCAGGCAGCTAAGATCCCACATGCCTCGAGACCACAAAGTGTGTTAGTCACTCAGTTGTGTCCAACTATTTGCTATTCCATGACTGTGTGGATCACAATAAACTGTGGGAAATTTTGAAAGAGATGGGCATACCAGACCACCTGACCTGCTTCTTGAGAAACCTGTATGCAGGTCAGGAAGCAACAGTTAGAACTGGACATGGAACAACAGACTGGTTCCAAATAGGAAAAGGAGTACATCAAGGCTGTATATTGTCACCCTGCTTATTTAACTTATATGCAGAGTACATCATGAGAAATGCTGGGCTGGAGGAAGCACAAGCTGGAATCAAGTTTGCCAGGAGAAATATCAATAACCTCAGATATGCAGATGACACCACCCTTATGGCAGAAAGTGAAGAAGAACTAAAGAGCCTCTTGATGAAAGTGAAAGAAGAGAGTGAAAAAGTTGGCTTAAAACTCAACATTCAGAAAACTAAGATCATGGCATCCAGTCCCATCACTTCATGGCAAATAGATGGGGAAACAGTGGAAACAGTGGCTGACTTAATTTTGGGGGGCTCCAAAATCACTGCAGATGGTGATTGCAGCCATGAAATTAAAAGATGCTTACTCTTTGGAAGGAAAGTTATGACCAACCTAGATAGCATATTCAAAAGCAGAAATATTACTTTGCCAACAAAGGTCTGTCTAGTCAAGGCTATGGTTTTTCCAGTGGTCATGTATGGACATGAGAATTGGACTATAAAGAAAGCTGAGCACCAAAGAATTGATGCTTTTGAACTGGGGTGTTGGAGAAGACTCTTGAGAGTCCCTTGGACTGCAAGGAGATCCAAACCAGTCCATCCTAAAGGAGATCAGTCCTGGGTGTTCACTGGAAGCACTGATGTTGAAGCTGAAACTCCAATACTTTGGCCTCCTGATGCGAAGAGCTGACTCATTGGAAAAGAGCCTGATGCTGGGAAAGATTGAGGGCAAGAGGAGAAGGGGACGACAGAGCATGAGGTGGTTGGATGGCATCATCAACTCAATGGACATGGGTTAGGATGGACTCTGGGAGTTGGTGATGGACAGGGAGGGCTGGCGTGCTGTGGTTCATGGGGTCACAAAGAATCAGACACGACTGAGCAACTGAACTGAACTGAAACTATAGCCCCTCAGGCTCCTCTGTCCATGGAATTCTCCAGGCAAGAATACTGGAGTGGGTTGCCGTGCCCTCTTCCAGGGAATCTTCCTGACCTAGGGATCCATGGGGTTGCAAAGAGTAGGATACGACTGAACTGAACTGAAGTGAGGGATCCAACCCAACTCTCCTAAACTGCAGACAGATTCTGTACTGTCTGAGCCACCAAGGTAGCCCCACAAAACCAAAACATAAAACAGAAACAATTTTGCAACAAACTCAATAAAGACTTTAAAAAGATGAGAGGGGAGTAAATGAGGCCAGGACCCACTTTGGAGACAGTAGGACAGGAGAGGATAAGAGACAGAAGCAAGGGTTTGGGTGGACTGCTAGATAGTTGAGTCCTTGGGAAGAGCAAGAGGCCTTGGAAAGAGGAAATAGACATGCTCTGGAGATAAACCACTTTCTTCATATTTGTCTTGAAGATCAACTCAAGTTAAGAGACAGAAAACTGCATTCAAAGCAAAGGAAACCACATGGCTGTTTCTGACTCACTTACATTTACCTAAAGTGACTTCAGCTTTAGAAGAAGAGGGCTCAATTAGGCAATGTGTGCAATTTAGGGGAAATGGAATCTGCCTCTTGGAACCTATGACCAAGCAAGGCCCCTGGAGCAAAAGTCTGCGGGTGTTTCTTTTTTTTTTCTTTTAATGGGTCACCTAGTGGGGCCTTAACCCTCCCATTACATCTTTCCCCAGGCAGGTGAGCTGCTACCTGCAGAAAGTGACTGACGTCAGTCCGGGCTTGTAATGGTGCAGCCTGGGGATGGACACAATCAGATGTTCCTCGGGACGATGCTTGGCTCCCACTGGCCACCTTTCATCTGGAGCATCTCTTGCACTTTTACAGGAGATAGTTAATTAAGTTTCCTGAGGCTTCAGGCAGGAATATGCATCACAGAGCGCGCTTACGTCGATGACTGTGTAAGAAGACATGCTCACAGACTAATTACTTTGCTTCTGTATGTATCATCTTCTTTCACACGGGACTGCAAAGCAATTTCCCAAGGTAAGTTAACTGCTTTGTTCCTGGGAGGTCTGCAGCCTACCTGGGACAGGAGGGTCTAGTTATATGTTATTTCTTCCTGGGCTCAGGTTGACACAGGAGTCCTTGAAAATTGATGGTCCAGAAGAAGAAGGATAACTAACAAAAAGGACAAAGCAGTCCAGGGGTGGCCTGTCATGGAATCATAGAATGTCATAGCTGGGTGTGTCTTCAGACCTCATCGTGATTCATGCTGTCCAATACGGCAGCCACCGACCACGTGGAGCCACTGAGCACTTCAAATGTGTTGGTCTGGTTGAGATGTGCCATGACACTCAACTACACACTGGACTCTGAAGAGTTAATACAAAAAAAAAGATGTAAAATATCTCATTTGTAAATCTTATATGGATTACCTGTTGAAATGGTAATAATATGGATATATGAGGTTAAATAGAATAGTGTAATTTGAGCTGTTTCTTTGGACTTTGTAAAATGTAGTTGCTGGAAAAAAGTTTTAATTGTATATATTTCTCACATTATATTTCTACATGACTGTGCCAATCTAGATGACTCCCTTCATTTTAAACATAACTAAGCTAATGCCTGGGCTTCCCTGGTAGCTCAGTGGTAAAGAATCTGCCTGCTAATGCAGGAGACATAGGTTTGATCCCTGGGTTGGGAAGATGCCCTGGAGAAGGAAATGGTAACCCACTTCAGTATTTCCCACTTCCCTAGGAAATCCCATGGATAGAGGAGTCTGGCAAGCTACAGTCCACGAGGACACAAAGTCAGGCGTGACTAAAATAACAACACAATATCATTTCTTTAGGCTGCAGATGGTGTTTAATTTATATTAATTTAAAAAAGAAACTTTCTGAAAGAAAAAAGAAATAGCATGATCTCCATCCTGCCTCTGTGCCATATAGTCTCTAAAATCAGTGTACCTACTACACCCAACAAACCCCTGACCCACCCCAGCACATGCTGTCCTATTCCAACCCATGCTTGCAAACAGATTGCTACTAATGTAGAAATTTCTAGAGTCAATACTGCCTCTTCTGGTGCCCTCTTGCCCAGCCAAAGTGCAAGTCCAAGAGCTTACCTGTAATCATCAAATCAATCACCATCTCAAAAGTCAATTATGCATTGTCTCAGCAATCTGAAGTTTTCAGAACAATGTCATAAGGGTCAGAAAAAGCCTTTCCTTCTCTTAGACTCTGCCCACCAGCCTGATATCAAAGGAATTTGCAATTGAGCAATTCCCTTTCTCTACTGCTCAACTCTCTTCCTCTGAATCATCCCAAAGAAGGAAAAGTGGCAGCTGAGCCAAAGATAGTTATTGACCTGATGCTCCCAGATGTTCAAAATTCCACTCTGGCAATCTCAAGAGTGACTTCATTTTCCTAAGTCTTTTTTTGTGGCAGTCAAGACTGGTGTACTCTGCAGGATTCCAGGGGCCTAGGGTAAACACCACACAGTCCAGTAGAAAACAGCAGTCTGAAGTTTAACCTTTAAAATTTTTGAATCACTATATTGTACCCTGTAAGTTATATAAGATTACACAGCAGCTATACTTCAATAAAAGTATCTTAGAGGACTTCCCTGGTGGTCCAGTGGTTAAGAATCTGCCTCACAATGCAGGGAATGCAGGTTCAACCCCTGATTGGGGAACTAAGATCCCACATGCCTCAGAGCAACTATAACCCCTCACATCACAACTAGAGAATCTGTCCGCCACAGCCAAAGGTCCCATATGACACAATGAAAACCCCGACTGCTGCAACTAAGACCTGAAGCAGCCAAATAAATAAGTATTTTTCCAAAAATTCATATGTGAATGCAAAAAAAAATCTTTAATAAAAAATAAAATCACCCGTTAATGCTGAATGCCAAACCTGATATCTTAAGCTTTGGACTCCAAGGCTAGTAGAGTTCTCTTACACTAAATCTCCACTGTGATCCTTCTTTTATCGTTGCTCAGTCATGTCTGACTCTTCGCAACACCATGGACTGTAGTTCACCAGGCTCCTCTGTCTATGAAATTATCCTAATGAGAAAACTGGAGTGGGCTGCCATTTCCTTCTCCAGGAGATCTTCCCAACCCAGAGATCGAACCCATGTCTCCTGCATTGGCAGATAGATTCTTTACTGTTAAGCCACCAGGGAAGCCCATGAATTCTTCCTTGGCTGTACCCAAACCTGCCCCCCAAATAAGCTTGAGCATCAGTTATGTTCACTCTTACCTGAGCGTTTACACTGCCTGCATTCTGCGAGACAATGACTTTTGAAGCAGTGTCCCTCATTTTGAAATAAAGAGATTCAGCCCCACAGATGTCTAAGAGAAGCATGAGCAGAGCATGAATAAAATGTTTGGTCAGGGCAGGATTTCACTCAGAGTAGTTTAATGTGGTCAGGAGTAGGCATGGGGGTCTCTCCACTAGGTAGGTTTATTAGGTAGGAAAAGTCCTTTAAAAGGAGTAAGACCCCTGCGTGCCAGTCAAGGTGAGCTGAGCACATCATCTTGGGCTGTGGGTGGGTTGAACCCTCCTGCAATCAAAGGACAAGTCCTACAAGTGTTCATAGTTGTACTCTGCTAATTTTGTTCCCCATCATGATGAAAAACTTGTGCCTTTTACAATCCCCCAAAAGATTCATGACAATTTAGGAGACTGAGTTTTTCATAGACCTGTCACATTTCCAACAGTTGTGAAATGTGCTCTGCGAGGTGGAGGCTACATGCCCTTCTCCCAGGGCTCTCCCTTCTGCCTGATGGATCTTTATGAGCTCAAGCCTGGATGAGGAGCCCCTCCAAAACCCCAGGGCTTTGGCAGTCAAGGGCTCCGCACCATTCTTGGAGAAAGTTTCTGTTTTCCCCTAGGCAACTGGCTAATTGCCTGCCTACAAGTTCTCCTGCCTGGAGAGAGGGTTCTGCTCATTTCTCATTGTCAGTCATTTCCTTTGGCTTCTGTTGGGTCTCACTAATTGTACTGGTTTTGCAACATTTCAAGAACATTAAGAAGATGGTATCATTCATATGTGGAATCTAAAAAAGTGCAACTCATAGAAACAGAGTGTGGAAAAGTGATGGTGAGGGGCTGGGAGCTGGGAGAAATAGGGAGCAACTCATTGAAGGGTACAAGTTTCACTTAAAAGACGAATAAGATCTGAGGATCTAATGGGACTATAGTGGAAAACATTGCATTGTGTTTTGTATTTAGAACTGAAATTTACTAACAGAGTAGAACTTAACTGTTCTCACCAAAAATAATAATAATAATAATGTAAATATGTGAGTTGTGATGTGTTAAATAACTTGATGGGGGGATTATTCACAATGCATATGTACATCAGATCATCACATGTACACATTAAATATCTTACAATTATACCTGTCAATTATACCTCAGTACAGCTGGGGAGGAGGTAGGAAGGAATAGTTTCATCTCTCACTTTGACTCAAATAACTTAATTGGCTCAATCTTCAGTTTTCTCATCTGTAAAATGGGAATAATGATGACAATTTTATAAGATTACTTTAGGTGTTCAATGAGATCACATACATGAAAGCCTCAGATATAAATCTTTTCATGTAATAAGCTTTCAATAACTACCCACTGAACCTCAATCTGAAGTATTCTGAATCTTTTCAACCGGAATTTGTTTTATGTGAGATCATGTGTCATTAATTCTGACATGAATTTTAAAAGTTTAGAATTTTTTAATTCTAAAAAACATGTTTTTACCATCAACAATGCAAATCAGTCATAATTTTATATCTACATATGTGTGTAGATATATATATATATATATTTTTTTTTTTAAACATGCTGCTTTCTCTAGGTTGTTTTCTTTTAATCTTTCCCACACTATCAAAAATGTACTTTTTCCTTTGGACATTTATTCAGCCTTAGAGTGTAAAATGCTTTGCTAAAACCTGCCATATTTTGTCTTCCATTGTCATCTTTGCCCCCATTTTCCTAATTTAATCTTCATTTAAAAGTAAAGAAAAAAGAACTAGGATTCATGCCTCTCTCAATTCTCTCATGCTTGTGTGACCTTTCTCTCCTTTCCCTTTCTCTAAAGAATTGGTAAAGTACACAGACCACCACGTGCAAGTCAGTGAATGTCTTTGAAAAACAGAAGAAGTAAAATTTACTATTCTCCATGGACAGAAGGGATAGTTAGTGAGTATGGGATGGACAAGTACACACTGCTATATTTAAAACGGATAACCAATAAGGACCCACTATAAAGCTCAGGGAACTCTGCTCCATGTCATGTGGCAGCCTGGTTGGGAGAGGGGTCTGAGGGAGAATGGGTTCATGTATACGTGTGGCTGAGTCCTTTTGCTGTCCACCTGAAACTATCCCAACGTTGTTAATTGGCGATACTCCAATATAAAATAAAAAGCTTTTAAAACGGTTACTGTTCCCCAACACTCAAACATTAGATTGCCAAGAGGAGGGATGACGTGACTCACACACTGGCACATGCACCCATCTTTGGAGTTAAAGGAGTATGCTGAGATGAATAGATCTATTTGTTGGCAATATGTCAACTTTGTCTGCACCAAAAAAAAAAAAAAATCCATATGTCTTCTCTGCATTGTGCTGTTGTTCAGTCACCCTGTTATGTCCGACTCTTTGTCACCCCATGGACTGCAGCACACCAGGCTTTCCTGTCCTTCACTGTCTCCTGGAGTTTGCATGAACTTATGTCCACTGAGTCAATGATGCAATCCAACCATCTCATCTTCTGTCACCCTCTTCTCCTTCTGTCCTCAATCTTTTCCAGCATCAAAATTCCCCAAAATATATTCTCAACTGAAAATCTGACAGTCTAGAATTGCTCCTAAAGTGTTGACAGTCCATGAGGATGTGACTTCAGGTAACTGTAGGTGTCCGGTAGGGAGAAGCGGGGAGAAGCAGGACACCCAGAGTCATAAAACAAGCTGTCCAAAAGAGTGAGGAGGATTTTCCTCCTGAAAACAGATGGAGGGATAAAATGAAAGGGAAATAGCATGAAAAAGTTCACATACACTAACTGTGATGGGACCTCATAGAGCTATAGGCATAAAAGCAGGAAGTTGATTGCAGTCCCCCATAGAGAAACCTGGGGATCAAGGAAGGTACAGGACTGCACCCAGTGCTTCTGCCTCAAGGGTCAGAAGCCCTTCTCACCCTGGAGAAAGGGCAAGGTGAGAGCTTAATTTTTATGGAATTGGAACTTCCTGTTGACCCCGAGACCCTCTGCTTCCTGAATCCTGACAAGCACTGACAGCTAACCAACAGAATTCATGTTTGTGAGCCAGGATCAGTGCATTTGTTTTTGTCTGGAGGGAGCATTGTGGAATGAGGTGTTGAAGAATTTACTCTTTCTGCCAGAAGGGAAGACAGAGTCTCACCTTAGCTGGAAGAGATGAGAGCAGGGGCAAAAAAGACAGGAGACAGTGATATAAAAGCCCTGGCATGAGATCAACAGAGAGCCTGGCCACAGAGCACAAAGGAGAAAAGCAGCAGGGAGGTGGAAGCTCGGCAAGGAACATGGGTGACAGATGACCCTGCAGGGAGGGGGAGCACTGGGGGAACCTGTCAACACCGCTGCACTTGCAGCAGCAGCAGCCCCTCCAGCAGGAAGTGCTAGAGGGCAGCTCATTGTACGAAAGTCCCAGAGGGGTAGGACTTAAGGACAAAACAGTCAGGACGCATAACTTTGCTTTGGCAGTGTGTGCAGGATTTTCTCATACTAGTTTCTGCGTTATAGTTAGCTCTTTGTTTGCATCTTTAAAATAGTTTAAAGGAATAGCTTGACCTCTTTCCACTTTTCTTCCAGTCGCCTGTTCAAAATCTGAATTGACACATTCTGGCATCCAGCTACCCTTTCAAAATTTCCTCTGGACTAGCATTTCAAGGATCAGTAGTATCAAGCTCTTTAAAAAATTCTTCATTTTATAGTCATTCTCTCTCTCTTTTTTCACTGTCTTTGAATGTGAAATAGATGTTTGCTTTATTATCAACGTTGTTTGGCTAGTAATATTACCACGTGTTAGGGGTTTTCATTGACTACTATAAAATTCTTCAGGGACATCTAGCACGTGGGTCTGGGTGTCGAGGGATTTTTTTATGGCGATCAACAGAAACAAACTTTGACTAACCTAAGAAAGGGAAAAAGATGTTTATCACATGAATTCAGTAAAGTTCACAGAAGGTGCACAGAGAACTGAAGGATGAAGGGTAAGGACTGGGGTTAACCGCTCCTCTTGAACACGAGAAATGGAGGAAGAGAAGCTTCCCACTCTTAAATTAAAGGAGGTGATGTTGTTAGAAAATGAAGAAAAATATGTTGGCAGACCAAGACAACACAAGGACACATTCCAGTCAAATTCAAACTCCTCCTAATTAGTAGGGGCTTTGCTCCTTAAAAAGAAAATCCCTTAGTTACTCTTCTAGCCTGCTACACTACATGATTTAGACAGAAAACTCAAAGGGCTCATTTCTCATTGTCAAAGACAATGCTAAATAAACATTTCTCCTTTATTCTCCTTTGGACTTTGTCTTACTTTCACTTTTTTTCCCCAAAACACACAATTCATAAGGCTTTTTTTTTTTAAGTAGTTCAGTATAAATTCAGATTACTACTCTCAAAAAGAGAATATAGAGAAGTTGTTTCTCTTTGCTTTGGCTCTCCTTCCTGCTGTCCTCTCACTCCATACATCCCATGATATTCAACCAGGGAAGTAGGAAAGAAATATCTATCATCCTCTAGAATAAGAATGTTCATACCTCTTCTCGTTCTTTTCTTTCCTGGATACATCTCTACTTCTCTTTCTTCAGTATGTCTTCCACATCTGAGAAAACTGAGATGAAGAAATAGGTTAGAAGTCAGATCTAACTGTATATTCATTTTACTGCCCTTTTTTACATTTCAGGAGAAGAGATCAGTATCCAAAAATGCTACAATATATTATAGAAAATTTCAACTGCAAATAAAAACTTATGAGACATGCAAAGAAACAGGAAGGTGTGACCCATACATGCACAAAAAAGTAAACACAGAAAATACTTAGGACAGGGCCCAAATATCTGATTTAACAGATAGTAGAGTTGACCCTTAAGTAGCACAGGTAGAAACTACACAGGTCCATTTATATGGAATTTTTTCACAATAGATGTAGTAGACAAATTTTGAGATTTGCAAAAATTTGAAAAAACTCACAGAAGAACCACATAGCCTAGAAATACCAAAAAAATTAAGAGAAAGTTAGGTATGTCGTAAGTGTATAAAGTATATTTTATACATATAACATAAAAACATATGTTAACTGATCATGTTTCAGTAAGACTTCCATTCAACAGTACGTTATTTAACTAATAATTGTTAAGGTTTTGTGGAGTAAAAGTTATCCACAGAATTTTGATTATGGAGCAGGTCAGTACCCCTAACATCTACGTTGTTCAAAGGTCAATTGTACTTCAAAGCAGTTATTATAAATGTGTTCAAAGAACTAAGGAAAGCCATATCTGAAGAATTAAAGAAAGGAAAAATGATAGAGATATCAAAATGAGATAAAGGTTATTTTTAAAATAACTCAGTGGAAAGAAACTCTAGAGTTGAAAAGTACAATAATAGAAATGAAAATTTTTCTAAAGAAGCTATACAGTAGATACAAGCTGGTAGAAGGAAGAATCAGATGCCTTTAAAATAGATTAACGGAGATCATGCAATTTGAAAACTGAAAGAGAAA
Source organism: Bos indicus (assembly GCF_029378745.1). Lineage (NCBI taxonomy): Eukaryota > Metazoa > Chordata > Mammalia > Artiodactyla > Bovidae > Bos > Bos indicus. The sequence goes on along the minus strand of NC_091767.1, from coordinate 71,054,634 downwards.
AGAATAAAGTAAAATGAAGACCTCTGACAAATACGAGATAATATTTAAGCACTCAAACACACACTAAATGGAAGTATTAGAAAGGGAGGGGAGAGAGAGGGAGGAGCATTAAAAAAAAAAATCTAAAGCAGACTTCCCTGGTGACAGAGTGGATAAAGAATCTGCCCACCAATGCAAGGAACATGGGTTTGATTCCTAGTTTGGAAAGATTCCACATGCCATGGAGCAACTAAGCCCATGCTCTACAACTAATGACCCTGCACTCTAGAAACTGAGCTGAAACTGCTGAAGCCTGAGCGCCCTGGAGCTCACACATTGCAACTACTGAAGCCCAGCGCCTACAGCCTGTGCTCCGCAACAAGAGAAGCCACCCTGATGAGAAGCCCCCCACGCGCCACAACTAGAGAAAGCCCACACCTAGAACAAAAGACCCAGCACAGCCAAAAATAAATAAATAATACAAAATTAAAGCAATAATTGGTGCAAATATTACAGATTTGATGAAGAATATTAATCTACACATCCAAGAAGCTTAAAACCTCAACATAGAACAGAGGCAATGAGATCTGTACCAAAACACATCATAATCAAATGTTGAAAGACAGAGATAATCTTGAAAGGACCGATACAATAGTGATTCAATATAATATACAGAAAAAAATCTCAGTAAGATTTGCAGTTGGTTTCTCATAAAACAAAGGAGGCCACAAGTCAGTGGGACGACATGTGCAAAGTGCTGGTTTAAAAAAGTCAATCAAAATACTACACTCTGCAAAACTATCTTTCAAAAATTGAAGCAAAATAAAGACAATCCAAGATATTAAAAACAGAGAATTCATTGTTAGTAGACCAATCTTTCAAAAAATACAAAGAGAGTCCTTTAAGCAGAAAAGAAGTGACACCAAATAGGTTCAAACCCACAGGAACAAAGGGCGTCAGCATAGGTTATCATGTACTTAATTATAAAAGACAGGAATATTTCCTTTATTTCTCCTCAGAGCTGATTGTAAAAGCTATTGCATAAAATTATATATATATACATACACATATATATATATAATTTATTGTTGAGCCTGCAAAATATAGAAGTGTAACATATTTAACAAATATTTACATAAAGCTATACTTAAGTGAGGAAATGACATAAGAGGGCAACTCAAATCTGCAAGAAGAAATTTTTAAAGCCAAAAATGGTAAATAAGAAGGTAAATGTAAAAAAAAAAACTAAAATATGTATTTACTCTTCTCTCTAAGCTCATAGACTAAAATATGCAAAGTAATACTATCAATAAGGTACAGTTGGATTTATAACATATATATGTGATATGTATAAAAATAATAGCTAAAATGTGAGAAGGGGAAATAGAGCACATATGAGTAAATTTTCTCTATTTCATTATAATTGTGTTAGACTAAATCTGAGTCTTACCTGTAAGCATATATCTTCTGTTAAATTAACATATATACTGTAAGCCCTAGAGTAGCCACTAGGAAAATAGATCAAAAATACAGTTTTAAAATTTATTAATATTATTACAAAATTACACTGGAAGATATCCATTCAACGCAAATACACAGATATTGGAAACAAAAGCAAAACAGCAAACATAAATCAAGCTATGTCAATAAGAACATTAGGCATGAATAAACTAATACAATTAAAAGGCAAATATTGGTAGAATGGATAAGAAGACAAGAGCCAGCTATATGCTGTTTAAAGGAGACACATTTTAGATTCAAATATATGTATAGTTTGAACAAAAGGAATAGAAAAAATATACCATGCAAATTGCAGCTCTAAGAAAGCTAGGTTGCCTATACAGTGTCTATAAGACATAGCACCTCAGAGACAAAATGGACTTTAAAACAAAAAAGTTACTAGAAATAAAGAGGGTTCTTGTACAATTTTAAAAGACTCAAGCTATCAGAAAGATGTTATAATTATAAATATATGTGCATCTAACAACAGAGTCCTCAAAATACGTGAAGCAAAAATAGAATTAAAGGAGACATAAGCAATTCAACAATAACAACTAGAGACTTCAATATCCTACTTTGCGTAACAGTTAAAACAACTGCACAGAAGATCAACAAGAGTGTAGGAAATGTGGACACACTATAAACTGAGCAGACCTAAAAGACAACTTTAGAACACACCACCCAACGACAGCGGAATACACATTCCTCTTAAGCACATACAGAATATTCTCCAGAATAGAACATAAAATAGGGTATAAAACAAGCTGCAACAAACTTAAAACTATTGAAATCATACGAAGCATGTTCTCTGACCACAGTGGAATGAAATGAGAAAAAAGTAAGGCATTTGGGAATTGTACAAATATATAGTTATTAAATAATACACTCTTAAATGAATTAAGGGGAAAATTACAGGGAAACAAAATACTCTGAGATAAATGAAAACAAAAACAACATCTCAAAACTTTAGGGATATAACTAAAGCAGTACTTGGAAGAAAATTTTTGTAAATACATGTATTTTTTAAAAGAAAGAGTTCCCCTCATTAGTTTAACCTTTGACATAAGAAATGAGAAAATAGGGGTAAACTGTCCTCAAAGCAAAAAGAAATCATGTAAGAGTGACAACAAATGAAGTAGAGAATAGAAAAATTATAGAGAAAATGTGTGTTAGTCTTTTAGTCATCTCTGACTCCCGACCCCATGGACTATAGCCCACCAGGCTTCTCTGTCCATGGGCTTCTCCAGTCAAGAATACTGGGATGCGTTGCCATTCTCTTCTCCAGGGGATCTTCCTGACTGACGGACAGAACCGGGTCTCTCACATTGCAGGCAGATTCTTTACCATCTAAGCCACAAGGGAAGCACACAGAGAAAACAGACAAAAGCAAAACAAACAGACGGGGTGGCTTGAGCAACAGAAAATTATTTTCTCACAGTCTAGAGGCTTGAAGTCCAAGATCAAGGTGTCAGCAGGTTTGGTTTCTTCCGAAGCCTTCCTCTTCGACTTCTGGGTCCTCTTGTGTTAGCCCCTCAGTCTGGGAGTTGTCGGTGTTTCCATTTCCTCCTCTTATAAAGACACAAGCCATATTGGATTAGGACTCATCCATACAAACTCCTTTTATCCTACTTTTAAAGGCCATATCTCCAAATACAGTCACATTCTGAGGTACTGGGGTTAGTATTTCAACACATGAGTTTTACAGGCACACGATTTGGTCCAAATAGTGGTGATGGCTGCACAAGTCTGTGAATATACTAAAAACTACTGAGTCATGCAGTTAATTGTATTGACTCATGCGGTTACAGTAGGCAAATTTTATAGTATGTGAATTATATTTCAAAAAAATTGTTAAAAAAAAAAACAGTGGAGCTATTTAAAATTTTCAAAAAGTAAAGTAGAGCAATCCACCTGAGTTTTATAAATGTCTTCCAGCAGCCCCCTCCAGGATCAAAGTACAAGGAAAGTGAAACTGAAGTCACTTGGTTGTGTCCGACTCTTTGATACCCCATGGACTGTAGCCCACCAGACTCCTCCATCCATGGGATTTTCTAGGCAAGAGTACTGGAGTGGGTTGCCATTGCCTTCTCCAGGGGCTCTTCCCTAACCAGGGATCGAACCCTGGTCTCCTGCATTGCAGGAAGATGCTTTACCATCTGAGCTACTAGGGAAGCCCCAAGTACAAGGAAGCTGGAGGTGAAATAAGTAATAAGGAGATTATTACAATAATCTTGTTAGATGCCCTGGAAATCTTCACTAGACCAAGGACACAAGTTGTAAAGAAGAGAGAAGACAGGAATGACTTTGTGTGGTTAGATGCGACCACCTAAAAGAAAACATTTCTAAGGGAAGGCTACAAAGTTGACTCCATGGGCTGACAGTCTGGTGAGACAATCACAGCCCTCAGAGCCTGTCAAGTGACCACAGATCCTTGAGAATCATCTGTGCTAAATACATCTGTGCTCATGCTCAGTTGCCCCAGTCATGTCTGACGCTTTGCGACCCTATGGACTGTAGCCCGCCAGGCTCCTCTATCCATGGGCTTCTCCAGGCAAGAATGCTGGAGTGGGTTGCTATGTCCTCCTCCACGGGATCTTCCTGGCCTAGGGATCAAACTCGTGTCTCCTGCATCTTCTGCTGTAGCAGGTGGATTCTTTATTACCGAGCCACCACAGAGGCCCACTAAATACATTAGTGAATGCTAATGATATAATGGGCTGCTTCTTCTAAGCAACACAGAAGTTAAGATTCTATTTTATTCAAAGTGTTATTCACAATTTTTTTTCTCATTTTTTTCTCTTTTTTTTCTAATTTTATTTTATTTTTAAACTTTACATAATTGTATTAGTTTTGCCAAATATCAAAATGAATCTGCCACAGGTAAATAAAGCAATATGAAGGTTTTAGGCACTGCTGTGGGTCCGGTCTTCAAGACTTCAGGTCTTCAAGTTCCACAAGACTCCTCAGGATCATGCGCACCACGGTCTCACAGCTTCTGTCAGGGGAGCGAGGAAGGCAAGAACGAGCGGTGCAAGTGTGATGGAGTAGGCTCAGCAGGCTGCCTAGTGAACCCCAGAAGAGGAAGTGCACGGGAAGTTCAGAGAGGAGGACAGGAAAGAAAACCACATCAGCCTGGCATGGACTGCTGTACTGGGGTATTGATGCAAACTTGATTTTACAGGGAAAGAGTTTTGTTTTTCAGCCGCTCAGCTGTGTCCGACTCTTTGTGACCCCTTGGACTGCAGAATGCCAGACTTCCCTGTCCTTCACTATCTCTTGGAGTTTGCTTAAACTCACGTCCATTGAGTCAATGATGCCATCCAACCATCTCATCTTCTGTCGCCTCCTTCTCCTCTTGCCTTCAGTCTTTCCCAGCATCCCAATCTTTTCTAATGAGTCAGTTCTTTACATCAGGTGGCCAAAATATTAAGAGCTTCAGCTTCAGCATCAGTCCTTCCAATGAATAATCAGGGTTGATTTCCTTTAGGATTAACTGATTTGATCTCCTTGGTGTCTATTATTTTTTGTTTAGAATTTGATTTTCTCATCTATTTCACAGTAGTGGCAGAAGTCCAGGGCAACCAAGTTGACTAAAGAGGGTTCTCTATGAGGGTTCTCTATGCTTACTCTGGGTTCATATATATACACGTGAATATGGTGCGCTCTCTCTCTTTCTCACACACACACACACACACACACACACACAACTGGCCCAAGAAGCACTTCTTGTCTCTAGGTCCCCAAACTTCCCTTCCACTGCCCTGTCTCTCCTCTGTCAAGAGCTCACCTCCCTCCACTCTTCTCTTCTTTCTCTCTCTAACCACCTATGTTTTTAAAAAATTGAATTTGAATCATTTAAAGAGAGAATTCAGGCCAGTGGAATGAAAAAGAGTAAGAGGTTCTGCCCTTGAAGATGTCTATTTGATCCAGCAGCTCTATCATTGACCAAGTGTGTAACCTCAAGACTCTGTTCTCGGTTTCCTTATCCATAAAACAACTATAACAACATCACCAGCTTTACGGGGTTGTTGAAAAGGTCTAATGAAATCATAGGGATGAAAATAAATGTGCCTGTATGTGTACTCAGTTGTGTCCAACTCTTTGCGACCCCATGGACTGTAACCCACCAGGTTCCACAGTCCATAGCATTCTCCAGGCAAGAATACTGGAGTGGGTTTCCATATTCTCTTCCAGGGGATCTTCCTGACCCAGGGATCGAACCCATGTCTTCTGTGTCTCCTACATTGGCATGTGGATTCTTTACCACTTGAGCCATCAGGGAATCATACAAGTCTCTAAGTAAATATAAGGCATTGTTACTACTCCTTAGAGAATTAATGCTTGATCACCTTTAGGATTCTGTGGCATGAAAGATTAGCCTGGAGCTGGGAGGTAGAAGAATTTTGGGAGTGAGGGCAGAAGGTCTCCCAGATTCCACAGGTTGGCAAGTGCCTCCTTTCTGCCTATAAAGAAGATCTTTTTACATACACACACAAACACAAGAAGGCACACAAGCACGTTTTTAAATGCTAAGTCTACTCCAAAGTTTCTATTCAGATCTCATTTTCACACCCTTCCGGCTGAACTCAGAAGTGGAAAATTTCTGAAAGCAAAGTCCTCAGCTGTCCAATTTGGGGTTGGATCAGCTGAACAGACCACGTTGATGACGGGTGGTTAATTTGTTTTGCACCCTCTGGTGGACTGTGCCTGGAGGTACAGGGTTACTCTGAAATTGACAAGCAGCTGCAGCACCCACCTGTCACTGCCCCAGGGCTTGGGTTGGCAGGGAGAGGGGTGAGGCCTGGAGGCTGGCAGGACATCAGCATCAGTAAGAAATGAGGCTCTGCAGAAAGCAACAGAAGAGACCCCTGACTCATCTTTCTTGAACAATAAGTAACAATTCACATGTAACTGCATGCTGCTGCTAGGTCGCTTCAGTAGTGTCTGACTCTGTGTGACCCCATAGACGGCAGCCCACCAGGCTCCCCCGTCCCTGGGATTCTCCAGGCAAGAACACTGGAGTGGGTTGCCATTTCCTTCTCCAATGCATGAAAGTGAAAAGTGAAAGTGAAGTCGCTCAGTCACATCTGACTCTTAGTGACCCCATGGACTGCAGCCTACCAGGCTCCTCCATCCATGGGATTTTCCAGGCAAGAGTACTGGAGTGGGGTGCCATTGCCTTCTCCAGTAACTGCATGAGCCCCTCCTAAAGGCTGGCTGGCAATTCCTTCCTTGATGATGGTATTCCCCTTGGTTCTTATTACCAGGGTGTAAGCCTCTAAGAGGGTAGGTCGACATCCTTATCGTCTTTGTACCTTCTTCTTCCCCTTCCACTCCCACCACTACACAAACACACACAGAGTCACCAAATCAGACTGAGGCTGTGCTGTGCTTAGTCGCTCAGCTGTTTTGGATGCTTTGGCTAGGACTCAGCAAATACTGGACTTCACTGGTGGCTCAGACAGTAAAGCATCTGCCTACCATGCAGGAGACCCGGATTCAATCTCTGGGTTGGAAAGATCTCCTGGAGAAGGCAATGTCAACCCACTCCAGTATTCTTGCCTGGAAAATCCCATGGATGGAAGAGTCTGAAAGGCTACAGTCCATGGGGTCGCAAAGAGTCGGACATGACTGAGCAACTTCACTTTCACTTCCTTTTCTTTCAGCAAATACTTACAGTTACACTGAATTGAACCAGCAAAAGCTTCTCTGGCCTCAAAAGAGAGATTTTAGATGAGGTTCTCTAACCACCTTGAAGCTCCTCCTTCCCCAGTCCAACCCACAATGCAATGGATGCTCTCAGTGATGATGTAATGAACTCATAGATGTGCATGTAAGCAACAGGTTTTATTCAGAATCCAATGGATCCATCCACAGACAACTTACTGACTGCATGATCCATCCTGAGCATTGTGTGACATGCTTTGGGCTGAAGGGTAGGAGGGAAAAGGGGAAGCAGAGAATAAGACCATTGTGCTCATGCCTTCAAAGAGCTCATGGGACTAATGAGGAAACAAGATACACTCACAGGACATGAAAGCAAGCTCAGAAGCATGAACAGCAGACCAGCTACTAAACCCCAACTGCCTCAGCACAGAAGAGACTAGGATGGCCAGGGAAGAAGGCATGGAGGAGGTGCGACTTAGCAAATGAGCAGCAACAACCTAGTTGCTTTACAATGTTTTAGTTTCTGATATACAACAAAGTGAATCAGCCATCAGTTCAGTTCAGTTCAGTCAGTCGTGTCCAACTCTTTGCGACCCCATGAATTGCAGCACGCCAGGCTTCCCTGTCCATCACCAACTCCAGGAACTACCCAAATTCATGTCCATTGAGTCGATGATGCCATCTAACCATCTCATCCTCTGTCATCCCCTTCTCCTCCTGCCCTCAATCTTCCCCAGCATCAGGCTCTTTTACAATGTGTCAGCTCTTTGCATCAGGTGGCCAAAGTATTTGGGTTTCAGCTTCAGCGTCAGTTCTTCCAATGAACACCCAGTTCTGATCTCCTTTAAGATGGACTGGTTGGATCTCCTTGCAGTCCAAGGGACTCTCAAGAGTCTTCTCCAACACCACAGTTTAAAAGCATCAATTCTTCGGCGCTCAGCTTTCTTCACAGTCCAACTCTCACATCCATACATGACCACTGGAAAAACCATAGCTTTGACTGCTGCTGCTGCTGCTGCTAAGTTGCTTCAGTCGTATCTGACTAGATGGATCTTTTTTGGCAAACTAATGTCTCTGCTTTTGAATATGCTATCTAGGTTGGTCATAACTTTCCTTCCAAGGAGTAAGCGTCTTTTAATTTCATGGCTGCAGTCACTATCTGCAGTGATTTTGGAGCCCAAAAAATAAAGTCTGACACTGTTTCCCCATCTATCTGCCATGAAGTGATGGGACCAGATGCCATGATCTTCGTTTTCTGAATGTTGAGCTTTAAGCCAACTTTTTCACTCTCCTCTTTCACTTTCATCAAGAGGCTCTTTAGTTCCTCTTCACTTTCTGCCATAAGGGTGGTGTCATCTGCATATCTGAGGTGATTGATATTTCTTCCAGCAATCTTGATTCCAGCTTATGCTTCATCCAACCCAGCGTTTCTCATGATGTACTCTGCATATAAGTTAAATAAGCAGGGTGACAGTATACAGCCTTGATATACTCCTTTTTCTATTTGGAACCAATCTGTTGTTCCATGTCCAGTTCTAACGGTTGCTTCCTGACCTGCATACAGGTTTCTCAAGAGGCAGGTCAGGTGGTCTGGTATTCCCATCTCTTTCATAATTTTCCACAGTTTATTGTGATCCACACAGTCAAAACCTTTGGCATAGTCAATAAAACAGAAATAGATGTTTTTCTGGAACTCTTTTGCTTTTTCGATGATCCAGTGGATGTTGGCAATTTGATCTCTGGTTCCTCTGCCTTTTCTAAAACCAGCTTGAACATCAGGAATTTCACGGTTCACATATTTTTGAAGCCTGACTTGGAGAATTTTGAGCATTACTTTACTAGCCATATGCATACATATATCCTTTCTCTCTTGAGCCTCCCTTCCACTCTCCTGTTCCTCTACAAAGCCCCCATCCCACCCCCCAGGTCATCACAGAGCACCAATGCTGAGCTCCCTGTGCCATACAGCAGCTTCACACTAGCTATCTAATTTTACACATGGTAGTGTATATATGTCAGTGCTAGTCTCTCAATTTATTCCAACCTCTCCTTCATACCCTGTGCCCACAAGCCCATTCTCTACGTCTGCATCTTTATTCCTGCCCTACAAATAAGTTCATCAGCACCATTTTTCTAAATTCTATATATGCAAGTTAATATATAATATTTGTTTTTCTCTTTTTATTCTATTCATTCCTCTGGCTCTACTTGCCACATCCTAGGATAGTCTTTCCTAAACACTCCAAGCTCGTTTCTCTAAATATCTTAAAATCTATATCCCAGGACAAAGTACAATCAGTTCCATTCAGTCACTCAGTCGTGTCCGACTCTTTGTGACCCCATGAATCGCAGCACGCCAGGCCTCCCTGTCCATCACCAACTCCCGGAGTTCACTCAGACTCACGTCCATCGAGTCAGTGATGCCATCCAGCCATCTCATCCTCTGTCGTCCCCTTCTCCTCCTGCCCCCAATCCCTCCCAGCATCACATCTTTTCCAATGAGTCAACTCTTCGCATGAGGTGGCCAAAGTACTGGAGTTTCAGCTTTAGCATCCTTTCTTCCAAAGAAATTCGAGGGCTGATCTCCTTCAGAATGGACTGGTTGGATCTCCTTGCAGTACAATATCTTCATCTTATTTGTTCTGACACCTTATACCTATACACTCGTTTCCTCAATTTAGATTGTTAACTTTGTAAGGTAAGAGTGAGTCTGTCTCCTTCAGGCCACCCCAGGGCACCTAGAACGGTGCTGTACACTCAGGATGGACCCCGTACATGCAGATGCCACCTCCCTGGGGCTTCCTGTAGAGGAGAGAGGCACCTCCTCCTGGCTAGATAAACAACTGCAGTCAGGCTCCTAGGCTATGCCTCGGGAAGTCTCCTCAGCCAAGGAGAAGACCCTTCCTGCTCTATTAATGCACAGGAACCCCTGCCAATGCAGGTGATGCAGGTTCAATCCCCAGGTTGGGAAAACCCCCTGGAGAAGGAAGTAGCAACCCACTCAAGGATTCTTGTCTGGGAAATCCCATAAACAGTGGAGCCTGGCATGCTACAGTCCATGGGACTGAAGAGTTGGACACAACTGAGAGACCAAACAACAACTCTTGCTAACAGACTTTAAGTCTGACCTTTCCTCATTAAGATATTCCTCCTCCTACCCCAAGTTGTGTGGGTTTTGGACTTCTTTTCCTCTTCAAGGCAAGCTCTAATATTCACTTTAGTTGATGTTCACCTGGACACCAACAGAGGAAAGAAGAAACATCATGATTTGACTGTTTCAGGCTCCAGAAGGCTTTTTTCTGAGACCCATAGGCTTCCAAAGAGTTTTTGTGTAGCTCTCTTAGGGGTGCCCTAAAGTGGGTTTCAAAAATATTGGTTTGCTGAAATGTTAAGACACAAAAAAGTAGTCTCAAGTCAGATATGTTTTGAAATTCTGAGTTACAAGAATCTGTAAGACAGTTACAAGAATCTGAGAGACAGAATGTTGTGTTTTGTTTCATTTTTCCTGCAGAAAGTTCCAGAGCCTTTAATGGGCATGACCATTTTCCAAGAAGAGGCTGGAGCACATCACTCCAAATTAATCTGGCCAGGGAATGTTTTTTCCAAGATCGCTTCCCATGAAACACTTTAGGAAACTCTAGGACTTCCCTTTCAATTTTCTGGAAAACTGTCCCCAGAGTTTTCAGAGCCACTTCCCCCCAAGCATTTTATTTCTTTTAGAAATTGTGATGTAGATAGAGATACATACACATAGTCATGTACAGATGTGAGAGTTGGACTATAAAGAAAGCTGAGCACTGAAGAATTGATGCTTTTGAACTGTGGTGCTGGAGAAAACTCTTGAGATTCCCTTGGACAGCAAGGAGATCAAACCAGTCAATCCTGAAAGAAATCAACCCTGAATACTCATTGGAAGGACTGATGCTGAAGCTGAAGCTCCAATACTTTGGCCATCTGGTGAAAAGAGCTGGCTTGCTGGAAAGACCTTGATACTGGAAAGGACTGAAGGCAGGGGAAGAAGTGGTCAACAAAAGATGAGATGGTTGGATGGCATCACCAACTCAATGGATATGAGTTTGAGCAAACTCTGGGAGATGGTGAACAACAGGGAAGCCTGGCATGCTGCAGTCACACAGGGTCACAAAGAGTTGGATACAACTGAGCAACTGAACAACAACAATAATTAATATTAATAGAATATTGGATGTAGGTCTTTCTAAGCATGACCAGCAAAGGCAGAGCTTGGGCCCCAATCAGTTTATCTTCAGAACCATGCTTTATATATTTCTTAATGTAAATATACACAAATTAAAATAAAAAGCTTTTATAGGTTAAAAAATCAGTAAGTATATTGTAAAAATCCTAAAACTACTCAATGTCAGTAATAACCAAATAAATTTACATATATATGTGACACACTTTTAATCAAATTGGCAAAATTTTAAAATAATCCATCACCTACTATTTTCCCAAGTATGATTTGATGGGTAAAAGTATACACTGATATAACTTTCTTGGGATCAGATAGGAAAATATCAAAACCCTTAAGTTTTTTATACTCTTAGATTTTGATCTAAAGAATAGAGTACAAATGTTCACAAAGATGTAGCAACAAAGATGTCTTAAGCACAAGTGTTTAAAATTACAAAATGCTGGATATAAATTAAATGTCTAAAAAACAGTTAAATAAATTATATCTATATGAACCATATACTATAGAACCATGAAATACAATATTCTAGAAGATTTTTGTGACATGGAAAGATAATCTTATATATCGCTGGAAGAAAAGGGAATTCAAAGAATATTGTGAATAGCAAAATACTGCTTATGTTAAAAGATACACTTTAAAAGGATACAGAATAATATAAAATGTTTTTAGTGGATATCTTTGGGTGCCAAGATTCAAGTGATTTATATGCATTTATTTGAGGAAAAAAAAAGAAGTGCTGGAGAAGACTCAAGAGTCTCTTGGACTGCAAGGAGATCAAATCAGTCAATCCTAGAGGAAATCATCCCTGAATATTCATGAGAAGGACTGATGCTGAAGCTGAAGATCCAGTACTTTGGCCACCTGTTGCAAACAGCCAACTCATTGGAAAAGACCCTGATGCAGAATAAGATTGAAGACAAAAGAAGAGGGTGGCAGAAGATGAAGTGGTTAGATAGCATCACTGACTCAATGGACATGAATTTGAGCAAATTCCAGGAGATAATGAAGGACAGGGAATCCTGGTGTGCTGCAGTCCGTGGGGTTGCAAAGAGTTGGACACGACTGAGCAACTGAACAATATTTTTTGCTTAGAGGCTTCCCTGGTGGCTCCTCCACTGACACAGGAGACTGGGAATAGATTCCTGAGTTAGGATGATGCCCTGGAGAAGGAAATGGCAACCCACTCCAATATTCTTGCCCTGGAAATCCCATGGACAGAGGAGCCTGGTGGGCTACAGTCCATGAGGGTGCAAAAGAGTAGAACATGACTTAGCAACTAAACAACAAGAATAGACTTGTTGCTTATCTGTACTTTTCAAATTTACTGCAAGAAATACTTCTATAATAAGACAAGCACAATAAATATTAGAAACATAATAGAGAAGTGCTTCTTTTGTACGCAGAGTGATTTTGTACAAAATCATGAGCTGCTAAATGATGCCATCCAGGCTGTGTGCCATACAAATGCAGGAGGAACATTCTTGGTTAGCCTGTACTTATTTCCAAATAAAAAGCAAAATAATCATCAATTATAATTCAAAATAATTTTTTCAAGTGCAGGAAAGGGACAACAAGAGGTATAAGTGTCTACACACTCACAGACATAAAAAACAAACTTATGGTTACCAAAAGGGAAAGAGGGGAAAGGGATACATTAGGAGTTTAGGATTAACGGATACACACTGCTATATACAAAAGAGATGAACAACAAGGACCTACTGTATAGCACAAAGAATCATATTTAATATCTTGTAAAAACCTATAATGGAAGAGAATCTGAAAAAATAGATAACTGAATCACTTTGCCATACACCTGAAACTAACACATTATAAATCAACTATACATCAATTTTTTTAAAAAGATACAAGTGACTTCATCACATCAAAAATTGGCAGCATGAAGACAACAACCCTAACTTCTTCATTTATCCTCCCCAGTTACAATCTTTAGACCATGCTGCTTGGTCTCAAAACTTCTAATGCCTACAAAACCCTTGTGAAACTAAGCCACAGAAAGAAAGAACCCTTGTCTAGCAGCTAAAGGCAATCTGCCAATTTATTTCCATCCTTCATCTAATTTTCAGTTGGCCAGCTAAGTGAAAAAGGTAACCAGAGACAGGGGAGAAGGCCACTGATAAGAATGACAGATAAGTAAATAAAACATTCATAAGAGTTAGTTCTCTGTCTCAAACCCATTTTATGTGACTCTCAGAGAATGTAGCTGTTTAAAGAACCAATGTTGCATGAAAAAAAGAAAGTGAACAAGAGGACAAAAATAATGACACAGAATGGAGATGTGCCTATTATAAAACATGGAGCATGATATGAGGAGGATATACCTTAAAAAGGGCTGTTCCTTGCCCTTTTAAACCAAAGTTTAAACCCTGTTTAAACCAAAGTCCTCCAGTCTCTCGGGAAGAGAACGTTGTCTTTTGCTATTTGGAAATAGGCCCCTGGTGAAGCTGACCACATCCAGTGTAGGACACTTACATTGTGTTCCTACTGTTACTTACACATGCCCATTGATTTATATTTGCTTTACCTTTCTATTTAGGCCAGTATTCATAAGCAGAAGGCATCTGGCATACCTGTGTTAAATAGATTCCTCTCCAAAATGTGAGAAAAATCGCTTGCAGCTAAGAAAATAATTTCTCCCTTTTCATGTTCAAATGCTCTGTGCTCCAGTAGAGGTCAGCGTCTCACAACTGATCCAAGGACACAGAGAAGCCCCTCCCTCCTGACCTGATCACCCTCCAAATCCTCCCCTTCTAGCTGATAGTAGAGTGGAAAGAATCCTGCAGACAGAAGTCACGACTAGAGGACTGGGGACAAATTATTTAACATCTCTAAGCTTTAGTGTCCTTATATGTAAAAAGAGGGAGGAGGAAGAGAAGTATTTTGTAAGTAAAGTTATGTAATAGAATCTAGCACAATATATGGCACAAAATAACATCCCAGTGAGTGGAGTTCCCTTGCTTTTATCCTTCATCCTTGAAGTCTCTCCATTCCACCTTCAGAGATAAGACAAATACCACAAATACCCCAATCAAAGGTCCTGATTGGCTGAAGCTCACACTGAGTGACCAATTACCAAGTGTAGATCCTTTCTTGAAACTTTCTAAAAGTAACGGAGAACTGGATACAACAAGAGATGGAAGCTATTAATACAAACGGAAGAGATATGGAGGGGTTAGACTGCATTAGAAAGAAAGCAACTGCATGGGAAGCTAAATCAACAGCATCACCTGGTATTAGTTCTCAGAACACCAAAACAAGCAAAAATAGATTCAACTTTTTAGGAACTAGACCTGTATACTGAAGTCTAGAGGTTACATGGGCTTCCTAGGTGGCACTAGTGGTAAAGAATCCTCCTGCCAGTACGGGAGACATAAGAGATACCGGTTGGATCCCTGGGTCAGGAAGATCCTCTGGAGGAGGACATGGCAACCCACTCCAGTATTCTTGTCTGGAGAATCCCATGGACAGAGGAGCCTGGCAGGTTACAGACCCTAGGATTGCAGTCAGACAACTGAAGTAACTTAGCACACAGTGGCTATATAAAATATTCTGAAGGTTGGTGATCTAAATGGGAAGGAAATCTTAAAAAGAGAATTTATATGTAAACATATAGCTGATTCACTTTGTTGTACAACAGAAACTAACACAAAATGATAAGGTAACTGTACTCCAACAAAGATTAATAAACAGATATTCTGGAGGTCAAAATCAAGAAAGACATTAGAGGACAGGTGTTGAGAGCCCTGGGTTCTTGTCTCTCCTCACACCCCTAAGTCCTGCTGGAACCAATTAACACATTTGTTAAGAGAAACACACAAACACGGACATGTGTTTCCAATCTTCATCATGCCACAGAAGCACTCTGACCTTCGACAAACTGCCTCTTTTCTCCCATCTGTATAGTGGAGCTAACAATGACATAGTCTTGAATTACTGGACAAAATAAATAAAATTATCAATGTAGAACACTTAGCATGATGTCAGGCAGTTTCATCAGGAAGATCCCCTGGAAGGAAATGGCAACCCACTCCAGTATTCTTGCCTGGGAAATCTAATGGACAGAGGAGACTGATGGGCTACAGTCCATGGGGTTGCAAAGAGTGGGACACGATGGAGCACATACAAACACACAGGCAGTTTCAGTCCTTAAAAAAATGGGACTCTCTATTCATTATTTGCTTGATCTTAGAAAAGTTCTTACTCCTTGGGCATGAGTTTCTTCATTTCTATAAAGGGGAAACAAGGAAGTGGAAGAGAATGGCCAGGAGCCTTCCAGAACTGCAACATGCCTGACATTCTATAGAGCCCCGGCCCAATTCCAGTCAGCTCTGTGGAGGAGCTGGAGGGCTGAAACTCAGGGACACAGCCTGCTGGCCACAGCCCAGGGTCCGACAGCTGCTTCCATCAGGCAAAGCAATAGGACAACGTGGCCAAAATATCCATGAGAGCAAGGGATTCAGTCCAGGCCAGTCTGAAGGGAAGACTTTGTCAAGATCATCTGGAAAGTGAAACGTGACTTCCTCTTTTTTGGTTTAAGGTCAAGAAACAAGAAGGGCTACCAAGCTGAGCTTAGTCTCCCAAGGCTCCTGGAGGATCGCATGTCTCGTCAGAAATGCCATTTTAACTGATGTAAGTGTGAAGGAGTTGGAACCCTAGGGATTAAATTTCTGCTGAAATACACATGTTTTTGAAAAAAAAAAAAAAATAGAGCTCTTGACTCAGGGAATGCAAAGCTTTTGGGAAACTGTTCTAAGCCCAGTATGGAGGATATCAAATGCCATCAGCCTTTCAGGGTTCCCCTCATGTCATAGGTTAGCGTGAGCTCACACCTGGCCACCCTGGCCCCCGGGTTTGGGGGAGGGTTAGGGACACCTGTCTTAGCTTGTCTCACATTTACACACACACATTCCTAGGCCTGGGAACTTTTTTCCCCCACAAAGACATGTTTTATGTCTTTGTGGGGAAAAAAAACATAAAACATGTTTATGTTTTATGGCTGCACTTATATTTTTATGACAAAACAGTCCCGCATTTGTCTGAGAGGAAGTGGGTCTAAGGAGCTTGGGAGACTGGACACCTGGGCTCTGCCAGCTTCATCAGGTCACAGCTCTGCCTACCTACTTGTGTGTTGCCAGGGGTGAGCTGCCCCTCTGTGAGCTGATGGAGATGAGGGTCTGCCAGCCCTCCTTTCCTAAGAGAGTGGGCTGTAGTGTGTGGCAAAAAGTGTCTGACTCTCACTCCCATCCTCAAGCAGCTACAGCATCTGCTGTCACTATAAGTTCGTTTGCATTTCCTAGGTAGCGGTGTGGTGGTAGTTCAGTCACTAAGTCATTTCTGACTCTTGCCGCCTCATGGATGGTAGCCCACCAACCTCCTCTGTCCATGAGTTTCCCAGGCAAGAATACTGGAATGTGTTGCCATTCCCTTCTCTGGAGTATCTTCCCGACAACCCAGGGATCAAACCTGCATCTCCTGTATTGGCAGGTGAATTCTTTATGCATTTCCTAGAGTTTTACATAAGTAGAACCCTACAGGATGCACTCTATTTTTGTCTGATTTTTTGTGTTCTGTATAATTATTTTGAGATTTATCCATGTTGTGTGCATCAGCCACTTGTTTCTTTTTATAGCAGGGTACTACTCTATTGTATGGATTTACCACCGTTTGCTTATCCACTCATCTTCAGAAGGTTAGATATCTTGGTTGTTTCCAGTTTGGGCCTATCACAGATAAAACTGCTATGAACATTTGTGTTCAAAATAAAGAGTATTTGACTGTCAAAAAGAAAAGTCTGGCTGCCAGTCCTGTATGATATCTCACCTCCCTGAACCTCCACGTTTTCAGTTATCAAAATGGTAAAGCAGGGACTTCCCTGGTAGGCCAGTGGTTAAGACATAACTTTCCAGTGCAGAGGATGCAGGGTCTATCCCTGGTCAGTGAGCTAAGATCATACCTGCTTCATGGCCAAAAAGCAAAAACATGAGCGATACTGTAATGAACTCAACAAAGACTTTAAAAATGGCCCACATTAAAACCAAAATCTTTTTTTAAAAAAAGAAAGATAAAACACATCCTCCTCCCCAGTTGTCATGAAAATTGATGTACAAATCATGTGAAAATGTTTTTTTTACAAAGAACATGTGAAAATGTTTTTTTTACAAAGAACATATATATATATATATGTGTGTGTGTGTGTGTGTGTATGTGATATTAATATTCCCCTCAGTCAGTATTTGTTCATAATCTGATAACTGCTGACTGAGGTAATGGGAGGGTTTTTGTGAGTGTGTGTGTCTGTATGTGTAAGAAGACACTCTGGACAGAATAGGGGGATATAAACAAATGGAATTCAGCTCCACCATCACCCAAAAGTACCAACCATTAGTATAGGGCAAAAGTGCTAAACAGAGAAATCGTGAATACATCACACTAGACAGCAAGATGAGAGAATGTTTCAGGGAAGCCCAGGGATCAGCACCCTGGTTAGTAAGAACCAGAGAGAGAAATAGAATGTGAACTGTAAGTCAGGAAGGCTTCATGGGGCATGAGAGGGTCATCTGGGTCCTTACAGTGAGTCAGGAAGGACGTGATGGGCAGCACATAATTGGTTGAGGACCTGTCCACAGTGTGTTGTCCTGAATGAGTGTGTACACTGGAACCAAAGGGGGCTCCTGGGAGTGCTTACATCATAAGACCTCTTCATTGCAGTAGGACAGATACTTTGTAAACTTCCTGTAATATTGTTTTCTACTGAAATAGGCCTGTGCCTTGTAGCTGCTGTGCCTCTGGTTTTCAGTCCTGATGGAGCAATATGTGAGTGTGTGTGTGTGTGTGTGTGTGTGTGTGTGTGTGTGTGCGTGTGCTCAGTTATGTCTGACTCTTTGTGGTCCCATGGACTACAGCCTGCCAGGCTCATCTGTCCATGGAATTCTTCAGACAAGAACAGTAGAGTAGGTTGCCATGCCCTTCTCCAGAGGATCTTCCCAAGTCAGGGATTGAACCTAGGCCTCCAGCATTATAAGCAGATTGTCTACCATCTGAGTTACCAGGGAAGCCTTAGGTTTATAGGAAGTCAATAGATTTTGTCAAAAATGGAAAAATCAGCAACAGTAACAAATGTAAGAATTAGCCATCAGAAAAACGAGTTACTACATATAGAAATCTGTTGTATTTCTCAAAACTAACAGTCAAATATCAGAAAGAAGTTTTTAAAATCCTTTTAAATTGCATCAAAAAATAAAATACTCAGGAATAAACCTGACCAAGGAGATGAAAGAGTTATATGCTGAAAACTATAGAACATTGATCAAGGAAATCAAAGATTACTCCAAAAAAATGAAAAAATATCCCATGTTCTTGGAATGGAAGAATTAATATTGCTAAAATGGCCATACTACCCAAAGCAATCTAGAGATTTAATGCAATTCCTATCAATTTACCCATGACATTTTTCAAAGAAATGGAAAAAATAATACTGAAATTTATATGGAACCACAAAAGATCCAGAATTGATAAAGCAATCATGAAGAAAAAGAAGAAAACTGGAGGCATAATCCTCCCAGACTTTACAATACTATAAAGCTACAGTAATCAAAACAGCATGATGATGTGATGTGATGTGAAATTTGCTCAGTCGTGTCCAACTCTTTCCAACCCCATAGACTATACAATCCATGGGATTCTCTAGGCCAGAACACTGGAGTGGGTAGCCTTTCCTTTCTCCAGGGAATCTTTCCAACCCAGGGATTGAACCCAGGTCTCCCCCATTACAGGCAGATTTTTTACCAGCTGAGCCACAAGGGAAACCCAAAACAGCATGATATTGGCACAAAACAGACATATGAATCAATGGAACAGACTAGAGAGCCCAGAAATAAACCCACATGCCTACAATCAATTAATCTTTGACAAAGGAAGCAAGAATATGCAAACTCTCTTCAGCAAGTGGTGTTAGAAAAGCTGGCCAGCTGCATGTAAATCAATGAAGTTAGAAAACACCCTCATACCACACACAAAAATAAACGTAAAATGGCTTAAAACCTTAAACATAAGACATGATACTGGGACTTCCCTGGCAGTCCATTGGTTAAGACTCTGTGCTTCCAAGGCAGGGAGTACAGGTTCTATTATCCCTAGGTGGGGAACTAAGATCCCACATGTTACATGACAAAAAAATATGACACCATAAAACTCCTAGAAGAGAACATACGTAAAACATTCTCTGACATAAAGCATGACAATGTTTTCTTAGGTCAATCTCTGAAGGCTGTAGAAATAAAAATAAACAAATAGAACCTAATCAAACTTACAAGTTACCTAAGCAGTAAAAGCAGTTCCTAAATTCAGGTCTTCAGCCACCATATCCTCTGTTCCTACCACCTAATTAGTTAGTTAGTTAGTATTAGTCTCCGGAGAAGGCAATGGCAACCCACTCCAGTACTCTTGCCTGGAAAATCCCATGGACAGAGGAGCCTGGTAGGCTGCAGTCCATGGAGTCACGAAGAGTCAGACACGACTGAGCAACTTCCCTTTCACTTTTCACTTTCATGCATTGGAGAAGGAAATGGCAACCCACTCCAGTGTTCTTGCCTGGAGAATCCCAGGGACGGCAGAGCCTGGTGGGTTGCCATCTATGGGGTCGCACAGAGTCAGACATGACTGAAGCGACTTAGCAGCACTAGCAGCATTAGTCACTCAGTCATGTCTGACTCTTTGTGACCCTATGGACTGTAGCTCACCATGCTCCTTTGTCCACGGGAATTCTCCAGGCATGAATACTGGAGTGGGTTGACATGCCCTCCTCCAGGGGATTTTCCCAACCCAGGGATTGAACCCAGCTCTCCCACATTGCAGGCAGATTCTTTACCATCTGAGCCACCAGGGAAGCCCTATCACCTAATTAGGAACCGAATAAACACTTGCTGAATTGAACTGTACTGAAAATAAACTTGCCACAATGCCTGCTCTATTGTTAGGATGGAAGGAGCGTAGGACAGCTGATAGCAGAATGAAATGAGCTGGAAAATAAAATACAGTTCCAGAGAAATCAGAGTCAGATGGTGAAAGTCGGCTATATTGCCCCTCACACTTACCCAAGCCCTTATGAAATCTGGAGCTACAAACTGACAAAAAAAAAAAAAAAAGGCATTTCAAGACAAGTAATGTCCAGCTGGAAGCAGGACAGTCTGGTTATAAGCACTGAATCAAAGCCAAAAGAGAACAGAAAAACTCTCCCATCATACAATCCACCCATTTAAACCTGATCTGCCAAACCAGGGCTCCTCTCTCTCCCATTCCAATTAACAGCTCTGCTCCCAGCAACCGACATGCTGAATCACCCTCCAGTGCCACAGCTGATGGCTCATAAAGCTTTGGGCTCATCTAATCCTCTAATAGCCTGGGGCTGTATTAGTGTCACAGTAGCAAAATTCTCTCCCAAATTAGAACTGTATTATTTTACTGTACAAAAGTCCACAGGGTTCCTGAAGGAACTAACTGCAAACCATCTGTTAACCCTTTCTAATGTCATCTCCCCTAAATGCCATCAGAAAATATGACTTTGAAACAAACAAATATCTTTGAGTCAAATCCCCTGAAGTCTCTGGCCCCACTGTGAGTACATATTGAGAGTGGAGGTCAGATAGTTGCACAGTACCTTCTTACCTGCCATGACAAACTTACCCTGCTTTCTTAACATTAACTATGTGTGTGTGTGATATTGCAACTTATAATAAATATATTTTAAGAGGTCGTAAATTTACTTTTTTTTATTTTATTGTTTAATATGGACCATTTTTGAAGTCTTTATTGAATTCTGCTTCTGCTTTATGTTTTGGTTTTTTTGGCCACAGGGCATGTAGAATCTTAGTTCCCCAAGCAGGGATTGAAACTGAAAACCCTGCATTGGAAGGCCAAGTCTAACCACTGGACCTTGAGGAAAGTTCCTATTTTACTTTTTTAATTTAATTTTTAAATAAAAGTTTACAAAATATAAACTAGGAATATAATTCCAAGTTTAGCACAGTTGCACTCATCTCACACGCTAGTAAAGTAATGCTCAAAATTCTCCAAGTCAGGCTTTAACAATACGTGAACCATGAACTTCCTGATGTTCAAGCTGGTTTTAGAAAAGGCAGAGGAACCAGAGATCAAATTGCCAATATCCACTGGATCATAGAAAAAGCAAAGAGATCCAGAAAACCATCTATTTCTGCTTTATTGACTATGCCAAAGCCTTTGACTATGTGGATCACAATAAACTGTGGAAAATTCTGAAAGAGATGGAAATACCAGACCATCTGACCTGCCTCTTGAGAAACCTGTATACAGGTCAGGAAGCAACAGTTAGAACTGGACATGGAACAACACACTGGTTCCAAATAGGAAAAGGAGTGTATCAAGGCTGTATATTGTCACCCTGATTATTTAACTTATATGCAGAGTACATCATGAGAAATGCTGGGCTGGAAGAAGCACAAGCTGGAATCAAGATACACGGGAGAAATATCAGTAACCTCAGATATGCAGATGACACCACTCTTATGGCAGAAAGTGAAGAACTAAAGAGCCTCTTGATGAAACTGAAAGAGGAGAGTGAAAAAGTTGGCTTAAAGTTCAACACTCAGAAAACGAAGATCATGGCATCTGGTCCCATCACTTCATGGCACATAGATGGGGAAACAGTGGAAAGAGTGGCTAACTTTATTTTGGGGGGTTCCAAAATCACTGCTGAGGAAGGCTTTCTTATCTCTTCTTGCTATTCTTTGGAACTCTGCATTCAGATACTTATATCTTTCCTTTGCTCCTTTGCTTTTCGCTTCTCTTCTTTTCACAGCTATTTGTAAGGCCTCCCCAGACAGCCATTTTGCTTTTTTGCATTTCTTTTCCATGGGGATAGTCTTGATCCCTGTCTCTGTACAATGTCACGAACCTCAGTCCATAGTTCTTCAGGCACTCATCTATCAGATCTAAGCCCTTAAATCTATTTCTCACTTCCACTGTATAATCATAAGGAATTTGATTTAGGTCATACCTGAATGGTCTAGTGGTTTTCCCTACTTTCTTCAATTTCAGTCTGAATTTGGCAATAAGGATGATCTGAGCAGCCACAGTCAGCTCCTGGTCTTGTTTTTGTTGACTGTATAGAGCTTCTCCATCTTTGGCTGAAAAGAATATAATCAATCTGATTTCGGTGTTGACCATCTGGTGATGTCCATGTGTAGAGTCTTCTCTTGTGTTGTTGGAAGAGGGTGTTTGCTATGACCAAAGCAGAAGATATTAAGAAGAGGTGGCAAGAATACACAGAAGAACTGTACAAAAAAGAGCTTCACGACCAAGATAATCACAATGGTGTGATCACTCATCTAGAGCCAGACATCCTGGAATGTGAAGTCACGTGGGCCTTAGAAAGCATCACTACAAACAAAGCTAGTGGAGGTAATGGAATTCCAGTTGAGCTATTTCAAATCCTAAAAGATGATGCTGTGAAAGTGCTGCACTCAATATGCCAGCAAATTTGGAAAACTCAGCAGTGGCCACAGGACTGGAAAAGGGCAGTTTTCATTCCAATCCCAAAGAAAGGCAATGCCAAAGAATGCTCAAACTACCGTACAATTGCACTCATCTCACATGTTAGTACAGTAATGCTCAAAATTCTCCAAGTCCGGCTTCAGCAATACGTGAACCGTAAACTTCCTGATGTTCAACCTGGTTTTAGAAAAGGCAGAGGAACCAGAGATCAAATTGTCAACATACGCTGGATCATCAAAAAAGCAAGAGAGTTCCAGAAAAACATCTATTTCTGCTTTATTGACTATGCCAAAGCCTTTGACTGTGTGGATCACAATAAACTATGGAAAATTATGAAAGAGATGGGAATACCAGACCACCTGACCTGCCTCTTAAGAAACCTATATGCAGGTCAGGAAGCAACTATTAGAACTGGACATGGAACAACAGACTGGTTCCAAATAGGAAAAGGAGTACGTCAAGGCTGTATATTATCACCCTGCTTATTTAACTTATATGCAGAGTACATCATGAGAAATGCTGGCTGGAAGAAACACAAGCTGGAATCAAGATTGCCAGGAGAAATATCAATAACCTCAGATATGCAGATGACACCACCCTTATGGCAGAAAGTGAAGAGGAACTCAAAAGCCTCTTGATGCGAGTGAAAGAGGAGAGTGAAAAAGTTGGCTTAAAGCTCAACATTCAGAAAACGAAGATCATGGCATCCGGTCCCATCACTTCATGGGAAATAGATGGGGAAACAGTGTCAGACTTCATTTTCTGGGGCTCCAAAACCACTGCAGATGGTGACTTCAGCCATGAAATTAAAAGACACTTACTCCTTGGAAGAAGGTTATGACCAACCAAGATAGCATATTCAAAAGCAGAGACATTACTTTGCCAACAAAGGTCCATCTAGTCAAGGCTATGGTTTTTCCAGTGGTCATGTATGGATGTGAGAGTTGGACTGTGAAGAAGGCTGAGTGCTGAAGAATTGATGCTTTTGAACTGTGGTGTTGGAGAAGACTCTTGAGAGTCCCTTGGACTTCAAGGAGATCCAACCAGTCCATCCTAAAGGAGATCAGCCCTGGGTGTTCATTGGAAGGACTGATGTTGAAGCTGAAACTCAAATACTTTGGCTACCTGATGCGAAGAGTTTACTCATTGGAAAAGACTCTGATGCTGAGAGGGCTTGGGGGCAGGAGGAGAAGGGGACAACAGAGGATGAGATGGCTGGATGGCATCACCGACTCGATGGACAGGAGTTTGGGTAAGCTCTGGCAATTGGTGATGGACAGGGAGGCCTGGCATGCTGGGTTCATAGGGTCACAAAGAGTCAGACACTACTGAGTGACTGTACTGAACTGAACTTAACTGGTATACAATATTACATAAGTTATAAATACATATTTTTGTCTTTGTACATGGTTCCTAGCTCACAGTTCCTAAAACCCTTGGAATTATATCCAATATTTTGTAATAATCTGTAAGGGGAAAGAATCTGGAAAATGTGGAGACATATATGTGTGTGTGTGTGTGTTTATCACTAAATCACTTTGCTGTACACCTGAAACTAAGATCTACTACAGTTCAATTTTAAAAAAGAAAGAGTGAAGGGGCATCTTTTATTATAAAACTTTTTGTCCTCAGTTCTTCAAGTGGCTTCCTGAAATAATGTGTCTTGTTATTCATAGCAAGGACTTTTCAACCACAACTGAGCTTATGTTAATGAGATGATTTTAGAAATCCCTCAGGGACTTACCTGGTTGTCCAGTGATTACAACTTCACCTTCCAATGCAGGGGGTGCTGGTTCAACCCCTGGTTGGGAGGAGCCAACAACCCACATGACTTGTGGCCAAAAGAAAAAAATCCAAAATCATAAAACAGAAGCATTATTGTAACAAATTCAACAAAAACTTTAAAAATGGTCCACATCAAAAATTTAAAGAAAAAAAGAAATCCCCTAAAGATGGGGTTTGGATGACTGGTTGCCAGGGGAATCAAGCATGAATACAGGCTTGGAAATTTCAATCCCATCCTCTGATCTCCAGGCAGGGCAGAGGGGCTGCAGTTTGAACCAATGGCCAGTGATTTTAATCAATCAAGTCTGTGTAATGGGTCCTCCATTAAAAACCTAAAAAGACGGGTACAGAGAGTTTCCGGGTTGGTGAACCAGAGTATGTTCAAATGCCACCGTGTTGCATCCCCAAACCCCATGGGGAAAGACAGAAGCTCCTTTGTTCCAGGATCTTCATAAGTGTCTCTTTATCTGGCTGTTGATTCTTATCCCTTAATATCTTTTGTCATAAACTGGTAATCTAGTGATGGTACAGAAAGGGAGACCCCTTCCACAGCCTGAGTGTGGGTTTTTGTTTAACACTTGGAAATGAATTATCCAAGGAGATGCATGTGCTGACAAAGCAAGAGACTTTATTGGGAAGGGGTGCCTGGGCAGAGAGCAGCAGAGGGAACCCAGGAGGATTGCTCTGCCTTGTGGCTTACAGTCATGGGTTTTATGGTGATGGGATTCCTTTCCAGGTTGTCTCTGGCCAATCATTCAGACTCAAGGCCCTTTCTGGCTTGGCCCACACATTGCTCAGTCAAGATGGATGCCAGCAAGGATACTGGGAGGTGGTAGGACCCGTCACATCTCCTTTTAACCTTTTCCGAATTCTTCCAGTTGGTGGCTTTTTAGTCCGTGTTCCTATACCAGGACTTCCTGTCATAAAATAACTCACACAAATAGTGCCTAGCCAGAGTGGGTGATTTCAGTCAATATGTTTCCCCCAACAGTGAGTAAACTATCCTCCTGAGTTCTGTGAGCTGCTCTAGCAAGTCAATTGAACCCAGGAAAGGGGTCGTGGGAACCTCTGATCTATAGCCAGTCTGTCAGAAACACAGGTAACAGCCTGAACTTGTGATTGGCATCCAAAGCGGAGGGCAGTCTTGTGAGCCCTTAACCTGTGGAATCTGATGCTATCTCAGGGTAGATAGTGTCAGAATTGACCACCCAGCTGGTGTTGAAGAATTTCTTGGTGTTGTGGGTGGAAAAATCCTACATATCAGAAGGACTAAAAGTTTACTATTCTATAGCCACATTAACTACATTGTGTAGTTACATTAACTGTGACTGCATTTATACAAAAAACATGTATAAGAGAGAAAAAAGGAAGGAAACACATAAAAGGGGGAAATTAATTGTGAAATAAAATAACTTGTTATTTATCTCTATTTTCCAGTTTTTATAATATAAGGAAATAAAAATATCATTTATATCTTTAAAGTGTTCTTAAACAATTCACTTTCTAAGATATATCATACACAATGGTGGTAGCTGTGTGGCTATACTGTTGTAGCCACGCGTTCTGGGAAACAAACTCACTCAGAAGGACACTGCAGATAGTGGAGTGTAGTTTATTACACCGGCAGGCCCAAGGCAGAGTCTCCTCTTAGCCAAGGACCCTGACCAGTTTTTCTGAAAACCTTATATACCCTAAGTGTACGTGCCCAAACCCACCTCCCCAAACTCCCTGAAACTAGTTTGAACAAAGGAAAAGAAAGATACAAGAAAGAAAGATAGGTAGTTAGCAGTGGACAATTATCAATAGGCCTGTGGTCATACCCCAATAAACATAATAGAATTTATGATTCTATTCAGTTACACAGATAATTAGGGTATTCTTTTAGGCAACAGAGTCTAGGTATGAGCCCTGGGGCTCTTCCTTCCAGGGGCCTGGTTTTCCAGTTGGTATGTCATTTCCATAGATACTGGGCATATAGCTCAAACTCCACAGTCCGGCCCAAGATGGAGTCCTGCTTTCAAGATGGAGCCTGTTCTGTCTGTTTCCTCCTTCATTCCCCACTCTTGATGCTCTTAACTCATAGTATGAGCATCATTCATAGGGATATATTGCACTCTGACTCTCCGACCTCCAACTTGGGAGAACTACATCAACCTTTGGGTTACAAAGTTCATAATACATTGCAAAATAAAGGATCCGCAAAGCAGAACTATCCAGGCAACAATAACAATGTTAAATATAGTTTTCCACCAATCACCCTTCACCCAAGCTAGGACTGAAGTCCAAAAAGGAACTTTATCATCAGACATAACTTTTACCTGATCTTTCATGTCCTCTAGGGTGGCTGATATATAGCCAGATAAATTAGGAATATATAGACATTTAACTTTAATTATAGCACAGGTCCCTCTTTGTACTGAAACTATGGTTAGTCTCAAGATGATACCAGCAAGTCCTTGTAGCAGAAGTTGATCATAGAGCTTCATCTTTGTTTCTTCTTTAAGATGATCTTGATTTCATGGCGATCAGTGGGGTCCTGTTGTGTAGTCCGCTCAGCGTCCTCCGGGTCTCTCTCCACCCTCATGTGGTGGATCCAAGGAGTGACACATGAAACTTTAACTGCAGTAGGGCTGGTTAGAACAACAGTATATGGACCATTTCAATGAGGGGCCAAGGAGTTGTGTTTCCAGTCCATGACCACACCTGATCCCTGGGCACAAATTCGTGAATCTGTTCCCCAAGGGGGAATGGTACCCTTTCTTGTACAAACTTAGTTACCTGATTTATTACCTTACCCAGTTGCTCCATCTGCTGTGAAATCTCCCCTTTCTGCTTACCTGAGGCAAATTTGTTGACACCTGTTTTATTATGGGAGGGGGCCTCTCATACACAATTTTGTATGGAGAAAAGCCATGGGACTGTGGCGTCATCCTAAGTCTGAGCAGAGCTGTCGGAAACAAGTCCACCCAGGAACAGTCAGTCTCTAAGATCCACTTGGAGAGCATCTCTTTAAGTGTCTGGTTTTCCCTTCCACCATCCCAGAACTCGGGGGTCTATATGCTGTATGTAATTTCCACTTGGTGTTTAAAGTTTTGCTTACTTTATACTAAATCAGCTATGAAAGCTGGGCCATTGTCCGATCCAATGCTGGTAGGAAATCCAAATCTGGAAACTATCTCCCTAAGCAGGTACCAGGCTACTTTTGATGCTCTTTCAGTCTGGGTAGGAAAAGCTTCTACCCATCTCTAGAACGTACATACTATGACCAGCAGGTAATGGTAGTGACAGTGAAGTTCACTTCCAGGTGTTCAAAGGGCAGCATGCCTTTTACCTGAATCCCTGTCTGTGCCGAGAGGCAGCATTGACCTCTGAGCAGGTAGTGCAGTTCTGAGATTCTGTCCTGCATAGGGAAGAGAGGCGGGGAACCAAGAAATATTTTCAAATTAGCTCTTCCAGTTTATCATGGCCTAGATGGGTCGCTTGGTGTGTTTGGCTTACCAGAGTGGGTGCCAGCTCCTCCGGTACCAATAATTTGCCACTTGGCAATTCCCACCATCTCTTTTCAGTCTTGATGGCCCCCTTCTGCTTTGGCTAGTTGGTTTTGGGCTTCAGTGTATTTTGGAGAGTCTAGCGTTAGCTCAGGTAGCTCCGCCAATATAAGAGCTTTAATAGGGGCTTCACTTGTCACCCCCAAGCCCTCGGCTGCTTGTTTAGTGGTCTTATCTGCCAGTCTGTTCCCTGAGCCTGGGGGGTATCCTCTTTTTGACGTCCTCAGCAGTGTATGACTGCAACCCTTTCTGGTTCCCAGGCAGCATCTAAT
This sequence comes from Bos indicus, assembly GCF_029378745.1. NCBI lineage: Eukaryota > Metazoa > Chordata > Mammalia > Artiodactyla > Bovidae > Bos > Bos indicus. Next base: position 71,026,123 of record NC_091767.1, on the reverse strand, counting down.
AGGGTCTTAATTTCTGCCTTATTTTTAATATATTTTTCACTAGCTGTCAAAGGCCTCTCTCCTTATACGGAGCCCTGTAGCAGAAACATACCTGGAGTCTGTGTAAATGTGTGTCTTCTTACCTTTTGACAGCTGGAGGGCCTGGGTTAGAGCATATAGTTCGGCCTGTTGAGTGGACCAGTGTGATGGCAGAGAGCTAACCTCAACGATGGTTTCTTCCATGACTACTGCATATCCTGACAGTCATTGTCCTTGTTTCACCAGGCTGGTGCCCTTGGTGTACAGGACGAAATCTGGGTCCAGGATTGGCTGGTCTCTCAAGTCAGGCCTGCGGGCATATTTCCTTGCAGTCATGTGAGGGCCCACCTTCTCCCACAGGAAGGAGAGTGGCCGGATTCAGGGCCTGACAAGACTCAGTAGTCAGTAGTAACATGGGGGTTCTCACATAACAGTCCCTGATATTGAGTAATCCGGGATGTTGATAGCCATTTATGGGGGTCCCCTCCCAGCAGAGTGTTGACCTCATGCGGGACTTTTACAAACAAATCTTGGCCCAAAGTCAGCTTGGTTGCCTCCCGGACCAGTAAGGCAACTCCAGCAACTGCTGTAAGCGTCTCAGCCACCCAGTGGCAACATTGTCCAGCTGATTAGAGATAAGTCACTGGTCTGTCCCATGTCCTCATAATCTAGGACAACACTCCCATAGCCACCTTGTCCTTTTCAGTCACGTAAAGAGCAAACGGCTTAGCAAGTTCTGGCAGGCCCAAGGCCAGTACCAATGTAATTGTACCGGGTTTGAATTCTATTACCAGTGGGACTTGTTTTGCAAGGCTGGGGGGCGGGGGGGGCGGTGGTTGTCTTCTGCCCAGACCCCAGGAAATTGTTGAGTTAACTCTCTCTCTTGACTGTTTAGCCTGTCCGGTTTCTTTTCCGGGAGATTGTACAACCTCCATTCATCTTGAGGGGTTACTGAGAGGAAGAGTAAATAGGTGGTTGAGCCCACTCGAACAGTGGGTCTTTCGTGGGGGGAAAAGTCACTTGTGCCCCCAATTTAGACAGCAAGTCTCTTCCTAACAAAGGTACTGGGCATTCAGAGATGTGTAAAAATTCCTGAGTCACTTGGTGTCCACCCATCTAACATTTTCAGGGTAGGCTAGAGACACAAAGGCTGCATTTATCACCATCTGAGACCCAGCAGCCTCTGGCTGGGTCTATTGGCATATAAAATCTATAGACCTCACACAGTCTTTTGCAGAACTCAGAGGGTGATTCACTTTCCCTTTGAATCACTTCAGAGGGTTTTGCGATACTCATAGCTTTTCGGGCCCCCCTCTTGAGACCTTGTAAAATAGTCACCCGATATCTCTCCAGGTGGCCCCTCCCTTTCTCTGTTACAGTCCCAGTTGGGTCTCTTATCGGGGGTGGCTAGTTCTGCCCACCGCTGCGGGTTTGCAGTACCCTCAGGTACCATTTCTCTTAACCATTTTCTGGACTCAGTTAGGATCCTGTGTCTTTCCTCAGTGCTGAAAAGGGAGACTAGTAGTTGGATTATGTCATCCTATGCCTGGAAAATCCTATGGATGGAGGAGCCTGGTAGGCTGCAGTCCATGGGGTCGCTAAGAGTCGGACACGACTGAGCGACTTCACTTTCACTTTTCGCTTTCATGCATTGGAGAAGGAAATGGCAACCCACTCCAGTGTTCTTGCCTGGAGAATCCCAGGGACGGCAGAGCCTGGTGGGCTGCTGTCTATGGGGTCGCACAGAGTCAGAGACGACTGAAGCGACTTAGCAGCAGCAGCGTGTAGGGCGGTGGGTTCGAAAAATAGTCTCCATTAGCCTAATCATGGCTTGTGGCTCCCCCGAGTATGGTGGAGCATGCCTCTGCCAGTTTAATATATCCATAGAGGAAAATGGCTGGTAATAATAGGCTATAGGGGGCTGATGGTAGTGCCCCATGCATCCTGAACTGGAGGCTGTTGTAGCTCTCTGAGGTCCATCTGTAGTGGGGTTCTTTACCCCTGTTCCTTGGTAAAGCGCAGCCTCTGTCTAATTGCTGTCTAATTGCTGTGTTTCCGATCAGTACTCACCGGGAGAGGTGGATACAATCTAGGAGGTCCAGCTGAGGCAGAATTCTGGGGGCATTGACCAGAATCGCCATTGCTGGGATTGGAGCCTGCTGAAACGGTGGCTCTACGAACTCCAGGAGAGCTGGTGGAAGAGCAGTGGCTTCTGCAGGAACTTCACCTGGCCCTGGATCGGGCATTAAGGCAGCCTCCGGTCCTGGTGGAGCACTGGGAGGCAGGCGCGTCAGTATCCAGTACGGGGGAGGGGTCAGGTCATCCCCGTCCAAATCCTGTAGAATTTCCTTTTTTATCATCAGTCAATTTTTGTGCCATTAATATTTTTCCCTTTCCCTTCTGGATACAGAACCTTATCCAAGTAGGAGGGTCTTGAAGCTAACCCTAGCCATGAGTCAATATATGGATATTGATTCAGGTGTCCTGGCTCTCCTGTGACTACTGTATAGACTGCTTCCACTATTTTTAAGTTCATGGTGTTCTCTTGTGGCCATCCTACTCCCATAGGGGGCCATTCGACCTCACAGAGTATGTGTAGGCGGTTAGGCTTCATCTTCACCCCATGAAGTGAAGTGAAGTCGCTCAGTCGTGTCCGACTCTTTGCAACCCCATGGACTGTAGCCTACCAGGCTCCTCAGTCCACGGGATTTTCCAGGCAAGAGTACTGGAGTGGGTTGCCACTTCCTTCTCCACGTGATCTTCCCGACCCAAGGATCGAACCCGGGTCTCCCGCACTGCAGGCCGTCGCTCAGATGGTAAAGCATCTGCCCGCAATGTGGGAGACCCAGGTTTGACGGTAAAGTGTCTGCAGCCATGAAATTAAAAGATGCTTACTCCTTGGAAGGAAAGTTATGACCAACCTAGATAGCATATTCAAAAGCAGAGACATTACTTTGCCAACAAAATTTCGTCTAGTCAAGGCTATGGTTTTTCTTGTGGTCATGTATGGATGTGAGAGTTGGACTGTGAAGAAGGCTGAGCGCTGAAGAATTGATGCTTTTGAACTGTGGTGTTGGAGAAGACTCTTGAGAGTCCCTTGGACTGCAAGGAGATCCAACCAGTCCATTCTGAAGGAGATCAGCCTTGGGATTTCTTTGGAAGAAATGATGCTAAAGCTGAAACTCCAGTACTTTGGCCACCTCATGCGAAGAGTTGACTCATTGGAAAAGACTCTGATGCTGGGAGGGATTGGGGGCAGGAGGAGAAGGGAACGACAGAGGATGAGATGGCTGGATGGCATCACTGACTCTATGGACGTGAGTCTGAGTGAACTCCGGGAGTTGGTGATGGACAGGGAGGCCTGGAGTGCTGCGATTCATGAGGTCGCAAAGAGTCAGACATGACTGAGCGACTGATCTGATCTGATGAAGTTCTCAGTACCCTATGTACTTCTGATATTTCCACTCAATGACACTTAAATTGCCATTCTGCCTCCTTCCTAATTGGGGTGAGAAGAGCCTTACCTGCCAGATCCCAGAGGGAGAAGGGGGATCGGTGTCTCTTCACCTGCCAGTCAACACAGCCGAACCAGAACACCACGTGATCCAAAACTGTTTCTCCCTTAACTTTTAAAGTCCATTCTGCTTTGGTGGGCTTGATCAGATGTGGATGAAAATACAGATGGGTTAAATATCCCACATCCCAGGACGTCTCCAGAAAAGCTAATTCGTACTCACTTATGTATCCCTCTCCTTCTAGCCTGACAGTTCCGAGGGGGTCAAGAATTTCATAGCAGATGGGACACCTCCTTGGGGAGGGCAGAATATGAGTACACAAAAACCAAGTTTCTTCTCCTAAAAAATCCCCTGGCAATTGCTTGGTAATAATTTTCCCCAAGATAGTGTGGACACCACCTCCTAAATGACCTTCACAAATTTCTTTCCTAAGCCCTAACACGCTCGTCAACCTGTGTACCAAGCAATCGTTGCCCCCTACCTATTTCAGGCTCCTGTGGATCCGTGCCCCTTCTAGTCCCTCCCAGGGGGGTGATCAGGCCCCCTCTTCCACCCTGCTGGGTGGGTTCCTCCTCCCCTGAGGGCTCAGTTCCCCTGCGGTCGTCCACTACGTGCTAACTTGAAAGGTCCAGGCATTGAGAAACAGAATCCTCCCAGAAGGGCGAGGCCCCTCTCCCCCGCAGAAGATTCAAGCCACAGGGCCTCGGAGTAGTCCCAAATGGGACTTGTCTCCTCAAAGTGAGGAGTTTCTCGGCCAATGCATCAAATGTTGTAGCCACGCGGTCTGGGAAACAAACTCACTCAGAAGGACAATGCACATAGTGGAGTGCAGTTTATTACACCGGCGGGCACAAGGCAGAGTCTCCTCTTAGTCAAGGACCCTGACAAGTTTTTCTGAAAACCTTATATACCCTAAGTGTAAGTGTCCAAACCCACCTCCGCAAATTCCCTGAAACTAGTCTGAACAAAGGAAGAGAAAGATACAGTCAAAGTTAACCCATGATTCATATGCCTTAAGCCTAGGTAGTCAACAGTGGACAATTATCAATAGGCCTGTGGCATACCCAAATAAGCATAATAGAATGTATGAATCTATTCAGTTACACAGATAATTAGGGTTTTCTTTTAGACAACAGAGAGTCTAGGTATGAGCCCTGGGGCTCTTCCATCCAGGGGCCCTGGTTTTCCAGTTGGTATGTCATTTCCATAGATACTGGGCATATAGCTCAAAGTCCACAGTCTGGCCCAAGATGGAGTCCTGCTTTCAAGATGAAGCCTGTTCTGTCTGTTTCCTCCTTCAATATCCTTAAGGATCATCATACAGGTTAACAAATGCAATTGCAACACATACGTCTTCATGACCTGAGGGAAGAGACATGAAGTCTCCCATGTCTCATGAGCCAGCACTGCCCTGAGCAAAGAAGGCCAATTCTTTTCCTTCTATTCAGATTAGATAATAAGTCCAGTCACTTACATGGGCTTCCCTGGTGGCTCAGACAAGTAAAGAATCTGCCTGCAGTGCTGGAGACACAGGTTCGAGACCTGGGTTGAGAAGATCCCCTGGAGAAGAGTATGGCAAAACCTCCAGCATTCTTGCCTGGAGAATTCCATGGACAGAGGAAACTAGTGAGCTAAAGGCCATGGAGTCACAAAGAGTCAGACATGACTGAGCAACTAACTCTTCCACTTTTCACTTTCCAGTCAATTACATACTCTCAAATAAGTCCATTCCATGAAAGAAAAGAGAGGAAAATAGCAGAATAAGTGGAGAGCTTTTAACACCAAATGCTCTGATTTCCTATTGGGGAGAAAAAAAAGTCTGAAGCCACAAAAGCTTTCTTCCTATTTTTTTCAATCTCAAACATAAACTAAGAATTACATAAACTAAGGAATTATAAGATTTTTCAGGATGCTCCTCTGTAATGATAAAAAAAAAACCTTGTTTGCATAAGCCCAAGAAATAGAAGCTGAAGAATTCATTAGATACAAAATATAAAACAAAGCTCATTTTTCCTTCTATACCCAGTGCCTCCCTAGAAGAAACCTAAGCAAAAAGCTTGAAAACCAAGTGTAATTTTAGAGCCAAGGTTAATTTGCATGTGAGAAGGACACATGCAAAATCCAGCTAACTTGGAGAGTCCATTTAAATACAAAAGTCAAAGTATAAGTCTTCAGTGCCTGAAATCTGGAGAAACAGGCAAATTCAGATCCTCATTGCCAAGATCCTGGAGCTGAACCTACTGGAGCCAAAACCGGTAGCAACACTTAAATGGTAATTTGGATGAATTGCCCAAGGCTGAGTGTGCACTAGCTTGAGTGAGAAACTCCTGGGAACACGCAGTCGTAGAAGGGCCTGTATGCGTTCATCAGTTTTCACCTCCAGGGATTCCACCAGTTTCTTACACTGAAGAGCCAAGAAACATCCCTTTCTGGCTCCAACAAAAGGAGAGGAAAAGTAACCATTATGAAATGTACCCTGAGCAATCTTTATAACAAAGGCCTGTTCTCTGGAGGAAAAACTTTCTCAGAGCTTTATTCCACCTGGGGAAACTGCATTTCTCAAATCCAGCCCTCTGTCTCACCTAAAAAATGAAAAGGAAAAAAAAAAAAAGGGCAGGGGGTGGGGGCTAAGAAACACTTTCAAAGGTCACAGCTCAGAAACACACTCCACTAAATGTACAGCACACAAATCCACTAAAACACCCAGATTTAATCATAAGATTTTCTAATGCTTCTCCTCCCTCAAAACTTACCATCATACCAATAGGATTCTAATAGGACTCTACTATAATGACAGTGGATTCTTGTTTTGTTTTTGTTGCTCAGTTGCTCAGTTGCTCAGTCGTGTCTGACTTTTTGTGACCCCATGGATTACAGCACACCAGGCTTTCCTGTCCATCACCAACTCCCAGAGCTTGCTCAAACTCCCATCCATTGAGTCCGTGATGCCATCCAACCATCTCATCCTCTGTCATCTGCTTCTCCTCCTGCCCTCAGTCTTTTTCGGCAATTTTCTAATGAGTCAGCTCATCACACCAGGTGGCCAAAGTATTGGACTTTCAGCTTCAGCATCAGTCCTTCCAATGAATATTCAGTGTTGATTTCCTTTAGGATTGACTGATTTGACCTACTTGCAGTCCAAGGGACTTTCAAGAGTTTTCTCCAACACCACAGATTAAAGGCATCAGTTCTTCGGCATGCAGCCTCCTTTATGGTCCAACTCTCACATCCATACATGACTACTGGAAAAACCATAGCTTTGACTATATGGACATTTGTTGGTAAAGTAATGTCTCTGCTTTTTAATATGATGTCTAGGTTTCTCATTGCTTTTCTTCCAAGGAGCAAGCATCTTTTAATATGGCTGCAGTCACCATCTGCAGTGATTTTGGAGCCCAAGAAAATAAAGTCTGTCACTGTTTCCATTGTTTCCTCATATATTTGCCATGAAGTGATGGGACCAGAAGCCATGATCTTAGTTTTCTGAATGCTGAGCTTTAAGCCAACTTTTTCACTCTCTTCTTTCACCTTCATCAAGAGGCTCTTTAGTTCTTCTTCACTTTCTGCCATAAGGATGGTGTCATCTGCATATCTGAGGTTATTGATATTTCTCCCTGCAATCTTGATTCCAGCTTGTGTTCATCCAGCCCTGCATTTCTCATGATGTACTCTGCATATAAGTTAAATAAGTAGGGTGACAATATATAGCCTTGACCATACCCCTTTCCCGATGTGGAACCAATCTGTTTTTCCATGTCCAGTTCTAACTGTTGCTTCTTGACCTGAATACAGGTTTCTCAAGAGGCAGGTAAGGTGGCCTGGTATACCCATCTCTTTAAGAATTTTCCAGCTGTACAAAATTCTAGGTGGAGACTATCTGAAGAGGAATTCTTAGGAAAGCCCAAAGACAACAAGGGAGATGAAAACAGGACAATGGGGGAAGTTAAAAGCCTCCAGAACCTACATCTGCCAAGTATTAAATATATATAGCCCAACTCCTAGCAGATTAACATAGAACCATAGAATCTCAAACCAAAAATCCATATATTTCAATTTCTATTACCTGATACATCATGTTCAGCTTTCAACAAAACAATTATGCCATGCTAAAGAGCAAGAAAGAAAAGTTTGTAGACACAGAGTAAGCATCAGACTCAGATATTACATCAATTTTGGATTTACCAGGCAGGGGATTCTGCATGGGCACAGGAGGGCCTAGAGGAGCTACTCGACGTTCAAGGTCAGGAGGGGCGGCCATGAGGAGATACCCCTCATCCAAGGTAAGGAGCAGCGGCTGCGCTTTGCTGGAGCAGCCATGAAGAGATACCCCACGTCCAAGGTAAGAGAAACCCAAGTAAGATGGTAGGTGTTGCGAGAGGCATCAGAGGGCAGACACACTGAAACCATACTCACAGAAAACTAGTCAATCTAATCACATAGACCACAGCCTTGTCTAACTCAATGAAACTAAGCCATGCCATGTGGGGCAACCCAAGACAGGTGGGTCACGGTGGAGAGATCTGACAGAATGTGGTCCACTGGAGAAGGGAATGGCAAACCACTTCAGTATTCTTGCCTTGAGAACCCCATGAACAGTATGAAAAGCCAAAATGATAGGATACTGAAAGGGGAACTCCCCAGGTCGGTAGGTGCTCAATATGCTACTGGAGATCAGTGGAGAAATAACTCCAGAAAGAATGAAGGGATGGAGCCAAAGCAAAAACAATACCCAGTTGTGGATGTGACTGGTGATAGAAGCAAGGTCCGATGCTGTAAAGAGCAATTTTGCATAGGAACCTGGAATGTTAGGTCCATGAATCAAGGCAAATTGAAAGTGGTCAAACAGGAGATGGCAAGAGTGAACATCGACATTCTAGGAATCAGCGAACTAAAATGGACTGGAATGGGTGAATTTAACTCAGATGACCATTAAATCTACCACTGTGGGCAGGTATTCCATAGAAGAAATGGAGTAGCCATCATGGTCAACAAAAAGAGTCCGAAATGCAGTACTTGGATGCAATCTCAAAAATGACAGAATGATCTCTGTTCGTTTCCAAGGCAAACCATTCAATATCACAGTAATCCAAGTCTACGCCCCAACCAGTAACACTAAAGAAGCTGAAGTAGAACGGTTCTATGAAGACTTACAAGACCTTTTAGAACTAACAACCAAAAAAGATGTCGTTTTCATTATAGGGGACTGGAATGCAAAAGTAGGAAGTCAAGAAACACCTGGGTTAACAGGCAAATTTGGCCTTGCAATACGGAATGAAGCAGGGTAAAGGCTAATATAGCTTTGCCAAGAGAACGCACTGGTAATAACAAACACCCTTTTCCAACAATACAAGAGAAGACTCTACACATGGACATCACCAGATGGTCAACACTGAAATCAGATTGATTATATTCTTTGCAGCCAAAGATGGAGAAGCTCTATACAGTCAACAAAAACAAGACCGGGAGCTGACTGTGGCTCAGATCATGAACTCCTTATTGCCAAATTCAGACTCAAATTGAAGAAAGTAGGGAAAACCACTAGACCATTTGGGTATGACCTAAATCAAATTCCTTATGATTATACAGTGGAAGTGAGAAATAGATTTAAGGGACTAGATCTGATAGATAGAGTGCCTGATGAACTATGGAATGAGGTTCGTGACATTGTACAGGAGACAGGGATCAAGACCATCCCCATGGAAAAGAAATGCAAAAAAGCAAAATGGCTGTCTGGGGAGACCTTACAAATAGCTGTGAAAAGAAGAGAAGTGAAAAGCAAAGGAGCAAAGGAAAGATATAAGCATCTGAATGCAGAGTTCCAAAGAATAGCAAGGAGAGAAAAGAAAGCCTTCCTAAGCAATCAATGCAAAGAAATAGAGGAAAACAACAGAATGGAAAGACTAGAGATCTCTTCAAGAAAATTAGAGATACCAAGGAAACATTTCATGCAAAGATGGGCTCGATAAAGGACGGATATGGTATGGACCTAATAGAAGCATAAGATATTAAGAAGAGGTGGCAAGAATACACAGAAGAACTGTACAGAAAAGAGCTTCACGACCCAGATAATCACGATGGTGTGATCACTCATCTAGAGCCAGACATCCTGGAATGTGAAGTCAAGTGGGCCTTAGAAAGCATCACTATGAACAAAGCTAGTGGACATGATGGAATTCCAGTTGAGCTATTTCAAATCCTGAAAGATGATGCTGTGAAAGTGCTGCCCTCAATATGCCAGCAAATTTGGAAAACTCAGCAGTGGCCACAGGACTGGAAAAGGGCAGTTTTCATTCCAATCCCAAAGAAAGGCAATGCCAAAGAATGCTCAAACTACTGCACAATTGCACTCATCTCCCACGCTAGTAAAGTAATGCTCAAAATTCTCTAAGCCAGGCTTCAGCAATCCATGAACTGTGAACTTCCAGATGTTCAAGGTGGCTTTAGAAAAGGCAGAGGAACCAGAGGTCAAATTGCCAACATCCACTGGATCATGGAAAAAGCAAGAGAGTTCCAGAAAAACATCTATTTCTGCTTTATTGACTATGCCAAAGCCTTTGACTGTGTGGATCACAATAAACTGTGGAAAATTCTGAAAGAGATGGGCATACCAGACCACCTGACCTGCCTCTTGAGAAACCTGTATGCAGGTCAGGAAGCAACCATTAGAACTGGACATGGAACAACAGACTGGTTCCAAATAGGAAAAGGAGTACATCAAGGCTGTATATTGTCACCCTGCTTATTTAACTTATATGCAGAGTACATCATGAGAAACGCTGGACTGGAAGAAACACAAACTGGAATCAAGATTGCTGGGAGAAATATCAGTAACCTCAGATATGCAGATGACACCACCCTTATGGCAGAAAGTGAAGAGGAACGAAAAAGCCTCTTGATGAAAGTGAAAGAGGAGAGTGAAAAAGTTGGTTTAAAGCTCAACATTCAGAAAATGAAGATCATGGCATCTGGTCCCATCACTTCATGGGAAATAGATGGGGAAACAGTGGAAACAGTGTCAGACTTTATCATTTTGGGCTCCAAAATCACTGCAGATGGAGACTGCAGCCATGAAATTAAGACATTTACTCCTTGGAAGGAAAGTTATGACTAACCTAGACAGCATATTGAAAAGTAGAGACATTACTTTGTCAACAAAGGTCCATCAGTCAAGGCTATGGTTTTTCCAGTGGTCATGTATGGATGTGAGAGTTGGACTGTGAAGAAAGCTGAGCACTGAAGAATTGATGCTTTTGAACTGTGGTGTTGGAGAAGACTATTGAGAGTCCCTTGGACTGCAAGGATATCCAACCAGTCCATTCTAAAGATCAGCCCTGGGTTTTCTTTGGAAGGAATGATGCTAAAGCTGAAACTCCAGTACTTTGGCCACCTCGTGCAAAGAGTTGACTCATTGGAAAAGACTCAGATGCTGGGAGAGATTGGGCGCAGGAGGAGAAGGGGACAACGAGGATGAGATGGCTGGATGGCATCACCAACTCGATGGTCGTGAGTATGAGTGAACTCCAGGAGTTGGTGATGGACAGGGAGGCCTGGCATGCTGTGATTCATGGGGTCGCAAAGAGTCAGATACGACTGAGCAACTGAACTGAACTGAACTGATGGTTAATATGTCAAAAGATCCAAGGCAAAAGTGAAAAAATACAAGAATAGATGGATAATGTAAACACAGAGGTGGAAACCCTAAAAATGTATGGAAAGGAAAAGGTAGAAATCAAAAATAGCTAGACAGAAATGAAGAAGCTTTCCGTAGTCTCATTGGTGGATTTAATATGGCCAAAGAAAGAGTCAGAGAACTTGAAGACAGGTCAGATAGAAACTTTTCAAATTCTTTCTCCAAGGAACAAAAAGAACAAAAAACATAAGAACAAAACACCCAAAAATTGGGGGACAATTTTTAAAATGTAATATATAATGGGAATACCAGAAGACAGAGAAATCGAAGTAGAAGAAATACTTGAAGTAGTTGTTAGTTGAGTGTTTCCCAACATGGCGTTTCCCAACATACGACTAGGTGACTTCACTTTCACTTTTCACTCTCGCATTGGAGAAGGAAATGGCAACCCACTCCAGTGTTCTTGCCTGGAGAATCCCAGGGACGGCGGAGCCTGGTGGGCTGCTGTCTATGGGGTCGCACAGAGTCAGACACGACTGACGCAACTTAGCAGCAGGCATATTATATTCAAATATAAGTAAGCCAAAGATAAAAACAAAATCTTTAAAGAAACAAGATGAGGACAGACACTTTACCTATAAAAGGACAAGGATAAGGATTATAGTGGACTTATCATCAAAAACCATGCAATCAAGAAGGTGGGGTGAAATATTCAAGAACTGAAAAAAAAAAATGAGCATTCTGTATCCAGAAAAATTATCCTTTAAAAGTGAAAGAAAAATAAAGACTTTCTAGAGTAAACAAAAACTGAGGAAATCCATTGCTAGCAGACCTATCCTGCAAGAAGTATTAAAAGAAGTTCTCCACATCATATTTCACTAGAGAACTGCAACTTACTACAGTGAGATCCCAGGACAGACTTATTAGAAATGGCCAAAATATAGAACATTGATGACACCAAATGCTAGTGTGGATGTGTAAAACAGGGACTCTCATTCATTGCTGGCAGAAATGCAAAATGGTACAGACTCTTTGACAGAAAATCTGGCAGTATCTTACAAAATTAAACATACTTTTATCATACAATCCAGTAATTGCACTACTTGGTTTTCATCCAAAGAAGCTGAAAACTTGTTCACACAAAAACCCACACACATATGTCTATAGCAGCTTTATTCATGATTGCCAAAACTCTAAGCAACCAAGATGTCCTTCAGTAGGTAAACAGAGGAAGTGAGGTACATCCAGACAATGGAATATTATTCAGTGCTAAAAAGAAGTGAGCTATCAAGCCATGAAAAGGCATCGAGAAACTTTAAATGCATATTTCTAAGTGAAAGAAGCCAACTTGAAAAGGTTACGTATTGTATGATTCCAACTATGTAACATTCTGAAAAAGACAAAACTATGGAGATAGTAAAAAGATCAGTAGTTACCAAGGGTTGGAGACTGGGAAAAGGATCAATAGGTGGAGGACAAAGGATTCTTAATATAGTGAAACTATCTGCATGGCACCACAATAATAATAGACACATGTCATTATACAGTTGTCTAAACCCATAGATAAGGGGATTGTATAATGTATAAAACCCACAGTGCAGCTGGACTTCCCAGGTGACTCAGTGGTAAAGAATCCACCTTCCAATGCAGGAGACATGGGTTCTATCCCTGGGTTGGGAAGATCGCCTGATAAAGGACATGGAAACTCACTCCAGTATTCTTGCCTGAGAAATCTCATGGACAGAAGAACGTGGTGGGCTATAGTCCACAGGGTCCCAAAGAGTCAGACACAACTTAGCAGCTAAACATGTACAGTTCAGTTCAGTCGCTCAGTCCTGTCCGACTCTTTGCGACCCCATGAACCACAGCACACCAGGCCTCCCTGTCCATCCTTGAGGCACTCCTTTTCCTGTTTGGAACCAGTCTGTTGTTCCAATGTCCAGTTCTAACTGTTGCTTCCTGACCTGTGTACAGGTTTCTCAAGAGGCAGCTCAGGTGATCTGGTATTCCCATCTCTTTCAGAATTTTCCACAGTTTATTGTGAACATGCACAAAACCCATAGAATGTCCAACACCAAGAATAAACCCTAATGTTAACTACAGACTTTGTATGATAATGATATGTCAGTGTAGGTTCATCAGGTGTAACAAATGTACCACTCTGGTGGAAGATGTGGGCAACGGGGTATACTATACTTGTCTAGGGTCAGGGGATATAAGGGAAATCTGTGTACATTTCTCACAGTTTTGCTATAAACTTAAATCTGCTTCAAAAAATATGTTTTTAATTCTTCACAAAGAAGGAAAATAATTTAAAACTGAGATCTATATAATTAAAGGAAGAATGTTAAAGAAAGAATAGATGATTATCCTCAATTAGATAAGCTTTCACAAAGCCATCTCTATACTGTAGCACAGCCATGACAGACTTTAAATTTAGGTAGAGTGTCTCCCTATGAGTATTTAAAAGTGAAGCTCTTATTTTAGGTGACCTTGATCAAGGCTTGGTTGTCTCCCTTCTTGAGATAATTATTTTGGAGATAATAGTATGCAACCTGAATCCAAAGGGAAACTAGAAACAGAAAGAATAATTTGATTATTTTTTAAAAAAGAAAAAATAGGTAGAGATCTTGGATCTTATTAAGCTGAATAGTAACTATTGGACAAATCAATCATATGTGATTTTATTTAACACAACACACATGAGTGCTCAATCATGTGCAACTCTTTGGCACTCCATGGACTGTAAACCACCAGGCTTCTCTGTCCATGGGATTCTCCAGGCAAGAATACTGGAGCGGGTTGCCATTTCCTACTCCAGGGGATCTTCCTGACCCAGAGATTGAACCCATATCTCTTATGTTTCCTGTGTTGGCAGGAGGATTCTTTACCACTGAGCCACCAGAGAAGCCCCCCAACACTTACATGCACAGGATTAAAAGCAGCAATGGAGGGGTGGGCAGGGGGTGGGAGGAGTGGTGAAATGAAGGACCAGAGAGATTGACTTCTCCAAGGTTACACATCTGGCAAATGACAAAACTGAAATTCAAATGCAGATCTTACTTCACATTGCCGTGAATTACAAATAAATTACAAGAATCCAGACTTTTTCCAAGTACATAACTAAAAGTGCAGAGCTAGACAGCAGTGTGGTACTTCGTGACCTTAAGGAATTTTTGCAGCTTATGAAAGAATCTTATTCACATCCAGGAGAAATCAAAAATAAATAAATAAATAAAGCCTAGGAAAATCTGTGACAGTTGTGTCAAGCTATTGGTCACTGAATTACAATAGAGGTCCACTTGCCAACACTTCTCTAGAAAAGAGGAAGTCAGACTGGGGCTTTTTCGCTGGAGTCAGTTTTCTTTCTCCTGGAATGGCTAAGTCAGCACTAAAGGCCCCAGAAAACAGTCCCAGCTACCATCCCCCAGGGCATCTTCCTGCTGAATAATCACAACAGCTGGATCACACCAGCTGGAAAACATCTTTCCCTCCTCTGAACTGGCCTAGTACTTAATGTCTATACCATTCATCTGATATTTAATGTACACTCTATTCTATTGGTGACAGTATTTGAAATGCATTTCTCTTGTTCAAATGCTAAGCTGTTTGAGGACAAGGACCTACTTGTTATCTTCCAAAGCATCCAGTAGTCTGCAGGCTGCCTGGTAGATGCACCAGCAACACTGATTAGTTAGTGACTGTTTATCCACTGCTGCAAGTAAAATTGTCCAAGTTTTCAGGGGTGCCACTGGTCTAGAGCAGGTGGTTTAGAAGTATCTTAATGAGCTCTAATGAGATGGTGCTCATTAAGTTTTACTAAGAAGTAAACTCTTAGTAAGAGGTCATCCTTTCCTCTATCTGACAAACATACCTGTACCCACAAAACACTACAAAAATGGTGAATTCATATTTGGAAAAATGGAATGTGACCATAAAAACAGCACTTTCACCTTCATCTTTTATTCAGATTAATATGCACATGCTCAGTCAATCAATCATGTCCAACTTTTTGTGATCCTATGGACTGTAACCCACCATGCTCCTCTGTCCATGGGATTTCCCAGGCAAGAATACTGGAGTGGGTTGTCCTGCCCTCCTCCAGTGGATATTTCCAACCCAGGGACTGAACCTGTTTTTACCTTCATTGGCAGCAGATTCTTTACCACTGAGCCATGGCTGGGGGTGGTGGGGAGAGGGCTGGGGATTATAGCATTGTTCCATCTGGTTGCCCATATCTTTATTTCTCTATCAAGAGTATGAACTTCTTCATGGCAGAAAGTATTCAAAGTGTGGTGCTGGAAAAAACTCTTGAGAGTCCGTCCCTTGGACTGGAAGGATATCAGTCTATCCTAGAGGAACTCAACCCTGAATATTCATTGGAAGGACTGATGCTGAAGATAAAGCTCCAATACTTTGGCTACCTGATGCGAAGAACCAATACATTGGAAAAGACCCTGATGCTGGGAAAGATTGAGGGCAGGAGGAGAAGTGGTGACAGCGGATGAGATGGTTGAGTGGCATCACTGACTCAATGGACATGAGTTTGAGCAAACTTTGGTAGATAGTGAAAGACAGATAGTGGCTTGCTGAAGTCCATGGGGGTCACAAAGAACTGGACATGACTTGGTGACTGAAAATAACAACAGCTCTCCATGAGACTGGTACCCAGGTCAAAAATCTTCTGTAAGAGTCAACTTAGAACCACAGAACAAGATACACTCCAGTTGAATTATCCTCTATTCCTGGCTAGAGTAGCTATCTCCCAATTCCTCTTTGCTTGCCTACCCAGATAAACTACAGCTGACCAAGTAGAAGCCTCAAGTCTCCATTATCCCTCTCCTTTAAAGATTTAAAAAAAAAAAAAAGGCCCTGAATAGTGAAGTTTTTTCTTTCTTTCCTGTGATCCTAGTTCAGTTCTCTCTTATCCTGAAGTTTTCAAATAGTTCTTCGAGGGAATTCCAGACGTCAAAATTATTGTCCTCATATCACAAAGATGTTATTCACCCTTTTCAGTCTTATTGTTTCACAAATACATACAGGAACTTTCTCAACCTGTATAATGTGGAATGCTGCCATTGCTCTGATGGCTAGTTTGTTTATTCGTGGGGTTTTCAGAATGTTTGTAAGTTCTGAGTTTAGAATATAAGCATGTGAGATTAGCTGTTTGTTCTCAAGACATCTACTGAGAGTTTCCTAGTTATCTTCAGTTATACTAGCTACAAGCCATGTTATCTCCTTTGCGGTTGTACAGTCGCTAAGTCATGTCCAACTCTTTGTGACTCCATAGACAGCAGCACGCCAGGCTTCTCTGTCCTCCACTATCTCCTGGACTTTGCTCATGTTCCTGTCCATTGAGTTCCTGATGTTATCTAACCATCTCATCCTCTGTCACCCTCAAACAAACTGGTTTGTTTGTGTTTTTTTGGCTGCGTCTTTGGCATGTGGGCTCTTCATCGCAATGTGCAGGTTTCTCTAGTTATGTTGCACAGGCTTAGTTGAACCATGGCATGTGGGATCTTATTTTCCCAACCAGGAATCAAACCTATGTCCCTTGTATTGGGAGGCAGATACTTAACCATGGGCCACCAGGGAAGTCCAAATTGTTATTTTTAAATTTCAAACTTTTCTTCACACCCATGCGGAAATATGAGGAAAAATGCACGTTTGTCTTCTTCTGCAAAAATAACTTTTTTAATTTTTAATCTTCATATTTTATCTAAACATTATTTTGGAATCTAATGTTTTATTCTACAACAAATAAAAATATTT
Source organism: Bos indicus (assembly GCF_029378745.1). NCBI lineage: Eukaryota > Metazoa > Chordata > Mammalia > Artiodactyla > Bovidae > Bos > Bos indicus. The sequence goes on along the minus strand of NC_091767.1, from coordinate 71,009,188 downwards.
TAAAATGTTTTCCATGTATTTTTGGATAGATTGTTGGCTTTTAAAAGGGGGAGTAAGACTTACTTACACAGCTGTACTGTCTACCCCTAAAATGCTGAAAAAGACAAAACTGACATATCAAAAAGTTTTTTGATTCATGGAAGAGAAGAAACTGGGGGCGGGGATGTAAATAAATAGCAAAAATATAATGGAAGCTGTCTTTTCTTCAGGCCTTCCAGGTGGTTCAATACTAAAGAATATGCCTGTGGAGATGCAGGATCAGTCCCTGGGCCAGGAAGATCCCCTGGAGAAGGAAACGGCAACCCACTCCAATATTCTTTCCTGGAGAATTCCATGGACAGAGGAGCCTGCTGGATTACAAGTCCATGGGGTTGAAAAAGAGTCAAACATGACTCAGTGACTTAACAACAATTTTTTTTCAGTTTTAGAAATGATAATAATTTACCACCTAACTTATTGTGTATTATGCAGCATAACATTGTTGAGTGGCACTTTAATGTCAGTTAAATGGTAGCATCATTTGAGATTTAGTGTCCCAGCATTGGCTGGAGAAATTAACATAATACCATTTATTTATTTATTGGTCTCACAACCCAGCCTGTGGAATCTTAATTCCCTGACCAGGGATCAAACCCACATCCTTTGCAGTGGGAGCTTGTGAAGTCTTAACTATTGGACCATCAGGGAATTTCCACTGAGGCTTTAATAAAGTTTCCATGTTAGACATTTGCTGAATGCCTGTTGGATGAAAAGTTATTTAAAGAAATTAGGACACTGTCCCTTTCCAGGACTACAGTAGCTTGACAAATTATTTAGCTGCACACATGAAAAATGAGTTGGTGTCACATGTGCAGAATTGCACTTTTGTTTTCTTACAGATGAACCTATGGCTAGACTTGTAATTTTGCTTGCATTTGTCTGGTATTATCACTAACTAATGATCAAAGATGTTCCACATGAGCACTTGGCAGCAAGCACAAGTGTGTTGAATTATTTTTAATATCTAATGTTTTATCCTAGACCAACTATGTTGACATTTGCAGTGAGGATGCAGTGGCAGTGGTGGATAAAACTGCTGATGACTAACATAAATCTAGGAAGAGCACCAAACTCTCCTGGCAGTCATATTCTTCAACCCCAAATACTTGCAGGGGAGAAAAAAAAGATACCAATTTCTCTCTAAAGAGAAACTTTAGAGTGCCCTTGATGAAGGACAGGAAAGAAGTAGTAGTAGTATTAAATTTTGATCTCAGAGTACAAAACCTTTTAATATTCAGTGTGACAAAATGGGCCGTATGCCTACAGCACTTGTGGTACAAACTGAAGGACAATGGTCATTTTAAGGAAAAGCCCTCGGGTGATTATTTGAACTGGAGCTGAACTATCTGGTTGTTCTGTGGAACACCATTTTTACTTGAAAGAATGACTAACCATAATACTATGATTCTTTAGATTTGTGTCTTTAGCAGATATTTTCTTGAAAATGGGGGCTTCCTGGTGGTTCAGATGGTAAAGAATCTGCCTGCAATGCAGGAGACTGTGGTTCAATCCCTGGGTCGGAAAGATTCCTCAGGAGAAGGGAATGGTAACCCATTCCAGGATTCTCGCCTGGAGAATTCCATGGACTGAGGAGCCTGGCGAGCTACAGTCCACGGGGTCACGAAGAGAAATAGGGACTTCCCTGGCACTCCAGTGGTTAAGACTTCACCTTCCAATACAGTGAGTGTGGGTTCAGTCACTGGTTGGGGAGATAAGAGCCCACATGCTTCATAGCCAGAAAACCAAAGTGTAAAACAGAAGGAATATTGTAACAAATTTTGTTCAGTTCAGTTCAGTTCAGTCACTCAGTTGTGTCCGACTCTTTGCGACCCCATGAATCACAGCACGCCAGGCCTCCCTGTCCATCACCAACTCCCGGAATTTGCTCAGAATCACGTCCATCTAGTTTGTGATGCGATCCAGCCATCTTATCCTCTGTTGTCCCCTTCTCCTCCTGCCCCCAATCCCTCCCAGCATCACAGTCTTTTCCAATGAGTCAACTCTTCGCATGAGGTGGCCAAAGTACTGGAGTTTCAGCTTTAGCATCATTCCTTCCAAAGAAACCCCAGGGCTGATCTCCTTTAGAATGGACTGGTTGGATCTCCTTGCAGTCCAAGGGATTCTCAAGAGTCTTCTCCAACACCACAATTCAAAAGTATCAATTCTTTGGCACTCAGCTTTCTTCACAGTCCAACTCTCACATCCATACATGACCCCTGGAAAAAGCATAGCCTTGACTAGACGGACCTTTGTTGGCAAAGTAATGTCTTTACAATATGCTATCTAGGTTGGCAAAGTAATGTCTTTTCAATATGCTATCTAGGTTGGTCATAACTTTCCTTCCAAGGAGTAAGCATCTTTTAATTTCATGGCTGCAGTCACCATCTGCAGTGATTTTGGAGCCCAGAAAAATAAAGTCTGTCACTGTTTCCACTGTTTTCCCATCTATCTGCCATGAAGTGATGGGACCAAATTCCATGATCTTCGTTTTCTGAATGTTGAGCTTTAAGCCAACTTTTTCACTCTCCACTTTCACTTGCATCAAGAGGCTTTTTAGTTCCTCTTCACTTTCTGCCACAAGGGTGATGTCATCGCATATCTGAGGTTATTAATATTTGATATTTCTTCCGGCAATCTGGATTCCAGCTTGTGCTTCTTCCAGCCCAGCGTTTCTCATGATGTACTCTGCATATAAGTTAAATAAGCAGCGTGACAATATACAGCCTTGACGTACTCCTTTTCCTATTTGGAACCAGTCTGTTGTTCCATGTGCAGTTCTAACTGTTGCTTCCTGACCTGCATACAGGTTTCTCAAGAGGCAGGTCAGGTGGTCTGGTATGCCCATCTCTTTCAGAATTTTCCACAGTTTATTGTGATCCACACAGTCAAAGGCTTTGGTATAGTCAATAAAGCAGAAATAGGTGTTTTTCTGGAACTCTCTTGCTTTTTCAATGATCCAGTGAATGTTGGCAATTTGATCTCTGGTTCCTCTGCCTTTTGGTCCATATTAAAAATCTAAAAAAAATAAAGAGAAATAATTTTTAGTATTTGTCATCTATGGTAAAATTGGAACTTCCAAGAAACAATAAGAATATTGGAAAACTTATATCTGCTGTTAAGAGTCTGAGAGCTTTCCAGTACTTAGAGAATTTTTGATGAGGTTAGTGATTAATAAATGTGATTTTTTTAATGAACTCAATCAACATTTGGAAGATTTGCTTGACTAGTGAACTCCTATCTTCCAAATAACCAATCTAAGAAAATTACAAAATGATGCATGAATAATGATATATTGAAAGTGCAAGATTATCAATTCAATTTCACAAAACACGAACATTGCATTGATAAGGCCTCCCATTCTACATTGCACTAACCTTTAAGAAACTACTATTTGCTAAGTTTTGTTGAAGTATCAAAGATTAACATTTATCCAAAACAGCTGTGAAAATAATCCTTTTTCCAGCAACATAACTGTATGAAGCTCCTACCAAATACACTTCCAGAACAGCATATTGCAACACACCAAATCCAAGAACAGATATGAGAAAGCCACTGCCTGATCCACACATCAAGATTTGCAAAAAGAAGAAAAAAATCCACTCTATGTATTACATTCTTTGAAAATATAGTCCTTTTTATGCAAATGTGTTTTTTAAGTTAACATATAATAGGTATATTATTGTTCCTATAGAACAGCTGATAAATATTTTAAATTTCTCTATTTTAATTCTACCTCAGTAAATGTCAGTAAATATAACCTGCATCAACAAAACCACTTATGATTCCTCAATAATTTTTATGAAGTAAGAGGACCCTGAGAACAGAAAGTCTGAAATCCAGTACTCTTGGCTATCAATAGTCAATAGTGTCTTTTCAGCTGAATGCACCCTGGCCTGAAGTCTTACCAATGAAAGAAAACAGAAGACAGAGAAAAAGATAATTGCCTTTTGACCTTCTTTCCCAGATTCTCGAGTGTCCTTCTTCCCAGTCCTTGATTTGCTTTCCCTTCATTTACCTCCAAAGAAGTACCATCCTCTGCCACCCACTCTCCACCCCCGATCCTGTGATGAGGGAAGGTGAATGGAGAAGAGGGTACGTGTATCTTTTACTGCTTCAGCTCCCAGAGTTGGCATTGTTGTATTTCTTCCCAATGTTTTTTCTCCTGTAAGGACCCTTTAAGTTGACTCCATTGTAGGGAGGCAGCATGATTTACTGAAAAGGGCTGGTGAGCTTAGATTCAAATCTTGGCCCCATTCCTCACTATTCATGTGACTCTAGGCAAGCGGTTCAGTCTGAGTGAAACTCAGTTGGCTCTTCTGTAGAACACATGCTCAGCTGTTTCAGTTGTGTCTGGCTCTCTTGCAATCCTATGGACTGTAGCCTACCAGGTTCCTCTGTCCATGGGATTTTCCTGGCAAGAATACCTGAGTGGGTTGCCACCATGCCCTTCTCCAGGGAATCTTCCCAACCTAGGGATCGAACCCACATCTCCTGCATCTCCTGCATTGCAAGCAGATTCTTACTGCTGAGCCATCAAAGAAAGAATTAATTAATGTGCAGGATTATTGCTAGGTTTTCACAAAGAAAATATAGAATGGAACATAGAAGGTACTCAACATGTTTGAGCTCCTTTCCCTATTTTCCCCACTCTCTTCTTTTCTTGAATCCCCTTCCTGAAACCATGTAACTGAGATTGGGGTTTGAACCCACATGTTGAGACTCCAGCCTAGCCAAAACGCAGACTGGGACTTGAACTCATAGTCTCTTAACTCTTATCTTAACTGATATCACACCTGGTCTCAGGGCTTAATGATGCTCAGTCTCATGACTCCAAAAGAATTCAGTGAAAGACAAAGTGATAGGTAAGAAGTGGATTTATTTAGAAAGAAACACACTCCACAGATTGTGGACCATCTCAGAAGGTGAGAGCATCACCAGGGTACAGGGCTGTCAGGTTTTATGGGCTGTGCAATTTCATAGGCTAATGAGTGGAAGGAGTATGTCAGCTATTGTGGGGAAAGGGTGAGGATTTCCAGAAACCTGTCCACCACCTAATTTTTGACCTTTATGGTCAGCCTTGGAACTGTCATGGTGCCTGTGGTTGTGTCATTTAGCTTGCTGATGTGTTACAATGGGAATATACTGAGACTCAAGATCTAGTCAGCTCGTCTGCCATCTTGGACCGATTTGATTCTAATTAGTTTATGTCCTGTCCTGGGGAGGTGTCATTCTTTCAAAGGGGTGAGCCCTGCACCCTTCCCTCCTGTTTCACTCCCACTTTCCAGGGCATGGAGGAAGTCGAAGAAATCTATGAAAAGGTCAGAGTGTGGTCTAGAGCAGGGGTCCTGAATCCCCAGGCCAGAAATCAATATTGGTCAGTGGCCTATCAGGAATAGGACCACAAAGCAGGAGGAGAGCAGCAGGTGAGCAAGCAAACTTCATCTATATTTACAGTTGCTCCCCATAACTCATATCCCCCCAGTCCATGGAAAAATTGTCTTCCATGAAATCCATCCTTGATGCCAAAAAGGTTGAGGTCCACTGATCTAGAGAACACTAATCCACCCCAGTCTAGAATGGGACAATAATTCTTGTCACCATCTCCAGCCTCTGTATAAGGGAGCCTGAGAAAAGATAAACCTTTTCCCTATGTCTTATTCTTCTTAATCAAATAATTCTGCCTTTTTTTTTTTTTTTAAGGAGAAGGAGATGATAAAAGTAAAGCCCTAGAAGATCTTCAGCCTGCACATTCATGCTACAAGCAGAAGCCTCTCTGGTTTTCATCCCGATAATGTTATTGCAGGACCCAGCTAGCCTGGGATCCAGAGTTAAGCTGGCTCCCTGTTGAACAAGATGGGACATTTTTGAGACAGGCATATGGTAACTCAGGCAGACATCCAGTGCATTGCAAAAGGATCTGGATTCTCTGCATAGGATGCCAGGAGTGATTTGCACTCATACCTTCTTGTCTTTGCCTCCAAAAGTTATCTGTGGCTGATACCCTGATGGGGACATGACCCCATTGCTTGGGCGGGCCAGAATGAATTCAAACTAGTGGGTGTCCTGGAGACAGGATTTCCAAGCCCAAGAAGCTATAGCAATAAATGGTTTTCCAGGGGAGTCTGCTCCAAAGCTTTGTGTTTATGATTTTCTTTCCAAGAACCCCTCGGGGAAAAGGGTCATACTTTCAAGCAGTGTTTTCCAACTTAACAAAGCAGCCCCTTCCTGGGCCATTCTGACCCTGGACTTCTGTCCAAGGCATTAGTGAACTCTCCTCTGAGGAGGCCACTCTTGCCCCGGCTCTGGCACCTCTTCTGTGATGGTGTTCAGGGTCTGGAAAGGATCTTTTTGTTTTATTGCCTCATTGATCATTTCTCTATGCTTGGAGAAAACAAGTGAAACTTGAGATACCTCATGCAGTTGGGGCAAAGAGGAATTAGTGGGAAGCTGCTTTTATAGGCAATACATAGGGTTATAGGGCTTCCCTGGTGGCACAGATGGTAAAGAATCTGCCTGCAATGCAGAAAACACAGGTTTGATCCCTGGGTCAGGAAGATCCCCTGGAGAAGGGAATGACTATCCACTCTAGTGTTCTTTCTGGAGAATCCCATGGAGAGGGGAGCCTGGCTGGTTACAGTTCATTGGATCACAAAGAATCAGACACAACTGAGTGACTAACACTTTCTTTTTTCATAGGGTTATAAATTTGAAATACTCAGTCTATCTGCTTTTCTGTATTCCTAAATGATTTTCCAGCATTAACTGGATCTACCCAGCCTGCCTCTTCCTGACAGAAGTGGAACTACCATTCAAGGCATTCCTTATGGTGACTCCAGCCAATTGTTAAATTTATAACCAAAGATAAACTTTCAGTACTGTATTAGTCAGGGTCCTCCAAAGAAACAGAACCAATAAGAATATACATGTAAATAGGTAGATAGATAAGATAGGTAGATGATAGATTATGAAGAATTGGCTCATGCAATTATTAAGAAGAGGTGGCAAGAATACACAGAAGAACTGTACAAAAAAGATCTTCATGACCAAGATAATCACGATTGTATGATCACTCACCTAGAGCCAGACATCCTGGAATGTGAAGTCAAGTGGGCCTTAGAAAGCATCACTATGAACAAAGCTAGTGGACATGATGGAATTCCAGTTGAGCTATTTCAAATCCTGAAAGATGATGCTGTGAAAGTGCTGCACTCAATATGCCAGCAAATTTGGAAAACTCAGCAGTGGCCACAGGACTGGAAAAGGGCAGTTTTCATTCCAATCCCAAAGAAAGGCAATGCCAGAGAGTGCTCAAACTACCATACAATTGCACTCATCTCACACGCTAGTAAAGTAATGCTCAAAATTCTCCAAGTCAGGATTCAGCAATATGTGAACCGTGAACTTCCAGATATTCAAGCTGGTTTTAGAAAAGGCAGAGAAACCAGAGATCAAATTGCCAACATCCACTGGATCATGGAAAAAGCAAGAGAGTTCCAGAAAAACATCTATTTCTGCTTTATTGACTATGCCAAAGCCTTTGACTGTGTGGATCACAATAAACTGTGGAAAAAATCTGAAAGAGATGGGAATACCAGACCACCTGACCTGCCTCTTGAGAAACCTATATGCAGGTCAGGAAGCAACCATTAGAACTGGACATGGAACAACAGACTGGTTCCAAATAGGAAAAGGAGTACATCAAGGCTGTATATTGTCACCCTGCTTATTTAACTTATATGCAGAGTACATCATGAAAAACACTGGGCTGTAAGAAGCACAAGCTGGAATCCAGATTGCCGGGAGAAATATCAATAACCTCAGATATGCAGATGACACCACCCTTATGGCAGAAAGTGAAGAGGAACTAAAAAGCCTCTTGATGCAAGTGAAAGAGGACAGTGAAAAAGTTGGCTTAAAGCTCAACATTCAGAAAACAAAGATCATGACATCTGGTTCCATCACTTCATGGCAGATAGATGGGGAAACAGTGGAAACAGTGTCAGACTTTATTTTTGGGGGCTCCAAAATCACTGCAGATGGTGACTGCAGCCATGAAATTAAAAGATGCTTACTCCTTGGAAGGAAAGTTATGACCAACCTAGATAGCATATTGAAAAGCAGAGATACTACTTTGCCAACAAAGGTCCATCTAGTCAAGGCTATGGTTTTTCCAGTGGTCATGTATGGATGTGAGAGTTGGACTGTGAAGAAAGTTGAGCGCCGAAGAATTGATGCTATTGAACTGTGGTGTTGGAGAAGACTCTTGAGACTCCTTGGACTGCAAGGAGATCCGACCAGTCCATTCTAAAGGAGATCAGCCCTGGGTTTTCTTTAGAAGGAATGATGTTAAAGCTGAAACTCCAGTACTTTGGCCACCTCATGCGAAGAGTTGACTCATTGGAAAAGACTGTGATGCTGGGAGGGATTGGGGGCAGGAGGAGAAGGGGACGACAGAGGATGAGATGGTTGGATGGCATCACCAACTAGATGGATGTGATTCTGAGCAAACTCCGGGAGTTGGTGATGGACAAGGAGGTCTGGCGTGCTATGATACATGGGGTCGCAAAGAGTCGGACACAACTGAGTGACTGAACTGAATTGAACTGAACTGAACTGAATTATGGATACTGATTCCCATAATCTACTGTCCAAAGGCTGGAGGCCTAGGAAAGCTGTTAATGCATTAATAGTTCCAGCCTGAAGAGTCTGAAGGCTTGAGAACCAGGGAGCCAATGGTGTAAATCTCAGGGAAAGAGCAGAAGATTGAAATCTCAGGTCAATCAGATGAGTAGGAAGCAGAAAAGGGCAAATCCTTCTTCTCTCTCCATTTTGTTCTACTCATGCCCTCACTGAATTGGATGAGGCCCACCCACATCCAGAAGGGCATGTACTGAGTTCACCGATTCAAATGCTGCATCTAGTTTCACCCAAAGACATGCTCACACATCCAAAAATAATATTTAATCCAGGCATCACTTGGCCCAGTTAAGTTGACTCATAAAATGAACCATCACAAGTCCTGTTGGGAGCCACACATTCTTCAAAGAGAAATATGCTGCATATTATTCTCCCCAGCCACTATGCTACAAAGCATGATACATAAAATACCTTAACTGAGAGGTTCATGTTAATAAAGCTTTCTCTCATGAAGCGTCCCAGACAAGAGAGTCCTGGATTCGCAAGGTGATGGAAAGCTGTGTCAAAATTAAGGATCAACCTGTTCCTGGCTGAATTTAAGGTTCTTATCTCATCACAAAGAATTCAGAGATGAGAGAGGGAGGTCAAGAAAGGAAAGTGAGAATCTACTTAAGTAAAAATGCACTCTTAGAGTGCAAGCAGTTGGACAGGTGAGTAGCTGCTGCCCTGGGTTTCTTCCACAAGTCAGTTAGGAGGCGCATATCAATGAAGGGTTGGAATTTTCATTGGGGAGGAGGGTGTTGGAAGGTTGTATTCCCTAATTCTCAACCCAGCTCCACCTTCCCAAGCAGAGGAGGGGTTTTTATTGTTATTTAGCTTTTGTCAGCATCATGGCATTGATACATGATGGGAACTTCTTATCTACAAAGCTAAGACCCTGATGCTGGGAAAGATTGAGGGTAAGAGGAGAAGGGGGTGGGAGAGGATGAGATGGCATCCTCTGACACAATAGACATGAGTTTGAGCAAACTCCAGGAGATAATGAAGAACAGGAAAGCCTGGCCTGCTGCAGTTCATGGGGTCCCAAAGAGTTGGACATGACTTAGTGACTGAACAACAACAAATTTTATTATAATGAGAGCAAAATGACCAACAGGTTACATATGAACACAGTAGATTCCCACCTTTCCCCACTTTCCTTTGTCTACCTCCAGGACACTTACCACCCAAAAGGTGTGGTTTCCTATCTGTCTGGAGATTATTGCTCTTCGTCTGCACATGGACCCCCCACAGTTTATAAGACACATGATTTCCAGCCATCTGCTCCTTGCCTCCCTTTCTTTGCTCATATTGGGCTACCTGCCTCTTATAACAAACCTAGGCTTCTGAACTCCAGTACTCTTGCCTGGAAAATCCCATGGACGGGGGAGCCTGGTAGGCTGCAGTCCATGGGGTCGCGAAGAGTCGGACACGACTGAGCGACTTCACTTTCACTTTTCGCTTTCATGCATTGGAGAAGGAAATGGCAACCCACTCCAGTGTTCTTGCCTGGAGAATTCCAGGGACAGGGGAGCCTGGTGGGCTGCTGTCTATGGGGTCGCACAGAATCGGACACGACTGAAGCGACTTAGCAGCAGCAGGCTTCTGAAAGACCAACCACTACTGCAGGCACAAGGAACCTGGGACTACTTTGGACCACTCTGAAAACACGCTAAGCGCCACAGGACAGCAGAGGATCAGGTCCTACAGGACTTCCAAACTGGTACCCAGAGATGCTCACTTAAAGGGCCTATTGCTCACTTACAACGCTTCAAGCCAACTAGGAGCTCTAACAGTTCTTGAAAGTGAGAGGAGAGAGATAACTTGCAGTTTGCATATTATACAAGAATCTAAGGGACCCCAAGCCCCCAGGCCACAGACCCATATTGGTCTGTGGGCACCAAATGTTAACTTCTCCCACCAGGTGGGGATTTCAGTATCTGCAAAACAATTCAAAGACATTGCTGTGTTTATCCCTTGATGGGGAACCAGGACCATGCCCCAAGGCTGCATTATTGTTTCCTTTGACTGTTCCTCCCAAGTTTCCACATACACTCCCTTCTTCAATTAGCAAATGCTTTAACCTGCTCATTGGAACTCAGGAAAGGTCATGGAGGCTGAATGAAGCCTACTTCCTGTAGTCAAGAAATGGGGAACACAAAAAGGCTTTTGTGCCCAGGAGTCCCACACATCCTGCTCGGTATTAATTTTAAAGCTATTTTGTTTGTTATGTAACCTAGAGTAAGTCTGTAAATAAATTAATGTTGTAGGAAGACAGGGTTTTCAGTGTGAGGGGAGGGAGATACAAATATGGAATCAGAGAAGCTGAGGGAAAATTCTGTGATGTTTTATGTGAATTAGATGTTTAAATATGAAGTGTTTGTGTGTGCCGAAATGCCACACCCCACTAATAGGAACCAGAATTCATTGAGAAACACTGACTCCAGGCTTAGACAAGGAAAGAACAAGATGAACCTAACACATCTTGAGCTGAAAAGGGGGCAAGCACTCAAAGACAGATGGATACAGGTCAAAAAGAACACTGTCTTGAGGGGCTCTCTTTGTCCAAGATTGGGGTGGAACAACAAATGTGGTAAATTACAACATTGAAAAAATTCATAAAGTAAAGTTGATTCATGCAAAATAGAGAGGGTGAGCAGGGATAGGATGGGGAAGAGGAGAAGAAAGGAGTAGAGAGAAATAAGAACAAATGGGAAATCTTTTTCTATAGAAAGATGCCTGCTAGTAACTGTAAAATTAGAAAACCTTCCAATGCAATAATTGATTCAGGGAAAGATCATCCATATACATTGAAAACAAAACTTCAAGGTATCACCCCACAAATTACTTATTATTTGGAGGATGTCACAGTCCATGTGTGGGGTTAGAAAAGAATTTTCAGACATGAGGCAGAGAGAGGAGAATAAAGTTTATCAGAGTGGGAGATGCTGTTAGAACAGTGGGCCAGCTCAAAGGAGAGCTGAAAGCTTTTGCAGACTTGCAGCCAATTTTTATAGCCTCAGGACAGAGAAAATTTCTACTGGAATGGTGGCATTACTTGACTGGTTAGGATGCCATAGGATGGATAATAGGGTATTTTACCTAATATGGAGTCAGGGAACTGGCCGGTTTAGAGCCAGAGGCTCATGGCAACAGTTGTATGGGGCTTGATCAGTTCCAGAGATTTTTATCCTGTAACCTTGGTATAGGGCTCACCAGGGGAGAAAGGGGATTTTCTTTTCAATGGAGAAATTTGGTGGTTACCTCCTAATCCAAATGATCAAGCTTGGCATCCCCAGGAGTGGGACAGCTGACACTTTATGCTTCCAGTGCTCTTGCCTTATTTGTCCAACTTGATGCTGCTGCTGCTGCTGCTAAGTCGCTTCAGTCATGTCCGACTCTGTGTGACCCCATAGACAGCAGCTCACCAGGCTCCCCCGTCCCCGGGATTCTCCAGGCAAGAACACTGGAGTGGGTTGCCATTTCCTTCTCCAATGCATGAAAGTGAAAAGTGAAAGTGAAGTTGCTCAGTCGTGTCCAACTCTTGGTGACCCCATGGACTGCAGCCTCCAGGCTCCTCCATCCATGGGATTTTCCAGGCAAGAGTACTGGAGTGAGGTGCCATTGCCTTCTCCAACTTAATGCTAATCACTAGGAAACTTTCAGACCAATTTCAGACCCTTCAAAAACTTCAGTGTCATGGAGAACAGAGAAATATTTGGTGATTTTTTTTTAAATTAGAAGAAACTAAAAATAGATACTGGGGCTTCCCAGGTGGCTCTAGTGGTAAAGAACCCACCTGCCAATGCAGGAAACATAGGAGCTGTGGGCTCGATCCCTGGGTCGGGAAGATCCCATGGAGAAGGGCATGGCAACCCACACCAGTATTTTTGCCTCGAGAATCCCATGGACAGAGGAGCCTAGCAGGCTACAGTCCATGAGGTCGCAAAGAGACATGACTGAAGTGACATTGCAAAAAGACGTATTAGGCAATGCAATGGCAAAAAATTAGAGAAGTCATTGTTGGAACAATTGGGAATATTTGAGTAGGGATTGTTTGTTGGATGATTTTATCAAATTCATGCTAATTTCCTTAGGTGTGTTAATGGTGTGGCTATGTATGAGAATTCTCTTTTTCCTGGAAGATGAAGGCTAAAGTACTGAGGAGGGAAGTGTCATGATGTTTGCAGCCTACCTATGAATCCTTTAAGTGGTTTGGCACATAAGCAGTGTGTTTATATAGAGAAAGCAACATGGAAGTGAACTAGCAAGAGGTTAGCAGCTGAAAAATCTAGGTAATGAGTACATAGTGTTCATTACAGTTCTCAAAACGTTATAGGGTTTTTCTTTTCATTTTCTGTGGATTTTTATTTCTTAAGAAAAACAATAATTTACATTTTTTATAAAAAAGAAACCAAGTTACTGCTTGGGGCTTTCCATGACCTTCATGGACCTTGTCTTCAAAAGGAAGAATTCCTTGGCCACCATATCAATGTGCCCTGGGGGAGGAGCACATTACCCCAAATCCCCCAGTCTAATATCTCCCATGATGCTCTGCTGAGGATGAATTCCCTGAGCTTCTTGCAGAAACCTCCAACCTCTACAAAATGTATGTGCTCGAGTATACACCTATTGCATCCTTGTCAAGCCTCCAATCTTTCACATATACAAGGGCACTGCACAACAAAACCCTATTAATACAGCAACTGGGGTATTGATTTTTCCAGCCAATTAATGTGGAATCCCCCCAAACACACTTTTACAGCATTTCTTCTCCCTTCCTTTGTTCTGATGCAATTTTTTTCTGGATCTACTTTCCTGCCTTGGCAAACTCAGGGTAACTTGGCAAAGTCAGGGTAACTCTGTCCAGGAAAACTGAAGCAATCACAAGCCCTAGGATCATTTATATCAGACACCAGATTGTTTCAGTACCTACAGTGGGTAGGGAATTAATAGCAACTCCTGCAAATGCCCTGGGAATTTATTTCACCATTAATCCCCTTCATCAATTTATCCTTCTTGCCATTTCTATCTTTTCCATTAAATCAGATTATAGCCGTTCCAGTTACCAAGGGATCCAATTTTTCAGTTTCAGATAGTCTGTTTAATAACAGGCTTGTGAGAAAGGTTCTAGAATATGTTTTGTCAGTTCTCTAGTGCTATACAGCCATTTTCTAGAATCAGGAAATATTTATTAGTAAGCTTAGGATTTGAATAACTGAATATTTTAAATACGTATGGGACAATTTAATTAGGTAATGGGATTGAGAAATATTTTATCTTAGATATCTCCTATTATTTTAAAATGATTTGATCAGTGTCCCAATATTTCTGTAAGTGTCCAAGGACCATTATTTCTGAGACTGGATGTATTTTCCTCTTCTAGGTTTATATTGTACTTGGCAGCAAGATGTTGACCTCCAAACTCAACAGAGTCAGTCCATGGCAAAAGGCAAACAGTGTAAGTTTTGTCATCTATATGTTAAGAATGCTTTCCACTGTCCTTCATTGTATGAGGGCTGTTGCATACACTATAACAGCATCTCTCATCTCCAGCCACAAGCTGCTAACAGCACCCTTCACCCTAATCAAAATGGAAACAATGAAAAATGTCTCCAGACATTGCCAAATATTCCCTGGGGGACAAAGTTGCCCTGTGTTAGGAAACACTGCTATCACCCAATAAGAAACTGAATCAGAAACAATGATTAAACCCCAGGGAACTTCCCTGGTGATTCAGTAGTTAAGAATCCACCTTGCAACGCAGAACACACAGGTTCCATCCTTGGTTGGGAAACTAAGATTCCACATGCCGCAGGGCAACTCAGCCCATGTGCTGCAAATACTGAGCTGGATCTGGAGCCCATGTGCCGCAACTAGAGAGTCTGGGCGCCACAAGGAAAGATCCCACATGACCCAACACAGATCCCACGTGCCGCACATAAGACCCTATGAACCAAATTAATCAATTAACTTTTGAAAAAGATTAAACTCCATACTACCTCCAGTTCTGACATGACTGTGCCCATCATTATAGAGAGGCAAGTGGCACCCCAGGTGACTCAGTGGTAAAGAATCTGCCTGCCAATGCGGGAGATGCAAGAGACCCTAGTTCAATCCCTGGGTCGGAAGATCCCTGCAGAAGGAAATATTTCCTTCCTCCTATTTCCTTCTCCAGTATTTCCTTTATCCTCCAGTATTCTTGTCTGGAAAATTCCATGGACAGAGGAGCCTGACAGGCTATAGTCTATAGGGTAGCAAAGAGTCAGACACAACTGAGCATGCACACACACACACACACACACACACACACATAATAATTATAATTAAATAATTAACAATTTAACTATTAATCTAATTGTTAATAATTAAATTGTTATACCCATTCCAAAAAATATACACAGATATTACATTTTAAAAGATATAGATAGATATATTAATAAGGATGATAGATGATAGCTAGATAATTCAATAGATAAAAAGATAGCTAGATGGATAGATAAATAGACATATATAGATAGATCTATAGATGGATATATAGAGAGATAGAAAGATGGATGGACAGATAGATAGACACAGTGATATTATTTTCACCCACAGTTCTAGAATTTTTCAAAAATATTCTATGACTTTAAGTAACTTGAAAAATGTTTAAAATACTCTGGGATTCAGGCTTTCATAATTCAAATAATACCAAACTTAGGTGCCTGGATCAAACTGCAGAACTTTATTATATACTATATGATATATTCACACACACACACATACACACACACACCTTCTCAGGAACAATATTCTGCACATAGAGCCAAAAAAGCAACCAGGAATTAAGTAAGAAAATAGTAAGAAGTGCTAGGTCACTTCAGTCATGTCCAACTCTTTGTGACCCTTTGGACTGTAGCCCACAGGCTCCTCTGTCCATGGGATTTCCCAGGCAAAAAATACTGGAGTGGGTTGCCATTTCCTATTCCAGGAGATCTTCCCGACCCAGGGATCGAATCCCTGTCTCCTGCATTGCAGGCAGATTCTTTACCGCTGAGCCACTGGGGAAGACCCACAACATAAAGTGTTTGTCAAATATGGGAATGGAGGCAGTACTTTGTATTTCTTCTCGAAACCAACTCAGGCAGAAAGATGGGGCAGAACCAGGAGCCCAGAGGGTAAAGAATATACACAGTTGCACAGAGCCTCTGCCTCCAGCTCTGGTTCTCAGGTCTCACCCCTCTCACAGCACCTGTGAGCATCTGCCCTGAGCCAGAGGCTGGTAAGAAGGAAGCTATGACTTGATCAGGCAATATGTGCACGAACGTCCCATATCAGTATTATGACTTTGACCTTCAATTCTCTGGTTCTTCTCCTATGAAACACCAATAGCTCCTCTTCCTAATTTTAGCTGTGAACCATGATGCAGGCTTCCAGTGCACTTCTAGAAGTTAAGGAATGGTTCTGACACAGAGCTGAGGTCTCCCCCAGCAATTCCACTGTCCCCACAACTATAGCTACTGAGTAGTCCTTGGTGGAGTACGGTTGGGAGGACACAGGTACACCCCCTCCCCTTGCCCCAAATATATCCGTGCTAAATGCCTGAAAGTTAAGTCTTAACTGCTCTTTCTAACACTTCCTCCTAAAATGCTACCCTCTGAGGGAGATTACCAAATAAAATCATTAACACCGCAGAGTAAGTGAGAATATCTGATCCCTGGAGAGATTCCGAGTACCAAAGCACTAGTCATCACTGAAGGAAAGTGCCAAAGACAGAGAGCAAGGGCTGGAGGCAGGGTTGACCTTAAAACAGCCCTGCGTGCAGAACAAGGGAGAAGCAGAGTCTTCACAAGCACAGTCCAGCACCCCATCAGAGTGCTTAGGTCGCTTCCTGAGGATGCAAGTTACTGTTGGGGGAGGGGGGCAGGGAGGAACACTACGGCCTTGAGAAATGAAAGAGTAACATCCCAGACCCACTGCACTGCTCACCTAGCTGCAGGACCTCAGGTAAGTCACTTCACATCTGGGATGAAGTTCTTTTGTCTTTAAATTGAGTATGTATGATTAAGGGGCTTCCCGGTGGCTCAGTGGTAAAGATCCACCTCCAGTGTAGGAGATGCAGGAGACACAGGTTCAATCCCTGGGTCAGGAAGGAAATGGCAACCCACTCCAGTATTCTTGCCTGGGAAATCCCATGGACAGAGGAGCCTGGTGGGCTACAGTCCATGGGGCCCCAAGAGTTGGACACAACTGAGTAAGTAAATCAACAACAATATGTAAGACTATATAAAAATGTAAGGCCCTTCAAGCTTGAATATCTTACAATATTTTCATCCTACCCTCAACACACCAGAGTTATCTCCTCCTTCCTCTCCCCTGCAGAGATGGTAGCATAAACAGTGGGTCATTACATCTGTTTACATGGGGGTTGGTCTCTCTCTTCTAAGCTGTAAGCCGCTTGAAAGGAAGGACTTTGCTATATGTCTTTGCTCGCTTAGCACATCACCTAGCAGAGATTACGTATGCAATCAATGATTGTTGAAAAGACATGTAAACTCTAAGTTTCACTCAACTATATTATTTTTACCTTTTTCACCCTAAATAGCCATGGGCTGCTCTTGCCAAGGCCTGATAGTGTGGGAAACTTCAGAACCAAAAATCCTGCCCTTGCAAAACCTGTTCTGTTGTTTTTTTCTTTTAAAAGAACATATTGCCATTATTTTTTTAAGCCAAGAATTAAATAAAAGCTCTTTCTCAAGTCCCCAACTAGAATTCAGTGTAGAGATAATAAAATCAAGCTGCTAGACGAAAACTCCATCCATGATGAGGGAGGTGGGTTGTAACCTATAATCAACTACCCCATCCCCACTGCTCTCTTGGCCACGCCTATTCCTGTACTTTCTGGCCCAGAGTTCTCATAAGGCTTTTGTGGTTTAGACTGTACCATAAACAATTATTAGAGAAAGCTGTTCTTCAGGTGAATTGCATTTGAGTTCATGCAAAGCTTTGGGCCCTGCGCCAGAGGAAGCCAAGCTGAATGCTATCAACTTTCTTTGGTTCACTCATCAACCATCAGCGTCTGCCATGTAAGCTCATTCTAAACAATCCAGGAAATTGGTACAAGGTCATTTCCCAAGCAAAAGGAAAAGAGCCAGGTAATTGACCAGCAGTGAAGAGGAGCTATAATTAACAATAGCTGAGTCTTCAAGCATGAAGGTTTGGACTTAGTTCAGATAATCATCCTAAGTGTGAAAGACATTCTCGAAACCTTGTGGGGTTCCAAATTTAGACCATTATTTGTCTGAGAACAAGTTGAATGAAACTTCCTTGGATGCAGGCCATAGTTCTCCTGCCAGATTGGGCCCAAAGATAGGCATAAAGGGTAAACTCTACCACGTAGGATGCAATGAATGGATTAAACAAAAAGTTTTAATAATTGATAGAAAGATCTGAAAACATATAATAGAGAGATCTATGTCTTTATTTGTATGGCAAGTGGCCATTCTGGAATATTCCTATTTTATGACAATGAATAAATCTAGCTTTTGCAGCAAAATGAGGAATTTGAATCAAAAAGCTCCACCACAGTAAAAAAAAAAAAAAAAAAAAAGATAGATATGAGAGAAAGAGAGACAGAGATCACTCCATGGCCAACAGGCATTGTCCCCCTGCCTGTCCAGGGGGACAGGACACTGAGTCCTATCAGAGGCAGAAGGAGCAATCAAATGACCTTTGGAGGTCAGCTGAGTTCAAGACACAGTTGTGGACCATGCCTTCCTAACCCAGATGCTGATGCAGCTACTGCAGAGCAGCACCCCCCAAAAGAAGCCATGGAAGCTGCTGTCAAGCCAACACTGGTAGAAATGGTTGCTTACAGTTGTACTTTGTTTTGAACTGAAAGGAAAACTGTAAAATTACTATAACAATCTCTCATATTTTATGATAGACAAAATACTTTCCTATAGGTTATCTTTCTTGACCTAGCCACCCTATAAAGCAAGCTGAGGTTTCTATTGTTTTTTGACTGTTTGTTTTATGGGTATTTCTCATATATGAGACAAAAAAAAAACCCTGAGTCCTAAGAAGAGTAAATGTCTTGAGTAGGATCACATGGCTAGTTAGAGGCATGCATGCATGCTCAGTTGTGTCTGATTCTTTGCCACCCCCTGGATTGTAGCCCGCCAGGCTCATCTGTCTATGGGATTTGCTACGCAAAAATACTGGAGTGGGTTGCCATTTCCTCCTCCAGGAGTTACAGGCAGGTGGGACGAGAACCCAGATCCCCTATCTTGGTCCATTTCTACATCCTTCATGCCTTGCATTGGCATCCAGTGTTCAAAGGGCTCCACAGACTACATTTAGAAGTGTAGCCTGGAAGTCATGGGAGGGTTAGAAGCATGCTTACATATACTTTGTTTGTTTGCTTCTTTTGTTTTTTATATGCCATGAAATCTGATCAAATCATTTCCTTTGCTGTGAAATTTAGACTTCTATTCCAGTGATTTCCTCAGGAATATAGTACATACAATGACAAGGCATTACAAGTATGTGGAAAGATAGATACTTTGCTTTCAGATTCAAATTCAAAAGCAGCTCATGTCTAATGAGCATCATCTATGTATCAGGTATTACTAGGTATCTTTTGTTATTTGATGCCTGCAATGAACTTAAAATAGATATATTATTTCCCTCATTTAACAGAGGAAGAAACTAAGATGCAATGGGAAAGTAGTTTGCTCAGGACAGCAAACTACCAATCACTTTGTGTTGTTAAATACTGGGGTGAAATGAATGGAATCTGTAATATGTTCTGTGGAAACAGAGATGAAGGGACTACCCTGGAGGTCTAGTAGCTGGGACTTCACTTTTCAATGCAGGGAATGCTGGTTCCATCTCTGGTAGGACAGCTGAGATCCCACATGCTTCGTGGCCAAAAAACCCCATAAAACAGAAGCAGTATTGTAACAAATTCAATAATGACTATAAAAATGGCCCCCATCAATAAAAAAAATTTTTTACTAATAAAAAAGAAAGAAATAGAGATGAAGTCATTTCCACATAGAGTGGTTCAGCAAGCGCATGTTCAGTTCCAAAGCACTACAGAGGCATCTCCTAAGAGCTTGAAAATAGATGGCATGAAGATCATGTCTCCAGTCTCTGACCCCCGATCCTGCCCCACTGTAGGAAGGAGTGGCATGCCCAGGCTGCCATTTCGGATGTTTTGTGTGTGTGCAAAAGAGGATAAAGTGGCTAGTGATACAGAGCTCAGGAAGCCAAGATTCCACACTGCTTTACACAGAACACAGCCAGGAGGAAGAGACCCAGGACAAATGGAGGAGATAGTATGAGCATCACTAGCCATTGTGGGTTAGGTTTGGGGAAGAAGTTTTGTGAAATTTTGAAAGAGTGAGACTTGAGATTGAAGACTTTGCTTTGTGAGACAGTGCAAAAAGCAAGCAAGAAAGAAACGCCTAGTGCCCTATGAGGTCGTATAGCCTGTTGGTGCCAAGTCCCACTGCCAGGGTTCATATCCTGCCTCCCCCACTTACACCGAAGGAAATTAGGAGCAAGTTTTCAACTTCACTTATCCTTGGATTGTGTGTGCATCCTAAGTCACTTTGGTTGTGTCCAATTCTTTGTGACTCCATGGACTGTAGACCACCAGGCTCCTCTGTCCACGTAATTCTCCAGGCAAAAATATTGGAGTGAGTTGCCATGCCCTGCTCCAGGGGATCTTCCCAACCCAGAGATCAAACCTGCATCTCATGCCTCCCGCATTGGCAGGCAATTTCTTTGCCACCTGGGAATTGTGGTGTTGGAGAAGACTCTTGAGAGTCCCTTGGACTTCAAAGAGATCAAACCAGTCAATCCTAAAGGAAATCAGTCCTGAATATTCATTGGCAGGACTAATGCTGGAGCTGAAACTCCAATACTTCAGCCACGTGATGCGAAGAACTGACTCATTTGAAAAGACCCTGATGCTTGGAAAGATTGAAAGCAGGAGGAGAAGGGGACAACAGAGGATGAGATGGTTGGATGGCATCACCGACTCAATGGACATAAGTTTGAGTAAACTCCGGGAGTTGGTTGATGGACAGGGAGGCCTTGTGTGCTGCTGTCCAAGGGGTCGCAAAGAGTCAGAGATAACTGAGCGACTGAACTGAACTGAAATTAGAAATACGAATAAAAAGAGTCACAGTGAAAATTAAATGACTAATTTGTACAAAGAATTTGATGGTCAAGCACTTAAATTGGTGTGGGAAATACATCGGCATCCCCCTTTGAGAGCTGTTTGAGAGGATTTATCAATTACTGAAATTACATTTCACCATTATGATGTTGCCTGTTGATCTGTCATGAATAGCCTTTATTATGTTGAGATATGTTTCCTCCACACCCACTTTGATGAGAGTTTTTATCATAAAAGGATGTTGAATTTTGTCAAATGCTTTTTCTGTGTCTATTGGGATGATCATGTGATTTTTCCTTTCCTTTTGTTAATGCAGTGTATCACACTGATTGAATTGCAAATATTAAACCATCCTTGCATCCCTGGAATAAATACTCCTTGATCATGGCATATGATCCTGTTTATATACCGTTGGCTTCAGTTCATTAATACTTTGTTAAGTACTTTTGCATCTATATTAATTCATTAAAGATATTGGCCTGTAATTTTCTTTTTTTGTAGTATCTTTTTTTTTGGTTTTGGTATCAGGGTAACAGCAGTCTTGGAGAGTGAATTTGGGAGTGTTTCATCCCTTCAGTTTTTCGGATTAGTTTGTGAAAGATAAGTATTATATCTCTTTATGTGTTGGTGGGAATGTAAATTTGTGCAGCCACTATGGAAAACAGTATGGAAGTTCCTCAAAAAAACTAAAAATAGAACTACCACAGTAGTGGCAGTTTAGTCATTAATTCATGACCAACTCTTGAGACCCCATTGACTGTAGCCTGACAGGCTTCTCTGTCCATGGGATTTCCCAAGCAAGAATATTGGAATGGGCTGCCATTTTTTCTCCAGGGGATCTTCCCAACCCAGGAGTTGAACCCAGGTCTCCTGCATTGCAGGCAGATTCTTTACCAACTGAGCTACCAGGGAATCCCCATATGACCCAGCAATTTCACTCCTGTTGTAAAAAAATGAAAACACTAATTCAAAAAGATACATGCACCACAATATTCATAGCAGCACTATTTACAATAGCCATGACATGGAATAAACCCAAGTGCCCATCAACAGACAAATGAATCAAGTTTTTACATACATAAATATTATGTTTAGTTATATTTAATGAAATAAGTCAGACAGAGACTAGAGAATATTGTGCTTAGTGAAATAAGTCAGATAATGAAAGACAAAAACTGTATGATATCACATGTGGAATCTACAAAATAAAACAAACAAATCTAGATAGTAAAGAAGAAATAGACCTACAGATACAGAAAACAAATCAGTGGTTACTAGTAGGAAGAGGGAAAGGGAGAAGGACAAGTTAGGGGTACAGGGATTAAGAGATACAAACTAGTATGTTAAAATTGATAAGCAATAAGAATATATTGTATAGCACAAGAAATTATAGCCATTGTCTTCTAATAGCTTTGAATGGAGTATAATCTGTAAAACTACCAAATCACTATACTGTATACTTGAAACTAATATAATATTATAAATCAAATATACTTCAATAAAAAATAAACTATACTGTATTTTAATGCTTTCCATGATTGGGGACTTGTATTTTCTCAAAATATGTAATGTAAATAGGATCAGAGAGGAGTTACAGGTTTTATATGTTTTGGCCACACTACCTGGCATATGGGATCTTAGTTCCCCAACCAGGGATCTAACCTGCAGCCCCAGCACTGGAAGCTCAGAGGACCAACTCTTGGGAAATCCCAAGAGTTGCTATTTTTAATAGGATGATCCGGGCATGACAAAATCAAACAAAGATGTAAAGGAAATGAAGGCAAGAGTATCACAATAACTCCGGGGTGAAGGACCTCCAAGCAGATGGAACATCAAATTCAATGGTCCTTAGACATGTTCAAGGAATAGCAAGAAGTCATTCCTGGCAGAGAAGTGAGCAAGGGGAAGAAGAGTAGGAGGTGAGTTGAATAATGGCCAAGCACAGGATCAAGGAACATTTTTAAGCTGTGGACAGATTGCAAATATCTTTGTAAGTGCAATGGGAAGACAGATGCTACAGTTTTGAGCAAGAGGGTGGCACTTATTTTACATTTTTAATTCCTCACTCTGGCATCTGCACACATGAAAGATGACTGGGTAGGCAAAGTGGAAACAGGAGTACCACGTGGAAGACTTTTAAGTCTTAGGTTAGGAGTTCGGACCACAGAGTAGCCATGGAAGTGGAGAGGCACATTCAAGAAAACAGAAGCTGGCTTCCCTCATGGCTCAGCGGTAAAGAACCTGCCTGCTAATGTAGGAGACATGGATTCAGGGGATCTTCCCTATACCCAGGGATAGGGAAGATTCCCTGGAGAAAGAACTGGCAACCCACTCCTGTATTCTTGCCTGGGAAATCCAATGGACAGAGGAGACTGGCAGGCTACAGTCCATGGGGACACAAAGAATCAGACACAACTTAGCAAATAAACAAAACAGAATTTGCTGATGGATTGGATATGGTGCATACATGAAAACTGAGATAAAGGATGGTGCCAGAGACTTGAGCCTGAGAAATTAATTGGGTACTACTACCTTTGTGATGTATAAAATAATCCCCCTATGCTGAGCATTTGTATTATTTCCAGAACATTTGGTATTTTCGGGCAACAAATGCCCTTATCCATTTATTTTTATTTTCATTTTTTTTTCATTTACTTTTAAAAACTAGTAACTATTTCTGAGAAATAGCTTCCTAGAACTAGCTTTTTGATCAACAGGTAAGCATATTTTCTATTTTTAAGAAAGAATGCCAATTACTTTCTAAAGAGTTATAATTATCTATAACCCCAACAATTATGTGTGAATCTCCCACTTTCCTGTTAGTAAAGGACATTTTAATTATTTAAATGCCTTTCCCTTTGTCAGTCTGATGGGTAAAATATAGTATTTCAATATGGTTTAATTTTTTCCTAACTCCTAATAAAAGTATGTCTCTTTCTGCATGTGTGTGTGTGTGCTCAGTTGCTCAGTCGTGTCCAACTCTTTGTGACTCCATGGACTATAGCCGACCAGGCTCCTCTGTCCATTGGGTTTTCCAGGCAATACTGGTATGGGTTGCCATTTCCTTCTTCAGAGGATCTTCCTGACCCAGGGATCAAACCCACATCTCCTGCATTAATAGGCAGATACTTTACCACTGGGCCACCTGGGAAACCCTATTTTTGCATATTACTGACAAATTGTATCTCCTTTTCTTTCACTCACTCTTAAGCTCTACCCATATTAGGTGACTTTTCTTCTTAATGACTAAGAGTTCTTATCATACAAAGAATGATAACCTTTCTCTTCATTTACCATTTTACTCTGAACCTTATTTATATTTTGTGCCATAATAAATTTTTAGGGTTTATGTAATCAAATCTGTCCATTTTTTAATGGTTTCAAAAAATGGGTTTCCTTTAGTATTTTAAAGAATATAATAGAGCTATACAAATCATGACCTTTTAAAGAAGTAATTCTTTAAACTTTTTTTTTAATTATCTTATGCCTACTGTTCGATTGTGGTTGTGTACTTCAAGAGTCAACTTGGTGATTCATAGGTATAAGAAAATCATTCATTTATGCAAATTTTTCAGAATTACCAAAACCAAATTTTCCATAATATTTCTTTTACTCTTTAAATCACCTCTTTCTCTAGGGGATATTATTTTTTCTTATTTCTCATATTAAATGGTTATATTTTCATGACATTGGTAATCTAAATTAGCCAGAGTGTGTTTTATCTTACTAATAGAAATATCTATTAGATTTATTAATCCAAATATCTATTAGATTTATTAACCTGTTATATTTAGGCATTCTAATTTAATAACGTTAACTTTCAAATTTTTCATCTTGCTTTCATCACGTGTATATTTTCTAAATTCATGCATTTTCAGTTTCATTCTTCTCCATTTGTATTATTTATTTCTGAAAGCATTGAATACAGTGACATTTCCCTTGAGATTAACATTGGCATAAGTTCCATATGTAGTATTCTCATCATTGGTTCATTCCTAAGTAGTATATTATTGCAGTTCTGATTTCTCTATTAATCCAAGATTTATTTAAGGTCATTTTTTAATTGAAAACTTTCATTGTTAATTTTAGTGTATACTTCCTTATGGTTCACAAAACTCCTTCTCTGGTTAAGTCTGGGAGAAAGCACATTAAGTTCAGTTCAGTCGCTTATTAGAAGAAACTAAATATATGAGCAGCTGTGGGTAAGGCACATTGAAAAAAAATACTGATCCACTTCTTACACTCTTGTATCCCTGTAAGCAACTGTTGCCAGGTGCACAGCTGCAAGGGCACAGGAAAGCCTGTTGAGGTGCTCTTTGAAAAGATAATTTGAGAAACTCAGAAACCTTCATCTGTTCATTCTTAAATTATGCACATGGGTTTGGTTGGCTGTCTCCTCTTTCGGATCATGCAGGTGAGGAAATTGAGCCTGCACCCTAAGCTCTAGTGACCCCTTTTCAGGTTTGCAAGATCCACTGCCAGTCAGGCACCACAGCTGTCAGTGGAAGAGGAGGTGGTAGTATTTACAGCAAATGAGTTTCTTAGGACACAAGCAAGATTAAGATTCCCCCGGGACTTCCCTGATGGTCCAGTGGTTAAGAATCCACCTTGCAAGGCAGGGGACATGGGTTCAATCCCTGGTTGGGGAACCAAGATCCCACATGCTGAGGAGCAACTTAGCCAGCTTGCAGCAACTACTGTGCCCATGTGTCTGCACCACAAGTCGAGTCTGTGCACCCAAGACCCACATGATGCAACTAAGACTCAACGCAGCCAAATAAATAAATGAATGAATGAATAAACAAAAGAAATAGTAAATTGTTGCATAAATATAGAAGACTTTAAAAAAAAGGACTAAAATTCCACAAATGTCTTATAGCCAGTGGTAGCAACACCTGTATATATTGAGATAGAGGGCAAGAAGGAGGAAGGCAAGGGTTCAAGTGCTTAAAGTCTGCTTAATGACCAGGCATCATGGGAACTTATGTAGACTCCTGGAGGAGGTGACCCAAAGTGGTATTAACAGTGTCCTCTTGAAATTTTGCCATATCCCTTTCTACAGAAACAAAAAATCCTAGAAGAGTCAATACATGACTTTGTGCCCAGCTCAATATGAGTATAAGCTAGCAGGCAACTGAGAGCCTTCTGCCTCTTGCATTCTAAACTTAAACTACTTGAATTCCTACACCCCATACATCAGATGTCAGTTTCCAAGGTCTGGAGGAGTCCAGTTTCCTATCCCTATTCCTCCACAGATTTTTGTGAGATCACCGAGCTACAAATTTGTGAGAACTGCCTTCCTATCTACCTACAGGTGGAACCAGCCTTTCACCAGGGTCAACAGGAGGGTCAGTCACTCCAAGCTTCTACAATTTTGGGATCTGGGTAGAGGTCATCACATCAAGGACACAGCATTCTTCCAACACGCTCATCCTGTCTACTGAGTTTCTCTCCTCTCTCTCTCTCTCTCTCTTTCTGTCTATTCTTCACCTCCTCCCTCCTGAATTTCTCCCATTCTCCACCAAAGTATTTTCCCCCTTGTAATGCAAAGTATCTTTCTCCTTCAGAAACCTCAGCACCAACAGCTCATTGAGGCCCTGGAGGCTCAGTTCCTACCCTACATGAACTAAGAAGGCATTTTCCTCCTAAGGGAAGGAGCTCAGACATTCTCAGAGGACTTCTAATAGCTGCTGCTAAGACAAACGTCTTCCAATTAAAGGAAGAAAATCAAGTTCAAGCAGCAGGAATCAGGCCACTCTGTATTGACTCCTACTAGACTCAAGATGCTTTGAGAAGGCTCGAGCAGTACAGGCATGCCTGCCCTTGAGATGCATTCTGTCCCTTGAGATGCTCACTTCCTGCTGTGAGCTTCAGGATGAGAAAGTATGACTGTAAATGCACCATGGATACCAATCTGAGGTCCAGGTCAGAGACCCAAGTCAAGTGGCATCCAATTATTCTCAATTCAGCATGCATTCCTCCACGCATTGGTAAAGAGATGATATTATTCTCCCAAATGAATCATCACCATCCTTCAAAACAAAATGGAAGCAAGCTTGGCAGTGAAAGGATAAGAGGCATCAGAGCTGAAAAGCAATAACAAAAGACCAAAAGGAATGATAGTGAAGGGTCCTTGATGAAGTAGACCCAGCCTCCCTGGAAAAGAATCAATTGTCAGAATTAAATGATCCTATGGGAGACTGAAAGGTCTTCTCAGGTGTCTCAGTGGTAAAGAATGCACCTGCCAATGCAAGAGGCGTAGGTTTGATCTCTGGGTTGGGAAGATTCCCTGGAGGAGGAATTGGTAACCCACTCCAGTGTTCTTGCCTGGAGAATCCTATGGACAGAGGAGCCTGGTGGGGTACAGTCACAGGGTTGCAAAACAGCAGGACACAACTGAGTGAATGAACACCACCACCACCATCAACAGACATGCAAGACATCCCAATAACAACTGCAATGAGAACCATCTCCCTGTTGCTATGTTTGTTATTCAGAGCAAAAAGGGAAAGACACACATCCTCTAGTGCAGTGGTCCCCAACCTCCTGGATCTAATGCCTGATGATCTGAGGTGGAACTGATGTAATAATAATAGAAATAAAGTGCACAGTAAATGTAATTCATTTGAACTCATCCTGAAACCATCTCCGTTCTCAGTCTGTAGAAATATCGTCTTCCATGAAATCGATCTCTGGTATCAAAATGGTTAGGGACCGCTGTTCCAGTGCATTAAGATGAAATATAAGCACACTGGACTGGGAGTTAGGAAAACTGAGTTTGCATGTTCTTTTTCCATCAATGTGAAGTGTGGTCTGGAGCAGGGTGGACAGAGGAGCCTAGTGGGCTACAGTCGGGGTCCCAGAGTCGGACACGACTTAGTGACTAAACAACAATTGAAGCAGAATACATATGACACGTCACCTCTCCAGGCCAGTGACTTCACCAAAAGGAGCCTGGGTGATATGCTGGATGATTTCCAATTCCTTTGCCCACCGTGGGCTTCCCTGGTGGCTCAAATGGTAAAGAATCTGCCTGCAATGCAGGAGATCTGGGTTCAATTCCTGGATTGGGAAGATCCCCTGGAGAAGGAAATGGCAACCCACTCTAGTACTCTTGCCTGGAGAATTCCATAGACTGAAGAGCCTGGTAGGCTACAGTCCATGGGATCACAAAGAGTCAGACATGAATGAGCGACTAACTTTCTTTGCCCACCACAAGCACCCAGAGTTTCAGCGGAATGCTTTGGGCTCTGCAGACAGGAATACTGCCGCTGAGCATGTGCCCAGAGAGAGGACCTCACAGAACATAGGTCTCCTGTATTTTTTCCACCTGACCACATCCTAATCAGCAGGGTAGTGCCATTATCAGGCTGCCCATCAGATAGAACATTCCACCTCACAGGTGGATGCATTTCACTGAGTTGCCAATAAACTGAAAAGAAATCCCTGCTTCTAGGATCAGATAGTCTGAAATAGCAGAAGTATTAACAGACTTAATTTTTGATGCAGCTCCCCTACGGAACAAAAAGCAAGTGAGAATCCCCTTTGCACATTCAACAAAGAGTCCCAAGTTTTGTATTTAAACTCCAGGATCCTCTGTGGCTTGATACCTGTAATTAAATCAAGGTTTTTTCCCCCTACCGGACTCAATTATCATTCACTCAGTAATGGCAATAATCATACTAATAATAAGTTCTTACGTCAGTACTTTTCAGCTTTTCAAATGGCTTTGACATGCTTTATCTCATTTGAGCTTAATAATAACCAAGCAGCATAAGTAGGGTAAGTATTATTATCTCCATTAATACTAATAATAGCTAACATTACGTAGTCTTTTGCATCGACAAAATGTTTTCATACATTTTTTCCCATTGCATCAGAGGTGGATTTCCTGGACACCAGGGCTGTGTTTAGTTCATCTCTTTACCCTGCAGTGGTCAGCATAGGTCCAGACACAGAGAAGTCACTCAATGCATGTTTGTGACATTTTAAATTATTTTCATCTCCATGAAAATGGTTTTCACCTACCATTTCAACTCCATGGTAGGTAGATTTTTTTTACATACCTTTTTCGTTACACCACATGGCATGTGGGATCTTAGTCCTCCAACCAAGGATTGAACCCATGCCCCTTGCACTGGAAGCTCAGAATCATAACCACTGCACCACCAGGGAAGTCCTGGTAGGCAGATATTTTTATCCCTAAGTTTAAAATAGGGAAATTGAGGCTCAGAGATTTTCTTCAGTAACATGTGCAAAATCACACAGGACTCTCCAGACCAAGAAAACAAAAGTTTCTAAATCAGTCCAAAATGTAGTGCTCTTTCCTCCATGCCAGTGCTTGTCAAACTTTAATATGTAAATAGACCATCTGGAAATCTTGTTAAAATGTAGATTGTATTCAGTAGGTCTGGGGCAGGGCATGAGATTCTAAATTTCTAACTAGCTTCCAGGTGATGTGGGGGCTGCTGGTTTGAGAACTATTTTCTTGCATTCATTTTCAAAATTTTTCTTCCCCCTACCCAGCCACCCTGCAGGTTTATTGAAATGTAACTGACACGTTGTTGTTGTTTAGTTGCTAAGTCCTGTCAGACTTGCCCGCCAGGCTCCTCTGTCCATAGGATTTCCCAGGCAAGAATACTGGAGTGGGTTGCCATTCCCTTCTCCAGGGGATCTTCCTGACCCAGGGATTGAACTTGCGTCTCCTGCCTGGCAGGCAGATTCCTTACCACTGAGCCACCTGGGACACGTAACATTGTGTAAATTTCAGGTATAAAATATGATGATTTGATATAGGTATATATCGTGAAATGACTATCACAATAAGATTAGTTCTAAGATAAATAAGTTGTGGTACTCTAATATACAGCATACCATACCACACACTTGAAAGTTGCTAACAGGACCACCTTTTGTGAAGCAAGTGGACACAGAAGGTCAAGAGCAATTAAGTGACTTTCCCAAGGTCATCCCCTGAGTTAAAAGTAGAAATAGAATTAGCAGCTATTCACTGATTCCCATTCAACCCTAGACCTGTTCTAAACGTGTACCCTCATGATTCAATCAAACTGGACTCAAAGAGTAATTTCCCATTAATTGTCATTCCATACATAGTTGGCAAAAGTTTTTGAACTTCTAACACTTAAAATATTGAGTCTTGGGACTTCTCCAGTGGCTCAGTGGTAAATAATCCACCTGCCAATGCAGGAGACACAAGTTCAATCTCTGGTCTGGGAAGATCCAACACGCCATGGGGCAGCTAAGCCCATGTGCCACAGCTACTAAGCTGGTGCTCTAGAGTTTAAGAGTTGCAGCTACTAAGCCCGAGCACCCTAGAGCCTGTGGGCTGCAACAAGAGAAACCTCTGCAATGAGTAGCCTATGCACTGCAACTACAGAGTAGCCCCCACTTGCTGCAACTAGAGAAAATCCTGCACAGCAATGAAGACCCAGCACAGGCAAAGATAAGTAATGCATAAATAAATAAAATTAAATATTTTAAAAATATTGAGCCTTAGAGTCAAAAGAACATTGTATTGTTGTTTAAGAAGCACACACCAAGAAGCATAACTAGGGTGAAAACTGCACATCAGAAAATCTGGTTGGGTTCCTATTATGCCAGTTTTATGGGTTCCCTTCTGTCAGAACTAGGATCCCACAGGCCATACTGCCAGGAAAAAAAAATCTATTTGGGACTTCCTTGGTGGTCCAGTGGCTAAGACCTGGTCCATTAGGCAGATTCTTGCCACCAAGAGATTGTCAGAGAATGAATGGAAGTGAAAGTATTAGTTGATCAGTCATGTCCAACTCTTTCAGACCCCATGAACTGCAGCCCACCAGGCTCCTCTGTCCACAGGATTTCCCAGGCAAGAATACTGGAGTGGGTTGCCGTTTGCTTCTCCAGGAGATCTTTCTAACCCAGGAATTGAACCCAGGTCTTCTGCTTGTCAGAGAATCGCCTACTGGAAGACATGGACAGAGCAAAACCTGACCCTGGGGCAGTCCATACTTGAGTCCCAGAAATCCTGATCCTGCCCAACTGGAAACACAAGACAGGAATTAGTAACCAGGCACCAGAGAGGGCCACACGAGCTGGCTGTATAACCTCTCTCTGAACTTTACGTCTTTATCAATTATGCTGGCCAGTCACCAGATCTTAAGCAGAGCTGAAGTATGTGCAGAGAGACCAGGTATATTAGTTAGGGTTCTGCAGAGACACAGAACCAATGGGTGTATATACAGAGAGATTTATTATAAGGAATTGGCTCATGCCATTGTGGATGCCGGTAAGTCCCAGTAACCATAGGGTGAGTTGACAAGCTGGAGACCCAGGAGAGCAAATGGGTTAGTTCTAATCTGACTTGGAAGGCCTAAGAATAAGGGCTGATGGTGAAGTTTCAGTCTGAAAGCCAGCAGGTTCAGGACCCAGGAGAGTTGATGTTTTAGTCAAGTCCAAAGGCAAGAAAAAGCCTATATCCCAGTTTGAAAGCAGTCAGGCAGACAGAATTCCTCTTACTCAGGAAAGGGTTAGCCTTTTTTGTGTGATGCCAACCTTCAACCTTTGCTTCTCAGCCTTTTGGCTAAGTTCAAGTGTAGTATGAGGGCTTCCTGGGTGGCTCAGTGATGAAGAATCCGCCTGCCAATGCAGGAGACACAGATTTGATCCCTGGGTCAGGATGATACCCTCGAATAGGAAATGGCAACTCACTCCAGTATTCTTGCCTGGGAAATTCCATGAACAGAAGAGCCTGGCAGGCTACAGTCCATGGGGTCACAAAGAGTCAGACATGACTGAGTGACTGAGCCCAGTCAGTCAGTTCAGTCACTCAGTTGTGTCTGACTCTTCGCAACCCATGGACCACAGCACGCCAGGCCTCCCTGTCCATCACCAACTCCTGGAGTTCACTCAAACTCATGTCCATCAAGTCGGTGATGCCATTCAGCCATCTCATCCTCTGTCGTCCCCTTCTCCTCCTGCCCCCAATCCCTCCCAGCATCACAGTCTTTTCCAATGAGTCAACTCTTTGCATAAGGTGGCCAAAGTACTGGAGTTTCAGCTTTAGCATCATTCCTTCCAAACAACACCCAGGACTGATCTCCTTTAGAATGGACTGGTTGGATCTCCTTGCAGTCCAAGGGACTCTCAAGAGTCTTCTCCAACAGCACAGTTCAAAAGCATCAATTCTTCGGTGCTCAGTTTTCTTTATAGTCCAACTCTCACATCTATACTGAGCCCAACCTTCAACTAATTGGATGAGGCCCATCCACATTAGGGAGAGAAATCTGCTTTACTTAGACCATCAATTTAAATGTTTTGTTTGCTTGTTTGTATACCTGGTTCCACTGGGTCTTAGTTGTGGCATGTAGGATCTGGTTCCCTGACCAGGGATCAGACCTGGACCCGCTGAATTGAGAGCACAGAGTCTTAGCCACTGGACCACGAAGGAAGTCCCAAACAGATTTTTTTTTGGCTGTGTGGCCTGTGGGATCCTAGTTCTCCAACCAGGGATTGAACCCAAGCCCCCTGCAGTAGAAGAACAGAGTTTTAACCACTGGAACACCAGGAAATTTCCAATTTAAATGTTGTATATTCAGTCACTGAGTTGTGTCCAATTCTTTGCAACCTCATGGACTGTAGCCCTCAAGCCTTCTTTGTCTGTGGAATTTTGTAGGCAAGAATGCTGGAATGGGTTTCCATTTCCTATTCCAGGGAATCTTTCTGAGCCAGGAATTGAACTCGTGTGTCTTGCATCTTGTGCACTGGCAGGCAAGTTCCTTACCACCGTAAAGTATTTTGCCACCTGGAAAGCCAATTTAAATGTTAACCTTACATAAAAACACCCTCACAGGAAAACCCAGAATAATGTGTTAACAAATATCTATGCACCTCATGGCCCAGTGAAGTTGACACATAAAAGACACATGAAATTAACTATCACACCAGAGCACTAACCACATCCATATGTTGTCCAGTTTCAGAGACCAAAATCCAAAACATGCTGACACCTGCCACTATGCTATTTCTGCTTTATACGATCCCCTCCTATACAACAAAGGTTGGTACAGTCAAAGCTATGGTTTTCCCAGTGGTCATGTCCAGATGTTGGACATGTTGGACCATAAAGAAGGCTGAGAACCGAAGAATTGATGCTTTCGATTTGTGGTGCTAGAGAAGACTCTTGAGAGTCCCTTGGATGCCAGGAGATTAAATCAATCAATCATAAAGGAAATCAACCCTGAATATTCACTGGAAGGATTGATGTTAACAGTGAAGTTCCAGTGCTTTGGCTTCCTGATGTGAAGAGCTGACTGATTGGAAAAGACCCTGATGCTGGGAAAGACAGAGGTCAGGAGGAGAGGGCAGGAGGAGAAGGGAGCAACAGAAGATGAGATGGTTGGATAGCATCACTGACTCAACAACCATGAATTTGAGCAAACTCCAAGAGATAGTGAAGAACAGGGAAGCCTGGTGTGCTGCAGTTCATGCTGCAGTTCAGAGTCAGACAGAACTTAGCAACGAGACAACAACAACTTCCTGAAGAAATTTTCTTAGCATAACTATCTAGCTACAGTCTGTGGACCTGCTAGTTACCACACTGAGGCATATTCAGGAGATACTGGCTCTGAGTGGCCACTAGACAACAGGAAGTGGGGTAGAATGGCACTCCTCCAAGACAGGGTAGCTAACTTCAGTGTTGGGTCTTTTCTTTGGTGATACAGGGCATGTGTATAAAGAGCTTCTTTCAGATCCACTGTTTTCCATAAACACTAGCCCTTCATCCCTAAATTCAACTCCTTCCTCTTCCTATAGCCCAGAAAAAGAGGGACACTTTCTCAAAAATAAATGGGCTCAGGAGTAGTGTAGCAACTTCTGATGGGAAAGGAACTATAAGACCTGTCACATCCTTGAGTCAGAGGGATCTCCTTTGGGGTAAGAGGCCAAAATACAACCAGTTCCCAAAGGCAGATAAAAATATTCACTAGATGACTGTGTTCCAAAAAGCCTTTCTTGGCCATAGTCCACTCTAGTCTGCATTGTCTGACACACAGCCTTTAACAAAAGAATTGCCAAGTTTGCTGGATCCAACAGGTAACAATAGAGGGTTCTAACAAATAAGATGTGTGCGCTCATGGGAAAAGGGCAAAAAGGAGGTCATTTGGGTTGGGTCTGGTCTTCACAAGTGGAGAATACAATAGTCATTGGGAGGAAGAAAAAGTGACTCAGGTATTCTGCTTGCAAACCCTTTTTCTGTTACACTCCTGAAACAAGTTTGCAGGAACCCCAACCATGGCCACAAGTTGTGTGCACTGCATATGTGCAGTAGGTCACATGCAACAAATATGCCCATTATATGCCAGGCAAGTCACAAAAAAATACACAATAACACACCAATCTGTTTCATGTGCAAAGAGCTGTGTCATTTTTCCTATCCATAATCTCATCTAGTCCCTATAACTGATTCCTGAGTTATAATTCCCACTTATACAGGAAATAAGACATGGAGAGCTGAATACTTAACATGAGAAGGTAGGGAAATTGATATAACTGAAGCAAGTAAACACACACTTGCAATGAGTATTAAGATGTCTCCCACAGTGATCTTAGAGTGCCATCATGGAGTTCCTACCATGACTGAATGAAGCTGTGTTAGAACCTCCAGCATCCTTTTTCTGTGCTGTTTTATCCAGTTCATAAATACCTGGAATTTTGATGCTCCACTCCAATTCTCTTTCCACCATTCACCAAAGTTTACACTCAAAAAAGTCCTGGTATTAATTATAGAGCCATTCATGGTGAGCAACAACAGACATTTATTACTTACAGTCTTGAAGGCTTTTTTATATCTTCTTTATACTCTGGTAAGTATACTAGTCAATATTCTCCAAGAGAATCACAACCAATGGGACAGAGATGGCTCAGAGATACTGATGATAGATAGATAAATAGATAGAGATATATTTTAAGGCATTTACTCATATCAATGCTGTGGGAGTTGGCAAGTCTAAAATCTATATGGTGAAACAGCAGCCTAGAGACCCAGAGAAGAGCTGATGTTGTAGCCCAAGTCCAAAAGCAGTCTGGGAGCAGAATTCCCTCTGGTTCAGGAGCCCTCAACCCTTTTTCAGGCTTTCAGCTGACTAGCTGAGGTCCACTAACATGGAGGGCAATCTACTTACTCAAAGTCTACTTATTTAAATATGAATCTCATCTAAAAAAAATACCTTCATGGTGACACTTAGACTGGTGTTTGACCAAATATCTGGGTACTGTGGCCTTAGTGAAGTTGACATATTAAATGAACCATTACAGTGAAAAAACTAGGGGTTATTCTGATCCCTCCAACCCTGCCTCCTCTGCTAGGTGGCTCAGCTCCCTGAGGAGTCCCCAGCCTGCTTGGAGTGGATGTTCGATCTCACTTGAAGAAGTATTTGAGAACAAGCATTCAGTCAACCTAACGTGGACTCAGATCTTCTGTCTTAGCAAGATCTGTAGAACAACCTAGCAAAACATTTGACGTGAAACTCACGCCATTTTTGTTTTAGTTTGGTTCAGAGATTTCTGAATCAGACCTCAAAACTTCATTCAGCTTCTAATTCACTGTGGTGTGACATAGCTTATGTGGAAGAGAAGGATGACTTTCATTTAATATTAACCAAGCAGCTTTCCACCACTTCCTCTTTTCCATTGTTTCACTTTAATAAACAATGGATTTAACAAGCTGTTTTAAATTGGTTGGTCTCGGAAACATTAAGTATTTTGCCTCACATGTGACTTGAAGATTTTACCCAATATCTGTTTAGAAACACACACACACACACCCCAAACACACAAGACCCAAACAAACTATACGTTGTTTCCAAGAAATGGTCATAAGGTATTTGATGTTTCCAGAAAGTAAAATACTAAGCAAAAAAATTGTTTTCACTCAAATTATTCAGGCTGAACGAAACAAACAAACAGAAAAGATTGAAGTCAGGAGCACTAACCCACAGCTGGTAACTCACCTTCTTGCTGGGGAAGGATTAGCAATGAAAAACAACTCTTAGACCTTCTTGGTGAAAACAGTACCCATTTCTACCAAATTTACACTAAAACTGAGGGTACAGAGAAGAATGAAAACTTACCACACAGGCCCAGTGCCTACCACACTGCTCCCTGCTCACATCCACGCACCTTGCTCCTCTCCGACGTGGCAAAACTATCCAACCCTACAGAGACCGAAGTGAAGTGAAGTGAAGTGGCTCAGTCGTGTCCAACTCTTTGCGACCCTATGGACTGTAGCCTACCACTCTCCTCCATCCATGGGATTTTCCAGGCAAGAGTCCTGGAGTGGGTTGCCATTTCCTTCTCCAAAGGATCTTCCCAACCCAGGGATCAAACCCAGGTCTCCCACATTGTAGGCAGATGCTTTTACCATCTGAGCCGCCGGTGCATCAAGTCTCTGATTGCTGTTTTCCAAAAGCATGCTGGAAGGGATGGTAACAACAGCAAACTCTCGAAGGCTGAGTCCCTAATCTTCATGAATACAGAGCTGGGTGCCTTCACAAAGAACCCAAAGGACTGTGGTGTCCTTGACCACATGATGAAGAAATTGGACCTCAACTCTGATGGGCAGCTAGATTTCCAAGAATTTCTTAATCTTATTGGTGGCCTGGTGATAGCTTGCCATGAATCCTTTCTTAAATCTGTCTCTTGCCAGAAGTAAATTGGAGGAGCCTTTGGGCCTGGCCTCCAGACCCACTCCCTTTCTCTCCAGCCTCTCAGTTATCACCTGCTCTTCACAACCCCCACATACCCTGAGCCTGGCACACCCACCCACCCCCAGGCAGGCCACTCCTGTTAGTAATAAAACAATATAACAATAAAACAATATTGTTTTTTAAACACACACACACAGAAAATCTTATTACACCAAAATCTAAAAGACTTAGAGAGAAACAGTGTCATATCAGGCTCTATTAGTCATTTCCACTGAAGAGAGGTGGACCCAGTCAAGACTTCTCATGGCAGGCAAAACCAGGCTTCACTCTTTGAAACAAATAGAAAAAGATGTCTTACAGAAGTAAGTGGGCTGAAAGAAGGAAGGCAACAGTTCACTGACTTCCAGGAATGAGCTTAAAGCCCTGTATGTTGAAGAGAGACAAGAGAAACCCTACAAGCAGGGCATGATGGGAAATGCCATGCTTCCCATCCTCTATCAGTTCTGTGTGCGAACCTAAAATACAGTGATCCAGAAAGTTCTAAAACAAAACAACAAGCAAAGATTTTTCTAGGTAAGAAGCAATACATTTTAAGCTAAAGATAGCTATATTTATGGTAGACAAACTAGGATTTATAGTCATAAGCACTGAACATTCCAAAGAGGACAATAATAGAGTGCTAAAGGGTAGTATTCACAATGAATATGCAAATCAATTGCTAGATGTTTGGTATTAAGCTGAACAGTGAAATATTTTAACTTTTTGCCTTTACAATAATAATAAGACCTACTAGGTGCATAAATGTCCATTTCCTTTAAAAAAAAAAATTCTACCCTGATGCTGAGAAAACCTCAGTGTTTCTGCTCATTTAGTAGCAGGACACAATTCATTTTGGCAAATAGATGGGGGAAAAAATGGAAATAGTGACAGACTCTATTTTCTTCAACTCCAAAATCACTGCAAACGGTGACTGAAAACGTTTCACTGCAGCCATGAAATTAAAAGACACTTGCTCCTTGGAAGAAAAGTTATGACAAACCTAGATAGCCTGTGAAAAAATAGAGACATCAGTTTGCCAACAAAGGTCCATAGAGTCAATGCCATGGTTTTTCCAGTAGTCATATATGGACCACCAAGAAGGCTGAGCACTGAAGAAGTGATGCTTTCAATTTGTGGTGCTGGAGAAGACTCTTCAGAGTCCTTTGGACTGCAAGGAGATCAAACCAGTCAATCCTAAAGGAAGTTAACCCTGAATATTCATTGGAAGGACTGATGCTTAAGTTAAAGCTCCAATATTTGGCCACCTGATGCAGAGTTGACTCATTAGAAAAGACCCTGATGCTGGGAAAGGTTGAAGGCAGGAAAAGAAAGGGGAAATAGAGAACGAGATGGTTGGATCATATTGTCAATTCAATGGACATGAGTCTGAGCAAATTCCAAGAGATTGTGAAGGACAGGGAAGCCTGGCATGCTGCAGTTGCAAAGAGTCGGACACAACTTAGTGACTGAAAAACAACATATACACAAATTGATAAATATGACACATCCCATTTATAGAATGAAAGGGGAAATCATATGATCTTCTCAATAAACGCAAACAAAGAATTTGAGAACATTTAACATCTGTCCATGATAAAAAGAAAAAAAACCTCTCAACATAGTAGGCATAGAATTATACCTCAGTATAATAAAGGCCATATATGATAAGCCCACAACTAACATCACATTCAATGTTAAAAGGATGAAATCTTTACCTCTAAGATTAGTAAACAAGACAAGGGTGCCCACTCTCACCACTCCAATTCAACATAATACTGGAAATCCTAGCCAGAGTAATCCAGTAAGAAAAAGAAATAAAAGACATCAAAATTTGAAATGAAGAAGTAAAATTATCTCTATTTGAAGATGACATAATTTCACATATTGAAAATCATAAAGATTTCATTAGAAGATTTCCTTACTAAATAATAAAGCTTTTGAAATTTGGGGAAGATCATTTCATGGCACTAGTGGTAAAGAACCCACCTGCCAATGCAGGAGACAAAAGAGACATGGGTTTGATCCCTGGGTCAGAAAGATCCCCCTGAGGAGGGCATGGCAACCCACTCCAGTGCTCTTGCCTGGAGAATCTCCTGGACAGAGGAGCCTGGCAGGCTAAAATCCATGGAGTCACACAGAGCCGGACATGACTGAAGCAACTTAGCAAGCATACACAGTGTTTAAAATGCACTAGACCATAGAAAACAATGGAAAGTTACTTGATGATTCGTTTTATCAAGTTATACTTATCCCCTCTGATATCTGACCACTGAAAATCACACCTTCAAAACAATCTTTTTGACAAAACAAACAAACAAAACTCTGTAATAGAGTAGTAATAAATGAATTCACCAATTACCAGAAAAATACTTTTTTAGTAAAGCAAGTTTTTTTCCAAAAGCTCATGAATGACAATATCTGGAAATCTAGTAATAGAATTTAGACTATGAATGGAAAAAAACTGAGGGCAGAATTCCACTGGTTTTAACTTTAGTAGCTAAAAAAGTCCTACTGTTAGTGGAAAAGAGAATGCAATGAGTTAAATGACATCGTATGAAAAAGAGTGACCTTGATAAATATCTCAGAGGGGGTATAAGGAAGAAAAATACATATTAATAATGAAATCTCTAACTAGGTTAGGGTTGGAAGTCAAG
This sequence comes from Bos indicus, assembly GCF_029378745.1. Taxonomy (NCBI): domain Eukaryota; kingdom Metazoa; phylum Chordata; class Mammalia; order Artiodactyla; family Bovidae; genus Bos; species Bos indicus. Next base: position 70,969,907 of record NC_091767.1, on the reverse strand, counting down.
CCTTTCATGCTCACATTTGCCCAAATTCATCAGTCACTACTTCCTGGTCACCACGTCCGCTGCTCCATCCATACTCAAACCAGGCTAAATTTGAAATGCCACGAAAGTGTCATGTCCTTTTCTATGGTACTCTGGATCTTCGTTTTCAGAAAGCTTCCTTTATTTGTCAGGTTGTCACTCGTTCTGGGAAACCTTCCCAACCCATTCTCCAAGAACAGCTCAGGACTTGCCTGGTGGTCCATTGGTTAAGAATCCACCAGCCAATGCAGCTGATATAAGAGACACAGATTCGATCCCTGGGTCAGGAAGATCCCCTGGACATGGTAACCCATTCCAGGATTCTTGCCTGGAAAATTCCATGGACAGAGCAGTTTGGTGGGCTGCAGTCCATGGAGTCGCAAACAGTCAGACACAACTGAGTGACTGAGCAGGCATGCATGCACATGCAATGGAATATTATTCAGCCAAAGGCTTTCATATACACAAGCATACTCTCTCTCTCCCGCATGCGTAGGCTCTTTCTCTCTCGCTCTCTCTCTCTCTACTCACCCCCATCCCTAACACGCACACAAGCTGGCATGTTCCTCCACTCTCTTCTTTGGGGATGGATTCTCCCGCTATCTTCTAAATAAAATAGAGCTGTAACACTGATTTGTCTAAGAGCTATGACACGGTTTGTTCAAGACCCAAGAGCTGTGAAGCACCGAGGGCTTTAATGTCCATCACTCCAAATCATTGTTGTGATGAGACAAGAACCGAGAACCATACACTCGCCTGACATCTCTGGTGCCCTGACTCGTATTTAACCTGGCTGAAACAACCTCTGCACAGCCCCTGCAAGGAGGAAGCCAAGCACAGCAGGAGCCCAACTCAGCGCGGAACGCAAAGAAAACCCAGTGCAAGGGAACTGACAAGAGGCTTATCGTGCTGGAGACTAGGACAGCGAAAAACGAACTCAGCAGAAAGCTCACGCAGCTCTGACCTCCAGTTAAGGTCAACAAGCTACAACATACGGTCCCAGTTCAACAAAGATACAAAACTACAGCCTACCATGGAAAATACCACTCACCCTTAGATGGACACCGCTATGAGGACTCTGAGGCCTGAGACTAGCAAGAGGGGGAGGCCCAATACCCCTCGCCATCCCAGTTCAGCAGGAAGTAGCCAGAAAGACCTCGATGCCCCTATTCCCAAAGAATCGGGCCTCCCATCTCTTGAGGGGGGAATGTTAGGTAGTTAGAATAGGGAAGAGAAATCCAAAATGGAAGTGGCTAAAAGACAAGGATGGAGAAGGCAATGGCACCCCACTCCAGTACTCCTGTCTGGAAAATCCCATGGACGGAGGAGTCTGGTAGGCTGCAGTCCATGGGGTCACTAAGAGTTGGGCACGACTGAGCGACTTCACTTTTACTTATACACAAGCAACAAATAACTAGAAGGTGCAGTGGAAAAATAACCTATATGAAAAATATCACCAAAGACGCTTTGATGATGAAAAATATCAGCAAAGATGCACCTAGAAGTGAATTTAACAAGAAATGTGCTACTGAGGGATGCAAAAGAGTACTTGACTAAATAAAATGGCAACATGAATTCCTGAATAAAATGACATCACAAAGATAACAATTCTCTTATAAACTAAATAAATAACAATACAACTTTTTCAACAATACATGTTGATTCTAAAGTTGACATGGAAAAATAGATAAACAAGAAGAACTATTACAATTATGAAAAAGGTTAATGAAAAAATAACTTTATCATACATTAAAATGCATCATAAAGTTACAATTGCATGAGCTTATAATTAAATGGTGATGTGCTAGTTCATGAACATATCCAATGTAACAGACTGGAAAGTCAAGAATTATACTAACAAACTGGTTGCAAATAGGAAAAGGAGTACGTCAAGGCTGTATATTGTCACCCTGCTTATTTAACTTCTATGCAGAGTACATCATGAGAAACACTGGGCTGGAAGAAGCACAAGCTGGAATCAAGATTGCCAGGAGAAATATCAATAACCTCAGATATGCAGATGACACCACCCTTATGGCAGAAAGTTAAGAGGAACTCAAAAGCCTCTTGATGAAAGTGAAAGAGGAGAGTGAAAAAGTTGGCTTAAAGCTCAACATTCAGAAAACGAAGATCATGGCATCTGGTCCCATCACTTCATGGGAAATAGATGGGGAAACAGTGGAAACAGTGTCAGACTTTATTTTTGGGGGCTCCAAAATCACTGCAGATGTTGACTGCAGCCATGAAATTAAAAGACGTTTACTCCTTGGAAGGAAATTTATGACCAACCTAGATAGCATATTGAAAAGCAGAGATATTACTTTGCCAACAAAGGTCTGTGTAGTCAAGGCTATGGTTTTTCCAGTGGTCATGTATGGATGTGAGAGTTGGACTGTGAAGAAAACTGACCGCCAAAGAATTGATGCTTTTGAACTGTGGTGTTGGAGAAGACTCTTGAAAGTCCCTTGGACTGCAAGGAAATCCAACCAGTCCATCCTAAAGGAGATCAGTCCTGGGTGTTCATTGGAGGGACTGATGCGGAAGCTGAAACTCCAATATTTTGGCCACCTCATGAGAAGAGTTGACTCATTGGAAAAGACCCTGATGCTGGGAGAGATTGGGGGCAGGAGGAGAAGGGGACAAGAGAGGATGAGATGGCTGGATGGCATCACGGACTTGATGGACATGAGTTTGCGTGAACTCTGGGAGTTGGTGATGGACAGGGAGGCCTGGCATGCTGCGATTCATGGGGTCGCAAAGAGTCAGACATGACTGAGAGACTGAACTGATTGAACTGAAGAATGAAAATATAATAAAGTATATGAAGCATTTCACTTAAGTGGTTAAAAGTTATGTTTTTTTAAAAAAATAAATGATTTGGGAACTACCTTCTTGAGGACAAAATTAAATTCGCTCCATATTTCATAGCATACATCATCAAAATAAGTCTTCTATCAGAGATTAAAATCTTTGAAGATTAAACCATAAGTAATACTAGAAAAAAATCTATGGGAAGAGTACTATAATCTCAGAATGGAGACAATTTTTCTAAATAGGGCATAAAACTGAGAAGTCATAAATAAGATTGGTAAAACCTTAGGTCCTGGGACTTCCATGGCAATTCAGTGGTTAAGATGCTTGTACTTCCAATGCAGAGGGCGCAGGCTCGAACCTCAGTCAGGGAACTAAGATCCCACATGTTGTGTGGCCAAAATAAATAAATAAATAACCTTTTTAAAAAATAAAAAGATGTTTCATTAACACAAGTCACAACAAAAAACAACTCACCTATACTCATGACCATAGTGGAATAATTGGGACTGCATTTGACTCTAACATAAAACAACTATAAAGCTTGATGACATATATGAAGTAATTCTTTTAAGGACTTGGAAACAGGTAGGATGAGTCTGCCATTTCTAGAAGAAGGGAAACTCTGGAGCTGAGCAGAACTTAGCAGTTCTGCTGAGATAAGGAAGCAGAAATCAGAGTTCAGAGAAGCTGAAATGATGAATCCTTCAGGGAAAGGCACAAGAGAGAGAAGAAGATAAGCAGAGCTGACGGGGTGGGCTTCCAAAAATCTGCATTGAGTTACCTCCATGATGAAGGCTAGGCTAAATTTGCACAAGACAATTCCACTCAAGGCTTCCTAGACAGAAAATGCTCAAAATTGCGAATGGAACCAAGGTTCTGGAAGTTGAGCTGTCCTGAGTTAAAAGCTGTACCAGGAAGTTCTGACCTGCCAGAACAGAAAGTCCTCATTAATATCCAAATGTCAGGCTGAATTACCAAAAAAAAAAAACCTTTCCTTAGGAGTAAGGATAACGCTTTCATGTAAGACCTACTCTAGACCTTCCTAGAACCAACAATGCCTAAAACCAAGCCTTGACAAGATCTTTACGGAAGAGAGTTTGGTAGTTGAGATCTATCATCTTATAGGTGACTGCCAAGACTTAATTAATTGGCTCTTGGAAAATATCCACCCAAATAAAACATAAACCAAAATCATTCAGAAAATAGAAAGTAGCTTATTATCAATGAAATGAAAATCAAATAGGCATCAAAATTCTCCTTGCAGCAAAAAATGCTAAAATATAATGGAGAAACAGTTCCATGATCTAAGAGAAAGTTACTTTGAATGTAGTTCTCTATCTGACCAAAACTATAATTAAATGAGAAGGAGAAATAAAGATGTTCTTAACATGTAAGAACTCGGAAAATTTATCAGAGATCCCCGCCCCCCGGCAATTTAAAGAAATTTTCCGTCAAAACAAACAAAATAAATGTGCCTTAGAAAGGGAAAATACAGGATATATAGTGCTTACTAGAGAACCCCATGGACTGTAGCCTGCCAGGCTCCTCTGTCCATGGAATTCACCAGGCAAGAATACTTGAGTGGGTAGTTATTCCCTTCTCCAGGGGCTCTTCCTGACCCAAGAATTGAACCTCAGTCTCCTGCATTGTATGCAGATTCTTTACCATCTGAGCCACCAGGGAAGTCCCACTAGGGAACCAAATAAAGCCTAAACGTTTGTGTGTGTGCTCAGTCATGTCCAACTCTTTGCAAGTCCATGGACTACAGCCCGCCAGACTCCTCTGTCCATGAAATTTTCCAGGCAAGAATACTGGAATAGGTTGCCATTTCCTTCTCCAGGGGAACTTCCCAACCCAGGAATCAAACCCCATGTCTCCTGCAATGAGGCGAATTCTATTCCATTGAGCTACTTGGGAAACCCAAAAAAGCCCACCCAGTGCAGTACAGTGTTAATCGCTCAGCTGTGTCCAACTCTTTGCGACTCAACAGATTGTCGCGCACCAGGCTCCCCTGTCCAGGGAATTCTCCAGGCAAGAATATTGGAGTGGGCAGCCATTCCCTTCTCCAGGGGATCTTCCAGGAGACTCAGAGATGAACCCCAGTCTCCTGCATTGAAGGAGTTTTTTTTAACCACCTGAGCCACCAAAGAACCCCCAATAAAGCCTATAGTTAAAGCTAAATAAGTATTGACCATAACTATGAAATATTAATATGAATCTGGATCTAAAATCATAGACAACAGCAATTGGTAACAGTGGAAAAAGCAAAAGTAGTTGCATGCCAATATTCCTGAGGAAATATAACACTTGTCATTACTAGAAAAAACATGACTCCAAATATGTTTTAAAATATTAGTGGTACCAACAGAAAACTAAAATTTATCTAAATAATTACTTATGTTTAAAGAGAACTCAATATGAAATTATAAATTATTGAGAAAAAATTATAAAATTTTTACAGCATTACCAAGTAGCTTTGAGGGAAATATGTACACTTAAAGCATTGCATAGTAAGAAATTTTTCACATAAAATCAAACTCCTTCAAGTAACTAAACTCCTACCCCAAAAAGCTTTGAAACTTAGAACAAAATAAGTAAGCAAATAATAAATTAAGTAAAAAGAATAAATTAATAAAGATAAAATAGAAATTAATAATCTAGAACAAGAAACTAAAAAAAATTTTTTAAATGATGCTTTGAGAACAATATAATGAACAAATCTTTACTAAGTCCGATTAATGAAAAAATGGAAAGAAGCTACAAACAAATATTAAAGCCAACAAATGGTCTTAATTACAGGTATAGAGAATATTTTACAAATTCAAAGTAAATACCATGAAGAAATTTATGCCAAATAATGAAAATTTTGATGAAAGATTTTTTTCTATGAAAAACATAATTTGTGAATATATACACACACACAAAAAGAGTAGAAAGTTCAAATAAAGGAAAAAAATGAAAATAAATTTAAAGTAGAGGGAAGGATTCACTTTGAAAGACATAATAGTAACCTAGCAAATAAAATCTAAATGACAATTTAATTTCACCTAATATTCTCTAACTGTTGCTATTCGGCATCGGTGAGTGTCTAGATGAAATTGTCATTCTTATGGACTATTCAAAGAAATGGTACAAAAGAAGATGCTTTTTCAACCTCTATAAAATTTTGTGTTTTTACTCTATGCCTACTAAGGGGTTGGCTATGTATTTTGCACATTTTTTCTATAGGACAATTTTAGGGACTTGCCTTGTGGTCCAGTGATCAAGACACTGAGCTTCCAATGCAGGGGATGTGGCTTCCTTTCTTGGTCAAGGAATTAAGATATCACATACTGCATGGCCAAAAAAAAAAACAGTTTTTAAAATACTGTCTATCTGTGTCTATTTAACTGAAAGTTTCTATAAAATGTTCTTAAAGGAAACAATAAATTATGGAGCAATATGTATAATGTAAGTCCATTTAAATTTTAAAACAATGATAACATTGCACCTAGGAGAATATTCATCAAGCTGTTAAGAATAACCATATTTGGAGGTCAAAGTGTGTGGAAACTATATAAAGAGACAGGTGAGAAACAAAATGGGACTTTTCAGTTTTATTTTCTGATCTTGCATACTGCAAATTTTCACAATGTGAAAATAATTATCTTACATAAAGTAACTTCACGTTTTAAAAAGAGTTGTTAAAACCTGGCTGTGATGGAGAGGTACTTGCTTTAAGTGAGTCTTAACTTGATACAGTTTTTAATTTCCATTTTCTAACAACATACAGGAAAAAGAAAGGGGAGGAAGAGGATGGGGTGGGCAGGAGGAGGAGGACAAGAAAGGAAATCCAGTGGACAAAATTTTTCACCAGAGTGATACAGAACAAAAGAGAAAACATCCAGTTCAAGACAGAAACCCAGAAATCATCTTTTGGTAATTGGTAAGTAAGCAATCATTATCTTTTGGTACTGGTAAGTAACTAATAACCGCAGTGAGAAAGATGACATCATTACAGATTCCACAGATATTAAAAGGAATAGGGAATATTGTAGACAACTTTACAGTAATAAATTAGACAATTTTAATGAAAGAGATAAACTCCTCTGAAGACACAAACAATGACTGCCTGAGGACTGGACAAGAAGAGAGGGGTATGACAGTGAGAAAGGGGAAAAATTATCACAAAGGGTCATGAGGAAACTTTCGTGGTTATGGATATCTTCTTTATCCTGATTGTGATCACAGTTTCATGGTACAGTTTTATAAATGTGAATGTTATATATGTCAATTATACCTCAATATATACATATAAAATTTTTTAAATTCCAAAATACAATCCTCACCCCTTTCTTATGTTAATATACTGGACATTGTTGATTGCCCAACCCATCCATACTCTGTCCCATCATTCCCAAAAGGACTTCGCTTTTGTGGCTCAAGAGAAAATAACTCCATTCCAATTTCCTGGGATTGGCCTTGTCGGTTTATTTTTGCCTCTCTCCCCTTCCCCACCCCACCCCATAGCAGTGATATTTTCAGGAATCACATTTAACTTGTTAAATGCAAAGTATTCTTCTGGTCAGGATTTGGCACAGGATGAGCATATGACTCAGTACAGTTCAATATTAAGTCAGAAGAGTGTGCTGAAGGCTACTGTAAAATAAATTTTCTCATTCTCAATGGTAAGCAAGTTAAAAGAGACAAACTCTCACTTCTGGACACCAGGACATATTGATATGAAGCCAGAAGCAACCATAATTTATAATAGAAATCATCATCATTATCTAAAGATAAAACCAACCCAATCCAGGGTCATGAAAGCAGTGCCATTAGAATAAGGTGAAGCTGAAGCCTTGGTACTGTATCTTTTTAAAATTCCAGTTAGAAGATTTGATACATATTCTGGTTGTTAAAGTAAATTTGAATCAGATTCTCTGCTGCTTGCAGCTAAAGATGTCCTACCTTACACCCTTGATCCCTCAACAGCACTGAACAGGTAAATACTTCCTTCTTTATGAAATATCCTCTTTCCTTGCTTTTGATAACTGCACGCTCTTATCTCTTTGAACTCTCCTTTTACGTCTCCTTTGTAACCTCCTTTCCTTCTATCCAGCCATTTAATATGTGACTTCCAGAAACCTCTTTTGGGGAGAAGGGAGAAGGCTTCTTTGATTCTAACCCTACACTTTTATCTAAATAATCTCAAACACTTCCAGAGTTTCTAAACCCTAACAACCACTAACTGTGTAATTACAGCTCAGATCCCCCTCTTGACCCCCAGATCCATATATCCAGCCACCTCTCAAAATCTCCCATTAGACAACTTAGCAACTTAATTCAGTCCAAAACCAAGACATGCCTTTGCATTCACACACAAAAAAAATCTCTTCCACTAGTGTCTTGCTGCTACTGCTGCTAAGTCACTTCAGTCGTGTCCGACTCTGTACGACCCCATAGACGGCAGCCCACCAGGCTCCCCCGTCCCTGGGATTCTCCAGGAAAGAACACTGGAGTGGGTTGCCATTTCCTTCTCCAATGCATAAAAGTGAAAAGTGAAAATGAAGTCACTCAGTCGTGCCTGACCCTCACCAATGCCATGGACTGCAGCCTTCCAGGCTCCTCTGTTCATGGGATTTTCCAGGCAAGAGTACTGGAGTGGGTTGTCTCACATGTTAGTAAATGTCACCCCATCCATCCAGGTCAACACAGAAACCCAGAAATTATCTTTGAATCTACCCTCTCTCTGTCCATACTGTATCCCACTCCAAAATACCAATCACCTGATCCCATTGATATAATTCCCTGAATGTCTCTTGGATCCATACATTCTTTCTCCAAGCCCACTATCACTGTAGTCTAAGCATCATTCATTATCATTCACCTCTTATTAGTGTGCCTACACTACCTTAGTTCTCAACCAATCCCTCCTTCACACTGTAGCATGAAATAAACATTTTTATTAGAGTATAATCACTTTAGAATGTTGTGTTAGTTTCTGCTGTACAACAAAGTGAATCTATTACATGTATACATGTATCATATCCCCCTACCTTGGATCTCTCTCCCACCCCAGTTCCCCATCCTACCCCTCTGGGTCATCACAAAGCACCAAGCTTAGTCCCCTGTGCTACAGAGTATGTTCCCACTAACTATCTATTTTACACCTGGAGTGTATATATGTTAATCCTGTTTTCCCAGTTCATCCCACTCCCCACCCCACCCCCATGTACACACATCCATTCTCTATGTTTGAGTCTCTATTCCTGCCCTGCAAATAGGTTAATTTGTACCACTTTTCTAGATTTCACATATATGCATCCTATGAAAGACACATTTTTAAATACAAACCTTACCAACTACACTTGCTGGCTTAAACCCCTTTAATGATCTCTCATTCCCCTGTAGGAAAGAGTTGAGAAATCTTAACATGGATTATAAAATCGTGCCTGGTCTAGCTAGATTCAAACCCTTTTGTCTCATCTAATATCACTCTTTCTCTTCCTAAATTTCACCTGCTGCACACTTTCAGTCCCCCAGATCCACCATACTGCATCTCAGGATGGCCATGCCACGCATGCTGGTCCTTCTCACTGGAAACCTCCCCCTCAGCCCCTGTTGCCACTGCATACATTTCCAGGGCTGAATAATTAGAGGTTACCATACACCTAGACTATGGTAGGTGATGGTAAGAGGTCTATGATCAGTGATCCCTAGAATTGTACAACCCAACTGCCCTGCCCCTACGGCTGCCGAACTACATCATGGTTATTGTTATTTCAGCTTAAATACCTCCTCCTCTAGGAAACTTTCTCTGACCACCTCATCTGATTATTGTCTTGAATTTTTGTATTGTAACACTCAGCACATTGATGACTGTTTGTGTTACCCTGTAACTGCCACTTAGACAAACTATTAATGAAAGATTGAATGTAAGAATGCAGTTGGACTTTGCCTCCATAACATGTCAAGTGCCTAAGTAATATTTAACAACACATATTTTCTCCCTATCCTTATTGATGTCCTTGGTTTAGAAATAGTGTGAAAGAAAAAAAAAAGGATAATCCTTGCTATTTCCACGATTTGGCTTTTACATGCATCCTTTCATATTGCTATGAAGCCTGGAAAATATATACATACACATTTCTGTCCCCTTGGTACTCACTCCCCCAAAAAGAGGCATGATTCTTGTGAATTCCTGTGCAGAAGAATGTCCTCTTCTATGATTAAAAAGATGACAGATCAGCTTCAGTTAGAAAGCAGTGACTCTCCCATAACAACAAACTTCCCTAAGATCTCAGAGAATTACAAATCTAGCAGATACTCTTTGAGAAAACACTAGCTATCTTCATCTTCATAGCCTGTAACATGGATTTGTCAATTACAGATTTCCAAAGAAGACTTTTGCCAACAATATTTCCCTAGGATCTGTCTTCCACCCTCTTTATAGGTAGGTCTGCTGTTAAAATTGCTACCTTGGCTTGGCCTTAGATTTTTTTTTCCCCTCAGCTCCCCGTGAAGCCTACACACATGGCAAATTGTGGGATTCTGAATTTTACTTTGTTGTTTGCATCTGCATTCTGAAATTTCTTGAGAGATCAATGATGCATTTTAAAAGTTGACATAATTTTTTATTCAACATATATTGTTGTTTTAAGTTAGAGAACAATTCACTTTTTTCAATCCTCCATCCTTCTAGACACGGAAGTCTCCACTGAATTTCTCATTGCAAGTCCAATAGACTCTTTGTCATCTTTCTTTTATTTGTCCCTTTAAATCAATACTCTAGCCTTCTCCATTAAACCTTCTGCCCTGGGAGGATTATCTGTATAGGATTTCTTTGCTCTCTGGCTCTTAGTTGGGCTAGGCCCATAAGAAGCCCTGACTGGAGAGAGGATGTTTTCACTAGTATGTTCACTTTGTGAAAATTTATCAAGCTGTACTTTTTATGATTTTTGCATTTTTCTTAATGCAAGTTATACTTCAATAAAAAGTAAAAATAAGAAATATAAAATAAATAAGTGAACAAATGAATGGGCCCCTGAGTTATCTGATAACTCTTTAAATCTGAAGTTCAGAACCAACTAATCTCTTAGGCATTACAGGATGGTACCCATCATTTATAAGGCCTTTAAGGGCTTAAAGATGATGAAGAACTGGGGAAAATTTTGCTGGTTCCAAAGGAAAAAAATACAGTAAGAAAACTGTGAAAATTTGAAATAGATACTTAAGGAAATGTCTACAAAATGTAGCATCATGTCATTATGTCAACTGCTGTTCAACACATCATATATAATTGTATCAAAATGTAGTTTCCTTGAAATATACGAGGATCATAACACATTCCCTATTCAAGAATTCCATTAGAATAAAAGCCTAGAGTTTAGAAAGGCCATTGGTTATCTTCATAAGGGCCATACCTTTAAATCATGTAATGTACAAGAATGAACATGCAAAAGAAGGCACACACACACACATTCACAGAGCTGGAGAAGTTCCTACCAATTAAGAACCGAGATTATAAAAACCAAGCCCCTGGCAAGAGAGCAGCAGTCAATTCAATCACTTAATAGTGAGGTCAGTTAGGGGTTCCCCCTCCCCACCTTCCACAAGCCCGCCATACCCAAGGACTCAGCAAGGTTTCAGTTCTCAACCATGTAGCAAATCCTTTTTGGCAATAGGCACACAGGCTGCAGTGAGGCAAAGCTTTCTTCCCCCTCCCTGTGCACAACCGTTCACAGCACCTACTTTACAGCTGATGGTTTTGCATTCATTGCTTCTGAATGCAGCTCTGGGCTTTCAGTGGTTCTTTCCAATTCATGGCATAAGGCAACATTTTAAGGAGGGAGTGGGGGAAGGGCTTTGAACGGGGCTGAATGAAAATCTCACTGTTTCTAAGGTCTTAAAATTTTTCATTTTTTCGAAAAGAGACACATAAGGAAAGTTACAGATTCTCAGTCTTGTTACCATGGATGTATCCTGCTCCCTCGAGTCCTGCTCAAGGTCAGCCCCAACTGAGATAAGATGCTTGTTATGTGTGGGCAACACCTGACGTCCTAAGAGAAATGACTCCTTATCCTCGCACCTTTCCCCTTGATCAGAAAGACAGCTGGACTCATGGAATTAGGCAAAACTATCCATCAGTGTATCTACTTCTTTGGAGAAAAAAATAGAGAAGCTATGACTTTAAAAGCTCCAAACACTGACCCACCCTTCATACCAACGAAGGTCTGTTTAATATCATGTTAGGAAATACTTTTTCTCACTTCTAATGGTTGACTTTAACAGTGTGGTTCTTTTCTCATTCTTTTCCATATTCCAAAGTCTGGTGTGAGTGATTTAAATGACAAGTGAAGGGCAAGCCCCCCCAACCCCACACACACACACACACACAGAGGAAACTGCACTTCCTTTGTTAACTTTGCAAGAAAAACAGTAAAGACGATCAATCACACCTATGTAAAGAAAATATTAAAAGTACAAATATGAGGAGCACTGAAAATATAATTAAAATTTGCTATACGAAAAGAGTAATATTCCTCTGCTCCATGCTTTCTTGAGTTAAATTTCCCTGTCTTCGCACAGCGACTCCCTGATGTTTTTTGCCCTTAAGGACTTCACGGCTTCCTCCAAGGCTGTAACTTTTTTTTTCTCTCTCTCTCTTCCTCCCCCTTCCTATTATTGTCACTGGAGAGTGCAGGATGACATGTTCAAGAAAATGCTTGCCTTGAGGCCAGAGTGTGTTCCTTTTGCACTTGGATTTCCATTTATTCCACTAAATTTCCTTACAATTAATTTTTTAAAGGGCTGAGAGAGTCCATTTCTCAAACAGCTGACAAAAAACGTGATCCATGAAAGCAAAGAGAATGGCACTGGTGACCGTTTTTGCTACCATTATAAAACCCTTACAGTATGAATTCTGACACTGCATTCTGCACTTTATTACTACGATATAGTAATCAGAGTATGTTGAGACTCCCATGATACCCATTCAGAACAAGGAACCGGTTTATCTTAATTGCACTTTAGCCTAAAGCATATTAAATGCAACTTGATTATAAAATGCATTTGAATTGCCCTAATAAATTTCTTGGCAAGCTTTCCCAACCTCAAGTAAAGAAATCTATAACCTCCTAGGCTGGCCCCTCTGCTGACTTGCAGGGTAACTTTGTATAAAGGCTTCTCCCTCTCCACATCCCCCTTTCTCAGCCAATAAATTCAGAATAATAGATTTGTCTAGCACCCAGGAATGGCTGCAAGACACTTCTTTATACTTGGACAGCATTTTGCAAATGTCAAGCTGGCTTTAGGCTACATATGTCAGAATGATGCTTCAGCCTGAGTTTTTTGTTTTTTGGGTTTCTTTTAATTTCTATTTCACAAACTCATTGGCATCACCCATCAGTCTTACTCATTATGGCTCACAGCTGAACCTTGTGGATTTGCTGCCTTGGATTCAGGTCCATGCCTCCGTGTCTTGCCCCACACTGCACTGTCTGCATTTTCACTGCATATATTTTCACCAACCCAGGTACAGAAAGCTTAAGGTCTATGGATGAATGGAGTTGTATTGTTGTTGTTTAGGCACTCAGTCATGTCCAATTCTTTGTGACCCCCATGAACTGTAGCCTGCCATGCTCCTCTGTCCATGGGATTTCCTAAGCAAGAATACTGGAGTGGGTTGCCATTTCCTTCTCCAAGGGATCTTCCCCACCCAGGGGCAGAAGTCGCATCTCCTGCATGGCAGGCAGGTTCTTTACCACTGAGCCACCTGGGAAGCCCGACGGATGGAGTGGTCTACTGCAAGTAGCAAGCCTTGGTCTCTAACAGGAAGGGTTTGCATGGAGCACTGGATGGAAGACTTTCTCAGTCATGGGCAGAATGACAGGCTGGCCCCACCCCTCGACTATTCCTTCCTCTACTTGGAGTACAAATGGATTTGTCACAGAGGTGTCTGAGAGATTGACCAAGAAGCAAGGGAAAACATTTAGGCTCAGATTTGCCTCCACACTGACCTCCCAACACTCCCCTGGAAGATTTCCAAGCCATAGGATAGATGCAAAAAGTGTCACAAATTGAGTAGAAAGTTATTTAGCTTTGACCTCTGTCTGCAGACCACTGGAAGAAAGAATGCTAAGAAGAAAAAAATGGGTCAAAGAAGTTTCATTTTCTTCACTAGCAAGGTGCAATGTTCACTATCACCTTGAAATAGAATTGCTTTTTTAAACCAAGGAGCTCAAAATAACACCTGTGTTATCTGATATAGCCCTTCATCTGCCCTGAATGGTTAGGTAGGGATGTGAGCCTCCCCTTTAGCACTGGGGCAGACTAGTTAATAAATAAAGTAGTTAATAAACCCTAACAAGTTAATAAACAGAATAGTTAGTAAATAGATCCTCCGCTTAGCACTAGGGCAGAGTAGTTAATAGTTAATAAACCTACAACCCCTTGATAGTTCTCTGCTAGGTAATAATAGGATGGTAAACAGAATGGTTTTATCACAGAATTCCTAAAATATGTAGAACCGTGCCCGTCATCTGCAAGCTCACTGGCTAAGTCACAGGTGTGTGACCTAGACCACAAATATAAGTCATCCCCTTAAAAAAAGCATCCTGATGACCTGAAACAATCAATGGTCAATCTGACTTAGCCAGGATTCACACTTTTTTTTTTTTAATGTAAAAGGCATATCTCCTTGCTGGTTGGTTCGGGCGCCCTCATGTGTCTCAACAGAGTACTGTTCCTTTCTGTCTCCAAAGGGCATGATTCTGACAGATTCAATGACACACATTTCTTTGTACTTGTTTCAGTATGCTCCTGTGAAACAGAAGATTGACAGGCTGCCCAAGGACTATGAACTTGTCCTCCCTGATATAAAGTGACATTGTAACTTAGACCTGAAGGGATGAGACACTAGTGTTCACAAGAGTAGAGGCTAATTTCAACTTGCTTGTCCTGGTTTAAACGTGTTAGATTATCTTGTGTATTCTTTTTCCTCTTCCTGCCCCATCCCAAGGGGCAGTGCGCTAAGGATGCGTGGTCCTCCTCCACTGCGGGGGTCACACGACTGAAGAACCCAGAACTCCTTTTAGAACAAACAAATCTCAGGTGACCTAGCTCCATCATCTACCCTATGGCCATGCATAAGTCATTCCTCTCTGGTCTCAGGCTCTTTCTGTGGGAGGAGAGAGTGAGGTTTTTTCTCACAGATAAGAAGCAGCAGCAGCACCATGCCCGGTGTAGAGCAGATAGGCACCAGGCAAATGTTAATTGAATCTAAACCTGTAAACTCCATTCCAACCCACTGGCCATATTAGATTTCCAGAAAACAGATATTCTTCCTCATCAAATACAACCTACGTGCATTAAGAAGTAGCTTGGGAGTTCATGGCGCACAAGAAAAGGTCAAACATTTCTCCACATTTCCCACAACACTTGACTTAATACCAAGAACTCAGTAATCCTCCCTAAACCAGTGGGGGTAGGGGGAGTTTACCCTCTTAATATAGTTCCCCCTTTCTTTCTTTGGCAGAGTTTAAAGCAGTCAGAGGCAATTAACAAGGCCAAGAATTTGAGACTGTCTGCACAGTAAACGTATCTTTATAGAAGGAAGAGATGATTTCCACACACCTGCCCCCCTATCTTCCTTCTTTTCCTCTCTTTCTTTTTCTTGAGATTAGGAAGCCATGACTGAATGGTCCTACAGTGCAGTCAGGCCTCAAGATTCCCAGAGAAGAATGACAGTGACACTCCAACCTTGTTTACGATGTCACACCGACCTTGATGAGTCTTGCAGTCTGTTAACCGCAACAGAAACATTTACCAAGAGACCATGCTCCTTGGCTACTCTCACCAAAAAGCCCAGAGCCATTCACCGCTCAGTTTTAAGCTAGCCAAATCCAACAAAGCCCCAGAGATCTTTGATGTAATCTTCTCACTGAACTCATGCCAGCCTCGCACGGGCACAGTCAGGGCACCATCACCCAGCCTTAGGTGTTGGCAGATTCTCCCACCCACTTCTGTGCACTTTCCCAGCTTGAGGGCATGGCAAAGGCTCCCCTCCCCTCCCACCTACTGCACCTGGGGGTGCCTCCAACTTGCACAGCCGCAGTAGGGCTTGGGAAGATTCCTCATCTCCCTTAAGCGCATCACATCTTTTTGTGAGCTAAGTTACTACCTTAACAGAATCCCAGAAAGTGCCAGTCTAACGGAGATGCTAGATAGTCTTGTCAACTAAAATCCATAACCAATGAATGGGGAAGGGAAAACCCCTGATGTACTGTCATTAAACTAGGAGAAATATTTTTTTCCAATAAAGTTCTTACACTAATTGATAATTTCCATCTTATTTCAAACATCTCTCATCATTTTCCCCCTTTCTTTCCTACTGCTGTCCTGGTTGTCCAGGACCTCAACAACACAAATTGATCTTACTAACTAGCTTTACAATCTCCATTCTTTTCTTCCTCCAAGCTATCCTAAGTACAATCGAAGGACCTTCCCCCAATGCTAATTTCAACACATTTAGCAATTCCTACTCAAGAACCCTTGACTCCTCGTTGCTTGCATGATAAAATTCAAAGTCTGAAATCTGATATTCAAGCTCTTTTGTATTCTTCCTTACTCCCCCATCCCAGGAGAAGTTACAAAGAAACTGGACATCACCTCCAGTGCTCCCCAGACTCTTCTATCATTCTTATATCAAAGTCTAATGCGAGCACAAGGATTGAGTACATTCATATGTCCTTGAACTCTGGGTAAGAGATGCTATTTACATTAGGGATTTCTAGGTAGGCTTCAGCTTCCGCCTTTGATGT
The DNA here is from genome assembly GCF_029378745.1 of Bos indicus. Lineage (NCBI taxonomy): Eukaryota > Metazoa > Chordata > Mammalia > Artiodactyla > Bovidae > Bos > Bos indicus. The sequence continues at coordinate 70,953,276 of NC_091767.1, read as the reverse complement.
TCTCAAATGCACAGATGCACTAGTTATATGCAAACCAATATGGCTGCCCACCATTGCATTGCTTCATGTTATCAGTACTGTGAGATATTTCACACACTCAGCTAGGAACCTCCAGACAGATGACAATAAGTTAATGAAATCCAGAGAAACAATGAACCAACATCAGAAGATGCAAAACACACCCTGACAATTGTGGAACAATCTGTTCTGGTGGGAACACCAGGGTATGGGGAAAAGAATGGCGATGGTGAAAAGTAGTAGGTTTTCACCTACTTCAAAGCCAGTAGGTTAAAACAAGGAAAGTCTAACAAGAGAAACAGTACTGCCTTTAACAAGAAAAAAATGGCTAAGGAGGTAGAGAAGTAGAGGATGAGAAATCCAAATCTTCGGGAAGAATATGCATCTGTCTTCTGGTTCTCCTTCTAGAAGAAAACACACAACTATTAATACTGTGTTGCAGTGCCGTCACGCCAGACACCTATCACTCCTGCCTGAAGCAATAAAAACAACCTCTGAGATTTCCAGAACAAAAACATTTTTAAAAAATGAAACATCATGGCTTTTTCATAAATTCTGCAAAAGCAACAACAGCAGTTCACATCTTTCCTGCACTGACCGTTCCATGAAGCTTTGCCACATCTGTAGCCAATGCTGACCATGGCCTTCTCTTACCATACAAGTTTCTGACACCCTGAACCCTTAGGAAATATGACTGGGGTTGACCTTCTTCCCAACTTGACTATAAGCTTCTCAGTGATGAGAATCATTACTTTTCCTCCTTCTCTCTTCTCCTTTACCTTCCCCCACGCATCCCCTAAGCTCCCAGCCTAGAAGGTACTTGAGAAATACCAATACTGTCAGTTAATTTAAATTGAAAATGTTAAAAGAAATTTGAAAATTCCCTTTCTTTTCTCTAGATATTCCCTCTACCCTTAATTTTCTCTGCTCCTTCTTCTAGCAAATGTCATATTTTCCAAACAACCTTTTTTTTTTTTTTCCTTGCCAGGCAACCTATAATCACTCCCCACACTCATGTAGAGTTGATTCTTGGTTTGTGGTTAAGAGTCGGAGCTCTTTCTCCAATCTTTGTTTGAAGATTTGATGATTTACATGGAAGTCTTTGGCTCTGTTTTCTTACAAGATCATCTTGCCCGTCTGGACGAATCCCTGATGGCCCTTTCTCATTTACCTCCTTCAAATGTTTAAAGGTTGTCTTGCTTAATCCTTTCACTCCAACCCAGCCCTTAATGACCACCTTCAATCCTAACCATCAATCCTAAATCCTCTCCAAGATCATTAGCCTCCTTCACAAGTTAGGGACAAGCCTCAGTATTGCCTACAGCCCACTTATAAGAAAATATGAACTTCTATCCTAGGCATGGTTGTGATGCCACAGTAATTTTCTTATTACATATCAAGCTTATTAGCCCTTTCTCCAACACATGCTGGTCTCTTACCCCTTCTTCCCTGTCTTGCCACCCCCTAATCCCTCTCCCCCCACTCAACAAGAAATGAACTGGTTTACCCAACAGGTTTATTCTTGCTTTGGCCAGCTTATTGTTTCAATGTGATTATGAAGTTGCTGGGCTTGAATACACAGTTTATTAATTTCCAGGCATTCACGATGTCTCCCTGTTGAGCAGAATACATGTAGGTATTCATGTGTCTAGCTGTGGTAACTAACACTCTTGGAGTCTGCAGTCTTGCTGGTAACAAAAAAGATGGGAGTCAAGGTTAATTTATGTTACTAGACATTGTTTTAGAGATATCAGGAATGCTAGACTCCAACTTTGGCATTTGACAGGTTGGAAAACAGGTAGAACAGGGTAAAAGGATTTGACCAGGGTCATAGAGCTGATCAATAGAGGAACTGGGGTGACAGCTCAGAGCTCTCATTTTCCAGTCCACCAGGGCCCTTATCCTCCTACATGTCCCTTTACAAAAGCTCATATATGTGAAAACTCAGGATGGATGTCCACATACAGCCAAAATGCCTTGCAGACCTGTGAACACACTTACACTGAGAAGATGGGGAGGTACTATCTACGTAACTTACAACACTGAGACAGTGCTATGAAAATTATAGTAAAACTGCTGTAATGAGTTTAAATTCGAATCCAAAGAGACCCCACTACTCATCCTGCCTGGATTGCATTCCTTCCCATAGCACACAGTTTTAAAAGATGGTTAGATTTCCCAAAGCACCTGGTTGAGTTCATCATACGATTTCCCTTTAATTCGACCAACACAAAATCATCCCTGAATTCTGTGAAAATAGCTTTTTCATACATCTCTGCACACACAGTCACACACACGTATAAAACATTGGCAGCAGGTACTTTTAATTTGCTGGAAAATATTTCTAAGAAGTCAAACAGCTCTAGCCCAATGAGCACGCCCTCCGATTGGCTGGCCAGACCAGCTGAGGGACCTGATTGGTCCCTGATCCTGAGGACCGATAAGAACGGCTATAAAATCCCTGGGTGCAGCTCTGGGCCCCCAGTTTGCAAAAGCCAGAGGTGCAAGAAGCAGCGACTGCAGCAGCAACAACAGCAGCAGCAAAAAGCGCCAGCGGAAGCAACATCAGCAGCAGCAACAACAGAAAAATCCTCATCAAATCCTCACCTAGGTTCTCAGTGTATCCAGATCCACATCTTCACTCAAGCCGGGAGAGGGAAAGAGGAAAGGGGGGGAGGAAAAAAAAAAAACCCAGCAACTTAGCGGAAACTTCTCAGAGAATGCTCCAAAACTCAGCAGTGCTTCTGGTGCTGGTGATCAGTGCTTCTGCAACCCATGAGGCGGAGCAGAATGATTCTGTGAGCCTCAGGAAATCCCGGGTGGCAGCTCAGAACTCAGGTAAGCGGCAAACCCAGGACCGGTTTCTCCCGCAAGGAGCTGTCCTCATTTGCCTCTCGCTTTTGCAACTGTGTCTGTGACGGCTGATCTTGATAATAAATGTGCTGCATGCCTGAAGGCAATAAACTGCCAGTGTAATCCAATAGCCTTAGGAAGTGGAGCTCCTTTGTTTAATAAATTGCATGCAACTAACGAAGAAGCTGGGCGCTCTGCTGAGGGTATTTCATTGCATAAGCCTAGCCTGATTGCCTGAAATCTGGCACGTACCCTCTTGGTGGGGGGGGGGAGGGGGGTGCGGGGGGAGGGGGCGGGGGAGAGGCTTGAATGTTGGCATGCTTCAAAGCGCTCTCTATACTTTCCAGAAGCCGAAGCTGATCTTGAGGTGAGACGTGACTTGTCTGATGCTGCTCCTCTTCCTTCACCCTAAAGACCCCATAACTTGACTTCCTCGGCCCTTCAGGGAACACACAGAAAGCTCCCTCTGCAGAGCGATTTACCGAGCCATAGCCCTCCAGTCTGACAAATTCAGGGCAGATTTATAGAAAACCCTATACATCCCACCCCCACCCACCCCGCACCCCGCGACACTGCTCCTTCCGTCTGTCTCTGCTCTCTCAGGGCTCCATTCAATCCCCACGCAGCCCCTTGGCCAGGGAGCCCCCTCGTAAAAAAGTATCTGTGAAAGGTAGCAGCTATTTCTCCAAGGGGGCGGGGGTCTCTCTCTAGTCCTGACTCCCGGAGCAGTCAATTGTGTATTATCTTAGCCTCTAAAGGAAAAGAGTCCTCAGGAAGCCGGCATTGACACCTCTGCCTTTGGACTTGGCTTGTCCATCTTGCTTGCCTTCCATGCCGGCTCGCTCTCTCTCTCTGCCCCCACCCCGCCCCGCCCCGACCGTCAGTAAAGATGGGCTCGCAGGTGTTGGACGCCGCTCCCCTCGAAAGAGCACAGGTCCCTGCCGAGAGGAGGGCTTTGGTTCACTTCCTTTTGTACTTAGTTGCTATAGAGATGCCGTGATTCACAATTCCAGCTTGCCTAAAACAATAGCAACCCTAATGCATATTAAAACTGCTTTAAGCAAAGTTATAATTTGAACCCGTGGAAATATATAATTAGGGAAATGACTTGTAACATCCCAGAGGCTGCGGGGGGAGGGGGGGCCGGAGGGGGGGGCCGGGGGGGAGGGGCCGCCTAACCGAATCGTGCTTTTGATCTCAGAGGAGACTCCTATGGTATGAAGGCTGCAGATCATTTCTCGCTGAGCTGCCTGCCAGAACACCCCCCCCCCTTCTGTAGGAGAGAAATTACTTTTATGGGAGATCTTATCCACAATGTAGAAAGCCTCATGCAAGTTCTTTGCGGTTTTCTTTCCGTCTTGCACAAGGGGGTGCCTTGGCCTTGTTATTCTACACCTGTGTTTCTCTCTTTTTTAAAAAAATGGCTTTTAATATGAGAGATTATACATACCTCTAAGCACTGTCCTATGGAGGGGGGGGGGGGGGTGGTTGGGATGAAACATGAAAGGATCAGATTTCTTTCCGCCAATAGGAAGGTAAGTTAAACGCCCTAAATCAGAAGGGTCTCCAAGTGGACTCCTAGCAAGTTCTTCTCTGCCATTTAGGCCAAATGTCCATGCTTATTGGGGTTTCCCTGGTGGCACAGATGGTAAAGAATCTGCCTGCCAATGCAGGAAACACGGGTTCAGTCCCTGATTTGGGAAGATCCCCTGGAGAAGGAAATGACAATCCACTCCAGTATTCTTGCCTGGAAAATCCCATGGACAGAGCAGCCTGACAGGCTACAATCAGAGTGTCACAAAGAGTCAGACCCGATTGAGCACGCACATGCACACACGCATGTCCATCCTTATTACCCTGGAGTGTATTTTTTTGGAAGCCAGATAGACTCCCTGGCCCTTCCTCCGCCTAAACTTGTCCACCCATCACTGCCTTCCCAGGCTTTCAGCCTTTAGGACATGACCTTGGATTCTGCAGAGTTCCTTCAAGAACTGTGCATGCCTGATCTTCCAATCTTACTTCTCCGACCACCAAAACTGTATGGGATGGTGAGACCAAGAGTATGCCTCCAAGGGAAAACTCATTCCCACTCCTCCATGTGCTCTGGTTCTTATAAGCAAAAGGAGTCTGCTTGTCCCCTCTCTTCTTCATCCCCCACACCACTCTGAATGGGTCTTTTTGGTAGCCCCATCACAGACTCCCAGGAGAAGTTCTTCTCACCCCTTTGTCTTTGAATTTTGCCACCACATCACCGTGATCTGTCCAGAGCATCCTCACCGTTTGACCCAGATTGGATGGATTTGTATCTTTCAGCTGAAGTGATTCGCTGCCTCAACAGCGCGCTGCAGGTTGGCTGTGGAGCTTTTGCATGCCTGGAGAACTCCACCTGTGACACAGATGGGATGTACGACATCTGTAAATCCTTCTTGTACAGCGCTGCTAAATTTGACACTCAGGTAATAAGACCTTGACCCCTGCTCCCACTGGCTATATGTCATTAACGGTGTATGAAACTATTGTTCTTCGGACCCAGTCTTGTAGGGAACCAGCTCTGCTTCCCAGCCTCCCTACTCTAAATTCTCATCTCTAACGTGTGTATACACACACACACACACACACACACACACACACTGTGGGCTAAGAAATAGGTTCTATATAAACCACTCTCCACCCACTCTAATGCACAATTGTAACACGCTGACAGAGGCTGTCTTATAAGGGAGGGGTGATGAGCGGAAAATCTTTGCTTCTTCAAGAGGAAATAAAAATGTTCTTCTAACAAAGAAGCTCTTCTCACTATATAAGCCAGCATACTAGCTTGCTTGTTTGTTTGTTTACTAGCTTGTGGTTTGAGTTATCAAATCTCAATCCAGAGAATACAATCTATTCTCTAAGAATACTGTCTATTTTTAGGCTGCAGAGTGGTTGGTTATGGTTCATCTCTTTTTGTCATCTCATTTCATTTCTATGGAGCTCAATTCTCAAGGTAGTCTAAGGGAATAGGGATTTAAAAAAAAAAAAATCTTGACTGCAGCCTACAATTCTCTTATTACAAGGACATTTAGAGGGCTGGCTTCCCTGGTGGCTCAGTGGTAAAGAATCTGCCTGCGATGCAGAAGATGCAGGAGATGCAGGTTCAATCCCTGGGTCAGGAAGATCCCCAGGAGGAGGGCATGGCAACCCATTCCAGTATTCTTACCTGGAGAATGTCATGGACAGAGGAACCTGGCAGGCTACAGTCCATGGGGTCATAAGAGTTGGGGGTTAGAGTTATGGGTTAAGGGTTAGGGTTAGAGACAGTGCCAAGGCATGCCCCCTTAAGTTCCACATACTGTAGGCACTGTCCTCTCTGTTCAGCTCAAGCTAAAGTTTGTCCTCTTGCCCCCCTCCTTCCTCGGCAGGGAAAAGCATTTGTCAAAGAGAGCTTAAAGTGCATCGCCAACGGGGTCACCTCCAAGGTCTTCCTGGCCATTCGGAGGTGCTCTACTTTCCAGAGGATGATTGCCGAAGTCCAGGAGGAGTGCTACACCAAGCTGAACGTGTGCAGTGTCGCCAAGCGGAACCCGGAAGCCATCACGGAAGTCGTCCAGCTCCCTAATCATTTCTCCAACAGGTACAGATGAATCCACTTTTTGGCAATTGTGGGGGAGGAGGGAGTGGTTGACTGGCAGAGCCAGATACAGAAGGGGTTAAATTGCCACAATCGTGCTCTTATTTTAGCTTGCAGTCTTCCCAGCTTTTGCAGGAAAAAATATGTTTGTGATTGTCTGTGACAGCTTAGGCAGCCTGGATTTTTTTTCACTGTTGTAGGAAAGTCTTTCCATGCATCTAATAGAAAACTTCATCCACAGCATCCCTGGGTGCATTGCCTTGAAGGGAATTATGAAGTTTATGGAAACAAGCTTTTGAGACATCCAGTTGGGCTGAAATCGTGACTAGGCAAAGTACAGTGGGTCATCATGAAAACCTTGGTCAAATGTCATCAACAGACTTCTAAAACTGCATGTATTTTGAGTCAGTCCGAAGTCCCCCTAGATATTTCACTGGGTATCCCAGAGCAAGCCATCTCCCTTTGGCGGGACTCAAATTTCCTTTGGGAAAAGTGAAATGGCTGGACTAGATGATTCCCATGTTCCCTTCCAGGTCTGTCATCCCATTCTTCTAGTCCAGGGTTTCCCGGAATGGTTTTCTGCTGATTCCCTGGATCCCTGAGCCCAAGCCACTAAGCTAGTAATATCTGAGCATCACGCCCTTCTGCATCCTTGACTCACTGTCTTTACCAGACAGGAGTCAGCACCTAAGACATGAGATGGCAGGCATGCTCATTTCATGGCCTAGAAAGCTTTCTGGCAAGACCTGGGCTTCATCATCCGTGATCAAGTTCAGAGAGGTTCTAATGGGGCCAGCATGGAAGTATGGCAGGGACAATGCAGACCAGTCAAGTTCCGCCTCCTGTGATGCCGCACAGCCTAAAACTTGACTCCTAGTCCTGAAGGACTATTTTTCTCTGATTCTCCAGTCAAATTTGCACATATTCACAAAGATCAGACCCTATGGGTTGCTCTGACCACAAGACAGCTAACACAGCCTTACCAGATTGATTTCCTAGCCAATGGCTGCCTCCCTTCTTCAGAGAGTCCTTAATAACCTAGTCCTTCTGGGGCTAACCATTAAGTTAGTCATTTATACATGGTAGCCCTAGTGGTAAAGAACCTGCCTGCCAGTGCAGGAGATGTAAGAGACACGGGTTCAATCCCTGGGTCAGGAAGATCCCCTGGAGGAGGGCACGACAATCCACTGCAGTATTTTTGCCCAGAGAATCCCATGGACAGAAGAGCCTGGTGGGCTACTGTCCATAGGGTCACACAGATCAGACATGACTGAAGCGATTTAGCATGCACACACGGAAAATGGAAAAGTAGCTCCTCCTTAGAGAAAGGCTGAGGCCTCTGACATTAAACTTTGTAAATTTCTGATTCACCCTGACTACAGATCACTGCACTTCAGAACCTCATGTCAGTTTATAAAAGTCATGTGTTCAGTCTTTGGACGTGACCCTGTCATGGTCCTAACTGATATTCTGAGAACAGGAAAGTCAAATTCATCATTTATCTCAAGTGGCCTGTCTCTTTATATTGACCTTAGTCTTAATATTCTTAGGAAGATTCTTATTACATCTGGAGAGGGGGCGGGGGGGAAAACAGTCTGATACTTGGAGATTCTTCACCCTAAGGAAAAGAAGTAAAGATTGCTAGGTTTGACAGGTGCTAGGGACCAGGGGGCTAATGGACGTGAACTTGAGCAAATTCCAGGAGATAGTGGAGGACACGGAAGTCTGGCATGCTGCAGTCCATGGGGTCATAAAGAGTCAAGCACAAGTTAGTGACTCAATAACAATATCAAGGACCAAGTATGTGTTTGTGTGGTAACTGTGCAGGAATATGTTAGTACAGCCATTATCAGTTTTAATCTTTAAGGGTCCAAAGACAGTTCATAACCTATAACATGGCATATGGCCAATTTTGAGACACTACTCATGTCTCTGATTCAACTGAGGTAGCATCTTTCATTATGAAGCCAGAGCTCTTAGAGAAAGGAGAATACAGATTGTGGACTGATGATACTAAGAATCTAAAAAGAGACTAGAAATAGGAGTTTTTTGATTTAGTTTCTTTTTTTTGGCCACACTGTGCAGTATGTGGGATTTTAGTTCCCTGACCAGGGATGGAACCCACGACCCCTGCAGTGGAAGCTGAGTCTTAACCACAGGACCGCCAGGGAAGTCCAGTAATAGGAATGTTTAAGCAGGCCATTATTCTTTTCAACAGATGTCTTGTTCTCACCTTTAGAAAGTGGTCACACAGAATCTGGTTATCATCCTCTGTCATCTTAGAAGAATCACCTTTATTAGGGAAAACAGTCAGTCTCTTGAAGACTAGAATCTTCCATGCAACTGTACCTTTCCCCAATTATTTGACTTCAACTGGCTAGTATTATTCCTGCTCAGAACTAGAGATTTCCGGTTCCATGCTGGGCTCTGGTTTGCTCTATTTAAGCTTCTCACTCTCCTGCCACATCCTGCTTTCCCAGCCTCTGTCCCACCATAGATACACAGTAAGTTGTGCCAACTGGCACAGAATTGTGAAAGGAAGTAGTTACAGGTTCATTCCACCTTCCTGTGACTTATCTAGCATGAGATTTGGGCCTGGGAGAATCCAAAAGCCTGTGACTGGACCAGGAGCCAGAACAGGGAACTTTTCCATGAGAGAAATGCGCTTAGAAGAGGAAGAATAGCTGGAGTGTCCCCCTGCCTGGATTTGCACACTATATTTTCAATAAGGAGGGAAGATGGCAAAATTGATCAGGCAAGTTGGGCAGCTGTGAGACTTGAGAAGAAATTGGACCATTCCAGATCCAGAGTGGGAAAACTGACAAAGCTTCCAACTCTCTAGGGCATGGATAGGGAACAGGAAACAGAAGAATAATATTGATCAAGGGAAACAAAGGACTATTTATAAACCTTCACACAGAATGTTCCTAGGCAGTATGTGTGTATTTGGGTAAGCATGGCTGAAACAGTAGCTATGGAGAATATCTGATCTTATTCTTTACCGAGAAAATAAAGTCACTGATGGAATTTTCAAAGGGGAAGCAAGAAACATGCTTTAAAGGGTACTTCCAGGCTGAGGGGAGAGGAGGAGGTCTTCCCCAGTAGCTTAGTGGTAAAGAATCCCCCAGACAATGTAGGAGCCACAGGAGACGCAGGTTCAATCCCTGAATGAGAGAGATCCCCTGGAGGAGGAAATGGAAGCTCACTCCAGTATTCTTGCCTGGAGAATCCCATGGACAGAGAAGCCTGGCAAGCTACAGTCCATGGCATCGCAAAACATTGGATACAACTGAGCGACTGAGCACACACCCATCAGGCTGGGTAATCAGAATTTTACCCACCAAATCTTGGGAGTACCTCCCACCGCCTCACCCGATAAAGATGACAAAAGGAATCATCTTAAATTGTTTTAACTCTTCCTACAAAGGATGGTCCTTAAGCAAATTTGCACTTTTTTTTTTGTTGCTATTGTTAAATTGAGAAGGAACGTATATATCAAACCCCAGAAACATGTCATAGCTAGAAATGACCATAAAGATTATCTAGGCTAACTGTCTCATTTTGGTAATTAAAGAACAGACCAAGAGAGGGGGTGACTTGCTGAAGGTCACACAGCTAGTGAATGACAGTGTTGAGCCTAAAATTCACACAGCCCTGATCCAAGCTCTTTGATTTCCACTTCAAAAATGGCAGCAGGTAAAACCTCTAGGAGATAGCCACAGTCTAAAAATGGAATACCAAACAGAATACAATAAATGTAGCCCCTGGTGATCAACAATTGAAGTTGTGTGCATTCTCTCCTCAAAGAGAAGGCACATCTCACCAATAGCTATAGTAACATCAAGATTTGATACAAGATGGTGATCCAGAAATACGTGACAAGGGCTAAATCAACTTTTTCTGGAGACACGATTTCTTCAGTAACCTCACTGAGGTGGCTTAGAGATAGGAAAGATCTGTCTCAATCACTAGAGGTCAATGCCATATTCCAGCCCTTAATGAAGAGGTGTAGGGTTAACCTTTTGCTTGCTCAGGCAAATGGTGTAGACATAAAGGCAGTCTCGTAGGTTTCCCACACTTGCAGGAGCTGCTGCTGGAGCCATGGACATTTTCTATTCGAAGGCGCTCTCTTAGCCTACCCTTGTTTAGTTAACAAGCTCCATGGGAGAGGCTAAGGGTAGATTTGGGGGGAGTTGCTAAGAGCAGTCAGGCTGGCCAGGATCATCCTCAAGAAGCATCAAGAACAGGTGGCCTATTGGGGTTAGCAGAGAAAGCAACAGTAAAAGTAGGTGTTTTCAGAGTTGGAGAGCAGCTGTCTGGACAAAACGGGACCAGAGGAACACATAAATGGCCTTAAAGAGGTAAGGCTAGTTGCAGAAGCTTAGTTCCTTTACTGGTGTTGGACTTTTCATCCAGACTAGTCTTCAGTGTTGCCCTAAGGGAAGATCCTCTTTTCCAGCCCATTTGGAAGACCATTAAGTGTGAACAGTTCTTTCTAGAAATGGAAAGATTAACTTCTAAGTTATACAGTCCATGTTGCAGGGAGCGGGGGTGAGGGAGGGAGTGGTGGACAGGAAGGTGAGGGGTCACAAACCTTCTTCTCTAGGATCTAAAACACCCTGTGAAATAGACAAAGAGATCCAGGGAACCACATCCCAGCAGAGCACAAGAGATGCCTGGGGATCTATGTGGGTGTGTAGATGTCTACTTTGTTCATACAAAGTAGTCTATTCTCACTTTTTCCAAAACCACTTCTCTCCCCATTTCCCCATCCAAGCGAGATCTGCTTTGACTCATGTGCTTTATAATTCCAAAGGGTTGGAAAATGTGTCTCTGTGCCAGGGAGTCCCAATTTTAACAACAGCTGGATATAATCCTCCTTCACGGAAGAGGTCGAGCCAGGACTGTATCCAAGACCCAGACACTTTACTCCCTGTGTCCCCAGCTTCGTTCTGCTCCCTCACAGAAGGGTGATGGCTTTGCTTCAGTGCCCACATTCCACTCTATTTACTGTACATCCTTGAAAGGACCTCTGGAGGTGGGAGGAGGGTTAAGTTATTCTGGAAAGATGTTTGATCCTGTGTTCTATGAGGTGAGTTAAAAATAAACAGGTTTCTTTTCATGGAAGATCGTGGCCCAGCAGTCTTAGGGCTCCTCTGAGAAAAGGGTCTCTCTACGTAAATACTGCAGACCACCATCATCAGGGGGCTTCCCAGGCGGTGCTAGTGGTAAAGAACCCGCATGCAAATGCAGGAGACACAAGAGATATGGGTTCGATATCTGGGTTGGGAAGATCCCCTGGAGGAAGAAACAGCAACCCACTCCAGTATTCTTGACTGGGAAATCCCAAGGACAGAGGAACCTGGTGGACTACAGTCCATAGGGTGGCAAAGAGCTGGACACAACTAAAGCAACTTAGCACGGGCCATCATCAGGAGAGTCCTTTTAGTGAGCACAGAACTGATGGGTTTGACAACTGCCTCCTCAAAATGGAGCAGATGCATCCCAATTCAAACTGGAAAATACCAAAACTGTCTTCCCAACAAATAGGACCAGTAATTTATATGTGTTAAATATTAGACAGTTTACTGACAAAAGGTCAATGACAAGGTTCAAGTGTGTTCTTAATGTCATAAAAGACTCCTTTTTTGGTAATTTCCATGCTGTCTAACTCACAGGTACTGATTTTTCAAAAACCTGCATCAAAGGGAATATTACCTAAGAATATTTGCTGTGTAACATTTACACAATTGTTTTCACATCTTCTGCACTGCCATCTTATTCATGGAAAAATGTCCTATGACTAAAACGATGAAACCATATTCTTCATGGAAAAAAAAAAATATATATATATATATGTTAGTTTAATCCTTTCTGAGCCATAATGATTAGCCACAGTATTTCAGATGCTTCAAGAATTCAGATCAAAGATGAAGGAAATTTATAACAAACACCAATTTTTTTGTGTGAAACTTACCAGAAGACATACAGATAATTTTTTCTTTAGGGAACCATGACTTTGGAAATAACTCTATTTTGAAAGCTTCATTTCCTCAATGGCCACAAAATAAATCAACAAATAGACAGTGAGCAGGCAATATGGCCCTAGGACTTGGGCACATGAGGAGCACAGAGAATAAGGACACATATCCTGCCTTCAGCAAAGCTTACAGTTTAGTCAGGAAAACAAAACCATCAGCAAACAAGTGATGGTCACCAAATATCTATAAAAACATCCCCCCACCACTCAGCAAAAGCTTGAGTGGTGTGAGAAATTTCTTGAAATGATAGAAGCAAGAAGCATTAAGGGCCTCCAGCCTTTCTATGTAAATATCCTCATTGCCTGGCATTTGGTCCTCTCACTGCACTATCCCTTTGCAGGAAGACTGAAAATGACTGCGACAATAACCTTCAGAGAGGCTAGCCAAGGGATGATAGGGAACTCAGACTGAGTAGAAAAATGCATGAGATAACTGAAGACAGGGATCCCCTTTAAAAATTGAAATTTAGGGATTTCCTTGGCAATCCAGTGGTTAGGGCCCCATGTTTCCACTGAGGAACATGGGTTCCATTCCTGATTGGGGAACTAAAATCCCACAAGCCACTCAATGTGACCAGAAAAAAAAAAAAAAATAGAAATTTAGTCAGAATATGCACACATACCATCAAGAAAAAGAAAAATTGCAGAGTCACCAAAATAACCGTAAATGCTTTCACGGTGTGCAGTGACTATTGACATATAAGTGTGAGTGCTGGGTTACATCATCCATTTGATCAAGTCTTTGCTTCTACGTCTAGCCCACTGGAGGGCTTCTCTGGTAGTTCAGTGGTAAAGAATCCGCCTGCCAATACAAGAGATGCAGGTTTGATCCCAGGGTCACGAAGATCCTCTGGAGGAGGAAATGGCAACCCACTCCAGTATTCTTGCCTAGAAAATTCCATGGACAGAGAAGCCTGGCGGGCTACAGTCTGTGGGGTCACAAAGAGTCGGACATGACCAAGCAACTAATCACACACTAGCCCATTGGATGACCCGGGACAGTCACTTCAGCTCTCCTACCTTAATTTCTTCTCCATAAAAAGAGATGATGAAATAATCGTTAAATTACCTTCACAATCCCCATCTAGCTCCATGATTCTGTTTCTAAAGATTTTATAACTCGCCATGAGCCCACTATTCAAAGTACAATCTCAATCTCCTAAGCACTAAACATGAATACAGAACCATCTTTACTCTGGGTGGTAACTCAAGGCAGCGCATACACTCACACTAAGAAGATGCTGCATGAAAGTCAGAGGCAAAAGCCACCTTCAACTGATGCTACCCATGGGTGTTTGGTCTGGCCATTTGGACTGGGTGTTGGCTGCAGCCCAGATGAAAGCCAGGGTCTTGCCTTGCTCTCACCGAATGACCCCTCTTTCCCAATGCAGATACTATAACAGACTTGTCCGAAGCCTACTGGACTGTGACGAAGACACAGTGAGCACCATTAGAGACAGCCTGATGGAGAAAATCGGCCCCAACATGGCCAGCCTCTTTCACATCCTGCAGACGGATCACTGTGCCCATACACAGCAGCGAGCTGACTTCAACAGGAGGCGTGCCAATGAGCCACAGAAGCTGAAAGTCCTCCTCAGGAACCTCCGAGGTGAGGTGGCCTCTCCCTCCCACATCAAACGCACCTCCCAGGAGAGTGCCTAGCTGGGGAGAGGCAATCACAGCCTCAGCAAACTACGATCGTTTTAAGGGTGTTTACGCACCAACTTTGAGTGTACTGTGCCTGGTTTGATTTTTTTTTTTTTAAGTAGTTCCTATTTTCTATCCCTCTTCCCTTAAAGAAAAATTGCATGAAACTAGGCTTCTGTAATCAATTTCTCAACATTTTGCAATGGCGGCATTCCCACCAATAGAACATATGTGATCTCTATGCCTCTCCTCGGGAGAAAGTGGCCTCTTTTATCACTTCCCTCCACTCGGTCTTTTCCCAGCTCCCCTCCAACAACTCTCAAACACAAAACATTCACATAACTCCCCAGACATTGTCATTTGAAGATGCGGAGCCCTTTAGAATGGTTGCCCCAGTAGAGTTAGCTGATAAGAAGCAACTTAATTTAAATGCATGTCTTAAACCAATGCTCATAAAGATGCTCAGTGGAATTCGTGTTATGAATCTGTGCTGGCCATGGACGAATATGAATGTCATATTTGAGTTCTTGATCTCTCATGAGCTAGTGTCTTATGGTCTTGATCCTCAATGTCTAATTTCCTTCCCAACACATTTACCAAATTGCTCGAGCCTGGCTCTCCAACCAGACTTGGAGCCTGCATCTTCTTGCATCGAATGAAAAACAAAAAGCTAACATCTCTAAGTACTGTAACTGCTCAGAGCTTTAAAAGTATCTTTAACAATTGTCTTAAAACCAGAGAATCTTAAGGTCTAACTGTGGAATATAAATAGGTGAAAACTAATGTACTGTACATAAATTCCAGAGGACTCTGCTTAAACAAAGCAGTATATAATAACTTTATTGCATATAGATTTAGTTTTGTAACTTAGCTTTATTTTTCTTTTCCTGGGAATGGAATAACTATCTCACTTCCAGATATCCACATAAATGCTCCTTGTGGCCTTTTTTATAACTAAGGGGGTAGAAGTAGTTTTACTCAACATCAAAACTTAAGATGGGCCTGTATGAGATAGAAAAAAAAAAAAAAAAAAACAACAGGTTTATCTGAAGGACCCCAGGCAAGATGTTAATCTCCCAGCCCACCTCAACCCAGAGGCTACTCTTGACTTAGACCTATCCTGAAACAGCTCTGTCACATCCAACTGAGAATTACAGGAGCCAGAAAGAGCGACCCTTTGAGCTTGGGCCACTTAAGAGTGTGATCCGGCCTGCTATGCCTTGGGAAGTGGCAGTTCTTGACTTGTCACCGTTCATCAGTGCCTGGTTCTCTGGCAACATGATGATGGGGTAGGAGGCTTTCCATGAACTCAATCAGGAATGAGTCAATCAGCCTTTGGGTCTTTAGTTCGGGGGACTTGGGGCTGAGGGGGTATAAGTAACCCTGGGTTGTCCAGCCTTAATAAACTCCTCTTATTACATTTTTGTCCTGTAGCACGCTGCCTTGCTGAAGTAGTCCTGGCAGCCGGGCCATCTCTGTATAGGATTGCAAAAAAAAAGAAAAAAACAAAAAAAAAAAGAAAAAAAAAAAAAGAGGGAAAAACAGAGCTGGCGGTTTGATCCTTTCTGCCATGATGTTTACAAGATGGCGACCACCAAAGCCAAATGATTAACCTAGCTATGAACAACAGTAGTTTCTCAGGGTCACTGTCCTTGAACCCAACAGTCCCTTAGGAGCGTCACTGCCCACCAAAGGTCAACGTCGAGAGAGGAAGAGGGAGGAGGGGTAGGACTGTAAGGGCCACTCCAAACTCGCTTAGGTAGAAACCACTGGTGCTTGACTCTCACTCAGATGAACTTCCTATCTGTCCGAATCAGAGTGGTAGGGATCCTGGTGGGAGGAGGGAGGGCACATCTCCAGAAAAACGAAAAGCAATACAACTTTACCACAAAGCCTTTAAAACCAGTAACGTGCTGCTCAAGGACCAAGAGTGGATGCACAGACCTAGCAGCTGCACAAGCGGCTGCTTTTGTCCCCACACAGCCTCTCAGCGTGTTGACATCAGATTGTTAAGAGCATTTTTATACCCAGAACTGCCCCATCCCCAGGTCCCCAGACATATGGACACTGCCTTAGCCTCTTGGAAATCAGGTAGATCATATTCTAAGTTGATTCTCCCTCACCCTCCCTCCACCATCCCTCCCCACCCCAAACCTGCCCCCAGGCAAGGCTGGCTTCTCCAAACCAGAAAAGCTATTCAAGTTTTGTGTGTTATGTCCATTTCGCACTAAGCCAGGATCCCAATGCAACAAATAGTTTATGAGTATTCCTAGCGAAATTCTCTCTTAACTTCAGTCCAGTGGATTCTCTTTGATTTGCTGTGACCTCTTCAAACCGTGGTACCCCCTCCTTTTCTCCCCACAATAATATTTATATATGTATCTATAATACATATATCTACACATACGGAAAGAAGCAGTTCTCACAATATTGCTAGTTTTTTGCATCTCTTTTCCCTCCATCCTACTCCCTCCAATTCCCCCTTCAACTTCCAAAGCTTTGTCTTGTGTTTGCTGCACAGAGTGATTTGGGGGGCTGACCTAGACCAGTTTGCATGATTCTTCTCTTGTGATTTGGTTGCACTTTAGACATTTTTGTGCCATTATATTTGCATTATGTATTTATAATTTAAATGATATTTAGGTTTTTGGCTGAGTACTGGAATAAACAGTGAGCATATCTGGTATATGTCATTATTTATTGTTAAATTACATTTTTAAGCTCCATGTGCATATAAAGGTTATGAAACATATCATGGTAATGACAGATGCAAGTTATTTTATTTGCTTATTTTTATAATTAAAGATACCATAGCATAATATGAAGCCTTTGGTGAATTCCTTCTAAGATAAAAAATAATAATAATAAAGTGTTACGTTTTATTGTTTTTTTTCCCCTATGTCTTTCATTGTTATTCTTTAAAAATTTCTTGAATGAGACTTTCTGAACATGAGGTGAATGGCTGATTAGTTTCTTTACAGTTGCTGATGAAGTGCCAATATGTGGATGAACATAGTTTAAAGTCAACATTTTCCAAATCCCCTTAAAAACATTTAGTGGCTCCCATTACCTGCACAGTAAAATTGTAACCCAAACTCCTCACCACCCTAGAGGAAGTTTTATAGTCTGGTGCTGCTTCGCTCTCCAGCCTCAAGACATACCTTCTGTTCAATGGAGTCTATTCTCCCTCCATGACCCAGTTTGGGAACGGGCTGTGCTCTCTCTCCTTTCCATGCCTTTATTTATGCTGTTCTCACTTTCTAGATGTTTCCCTCCATCCTTTGCCTAGACAGGCAGCACCTTTGCTTCTCCAGTGTGTTCCCAGCACTGGAAAAGCATCCAGTTCATAGGATACCCTCAACACTTTCAATGAATGATTTAGAACAAATCAGAAGAGGGGAAAAGACATTTGAATCAGTGGGGCAAGGGAGGCAGATAGCTCGAGGGTGATAAGAATCCAGCTCCAAGACCAGACTTCTGAAATCTGAATTCTGGCTCTGCCATTTGTTAACTGCGTGGCATCAGATAGGGCTTCCTTGGTAGCTCAGTGGTAAAGAATCTGCCTGCTAACACTAGAGACACGAGTTCAATCCCTGGGTCAGGAAGATTCCTTGGAGATGAAAATGGCAACCCACTCCAGTACTCTTGCCTGGGAAATCCTGTGGACCGAGGATCCCGGTGGGCTATCCATGGGGTCGAGAAAGAGTCAGACATGACTTAGTGGCTGAGTACAACGTCAGGTAAACTATTTAATCTCAAAACATATCAGTTTCTTCCTCCATAATATGAGGATAGTGATAATTTTCCAAAGAGCTGTTACAAGATAAGTAAAGTGTTTCCATGTTCAATGCACTGTGATGTCATGCTGCTAAGTCGCTTCAGTCATGTTCGACTCTGTGCGACCCCATAGACGGCAGCCCACCAGGCTCCCCCATCCCTGGGATTCTCCAGGCAAGAACACTGGAGTGGGTTGCCATTTTCTTCTCCAATGCATGAAAGTGAAAAGTGAAAGTGAAGTTGCTCAGTCGTGTCCGACCCTCAGCGACCCCATGGACTGCAGCCTTCCAAGCTCTTCTGTCCATGGGATTTGCCAGGCAAGAGTACTGCAGTGGGGTGCCATTGCCTTCTCCGCTGTGATGTCATAAGGGTCAGCTATTATCATTACAAGTAGAGGAGATGTGAACAAAAGGAGGAGGCTGCTGCTGCTGCTGCTGCTAAGTCGTGTCCGACTCTGTGCGACCCCATAGACCGCAGCCCACCAGGCTCCCCCGTCCCTGGGATTCTCCAGGCAAGAACACTGGAGTGGGTTGCCATTTCCTTCTCCAATGCAGGAAAGTGAAAAGTGAAAGTGAACTCGCTCAGTCGTGTCCGACTCTTATCGACCCCATGGACTGCAGCCTACCAAGCTCCTCCGTCCATGGGATTTTCCAGGCAAGAGTACTGGAGTGGGGTGCCATTGCCTTCTCCGAAAGGAGGAGGCACCCCATCTCAAAAAAACAGAGAAATGATTCCCAGCAGAATGACATTTACCTGAGTCTTGAAGGGCAATTACAACCTGTCATAGAATTCAGTCACAGAAACTCGGGACTTGTGTAGTATAGTTGTTTCAAGGAGTGGTCTTATATAGTTAACTTTTTTAATTAGTGGATTTTCTCCATATCTTAAATTCAAATGGGATGTTTCTCAATATCATTCATTTCCACCTCCAAACTGCATTTTCCCAAGATTGGATATACAAAAGACAGCTAACATATACCACAAGAATTGTCTCTCCAAAGCCAAAATATATTTTGCATTTGCTTTTCTCTGGCCTGACGAAAGAAAAACAGTACGTATATTTCATTATGACCCTTTACATACTGTCCTGTGGTGTAGTGATTTAAGAACTTGGACCTGGGATTTCCAGGAACTGAGTTCAAATTCTCGTTTGTGGCCAAATATCTAACATCTTAACACCTTCTTTTATTTGACCTATGACAATATCCCTGTGAGAACCCTTCTACACTGTTAGTGGGAATGTAAATCGGTGCAGCTATTGTGGAAAGCAGTCTGGAGGATATTTTCCTGGAGTTTTTCCTCAAAAAACTAAAAATAAAGTTGCTATATGATCCAGCAACCCCACTCCTAGGCATATATCCAGACAAAGCTATAATTCAAAAAGATACGTGCACCCCTATGTTCATAGCAGCACTTTTTACAATAGCCAAGACATGGAAACAATCTAAATGTCCATTGACAGATGAATGGATAAAGAAGATGTGGTGCACATATACAATGGAATGCAACTAGGCCATAAAAAGGAATGAAATGATACCATTTGCAGCAACATGGATGGACCTAGAGATTATCATACTAAGTGAAGTAAGTCAGAGAAAGGCAAATATCATATAGTACCACTTCTCAGTTCAGTTCAGTCACTCAGTAGTGTCCAACTCTATGCAGCCACATGGACTGCAGCACGCCAGGCTTCCTGTCCATCACCAACTCCCAGAGCTTGCTTAAACTCATGTCCATCAAGTCAGTGATGCCATCCAATCATCTTATCCTCTGTTGCCCCCTTCTCCTCCTGCCTCCAATCTTTCCCAGCATCAGGGTCTTTTCCAATGAGTCAGTTCTTCACTTCAGGTGGCCAAAGTATTACCACTTGTATGTGGAATCTAAAATATAACATAAATGAACTTATCTACAAAACAAACATAAAGACATAGAGAATAAACATGAGTTGCCAGGGGGAATGGGGGCTCAGGGAGGGATGGACTGGGAGTTTTGGATCAAACAGTGCAAACTATCATATACAGAATGGATAAATAACAAGGTTCTACTATATAGCATGGGGAACTATATTCAATATCCTATGATAAACCACAGTGAAAAAGAACTTGAAAAAGAATATATACATAGGTACAACTGAATCACTTTGCTGCGCAGACAAAATTAACACAACATTGTAAGTCAACTGCCGCTGCTGCTGCTGCTGCTAAGTCACTTCAGTCGTGTCTGACTCTGTGCGACCCCAGAGATGGCAGCCACCAGGCTCCCTCGTCCCTGGGATTCTCCAGGCAAGAACATTGGAGTGGGTTGCCATTTCCTTCTCCAATGCACGAAAGTGAAACGTGAAAGTGAAGTCGCTCAGTCGTGTCCGACTCTTAGCGACCCCATGGACTGCAGCCTACCAGGCTCCTCTGCCCATGGAATTTTCCAGGCAAGAGTACTGGAGTCAGTCAACTAGGTATCAATAAACTTTTTTAACTCCCTATGAAATCAAAACAAATAATAGGTCCTACCATTTAGAGTGGTATGACACTCAATGAGTTATACATAAAATACTTAATGTCTAGCACATAACGAGTATCCCCAAAATAGTACCTATTAAGAACTGGACAAATGTAACTATTACCATTTACATGAATATTATTAATATCATTTATGTTCTCCCACCTCAAACATGAGTCTTGGGGTACCATTTTGGATGAAGTTTCTTGCTCTTTTTCCCTTTGTAGATCACTAAACATTATTGTTTAATCAAGATTTTATGAATCTGAATGCTAAAATATTGCAACTTAGCCAAAATGGCAAGTTGTAATATATGAATACCTGCATTCCATCACCAAGCTTAAGAAATTAAAATAGCACAGATATAATAGTTTTTTTGCATGACTCCCTGAACCCACTCATACATTAACAGCCTGTGACAAAAATGTTTCAAAAACCCAAATCTTAAAAAATTGAATTTCTCAGATTATTGAAATATAGTTTTTAAAAGTTGAAATATACTTCATTTACAATATGTTACCAATCTCTGCTATACAGAAAAGTGACTCAGTTATATACATATATACATTCTTTGTTATATTTGTTTCAATTGTGGTTTATCACAGGATAGCAAAGATAGTTCCCATGCTATACAGTAGGACCTTGATGTTTATCCATTCTAAATGGTAATAGTTTGCATCTACCAACCCCAAACTCCCAGTCCACCCCTCTCCCTCCCCAGCTTTCCCTTGGCAACCACAAGTCTGATGTCTATGTCTGTGAGTCTATTTTGTAGATTGGTTCATTTGTGTTACATTTTAGATTTCCTTATTACCTATAAGTGATATCATATGGCATTTTTCTTTCTCTTTCTGACTTACTTCATTTAGTATGATAATCTCTACTTGCACCCATGTTGCTGAAAATGGCATTATTTTGTTCTTTGAAATATATTCTTAAAATTTCTATCAGTCTTTTAAAAATGGAGATAAAAAATCATGGAATGGTTTGTGAATCTGTGGTATAAGGGAAGGAAAAAGTTCGGGTCATCTCTCCCAGGGGTCATACATGAATGCTATAAGAGCTATCTATCAACATAGCATCCAATTTACTGTACACACATATTACCTTGGAATCTTGTTAAAATGACTCAGTACCTCTGGGTGAGGCCCAAGAACCTGCATCTCTAGTGTGCTCCCAGGTGATGCTGACAGGGAAGCTGATACTCCACAGAGCATAATTCGAGTGGCAAGATCCCAGCTGCTCTGACCTAACTGAACCAGTTCCTCAATCCTAGAGACCTCCACAGAAACAGCCACTACAAGGACCTTGCTAAAGAGCAAGGACAATCATTTCACTTCCTTGCTCTAGTAGCTCCCCACTGCTTAAAGGACAAAAATCAAGCATCTTGACTTCAAATTTAAGTTCCTCGTAATCTGGGCCCTTCTTGCCAGTATGCATCTTAGATTTTGTTCATGCTAAGTTTCTCATTCTTGCCCCAAAGACACCACGACCTTTTCTGCCTCATTACTTTCACAGAGTACCTTCACACCTATTATTCCTGCTAATGAATATTCTTCTCTCCAACTCTTTTTCATTCTCCAAAGCCCTTATCACCTGGGAAACATTCCCAGCATACCCAAACTTGAAACAAATCACACTCAAGCCTGCTTACAAGGAGAGAAGATTTCGTCATCTTTGTATTCCCGGTGCTTAACACAAAGCTGGCATGCATGAAGCATTTGTGAGTGGAGAAAGGAAGGAAGGAAGGAAGTCTTTTGACCACCATCAACTAATCCATGACTCTTTCTCCACTAGGATGTGGGGGACCTTAGCAGCAATAGCAGAGTACGCTGGGAGTGGAGAGTGTGTTGCCATGGTGAAAAACTAATTCCAGGTGCCAGTTGGGGATTCTTAAGTCTGCCAGCTTGAAACAACAGCACATAGCTGTATTTCTTTACAGCACTGATCTTGATATAAGTATACATTTGCTGTTACTTTCTCCTAGCAACAAAAGATTCATCAGCAAGCATGTTTAGATATTCACTAAGTCTATGGAAGTCATCATACTGGAGAGCTGTAACACAGAAGGAATAAGACCATCTGCTAGTGAAGCTACATTATGTTTTCTTGTATCCTTATTTTGTCATGTACTTATTTTTAAAATACCCTTTGCTGGCTTTAGAAAAGGCAGAGGAACCAGAGATCAAATTGCCAACATCTATTGGATGTTGAAAGAGCATCTCTTGAAAAAGCAAGAGAGTTCCAGAAAAACATCTACTTCTACTTTACTGACTATGCCAAAGCGTTTGACTGTGTGGATCACAACAAACTGTGGAAAATTCTGAAAGAGATGGGAATACCAGAGAAATCTGTATGCAGATCAAGAAGCAACAGTTAGAACTGGACATGGAACAACAGACTGGTTCCAAATCGGGAAAGGAGTAGTTCAAGGCTGTAAGTATATTGTCACCCTACTTATTTAACTTCTATGCAGAGTACATCATGTAAAATGCCAGGGTGGATGAAGCACAAGCTGGAATCAAGATTGCCAGGAGGAATATCACTAACATCAGATATGCAGATGACACCACCCTTATGGCAGAAAACAAAGAAGAACTAAAGAGCCTCTTGATGAAAGTGAAAGAGGAGAGTGAAACAGTTGGCTTAAAACTCAACATTCAGAAAACTAAGATTATGGCATTTGGTCCCATCACTTCATAGCAAATAGATGGGGAAACAGTGACAGACTTTATTTTGGGGGGCTCCAAAATCACTGCAGGGAGGCCTGGCGTGCTGCGATTCATGGGGTCGCAAAGAGTTGGACATGACTGAGCAACTGATCTGATCTGATCTGAAAATCACTGCAGATGGTGACTGCAGCCATGAAATTAAAAGACACTTACTCCTTGGAAAAAAAGCTATGACCAACCTAGACAGCACATTAAAAAGCAGAGACATTACTTCGCCAGCAAAGATCTGAGCTATGGTTTTTCCAGTGGTCATGTATGGATGTGAGAGTTGGACTATAAAGAAAGCTGAGCACTGAAGAATTGATACTTTTGGACTGTGGTGTTGGAGAAGACTCTTGAGAGTCCCTTGGACTGCAAGGAGATCCAACCAGTCAATCCTAAAGGAAATCAGTCCTAAATAGTCATTGGAAGGACTGATGCTAAAGCTGAAACTCCAGTACTTTGGCCACCTGATGCGAAGAACTGACTCCTTGGAAAAGACCCTGATGCTGGGAAAGATTGAAGGCAGGAGAAGAAGGGGACGACAGAGGATGAGATGGTTAGATGGCATCACTGATTCAATGGACATGAGTTTGAGTAAACTCTGGGAGTTGGTGATGGACAAGGAAGCCCGGCATGCTTCCATGGGGCCGTAAAGAATCAGACACGACTGAGCGACTGAACTGAACTGAACTTGGTTCACTAATTCTTCTCTATCCTCAAGCTCTGCCATAAACTGTATCCCCCCTGGTCCTTTGATTTTTTTACCCCAAGGAAGAACTTGAGGA
The DNA here is from genome assembly GCF_029378745.1 of Bos indicus. Classification (NCBI taxonomy): domain Eukaryota; kingdom Metazoa; phylum Chordata; class Mammalia; order Artiodactyla; family Bovidae; genus Bos; species Bos indicus. The sequence goes on along the minus strand of NC_091767.1, from coordinate 70,929,336 downwards.
CTAGAGTGCAATGTTGACTAAGCCCACCCCACCACTCTACTATAAAATCTGCAGAGCAATGCACACCACTCCATTTTGCAAATAGTTAATTGAAGCCAAATTCTTGAATAAGTACCATCTGAGGACCTATATGCTATTTGATACTGTACCTGGAGGCAGCATGCAGCAGGCTAAGCTGAGTCCTCACTAATTCAGATCCTTCCTTGCCAATTAAATGCATCTCTGCTCCCCCTTCTGCACTTGGGGATTTGTGGCTTCCAGTTGAGGACAGAATGCTATTCTCAACTCTAGCACAATTAAGTCACACTGCAGGTGTACTCTGCTGTAGGAAAACCAGATACAGTATAATTCCCACAAGAGACTGTCAGTGTTTCCAACATTTGGTCAAAATCTTGGAACCAATTCCAGTGACAGCCTGTTCACCTGTCTTGGGACTTCTTGGAAGCACAGTCATTCAAGGCCAGGACTCACTCTTTCCACAGTGACCTGAGCTCCTATCCTCCCAGTCTCCATCTATCAGGAGACGGCTACGACTAATTATGTGGAAATCTTGCAGCTTGCTAATCACTTCGTGCCTCATATCCTGGTCATTCAAAGACTGTACTCAAGATCTAAGCCTCTCTGACATCTAGCATCCTTCTATCTTCACAGCATCATATTATTTTATGTCTTTCTTTCCTCAGTCCACTTCCGTGGCTCGCCTCCTTCCAAACTCTGCCTGTTCCAGGGTAAACAAAGTCTACTCTTATTCACCCTCTCTTTTATCCCCTCCAATTTCTTGGGGGTTCCCCGGTGACTCAGACAGTAAAGAATCTGCCTGCAATATGAAAGACTTGGGTTTGATCCCTGGGTTGGAACGATCCCCTGGAGAAGGGAATGGCTACCCATAACAGTATTCTTGCCTGGAGAATGCCATGGACAGGGGAACCTGGTGGGCTAAGGTCCATGGGGTCGCAAAGAGTCAGACATGACTGAGCGACTAACACTTTCACACTTTCCTGTTTCTCGTCGTACTGAAAGCTGGTTCCTCAAAGAACACTGTTCCCTGCATTCTTCCCAAATGGTTGCTTATTCTTCCAAATCCCCAAAGTGAGAGAGTGAGGTCCATATCCCTTTATTCCAATACTGCTTCAAGAAATAACTCTGTCACTGTCCTCTAAAACTTCTGACCATCAGATGATTGGGCGGCCATGGCCTAAACGTTTATGTCACCCACTCACCCTTGCAAAAAAAAAAAAAAATTCATGTACTGAAATGCTAACCCCTAAGGTAACGGTATTAGGAGGTGCTTTGAGAGACACTTAGGTCATGAGGGTGGAGCCTTCATGAATGGAATTAGTGTAGTACCCTTAAAGAGACCTCAAAGAGCTTCTTTCCCCCTCCAACAAGTGAGAACATACTGAGAAGATGCTTATCTATGAACTATGAAGCAACTCTCACCAGATATCAGATCTTCCAATGCCTTGATCTTGGATTTCCAGCTTCCAAAACTGTGAGATGTAAATTTCTGTTGTTTGTGTTCATTGCTCAATTGCTAAGCTGTGTCCGACTCTATGGACTGCAGCTCACCAGGCCTCCCTGTCCTTCACCATCCCCTGGAGTTTGCTCAAACTCATGTCCATTGAGTCATTGATGCCATCCAACCATCGTCTGTCATTCCCTTCTCCTCTTGCCTTCAATCTTTCCCACCATCAGGGTATTTTTCTTTTTTTGTTGTTGTTTTTTTTTTTGTTTTTTCATCAGGGTATTTTTCAAAGAGTTGGCTCTTTGCATCAGGTGGCCAAAGTTAATTGGAGTTTCAGCTTCAGCATCAGTCCCTCCAGTGAATATTCAGGGTTAATTTCCTTTAAGACTGGCATGTTTGGTCTCCTCGCTGTCCAAGGGACTCTCAAGAGCCTTCTCTTGTTTTCTTCTCTGTTGTTTCTAAGTGCATGGTATTCTGTTACAACAGCCCCACCTGACTCTATCACTTTCCTCCTCTCTTTATCATGGTTATCCAGCCCAAAATTACCTTGGCATAATACTGACAAGAATTGCCTGCTTCATTTTTCGATAATATTGGTAACAAAGTCATGATTTTCCTTTCCATCCTCAAGTCACTTCGTCAGTCTGGAAAAATTCAATATTCATGGGAATTCTTCATCCAGAGCTCACACTCTTCAACATCCTTCCTCAACTCCATCCCATACCCACACTCTGGAACCCAACAGTACACACCACTATGACTGTATGGTTTACTCTGATTGGTCATTGTCCATGTAAGAACACTAACCTAACCTAAATGTCCATCAGCAGATGAATGGCAAAGAAGATGGGGTACATATGCACAATGGAATATTACTCAGCCATAAGAAGGAACAAAATTAGTTCATTTGTAGTGATGTGGATGAACCTAGAGTCTGTCATACAGAGTAAAGTAAGTCAGAAAGAGAAAAACAAATATATATTAATGTATGTGTGTGTGTGTGTGTGTGTGTGTGTGTGTGTGTGTGTGTATAGTGAATCTAGAAAAATGGTACAGATGAACCTACTTAGGGGCAGGAATACAAATGCATACAAAGAAAACAGATTTGTGGACACAGTACAGGAAGGAGAGTGTGGAACAAATTGAGAGAATACCATTGACATATATATACTACCATGTGTAAAATAGATAGCTAGTGGGAAGCTGCTGTATATGACAGGGAGCTCAGCTCTGTGCTGCAATGACCTAGAGGAGAGGGTTATAGGGTGGGGTGGGAGGGAGGCTCAAGAGAGACAGGATGTATGTACACATATAGCTAATTCACTTTGTTGTATGGCAGAAATTAACACAATATTGTAAAGCATTTATTCTCCAATTAAAAATATGTTGAATACTACCCTGTTTTGAATATGGCACAATTTTGAAAACTTAACTCCAAAATCTCCCCTTCTGACTGCAACAGTACCCTTACAGCTCTCCACTCATTTATTTGTACTATACCAGTTCTTTAACTTTACCCCAAACTCCAGGACCTTGATCCATCTACATTCTCCTGTTCTTTCAACCCTCCTCCTATCAAGGTCCTCTTTCTGCCCAGCCTTAAACCCATGGTTAATTTCACTTCAACCATGCAATTGCATTGCCCTCAAATAGCTTGCCTCATCAATCTTCTGTCACACTCAACTGGAAAAAATCCTAACCTTGAAATCTGCCTTCTCAGCAAAAGAGAAAAAAATTATAAAGCCGTACACTGATACGATGTCACTTAAAATTGTCAGTTTCAAGCTCAACAGGACCCTCAGCACTGCCTGGGCATCTTCTTATCCATTCCTGTTCAGCATCCCTTTCATAACAATGATTAAAACATCCAATCTATTCAAACCTCCCACCCAGCCACAACTCTTCTAACACCTAGTACCTCCTACTGCACAGACAAAAGAGAGACCATCACGTGGAAAACCCCTCAATTTCCCACCACCATACTCTTCCATTGTTGTTGTTATCATTCAGTCACTCAGTCATGTCCGACTCTTTTCGATCCCATGAATGGCAGCACGCCAGGCTTCCCTGTCCCTCACCATCTCCCAGAGTTTGCTCAAACTCATATCCGTTGAGTCAGTGATGCCATCCAACCATCTTGTCCTCTGTCAGGAGGGTGGCTGCCATCCAACCTCTCCCCCTTCTTCTCCTGACCCTTCTATACCTATCTTTATTTACTTTTCCTATCACAAAAGGTGCAGAATCTCTCTTCCTGTCTCATAAAAAGGACTTCTCTTGAGTTCTAGATCCCAACCATTATCCCTTCGTTCCAAATGTCCCTCTCTTTTACAACAGCAGCTTCCCCCTCTCTGCTTCCTCTCAGAGCCATCTCATCTGTCAGCTCTCTCATCCCTTTACAATCAATCTTTTAAAAAGAGATATCTTCATTTATTTTCCTCATTTTCTCATCTCCTATTTACCCTTTTGTAAAATTGGGGTATGCTGCTGCTAAGTCGCTTCTGTTGTGTCCGACTCTGTGTGACCCCAGAGATGGCAGCCCACCAGGCTCCCCGTCCCTGGGATTCTCCAGGCAAGAACACTGGAGTGGGTTGCCATTTCCTTCTCCAAATTGGGGTATAGTTGCTTTATAATGTTGTGTTAGCTTCTGCTGTATGACTAAATGAATCAGCTATATGTATACATGTATCCCCTCCCTCTTGGAACTCCCTTCCATCCCAGGCCAATCCCATTCCTTTAGGTCACCACAGAGCAATGAGCTGAGCTCCCTTTGCTATACAGCAGCTTCCCACTGGCCTTCTATTTTATACACAGTAGTGTATATATATCAGCACCAATTTCCCAATTCATCCCACCCGCCTACCCCCTCTCTCCAGCTCTATCCACACATCCAAACCAAAACACAAACAATCCAACCAAAAAATGGCCAGAAGACCTAAATAGACATTACTCCAAAAAAGACATACAGATGGCCAAGACACATGAAAAAAAGTTCAACATCACTAATTATTAGAGAAACACAGATGAAGACTACAATGAAGTATCACCTCACAAGGTCAGAATGGCCATCATCAAAAAATCTACAAACAATAAATGCTGGACAGAGTGTGGAGGAAAGGGAACTATCCCAATTACTCTTAAACTCTTTGGAATCTGGTATCTACTACTCTCATTGAAATGATTCTAAACTAGGTCAAAATACCTCTTACTGCTAAGTCCAAAAGTTTAATGTGATTAATCAACATCATTTGGCACTGATAAACGTTCCATCCTCCTTAAATGTCTTCCATGACACTTTTTCTTTCTCTGAGTGCTCCATCTCTTCTTTTCATTCCTTAAATATTGGAATTCCTCAGCTTTCTGTCCTGACCCCACTTGTCTTCTCTTTTTACATGCTTTTATTTTTTGGAAACTTCCGTCTACTCCCATATTCAGTTCCTGTTTATGTGTTGATAACTCCAAAACTCTATATTTCCCTTGAAAACTTTATTGAGCTTAAAATCCATATATCCAAAGATACTTCTACTTGGATGTATGATAGCCACCAACAAGATAACAGATCCAAAATTGCACTCTCCAAACGCCTTCATCCTCAAAGAGACTTGTGCCGCTTCTGTGTCCCCAAACTCATTGAACGGCATCTCCAGTCACCCAAAATATAGACACCATCTTTGACTCCTCTATCCTCATTCTTCTCAGCAAATATTAACCACTGATTTTTCTCCCCAATTATCTCTCTAATTGGGCCACTTAACCATGTTCACATTGCTACCATCTTAATTTAAGCCTCCTAAATTCTCTCAGAGACCCCAGTAATGCCCTGCCTTTACCCCCAAATCCACTTCTTATTTTAGAGCCAGAAGACTCTCTCCAGAGAGTAAACCTGACTCCATGACTCCATGGCTTGAAAACTGTCAATGGTAACTCTAAAATATCAGAAAAAGTTGCATGCTGTTTCGCACAGAGTAAAATGCTGTATAACCTGGACATGTCTTGCTTTTCAACCTCATCTCTTGCTAACTAATTCAACCCCTCTACTTCTTCTCTCACTGTGAGCTCCAACCAAGTATACTGTATATGAAATTCCATACATTTACCTTGATCTCCTTGACCTTTGTTAATACTATGATCAGTCAGGTCAGTTCAGTTGCTCAGCCATGTCCGACTCTTTGCGACCCCATGGACTGCAGCATGCCAGGCTCCCTGTCCATCACCAACTCCGGGAGCTTGCTCAAACTTATGTCCATCCAGTATGGTATGAACAATATAATAATACTTTGTTAGTATTATTCTCTGTCTCTCTCTCTCTCTCTGTCTCTCTCTCTCCCTCTCTCTCTCTCTCTCTCTCACACACACACACACACACACACACATCTGCACACAATGCAGGACAAATGGGTTTGATCCCTGGGTTAGGAAGATCCCTTGAAGGGAGGCATGGCACCCTACTCCAGTATTCTTGCCTGGAGAATCCCATGGACAGAAGAGCCTGGTGGGCTATACTCCATAGGGTCTCAAAGAGTTAGACACAACTGAAGCAACTGAGCAAGCAAGTAGTAAACAATGTAACGATACTTCGTTAGCATTATTCTCTCTCACACACACACACAAACACATACATTTCTGTGTCTGGCTAATTGCTATTCATCCTTTATGACTCAGTGAAACTATCCCTTCCTCCAAAAAGCCTTCTATGACTTTCTACTGCTTCCAAAGCTTCTAGTGCTTATTTCTCTATTGTTGTTGTTGTTGATTTACTCGGTTGTATCCGACTCTTTGTGACCCCATTAACTGTAGCCTGCCAGGCTCCTCTGTCCATGGGATTCTCCAGGCCAGAATACTGGAATGGGTTGCCATTTTCTTCTCTAGGGGATCTTCCCAGCCGAGGGACTGAACCTGCATCTCCAGCACTGGAAGGCGGATTCTTTACTGCTGTGCCACCAGGGAAGCCCTGTTTCTCTACTGAAGAATTTAAATTGCCTATAGACTTGTTTTTCTTCCCTTTCTAGATTATACGTTGTTTGAGAACCAGGTCAGTGTCATTTTTCAAAATTGTGTGATTATGGTCAAGCAGAGTGCTTGGCACATTATAGCTACTCAATAAAGGTTTCTTGACTTTAACTGAATAAGAACGTGGCAGAGTTAAATTAATTAAAAGGTGGTTATTCTTTGTCTAGGAGGTTTTGCTCTGGGGCAACAGCCAGACAAATGTGAGACACAAATTGCTCTTAGCATCTGTAAGCATAAACACTCTGGGAGAAAAAGTGGTAAAGGAAATGAATGCAGATTCCAAAAGAACAAATATAATTGGCCATTTCAGGTGAAACAGGTTCAAGATATGTATGTCTGCACCTATCTAAACTATAAAGATTTTGTAAATAATAATTCCCAATGTTTATCAGTGTTCAAAGAAAGTGAAACTCTCAAACACCACTGATAATAATGCAAGATAGAATGACTTTTTGGTGACTATTCTACCACTGTCCAGGATCTTAAAGTTTTACAAAAGCTTTAAACTAGAAATTCCACATATGGAAATGTACTATAAGAAAATATCCACATACAACATTTTACTATGTAGATATTTATCACAAATCTTTTCTGTTACCAAATAAACAAAGATAACTTATGTATACAATAATAAGCTGATTAAAGAAATTGTGATGAAACAATAGTGTCATTAAAAAGGATACAAAGCATATTTATAGACATAGGAAAAGACTCAAAATATATGAGAAAAAAACTTAGAAAAATTCATGTACAATATGATCTTATTTTTATAAAAATATGTACAGATGTGTGTGTACCCATAAATATGCATATATCAGACTAGAAGTTTACATAATAAGATATTAACTGTGATTATTTTTGTTTCTTAGAGTACTGACATTTTGACTCTGTTTTTTGTAGGTTTTTCTATATTTTCAGTATTTTTTCAATGGGCACAATGGCAAAAAATGTGCCTGCCAATGAAGGAGACACAAGAGACACATGTTTGATCCCTGGGTCTGGGAAGATCCCCTGGAGAAGGAAATGGCAACCCACTCCGGTATCCTTGCCTGGAAAATTCCATGTACAGAGGAGCCTGGCTGATTACAGTCCAGGGGGCTCATAAAGAGTCAGACATGACTGAGTGACTGAGCACACACATCTTTAATGTAGGATAAGAATAACTTTTCAGGAGCCAGAATAAAAAATTAGGCTTATACAATCACTTATTACTGTGAAATTTAAAAGGCCTAATATGTTGAAGCAGAGACATTACTTTGCCAGCAAAGGTTCGTCTAGTCAAGGCTATGGTTTTTCCTGTGGTCATGTATGGATGTGAGAGTTGGACTGTGAAGAAAGATGAGTGCCGAAGAATTGATGCTTTTGAACTGTGGTGTTGGAGAAGACTCTTGAGAGTCCCTTGGACAGCAAGGAGATCCAACCAGTCCATTCTGAAGGAGATCAGCCCTGGGTGTTCTTTGGAAGGAATGATGCTAAAGCTGAAACTCCAGTACTTTGGCCACCTCATGCGAAGAGTTGACTCATTGGAAAGAGTCTGATGCTGGGAGGGATTGGGGGCAGGAGGAGAAGGGGACAGAGGATGAGATGACTGGATGGCATCACTGACTCGATGGACATGAGTCTGGGTGAACTCCGGGAGTTGGTGATGGACAGGGAGGCCTGGCATGCTGTGATTCATGGGATTGCAAAGAGTTGGACACGACTGAGCGACTGAACTGAACTGAATATGTTGATACCACATTCTCACCATAGATATTTCACCATATTTATACAATATCTCACCATAGATATTTATACAGAAGTCCTCTTTTAAATAGAAAACTCCCTTGTCACATGTGATTACTAGCTCCCCATAAATACATCTAATAATTTTAACTTAAGAGATAGGTCTTTCCCAAGAAAACTGCTGAATCATGCAATTCAAAGTCAAGGCAATTCATACATCACACAACATCATCATCCAGCTCCTACTAAGTGCCAGGCTCTGTATTCATCACAGTCCAGGACTTACAACACCTTTCACCTCTACAAAATGATAACAGTTAGTAGGTTGTTGTTGTTGTTGTTGTTTTCCTTATGTTTTAAATGAATGAAAAACACTTCCTGCTGGGGTACAAATTTGCTGTCCCTTTCATCCAATGATGAAGCCATCAGGATGGCACATACTTTAAACTGTTTTCCCAAATGGGAAAATGGATTCACACTTGATCTTGGTCCCCTCCTAACCCTCTGGTTCAGTGACCAGAGGTGAACTATTTGCAGCTTGCTTAGGGGAGTTCTATGCTCAGAAAGTGAAAGTGAAAGTCACTCAGTCATGTCCGACTCTTTGGGACCCCATGGACTTCTCCAGGCCAGAATACTGGAGTGGGTAGCCCTTCTCTTCTCCAGGGGATCTTCCCAAACCAGGGATCGAACCCAGGTCTCCTGCATTGCAGGCAGATTCTTTACCAGCTGAGCCACAAGGGAAGCCCAAGAATACTGGAGGCCAGAATACTGGAATGGGTAGCCTTTCCCTTCTCCAGGGTATCTTCCCAACCCAGGAATAGAATCAGGGTCTCCTGCATGGAAGGTAGATTCTTTACCAACTGAGCTATCAGCAAACAAAACTCGTCTGTGCTCAGAAATCAGAGCAAAAACACCTGTTGCACTTTCCATCAAACCCATTCTTTAAGTCCTCATTATTCAACAGAAGAACAAGCTATTCTAACCTTCTAGTGAACTAAAACCACTTGTCTCATTAGACTCCAGAGGCCACAAAGCAGACCTGGAAGTGAAGTTTTACAGAAACCCAAAGCCCCTCTGGGTTTCTATCAGAGAAGTAAAGCATGAGGGTCTTCTACCCCTCACATCAGGACACATGGTTTGACAAGCGGGTTATGAAGTCAGGGAAGGACACTAGGAATCTGCATATCTTATAAAATCTGGGCTGTAAGTTTATCACCATCCTATCTTCTCCCCCACACCAACCATCCTTCAGGAACATTCAACCTGTAACAACAAGAAATAAGATGATAAGCCCAGTAGTGAATGAGTGTTAGTCGTTCAGTCATGTCCAACTCTTTGAAACCCCATGGACTATAACCCACCAGGCTCCTCTGTCTATGGGATTTCCCAGGCAAAACTACTGGAATGGGTCACCATTTCCTTCTCCATGGGATCTTCCCAACCCAGGGATCAAGCCTTGGTCTCCCACATTGCAGGCAGATTCTTTACCGTCTGAGCCACTAAGGAAGTAGTATTTGATAAATAAATACCCAGGACTCAGTGCAAAGAAATGAAATTAGTGACAGTGTTTGCCCTAAGCCTTCTGCCAACTGCTGTAAGACCCACCTTTCCCCGATCTGCTTCACCTTGCCTTTCCTGCAAGAACCGGGCTCTACCAGCACACACCCTTGGCCTCAGGCTCAGTGGCCTTCAGTGTGTCTAATCCTCAGTCCAACTTCTCTTGAATCCTCTGAACCTTCTCCACAAGTCCTGTTGGGCTCCAACAGCCACTCCTGATCATCTTTACTATCTATTCCTTTCACTAACTTGCTATGCCCCTCCCTTGTTCTCCTGGAAGATCAACACATTATATAACTTAACTGAACTTCTGAATCTTGTCTGAACAACAGCAGACTCAGTACACTCAGATAGTGGAAATGATCTCCCTGCAAAATAAATTCATGGGGTCATTTAACAGAGTAGCTGAAGGGGCCTGGCTGAGAGCCTGCATCAATCTCTGCCAAAACCCAGTCTCCCTTTATCTTCCCTTTTGTTCCATTTCTTTTCATTTAAGGTTAATGTTCTGGACCTTTCGAAACAGGTGACTCTGTTAATGTTAATAAGCAAGGTGTGATAATATCTTCCATGACTTCAGATGTCAAACTTGGAGAAGAAGAAGGAAAAGTACTTTTAAATGGCCATATCCTCTTAATAACATTCCAAGAGAAAGACTGCTTATCTTGATTTTAATTTTTCAGTCTCCTTTCATCTCTTCTGCTAAAAATATGGCTTAGAGAAAGATCACCCATGAAGCACTTATTGGAAAGATATTACTAACGTTTACTGGGAGCTGGCAGGAGATTGGGGCAGATTAAGGGCAAGGATTGGAGGGGGTGGGGAAAGTGGACAATGGTACCTAATGAGAATACACTTTATACTTTGTAAGCTCAGGCATAGTTCATAAACACAGCCCTGAACAAATTCAAATTTTAAAGTTATTTTACAAAGCATGGCCTGAAATTCACCTCTGAGTCTCCACTGAAGAAATATGCTTACGATAGACAAACTTACGGGAAGAAAGTTTAGCTTACTTAGGAAATTAAACTGTTTTCAGTCCCCCAAAGAATCTCTGATTTAAAACAAGTCCTTCTTACCTGTGGTTTAAAGCTCTGTTAGCCAACATGACAACATTCCCCTTTATATGAAAATCAGATGTCTTCAATGTTAGTCAGTGTTTCTCAGAATAAATGATCCATGAACTAACCATCTGTATCAGAAGCACCTGGAATTTTCAGCAGGTCTAGGCTTCACTTCGGAGAAGGCAATGGCACCCCACTCCAGTACTCTTGCCTGGAAAATCCCATGGACGGAGGAGCCTGGTAGGCTGCAATCCATGGGGTCGCTAAAGAGTCAGACACGACTGAGCGACTTCACTTTCACTTTTCACTTTCATGCATTGGAGAAGGAAATGCCAAGCCACTCCAGTGTTCCTGCCTGGAGAATCCCAGGGACACGGGAGCCTGGTGAGCTGCCATCTATGGGGTCGCACAGAGTAGGACACGACTAAAGCGATTGAGCAGCAGCAGCAGCAACAGGCTTCACTTCCCCTTAGCTCTCCATCAGCCCAGCCCCTTCTTGCTCACTCAGTCGTGTCTGTTTGTGATCCCATGGACTGCAGCATGTCAGGTTTCCCTGTCCTTCACTATCTCCCAAAGTTTGCTCAAACTCATGTCCATGAAGTCAGTGATGCCATCCAACTATCTCCATGCTCTGTCGCTCCCTCCTCCTCTTGCCCTCAATCCTTCCCAGTATCAGGGTCTTTTCTAATGAATAGACTCTTCACATCACATGGCCAAAGTATCAGAGCTTCCCCTTCAGCATCAGTCCTTCCAATGAATATTCAGGGTTGATTTCCTTTAGGATTGACTGGTTTGATCTCCTTGCTGTGCAAGAGACTCTTGAGTCTTCTCCAGCATCACAGTTCTCTAGCCAACCTTCTATATCAAAGTCTCTGCTGAGTCAGAATTAGAGTTTGGAGTCTAGAGATACTTCCAGCCCCAGGCATTTGTGGCAAGTGATTAGGTAGATTTTGACCTATAAAAGGCCTAGATCCAGGGACTCAGCTAAAGACAGAATTGAAGAATCCTGGCTATCCAATATAAAGGATCACAGGATTGGTACCTGGACAATGATCAACAGCACTTTGAGTTACTAAAGAAAAATGATGGCACCTGATGAAGCATCTACATCAAACATAAGGGGGAAAATAGGAATCAAAGACCAGGGACAATGATTGCATCTTGTTAGCAGAGGTTCAAGTCCTAAGATGGAAATCCTAAAACAAAGATCTTTGGACAGGAACCATGGTTCTTGAGCTAGAACAAGATATAGCCTCATAAGCACACAAGCATATCTGATTAACAAGAGTGAATGAGTACTACTTAAGAGCTCAAACTACACCCAACATCAGGTCTCCTTATCAGATCAGATCAGATCAGTCGCTCAGTCGTGTCCGACTCTTTGCGACCCCACGAATCGCAGCACGCCAGGCCTCCCTGTCCATCACCATCTCCCGAAGTTCAGTCAAACTCACGTCCATCAAGTCGGTGATGCCATTCAGCCATCTCATCCTCTGTCGTCCCCTTCTCCTCCTGCCCCCAATCCCTCCCAGCATCAGACTCTTTTCCAATGAGTCAACTCTTCGCATCAGGTGGCCAAAGTACTGGAGTTTCAGCTTTAGCATCATTCCTTCCAAAGAACACTCAGGGCTGATCTCCTTCAGAATGGACTGGTTGGATCTCCTTCCAGTCCAAGGGACTCTCAAGAGTCTTCTCCAACACCACAGTTCAAAAGCATCAATTCTTCGGCACTCATCTTTCTTCACAGTCCAACTCTCACATCCATACATGACCACTGGAAAAACCATAGCCTTGACTACACAGACCTTTGCTGGCAAAGTAATGTCTCTGCTTTAGACTATGCTATCTAGGTTGGTCATAACTTTTCTTCCAAAGAGTAAGGGTATTTTAATTTCATGGCTGCAGTCACCATCTGCAGTGATTTTGGAGCCCAAAAAAATAAAGTCTGACACTGTTTTCACTGTTTCCCCATCTATTTCCCATGAAGTGATGGGACCAGATGCCATGATCTTCGTTTTCTGAATGTTGAGCTTGAAGCCAATTTTTTCACTCTCCTCTTTCACTTTCATCAAGAGGCTTTTGAGTTCCTCTTCACTTTCTGCCATAAGGGTGGTGTCATCTGCATATCTGAGGTTATTGATATTTCTCCCAGCAATCTTGATTCCAGCTTGTGCTTCTTCCAGTCCAGTGTTTCTCATGCTGTACTCTGCATATAAGTTAAATAAGCAGGGTGACAATATACAAGGTCTCCTTATACTCAGTATAAATCAAGAGTTTCCATAACAATGCTTCATGTTAAATGCACAAGACCACCAGTGACTGGAATTCATCATCACAAGGCAAAAAGAGGAGGGACACAGGGTGCTTGGAGGGGAAGGGGCTGACATTATTTTACATCCCCAGGCTGTTTTATCAGGGGCAAGAAAACTCATCATTAGCCTGGTGTGCAAGTTCTAGCACTTGAGACACTCAAGCCTGAGCCCAGGGGGGACAGGCACATATAAGTAGAGGAAGCATCCTCAGAGCTCAGCTTTGTGCAATTGACCAGGGAAGAGGTTGGAGCAGAAATGGAAGCTTTTCTCTCTGGCTTTCTCCAACCTACCTAAGTAAACCCACATTTCAGGCAGCATGATGACATAAAAGGCATGGAATGACAGAAAAATGCACACTTTTGAGAACCTACAGCAGAAGCTGTACTGGTTGCTCTCAAACATACTGTTTCCTAGTGGCTCAGATGGTGAAAAGTCTGCCTGCAATGCAGGAGATCCAGGTTTGAACCCTGGGTCAGGAAGACCCCATGGAGAAGCAAATGGCAACCTACTCCAGTATTCTTGCCTAGAGAATTCCATGGACAGAGGAGCCAGGCAAGCTACAGTCCACAGGGTCACAAAGAGTCGGACATGACTGAGCAACTCTCACTTTCGCTTTCATTTATTAACAGTACCAACAACACTGATAAGTAAGTCACGTTATCCCCATGTTACAGATAAGAAAGCGAGGTTCAGAGAATTCAAGGGATCTGCCCAAGAAACTTTCTGACAATTTCTCACTCTCAGAGCAATAGTCATACATTTTTCAGAAGCTGCCTCTTTTATATTAAAAAACAACTTCTATGGAGACTTTGCCATGTTTATGATTAAAAAGAGGGCTTTCAAAACTAAATATGTGCACACGTATACAGGCATATACAACCACACCGTCAATTTTGTATGTAGTTTGAGGGAAGAGAAAAGAGTTTCCTGTTAATTTTTTTTGTTTGTTAATTTTAATTTATTTTTGGCTGTGCAGCATGTGAGATATTAGATCCCACACTAGGGATCAAACTTGTACCCCTTGCACTGGTAGGGCAGAGTACTAACCACTGGACCCCTAGGGAAGTCCCATCCTGTGGATTCTTTGTGTGTGTGTGTATATGTGCACCTCTCTTGTTTGACCCAAACTCTGCAACATGTGTATGTGTGTGAGTTCTCAGTCATGTCCAACTCTTCACAACCCCATGGACTGTCACCCTCCAGACTCCTCTGTCCATGGAATTTTCCAGGCAAGAATACTGGAGTGAGTTTCCGTTTCCTGCTCCAGGGGATCTTCCCAACCCAGGGATTGAACTCGTGTTTCCTTTGTCTCCTGCACTGGCAGACAGAGTCTTTACTATTGTACCACCTGGGAAGCCCTAAAACTCTGCAATAAAATCACTGTAATGAAACCATACATAAAGCCCACATAGACATTCCATAAGTACCAGAACCCACTAACACTTTGAACCCAGTTCTGTCCAACACCAAGCCATGCTTTCTTGTACAACACATGCTGCACTGCTTCACTCTTGCTCCTCCTGCTTGAGGCCCCCTCCCTAGCTCTCTCTACTTCTCAGGGTGTCACCCAAACTGAGCCCATGTGCCCTGGAGCCTGTGATCCACAATAAGAGAAGCCACTGCCATGAGAAGCCAGTGAACCATAATGAAAAGTAGCCCTCACTGGCTGCAACCAGAGAAAGCCCCTGTACAGGAACGAAGACTGAGTACAGCCAAAAATTATTCAATAAATAAATAAAAATTTTTAAATTAAAAAAATCTAAACAGTCAACACCAAGGGAAATGTTTAAGCCCCAAATCAGAGCTGGTGCAAGGCTAGGCTGCCAAGAATCTAGAAGAAGGAAACCAAAACATAGTGAAAGCTGCCAAAAGAGATTTAGGATTGTTCCCAGGTCCTCAGTTAGCAGGCATGGCAACAAAAGACAGGAAATCTTTGCAGAAAACATTGAGGAGGAAGAGTTCATGAGCCAACCCCAGGGTCTGAGATGGCCAGCATGATCAGGGAGACCAAACATGGGAGCAGGTGGTCACGTGGTCATTCAAGAGTTAATGTCAAGGCTGCCTAAGAAGACCAGACCTCTTCTGCCACAGTGGGAGCTTATGTCCAGCTGAGCAAGGCAACTGGAGCCTAAATCTGACAGCCTGATTTCAATCGGCACTCCTCACCCAGAGGTGGAAAGGTCCCCACCTTTATAACTTGATTTTAGAAACACAGGGAATGGCACACTGGCCCCAGAATATGTACCACATCATATCAATGCTGAAATGCCTTTGGTTATGCAATAGAACTTGATGTCTTTTGTTCCGAATGAGATTTAAGGTGCTATAACAAAGAGGAAGGAATAGAGAACACCTTTCTTAGAAACCAAGTGTAAAAGGAAGAAAAGAACTTGGCTCCAGAAGGGTTAAAAAAAGAAAAAAAAAAAGACATCATGAAAGGCAAAAAGGGCATGGAAAGTGGAAGCCAAGAAAGCTGGGTATTTCACAGATACCATTTACCTTCGGCAGTGCTCCTCCAGGAGGTCCCTTCCTTCTCACCTAGTTGGAAGTGGCATGGGGGAGGGGTGGTGGGAATGGTCAGTGGTCCACGTCTGGTAGGGCCTGCCTATGCTTCCTTCATACTCCATGTGTACCACAGAGGACCTACAATACACACAACACAAGCAGAGGAGAAAAGCCGTGAACACAGAGCATGCCGTCAGCTGAGAGCAAGATGGTGCTGAGTTTCCAGCATGGACATGGCCACACTATTTCTGGCTGTCAGGGTTTTTTCTGTGATGTTGGACCAGTGCCGAAACCTCTCTGTACTTTCATTAATGCATGAACAATATGTCTAATCCCTGTCTCATAAGAATGCTGTGAAAACTAATGAGCTTATAAAAAAAAATACTAAACTGATGTAAAAGTCTTCTGTATACCCTAGAGAGGCTATAAACACCAGGTGATCTAATTTAAAATACAGATGTGTATTTCCATATATGTCAGCCAATATGAACATTCAACTTTACAAAGCAATGGCTATTTGGTTATTTATTTTAAAAGCGGTGGAGGGGAATGGATAGGGAGGTTTCACTTTGAAAACAGAATATCCTACAAGTGAAAGAAAACTAATGCTGAGTATTGTTCAAATTAAGATTTAAATATCAATAACATTTATTGGATTTCTAGGTGGCTCAGTAGTAAAGAACCCACCTTCCAATGCAGGAGACGCAGGTTTGATCCCTGGGTTGGGAAGATCTCCTGGAGAAGGAAATGGCAACCCACTCCAGTATTCTTGCCTGACAAATCCCATGGACAGAGGAGCTTGTCCATTTGCAGGTTACAGTCCATAGGGTTGCAAAGAGTCAGACAGACTAAGCATAAACACACACTCACACAAAACCTTAACTGAGAACTTGCTAGGCACTAGATGCCAGGCTAAGTATGTATTATATGTATTATCCAGTTTAATCCTCATAGTAACCCATGAAAACTGTCCTTCCTATCTCTCATTTCACAGATAGGAAAACAGAAATTCTGAGAAATTAAGTAACCAGCCAGAGGTTATCTGTTTAATCAGTAGTGGAGACAAGATTTGAAGCCCAGGACTGCTCAGTTCCTCATCCTTTTCTCTTTCTATTAAACTACCTGCCTCCCCAATAAATACGTAGATCCCATAGAATATGCAATGTGTGTAGAGTAATAAACACCAAAAACCAAAACCTGGCAGAGAAGCTAAGGGAGAGGGGCTTAGAGATCCACATGCTTATTACTGTGAAGGATGTTTTAAATAAGATAGATTATCTCTAAATAACAAATCCATAGGAAAATAACTTGTGAAGTGTGAAATTCTTATTTACAGATGCTTGCTCCTTGGAAGAAAAGCTATGACAACCTAGACAGCATACTAAAAAGCAGAGACGTTACTTTGCCGACAAACGTTCGTCTAGTCAAAGCTATGGTTTTTCCAGTGGTCATGTATGGATGCGAGAGTTAGACCATAAAGAAAGATGAGCACCAAAGAATTGATGCTTGTGAACTGTGGTGCTGGAGAAGACTCTTGAAAGTCCCTTGGACAGCAAGGAGATCAAACCTCTCAATCCCAAAGGAAATCAGTCCTGAATATTCATTGGAAGGACTGATGCTAAAGCTGAAGCTCCAATACTTTGGCCACCTGATGTGAAGAATTGACTCATTGGGAAAGACCCTGATGGTGGGTAAGACTGAAGGCAGGAGGAGAAGGGGACAACAGAGGATGAGATGGTTGGATGGCATCACCAACTCAGTGGACATGAGTTTGAGCAAAGTCCAGGAGATGGTGATGGACAAGGAAGCCTGGCATGCTGCAGTCCACTGCTGAGAGACTGAACTGAACTGACTGATCCACTTGACTCATTCTGGCAATCATATTTATGACAGATTCAGATTTACAGGCAGATGCAGAATTCAACATTCCTTCATAGGGAAGACATCCTTGCTTAGGACCCACTCCTCCAGTACTAATATACAGCACAAGCTCGGGCAGGTGACTGCCCTCCGCTATACAATCCTTCTCCAGGGGATCTTCCTGACCCAGGGATTGAACTCACATCTCCTGTGTCTCCTGCATTGTAAGCGGATACTTTACCACTGAGCCATTCAGGACTCTGCCCATAAAATCCAGTGAGATTCAATAAACATTGACAGAGAGCCCCTTCAGCACCAGACAAGAGACCAGGTGGTCTTTTCCAGCTATCCAGTAACATGGCTCTAGAAAAGCACTACCAAGACAGAGAGGGCAGTGTAATCTGCCTGGTGTCAATTACAGTGTTCAATTACAATGCTTTTCTTCCAACATCTAACTTATCACTGAGAACTGAAAAGTGACCCTGACTGGTGTTAAATTGGTTCCTCGTCACAAACCTAGCTATCCCCGGTCTAACTTTCCTCTCTGCAGCCTGACATTTCAGTGATCTTGATGATTTAACACACCATTCTCCAAAGGGAGCAATTGCCTCCAGGGCCTCAGAGGGAGTTGGTGACCCTGCGCTTCCTCCAGCCCACATGGTGTCCACCTGTTTCCTCTCTTGCAGCCACATGGTTCTCAAGACACTGCCTAAAGCCCAGAAGCAGAGAACAACGCAACCCTGAGCCCTACAAGCAGAGCTGAGATTTGTTAGCCATTCAGGGCAGAGCCGGAATCCTCCCGTTCCAGCTTCGAGAGCCAAGTTCAAGACCACTGGGGCTCCTCCAAGCCATCTGTGGACTCCATTTCACATCTCAGCCAGGAAGTACATGATGGGGGGAGAGGGAGAAGGAAGAGGCATATCCTTCTCCTGAGAAAGGAACTGCAGAGGAAGTCAGAAAACCTAAATATGAGCATCCATGGGGCTAACATCACCTGCACAATTTTATCTGAGGCCAGCCTCAAGCTTATGCAAACTAGACAGCTGCCAACCAGGGTAGGTTGCTCACAATAGTAAAAAGGACTCCTTGAATGAAAAAGATGCCTTTTCTGCAAACCTGCTAATGCCTAATTAAAATCCCAGGCTGTCACCTCTGTTCATAGGCTTACGGTCTTTGATTCCACTTTGCCTGGTCCTGCTATACAGGCTGGGGTGAGCCCTGTGGTCAGCCCTGTGCTGACCAAGGCTGGCGAGTTGTCCTGGGGTCTGGAGCCAAGTCAGGTGTGAAGTGGTCATTATCAGCAGAACAGATCCAGGAGTGAGAGTCAAAGCATGACTGGGAAGACCCACCCCAATCTGCAGCCTCCCTCATCAGACCACTCTCCATCAACCATGGGACCCAAATTCAAAATATAAGAAGCATCAGGCTTTCCAGCTTCACTCATTGTGATTGTCTTACTTTCTAGTTCTATCCTTGCCCTTGCTGAGTTCTTTCGTAGCTGCTTCATTCCACTGACTGCTCAACATCTAAAGCTTTTACTTTTCTCTTTCATTTCCAGTCCCTCCCTGTCACCCCAAACCAGACAACAGACAGGATTCTGCCTCCATGGTATTAGGGCAGGGGAAATACCACAGATAGGCTTTGCAATCAAAACAGTTTGAGGCAGGAGGCAGATGGGCATGACCATACTACAGCAATTGGAAGTTCATTCTCTATTGACCGAAACTCCGAGATGAGAACAGCAGGACAATTAAGGCGATGAGGCTGGGCCCCACCCAGACCCCATATTTCTCATTATCAAAGTCAGGAGACCTCCCTGACCACACGTGTATAGAAAGGTTCCTTGGAGGCCAAAGGAGAGTTATGACAAGGGATGTTCTACCAGACAGCTTTTCAGTAACATCCATCTTGACTAAGAGATGCGTGCACACACATGAAAGGATCCTGAGATATACTAAATGCAGACTGTGAACCAGGCAAATCAGAATGATTGGCCGAAGGAAAACCAGGAGAAATGCCCCATATAAGTAATTTACACTGCCATGTGGGTGCCACTCAGGGACTCCCCCTGTGAATCTCCCTGTGCATTTATCCACAAGTACTGCACTTTTTTCCTCCTAATAAATACTTTACTTACCTTACTACTTTCCATCTTGGTGGAAATTCTTTTCTGCAAAACTGAAGGCCAGGACCCTTCACTGACCACGGGTCTAGTACCTCGGATAGAGTGCTTTCACAGCCACAACCTAGCCTCAGTCTCTGGCTGGGAACCCAAGCCCCGCTCCAACCTGTTGCAGGTTGAGGCCACCTGAGAATCACGTCGAGTCCCAGCTCTGCCATTCATTAGCTGTTTGAACTTGAACAAGGTATTTTAAACTCTTTAATCTTCAGTTTCCCCATCTCTAAGATGAATTCACTAACATCAACCTCATAGAGAAAAGTCCACACAGCAATGAAGATCCAGCATAGCCAGAAATAAATAAAATTATTTAAAAAAAAAACAAAGCGCATGATATTAAGACACAACGTTGGGGCTCTCTTGTATCATTTTCTCCTAAAATCTTTAGGTTTGGAGGTCGACAAAGGGGGCTTCTTTGACTAATATACAAATGATCACTTCATGACCCCTAATTGCTGTATTTTTTCTTAGTATCAGGGTCAGTAGAAAATTTCCAATGCAAGAAGCCAGTTTATTCCATCCTTAGCTCAAAGCAGTTGATGAGAACGCCTTGTTAGTAGGGATAGTTTCAGGTATGGCTTAGTCACAGGTTTTTGGCACAAGTGATATGAACTGGAAAAGAGTAAAACATATTACTGGATGGATCTGTGTCTTCTGTATTGCAATGTGTTCCTTACTTCAATTCCGATAGTTCTAGATTGGAAAGAGAAAGGTGGGGGTAGAAGGCAAAGGGAGAAAGGGGTGGGGGAGAGAGCAAAAAGCAGAACAAGAGAGAAAGAAATGGAAAACAGATTAGTTAAAGTGTTAAATAAACATTTGCTGGCAGCTTAAGAGGTAAATGATCTTTCGAGGCCCTATGTTCGTGGGTTAAGTCAACACTTACAGTCAGTCACCATGAGGGTTCCTGCCAGAGCTACGGACTGTGTCATAGCACTCTAGGATGAAAAGTAAATATAGAACAGCACAGCACACTTCTCAGAAACAACCAACAGACGGGTTTTCTGAAGATCTCTAGCTAATCGACTACTGCCAAAGCACCACCTCACAACTCAAGATTCCTACCCACCTTCTCCCTCCAAAAGCCCCACCCTGGCTAAAATGTCAACTCATCAAGTCAACAGCAGGCTGGGATCTCAGAAACCTGGAGTTCAGTCAAGATGGCAGGTCCAGGAAGTAATAGAGGGTATTGTTGTTTAATCACTAAGGCATGTCCGACTCTTGGCAACCTCATGAATTGCTGCACACCAGACTTCCCTGTCCTTCAGTCCTACCAGACTCTTGGAGTCTGGTCCAACTCATGTCCATTGAATCAGTGATGCCATCCAACCATCTTATCCTCTATCACCTCCTCCTCCTTATGCCCTCAATCTTTCCTATCATCAGGGTGTTTTAGTCAGCTCTTCATATCAGGTGGCCAAAGTATTGGAGCTTCAACTTCAGCATCAGTCTTTCCAATGAATATTGAGTTGATTTCCTTTAGGACTGACTGGTTTGATTTCCATGCAGTCCAAGGGACTCAAGAATTTTCTTCAGCACCACAATTTGAAAGCATCAATTCTTTGGCTCTCAGCCTTCTTTATGGTCCAACTCTCACATCCACACAAGACTACTGGAAAAATCATAGCTTTGACTATATGGACTTTGTCAGCAAAGTGATGTCTCTGCTTTTGTGAAAATGCTGTCTAGGTTTGTCATAGCTTTTCTTCCAAAGAGTGTCTTTTAATTCCATGGCTGCAGTAGGTGAGAGCAAGTCAAATTGTATCTTAAGGATGAAAGCAATGAAACCCAAGAACCTGAAATTTGTCTCTGTGGATCCAGATATGGGAGATAACTCCAAACGCTAAGAGGCAAAGAGAGGCAGTAACAGAAGGAGAAGCAAGAACAAAAGACAAATGAGTATGACCCAAAGAGCTGCCTTCACCTGAGCTCTGATGGCCAGCACTGATTTTGATTAAATTTCAGCTATGAAATGGGGAATGGGAAGAGTTGCTTGGCTTAAACGCACAGAATAGGGAACCTGTTAAGCAGATTAACCCTCTTCCTCCCTTGCTAGGAATGGCACACAGTCACAACTATTTGTCCATGTATACACACACACACACACACACACACACACACACACACAGTCTGAATCTTGGCACCTCTACTTTAAGACTGTCAACTCCTTTACAAGCATAAAAAAAAAAGATCATAGGTCTTGATTTAATACTAACTCATTTGGGGACTTCAGAAAAGTCTCTGTTCTCTTGTTGTTGCTCAGTTGTTCAGTCATGAATCTCTGCGATCCCACGGACTGCACCACACCAGGCTTCCCTGTCCTTCACTGTCTCCTGGAGTTTGCTCAAACTCATGTCCATTGTGTCTTTTCTCTAGCCCTTGGGTTTTCTGGTTGCAAACTACGGATAGTATGAGTTGAACTTCTGGTGGTTTGGAGGATAAAGTGAGAGAATGCACTGTGAGAGTACTTTGGAAAAGTATATGTGTTATATAAATGTAAGGGATCGTATTATTAAGAGAGCTTTGTGGGCTACTTAGTTTTCAGTTCTTTCTTTCAAAACCAGACTAATCCCAAGACCTAAGCCAATGACAACCCATTTATGATTATAGTCACAGCAGGATTTTTGATTCCTAACTCAGCTCACCCTGACTTATTTTGGGTTCTTCTCCCAATTTCACTGAGTAGTTTTATCTAGAGTTGGCAGGAAAAATGCAGGGCATACAGTCAAATTTAAATTTAAGATAAACACTTAATAATTTTTTAGTTTATGTTCCAAATTACACATAGGACATACTTAGTAAAGATCTATCTCTTGTTACTTTAAATTCAAATTTAAACATGCTCTGTATTTTCTGAACTCTCAATTTCATTTTTTATTTTTTAAACTTTGTATTTTATATTGCAGTATAGCCAATTAACAATATTGTGACAGTTTCAGGTGCATAGCTAATTGACTCAGCCATACATTCACATGTATCCCTTCTCCTCCAAACTTCCCTCTCATCCAGGCTGCAACACAATACTGAACAGAGTTACCTGCTATACAATAGGTCCTCGTTGCTTATCAACTTTAAATATAGCAGTGTGTCAGGTCCATCTTAAATTCCTTAACTATCCCTTCCCTCCTGGTAACAATAACTTTGTTCTTCTAAGTCTGCAAGTCTGTTTTGTTTTGTAAATAAGTTCCTTTGTATCATTTCTTTTTAGATTGTATATATAAGAGACACCATACGATATTTATCTTTCTGTCTGACTTCATTCAGTATGACAATCTATAGGTCCACCATGTTGCTGCAAATGGCATTATTTCATTCTTTTAAATGGTTGAGTAATATTCCATTGTGTATATACCACATCTTCTTTATCCATCCCTCTACTGATGGACATTTAGATTGCTTCCATGTCTTGGCTATTTTAAACAATGCTGAATGAACACTGGGGCGCATGTATTCTTTTGGAACATGTTTTTCTCCAGATACATGCCCATCAGGAGTGGGGTTGCAGTTATATGGTAGCTCTGTTTTTAGTTTTTTTAAGGAATCTCCATACTGTTCTCCATAGATAGACATGCTCTGTATTTCTATTTGCTGAACCTGGCAACCCTATTTTATACACATACAACCTCTGCTGCTGCTGCTGCTAAGTCACTTCAGTCATGTCCGACTCTTCGCGACCCCATGGACTGCAGCCTACCAGGCTCTCCGTCCATGGGATTTTCCAAGAGTACTAGAGTAGGTTGCCATTGCCTTCGGTCTCCGTCTAAACAGAACAACTTTTAATGCCGTAATAATCTTGGCCAACCCTACAATATAGAGGGAGACATCAACCACCAATTCCATTCTTCTTGAAAACATAGAATATCTTTTTATTCTCAGCTAAACCAGCTCATACTGACTTGCTTCATGTGAAGGAAGTTTCTCATTTTTCTTATAATGAGATTTTGGCCTGTCCATGTGATCTTCTCCCTCAGAGATCATGAACTGATGACCTAAGGGCTAACTGAAGGCTTAGATGTTCTCTTTTGCTTGCAGCATGTCTTTTTAAGTTCTCTGTTATGTGCAAATACTTAACAAATAAGAAAATTATATTCAAGTTCTATCAAAGATAAAGTAACAAAGATTTAACATCCTGTCCGAAACACTCAAACCAAACAAAACAAAAAGACAAAGAACATGAAAAAAAAAAAGAAAAACCCTTTCAAGAAACTGAACATCATGTAATAAAGGACAATGATCCTGAAAGATGGAAGGAAATGAAGTGAACCCTACCATTGCCCCAGTATATTATCCTCAGTTTCCAGGTCATGACATGGAGGGAGAAAAGCCTAAGCAGAGCCCAAAAGACTCCTAGAATTTAGGAAACTGATCTAAGTTGGTTATACTTCACAGGACAGAATATCAAAAAACAGAGAGTTGCACAAGGAAAGAACCTCAGATATCTACAGAGGGTCCCCACTAAGCCTTCAACAGAATACTGATCCTTGTGACAAGACTACCTGAGGCTAAGGAAAGAACTTAAAAAATTGAGGGAAAATGTGCCCAGGACCCACTTAAGGCCAGGAATACTGCCAATTTCCAACAGCCAACTGAGAAACCTCATAATTCACAGGGTTCTGGGTAGAATACTCAAAAGGACCTTACCTCAGTAGTGTGAAATAATTAGCCTTAAACCAAACTTTGTTTTTATGCCGCTTAGCAAATCCTAAAAGCAGGACACAAGTGAATCAAAATATATTCAAGTACCTCAACTGTGTCCTGGAACAAAGGTTAAGAATATATATATATATAAAAATATTTGTAAGATGCCCAATACTCAACAAGGTAAAATTCATAATGTCTTAAATCCAATAAAAAAATCACCAGGCATGCAAAGAACCCAAAATGTGATGCCTTACGAGAAGAAAAACCAATTAACAAAAACTAACACAGATGTTAGAATGAGTAGACAAGGACCCATGAAGGTAGTAATAGTATTTCATACATTCAAAAAGTTAAGTGGAGATATGGAAGCTACAAGAAGTACATAAGTGTAATGCTTAGAGATTAAAGGTACAGTGTCAGAGATTATAAAATATGTTGTATGTAATTAATGGGAGATTAGATATGGCAGAATAAAAGATTATAGAACTTAAAGACATAGCAATGAAAACTATACTAAAAGGAACACAGAGAGTAGAAAAAAAGGGGGAAAGAGTAACAGCTGGACAAATTTAACTGGACTAATAAGCATGTTAGGCTTCCCTGGTGGCTCAGACAGTAAAGGATCTGCCTGCAATGCAGGAGACCCAGGTTCAATCCTTGGGTCAGGAAGATTCCTTGGAGAAGAAAATGGCACCCCACTCCAGTACTCTTGCCTGGAAAATCCCATGGACGGAGGAGCCTGGTAGGCTACAGTCCATGGGGTCGAAAAGAGTCAGACATGACTGAGTGACTTCACTTTCACTTTCAATAAGCATATTGTTCCTTCAATGGAAGAAAAGGGAGAAAAAATATTTGAAAAAATAATGGTTGGTTTTTGGGAAAAAATACCAAAACTGTTTTTCTGCTATTTTGAGCAACAAAATAAAGTAACACTGAGTTATAATCCAAAGTATAATATATCCATGGGGCCACATGGATGGCAATCAATCAATTGATTAATCAATAAATGGGAGATAATGGTGGCTCAGATGGTAGAAAATCTGCCTGCAATGCAGGAGACCTGGTTTGGGAAGATCCCACTGGAGAAGGAAATGGCAACCCATTCCCATATTCTTGCCTGGAGAATTCCATGGACAGAGGAGCCTGGCAAGCTACAGTCCACGGGGTCGCAAACAGCCAGACAGGACTGAGCAACACACACACACACAATAGACAAATCACAGAAGAATTCTAAATAATTGATGGAAACACTCTGCTCCCAATGGGATGGAACGTAACTGTCCACTCTGAAAATGTATACTGTACATAATGACTTTCTTTCAAAGCACACATTATTAAAAGGAGTTCCTTCGCTTTCCAGTGGAGAACCTGACAGATACTACCTCAATCAGATAATCAAAGTTAACATGAACAATAAGAAACCCTGGCAAGAATTTCCAGTACAATGTTGAATAACAACAGGGAAAGCAAGCACATTCATCTGTGTTAGATTTGGGTTACTCATAAATACTGTTTATAGACATACCGTAGAGCACAGGGAACTCTACTCAATATACTGTAATAACCTATATGAGGAAAACCTGAAAAGAAACGAATATATGTATAACTGTACACTTTGCTGTACACCTGAAACTAACACAAAATTTGTTTTTTTAAACGCAAATACTTCAATAAACTTTTTTAATACTGTTTATTGTGTTGAGAAATTTTTCTTCTATTCTTACTTTCTTGAGAGCTTTTATCATTAAAGGTAT
Source organism: Bos indicus (assembly GCF_029378745.1). Classification (NCBI taxonomy): domain Eukaryota; kingdom Metazoa; phylum Chordata; class Mammalia; order Artiodactyla; family Bovidae; genus Bos; species Bos indicus. The sequence goes on along the minus strand of NC_091767.1, from coordinate 70,903,273 downwards.
GTTGCATTTTGCCAAATGTTTTTTCTACATCAGTTGAGATAATCATGTGGACTTTTTGCTTTATTCTATTAACTGTGTTTTCTTAATTATATTGAGTTAACACTTGCATTCCAGGGATAAATTCCATTTGCTCATGGTGTTTAATCATTTTGATGTGCTCTTGGATTCAATTTGCTAATATTTTTTTCAGGATTTTTACCTCAATATTCATAAAGAATATGGAACTGTAACTTTCTTTTCTTGTGATGTCTTCTGGCTTTGCAATCAGAGTTATGCTAGTCTCATAGAATGAGTTGGGAAATGTTCTCTCCTCCTCAATTTTTTTTGGAAGAGTCAGAGAAAGATTGGTATTAATCCTTTAAATGTTTGTTAGAATGCAGTAGTGAAGCCATCCAGTACAGGATTTTTCTTTCTTGGAAGGTTTATGGATACTGATTCAATCTTTTTAGCATTTTATATATATGATAAGATTTGTTATTTCTTCTTGAGTCAACTTAGTTAATTTGTGTGTCTTAAGGAATTGCCCATTTCTTCTAGACTATCTAATTTGCTGGCATATAGTTATTCATAGCATACTCTTACAATCTTTTTATCTCTGTCAGGTCAGTAGTAATGTTAGTTTCAGTTCTTATTTTGGTTATTTGTGTCTTCTATATTTCAAAAGATTTATTTCAGACAGTTTCTGCCAGTATTATTGTTGTCCAGGTGGAGACAAAGGTTCCCAATGCTTCCTGCTTCATCATCTTCTATGACATTACTTTTAAAGGGAAATTCCTATTACTAAGCACACACACACACATATATGTGTTTTTTAAAGTCTCAAATCAATGGCCTTTGCTTCTACATGAAGAACTAGAAACAGAAGAGCAAATTAAATGCAAAACAGGGAAATCAAAAGAATTAATAAAGATCAAAGTCAAAGACCGTGAAATAGAACATTACACCAAACTGGCAACACTAAAAGCTGGTTCTTTGATAGTGTTGGCTGAAATAAAAACACGTGAGAGCTATAAATTTCAGTTGTATTTGGGAACTTACTGAGGACTATATCCCAGGAAAGGTTTCTCAGATAACTCTAAGAAACTTCTCTGAAGAGATAAGGGGGAGGCCAGCACATATGTGATTTTGGTGAAAGGGGACATCAACCAAGCACACATCTCAGTAGAAAGTTGCCACTAGCTGCAAGGGACAGATGTCTTAATTAATGTCTTCAGTGCTTTTGCAAGTATGAGACAATGCAAGAAATTTGATCTATAAATTTTTCTTCTGAAAATATCTAACTATCTGAAGGCTTGTTCTATAAGTTTTCCCAGAGTACACTATGCTTCATTCCTGATTTCTGCCCTGAAATCCTTTCAGGATGTGTTAAAGGTCAACAACAATAGTGGCTATTGATTTAATTCTTGTAGAACTAGAGAGGCAGTTTTTAGTTTTCAGTGTCCCCTCATGATCATAGGGCACTATGATTCCCAGGTGGCACTAGTAGTAAAGAACCCACCTGCCAAGACGGGAGATGCAAGTTCAATCCCTGGTTGGAGAAGATCTCCTTGAGAAGGACATGGCAACCCTTCTCCACTTCTGTCCACTCCATGGCAACCACTTCTCCCACTCCAGTATTCTTGCCTGGAGAATCCCATGGACAGAGGAGCCTGGCGAGCTACAGTCCATAGGATCACAAAAAGTCAGACACGACTGTGATCATGATAATAAAACTGACCGTGGTTTGAGAGGCATTTCGTGACTATTTGGTCCCATAGTCCTACAAATGCTCATTCCTAGGTCAGACCAGGATTTCACTGATAAACCATTCAATGTGTCATTACTGGACTAGGCCTTGTTAACAGCCAAAAGTCTCTGGACCACCTGTCTGACTAGTCTGTGATGGTCCAGGAAAAGATTCTCTCTTGTTGCTTCTTCACATATCTAGAGGTACACTATTATCATTGATATCATGTAGGATCTTCCCAACCCAGGGATTGAACCCAGGTCTCCCACATTGCAGGCGGATTCTTTACCAGCTAAGCCATAAGGGAAACCCAAGAATAATGGTGTGGGCAGCCTATCCCTTCTCCAGCAGATCTTCCCAACCCAGGAATCAAACCGCGGTCTCCTGCATTGTGGGCAGATTCTTTACCAACTTAACCATCAAGGAAGTCATGTAGAACTATATATTTGGTCAATTATTTCAAGTCACCTAATCTTCATTTTGTCATAGGCTCAGTCACACATTTTGGTAATGCAAGGAAGAACAACCTTGTAGAATGGGCAGAATACAAGTAATATACCAAGTAGGATTAGTAAGGTCATAAGTAAGAATGTAAAGTAAGAGCTTCCATTAGGTGCAGCACCATATATCTCTAGGTCATCTGACCTAGTCCGTTCCATACCAATTTCTATCTTTAAAGGAAATGATATATTGGCATTGTTCATAAGTCACTCAGCCCAATTTCCTAGTGTTATTAGGCTGATCATCCTTAATATGTTTTAATTGTTCCCAACATAATGGGGAGGCCCTAAATTTAAACCATCATGACCTGGCATTATCCATATAAATCCATAACTGAGGAAATCTTTCACTAAAAGTTAGTTCATTATTCTGATTGAGCTTGAGTAACTTGAAGAGAAAATTCAAATTTATGGACATGGTTAGAGTAGGAATGCCTGATTGGCCAAGTGAGAGATCCCATGTAGTATTATTAATAGTGGCCCAAAGGCAACTATAACTTCTTTCTTCTAGAATTAATTTCCTAAGGGCTATCCAGTTAGAATCTGAGAGAGGAGAAAGCCACTGAAGTAACTGAGAAGTGGACTGCATATAGGTAGTTAACCACAAATCCAAACTGAATGACTTTTAAAACTCTGCATCAGATTGCACTTATGATATAAAAAATAACTGATGCATATGCAAAAGTCCAAGAAATTAAGAAAACACTATAAATAATCACACAGCATCTTGGTGTAGCTGTCTACTTCTGAGGACATCTTCTTGATCTCGTGTGGGTGTGGTTCCCTCCTCAGTTTGAGTGTCATTTTAAGGCAACTTTGAAATCAGCAGTCCTGTCTGTAAACCAGTCCAGTGTAGGGGCCTTTTCTAGGTGGGAAATATGAATCTAAGAGTCAAATCCTTTCAGTTTTACTTTTCATGAGCTAGTTAAGAGTATCTGATAAAAGGTCTTTTCACCTAGGCTGGAGGCAGTTCTTTAAATTATGTTCTTTTCAGTATACATAATCTCCTGGTTGCAGGTGGTGAAGTATCTGATCTTCATCCAAAGATAGATTGCTGTGATAAGCTTCAGAAATAAGCTTGGAGCATTCTTTTAATAATTCAATTAAAATTTACAATAATGTAACATAGCAACAAGGAGCTATCTGGAAAGTGAGTTTCAGGCAGTAAATATCAAACCTCAAAGATAATTAATTATAATAGAACTTAATATCCATCAAAATATAATTTTTATCTCTAAAATTGCCCTCATTTCTATCAAATATAGTTAAATTATAACTAATTTGTTTGAAGAATCAGTCTGGTTTCAATAAACCTGGTCTGATTACTTACATAAGTGTAATTGATCATACAGGCTTTTTTCAAATTGATTTTGCTGGAAATTTTTGTAAGGAATCTCAGAGTAAACTTTTAAAATGTTTCTTAAAGGCAGGCCCAGAAAGCCATGCCAAGGGTTTACCACAGATTCTGCCCACGATATCAGAAATTTGAGTGAATTTCTCTCTTCTCGAGCTCCCCAGTGTATCTTGAGATTTCTACACCTGTCAGGTGGTAACCTTCCTTATTCATCTAATAAGACTTCTGGTAACCTAAGTTTTCGATTTCTGGTGGGATCAAGTAGAAAAGATAAATGTTTCAATGTTTCAATGCTGCTTGCAAAGATATAATTTACCAATTTGCTATAGACACCATTAGATTAAGGGGAAAGATTTTCTTCTATCTGGAGAATATAGATTAAAAGACAATAATATTTCAGACCAAAAAACAACTTAAAATTATAACTATATTTACCAGCTCACTCATTCCTATGTAACTAATCTTTTTTGTTAACAATTTTATGAAACCATCAGGTTTTCCATTAATATTCCTCAGTTTCTTATCCAGGTCAACAGTATGATCTAAAGTTTATTAAAAAAAAAAAAAAAAAACCCTGTACTTGTAAAAAAAAAATATATGCTTCCATAAAACTTCTTGAAAATGAAGCATTTTTGTAAAGGCATCAGAGTGACATGGTAACTAACTATGAATGACAAGACTTAAATGGCATGGTAAAAGGCCTGATCACAATGCAACTGACAAAAAAACTTGATTACTGCTGTGACACACAACATTTTAAAATAATAACTACAATTACGATTAGTTTTACCAGGACATACCAAATTTTTATGAATTCCAGAAAATTTCTAGAACACTTATATTAGAAACATTTACCCATACAATATACCTAGGAAGTTTTATCACTTATTTGACAATGCTTCCCATACAATTTAACATGGAATATTTCTAGGAAAGGCTTCCCTCATGACGCTAGTGATAAAGAACCTGCCTGCCAATACAGGAAACATGAGGCGCAGGTTCGATCCCTAGGTTGGGAAGATCCCCTGTAAAAGAAAATAGCAACCCACTCCAGTATTCTTGCTTGTAGAATTCCATGGACAAAGGAGCCTTGTCGGCTACAGTCCATGGGGTTGCAAAAGATTTGGAAATGACTTAGCAACTGAACAGCAACATCCCTCAAAGGACTTGCACCTAGAATATAAATACATATTCTTAAAACTCTCCTAACTCAATAATAAAAGAATCATCCAATAAAGTAACGGGCAAAGGATTTAAATAGACACTTCACCAAAGAAGATATACGGAAGACAAATGATCACATGAAAACATGCCCAATGCAATTAGTGATTAAGGAAATGCAAATTAAAACCACAGTAAGATACCACTAAACACCCACTAGAATCGCTAAAAGACTGGCCATACCAAGCTCTACTGGTTTCTCAGAGTGTCAGAAAAAATTTCCTCAAGCTTCCAGCAGGGGAGGGGAGAAAGAAATATTTTTAACTATGCCAGAGCATTCTTCTTAATAAAGCCTGTTCTCAGAAGAAATTAGTTATCAGAACCTAACCTGCTGGGTTATTGTGCATGTGTGCTCAGTCACTCAGTTGTGTCCAACTCTTTGCGATGCCGTGGACTGTAGCCCACCAGGTTCCTCTGTCCCATGGTATTTTCCAAGGAAGAATATTGGAATGAGTTGCCATTTCCTTCTCCAGGGGACCTTCCCGACCCAAGGATAGATCCCATGTCTCCTGCATTAGGAGGTAGATTCTTTAGCTTATTATTAAAGCCTAACTGAGCTGGGAGAAATGAAATACCCAACACAGTCAGCTATAGCTTTCCAGGTAGGAGATGGGAAATACCCAGTTGCAACCTACTAAAGCCATCTCTTCCTGCCTAAGGGTAAGAAAAATACTGAGAAACACTTGTGAAGTTCACAGTCATAAGCACAGGCTCATTAAAAGACTGAGACCTGATCATAGGACTATAGGACACTTCCCCTCCCCCAACACCTCACCACATTACCAAAGACCTATTTACACTTGTCCCATTGTCCTGAAGCATCATGTCCAACTATCAAGAAAAATTAAAAAGCCATATCAAGACAAGAAAAAAACACACAACTTGAAAACACAGAGAAAGAATTAGGACCAGAATGATAGGGATATTAGAATATCAGACTTGGAAAGTAAACCAAATATAATTAATATATGCTAAGGGTTTCAGCTCAACATTCAGAAAACTAAGATCATGGCATCTGGTCCCATCACTTCATGGGAAACAGATGGGGAAACAGTGGAAACAGTATCAGACTTTATATTTTTGAGCTCTAAAATCACTGCAGATGGTGATTGCAGCCATGAAATTAAAAGACGCTTACTCCTTAGAAGGAAAGTTATGACCAACCTAGATAGCATATTCAAAAGCAGAGACATTACTTTGCCAACAAAGGTCCATCTAGTCAAGGCTATGGTTCTTCCAGTGGTCATGTATGGATGTAAGAGTTGGACTGTGAAGAAGGCTGAGCGCCAAAGAACTGATGCTTTTGAACTGTGGTGTTGGAGAAGACTCTTGAGAGTCCCTTGGACTGCAAGGAGGTCCAACCAGTCCATCCTAAAGGAGATCAGTCCTGAGTGTGCATTGGAAGGACTGATGCTAAAGCTGAAACTCTGGTACTTCGGCCACCTCATGCAGAGAGTTGACTCATTGGAAAAGACCCTGATGCTGGGAGGGATTGGGGGCAGGAGGAGAAGGGGACGACAGAGGATGAGATGGCTGGATGGCATCACTGACTCGATGCACATAAGTTTGGGTGAACTCCGGGAGTTGGTGATGGACATGGAGGCCTGGCGTGCTGCAATTCATGGGGTCGCAAAGAGTCAGAGACGACTAAGCGACTGAACTAAACCAAACTGAACTGAAGGGTTTCAAAGGATAAAGTAAACATTACTTTGGCTGAGTGCCAAAGAATTTATGCTTTTGAACTGTGGTGTTGGAGAAGACTCTTGAGAGTCCCTTGGATTGCAAGGAAATCAAACCTGTCAATCCTAAAGGAAATCAATCCTGAATATTCATTGGAAGGACTGATGCTGAAGCTTAAGTTCCAATACTTTGGCCACCTGATGCAAAGAGCCAACTCATTAGAAAAGACCCTGATACTGGCAAAGATTGAAGGCGAGAGAAGGGGATGACAAAGGATGAGACGGTTGGATGGCATCACTGACTCACAGGACATGAGTATGAGCAAGCCTAGCAGATGGTGAAGGACAGGGAAGCCTGGCATGCTGCAGTCATGGAGTTGCAAAGAATCAGACACGACTGAATGACTGAACAACAGCAAAGGGTTTCAATGCATAAAGTAGACATTACACAAGAACAGACAGGTGATAGGGTAAGCAATGAGAAATCCTAATAAAAAGTATGGTATACTCATGCAATGCAATACTATGCAGCTATCAAAATGAGTCAACTATTGATCTCACAACATGGAAAATCTCAAAATAACTATTCTGAGTGAAAGGAGATAGACAAAAAGGGAATATATAATCCTCAATTCCATTTATATAAAATTCTAGAAAATATAAACTGATGCTGTCCCTCCCTTGGTATCTGAGGGAGACTGGTTCCAGGACTCACAACAGATATCAAAATCTGCTGATGCTCATTTCCTATACTTGGCCCTAAACAGCTGCAGATTTCACAAACCAACTATATATGTAGCAAAAAAAGTCTGAGTATAATTGAACCCATTGGCCCACACAGGTCAAACCATATTGTTAAAAGTCAGCTGGGTATCCTGTTTTATTCATTCTTCATCTTCCTGTTTGGCATTGACACTCTGTTGTTTGAAGCCTGCACCATCTTTGTGTTTTTAGCACTATCATAGTGACAAAACATTGAACACACTCCGTGGAAGTGGCTTTTTTCCCTCATGAGAACTAACTTCCAAGTAAAGTCAAAGTTTTCCATTTTTAATTCTCTTCAATCAATGAAAAAGTAATATATTTATTGAATTTATTGTTATGGGAATGCAAAATGATAGAGCCACTTTGAAAGACAGTTTGGCAATTTTTTACTATAAGTTACAGCCATCGGGCTCCTAGGTCTTCGCCAAGCTGATTTGAAAACTTAATATTCACACAACAAACCTGCAAGTGAATGTTGATAGCAACTTTATTCATAATTGCCAAAAAAAAATGTAAACAAACAACCAAGGTTTCCTTCAATAAATGAGAGGTTAAACAAACCCTGCTATATCCACACAATGGAATACTTAATAAACAATCAAGTTGTAAAAAGACATAGAGAAATCTCAAGTAGATACTGCTAAGTATAATAAGCCAGTGTGTTAAAACCCAATTATTTGATAATCTGGAAAAGGTAACACTATGGAGATGGTAAATATACCAGTGTTTTCCAGGGCACAGAGGGAAGAAGACAGAGTTGAATGGTGAAGCACAGGGAATTTTTTTAGGATGGTGAAATTATTCTGTACTATATTTTAATGGTGAATACACGACACCATGCATTTGTGAAAACTCATAGAACTTTAAATACTGGTGGACATTGATGTAAACTTGAAAAATCATTTAGGAGTTTTGGGGATACCAGAATAGAAGAACAACATAACTGTATTACAAACACATGAAACAATTTCATTGAAGGGGATGGGGTAAAAGATGCTGACACTATAGATTTTGAAGATTTAGCCTCTAAGATCAAAGGCAAAAGAAACTGTATATAAGCATTGTACCTGAGTTGATAAACTTGTTTCATGGGGTGCAGATTAACCATTTCGATACAACTATAAATGTATGATGCTGCTGCTGCGGCTAAGTCGCTTCAGTTGTGTCCGACTCTGTGCGACCCCATAGACGGCAGCCCACCAGGCTCCCCTGTCCCTGGGATTCTCCAGGCAAGAACACTGGAATGGGTTGCCATTTCCTTCTCCAGTGCATGAAAGTGAAAAGTGAAAGTGAAGTCTCTCTGTCGTGTCCGACCCTCAGCGACCCCATGGACTGCAGCCTTCCAGGTTCCTCCATCCATGGGATTTTCCAGGCAAGAGTACTGGAGTGGGGTGCCATTGACTAGAACTGAACAATTAAATTAATGGAGACAGACGGTGGGAACCAGGTTCTCACTGTTGGAGTGGGAAGTTACAGATGATCAAGGCGAGGAAACTAGAATGATCCACCTGGAAGTAGATTAGAGTTGGAAAAATCAGTGTGAATTTACCTAGCTTAATATAGATACAAATGTTTATAGTCATGGATATGTGAGTAACAAGTTAGTATACACACATATATTTTCTTGCTTTGTCAGCTGACATCTTTTTATTGGAGTATAGTTGCTTTACAGTGCTGTTAGTTTCCACTGTAAAAGGAATTGAATTGGCAGCATGTATATGTATATGTATATGTATATGTATATGTATATGTATATGTATATGTATATGTATATGTAGTGTTCGGCTACATGTATATGTTGATAGCTGAATCTCCTTCCCACCCGCCCATCTCACCCCTCTAGGTCATCACAGAGCACTAAGTGGAGCTCCCTGTGCTAAACAGCAAGTTCCACTAGTATCTACTTTGCCCGTGGTAGTGCATGAATGTCAGTCCCAATCTCCCAGTTCATCTCACCCTAACCCTGACCCCACTGCGTCCACACACCTGCTCTCTGTCCGCACCGCTAATTCCTGCCCAGGAAGTAGGTTCACCTGTGCTGTTTTTCTAGATTCCACATATGTTCATCTTAGAAGCAGCAACACCTCAGTAGCAATGAGCACATCTAGCTCCCAGACTCTTTCTTTTGATGACACTTTCCTACTTCCCTCTGACTTTCTATTTCTTTCTCCAAAGGCACACCTTCTTGTTTTGGATAAGAAAATGGGGTCCCCAAAAGATGAATTTTATAAAGTCATACAGCCAATTAATATTAAGGTCAGTCCTGGAACGCCTTGTGTTACTCCACTGATATTCACATACAGGATAATTCCCAAACTAGGAGGGTAATATTTATTGCTTTGTAAAAACAAGAGAGCTGTGAACTAACTCTTCCCCCTAAACATTCCCCAACACCCTCCTAAGGGCTAGGAAGCAGTGCTGGAGATTAATTTGCCTCAGTTCCTTTCTGTATTTATTTTAACAAAAATTGATCAAGAGGTTTTCTTTGATAGCTATTGCACTTTCTTATGAGCATAAAAGAAGATGGATTTGAGTTTGTTAACATTAAGCTCTTTAAAATGAACAAATAGAATACAGGAGGTTTCAACTTGGCCCCAAATCAGAGAAATTGATTGACTTATGCCCTTATCTACTTTTTTTGTATGTCATTATATAACACGGGAAAAATCATCTCAAATTTTCCTGGCCCTCACCCTTCCTGCTTCTCTTTGCTTTCTTTATAGTTAAGCTAAGACACTCAAAAAAATTGGCTCTTAAAATTGTCTTTAGAAAATGAGCCTGGTTGTGAAGTGGGTAACTTTCCTTCCTGCTTTCTCTGGAGATTTCCAGATGTTAAAACCAAATTTTATGCAAATAGACACTGTCTTAATCATTCTCTTTTGTTTTGCTTGATTGAAAGTAGTTACAATAATTCACAGTGATCCATAAATCACCATTTTCCAATGACACCACTCACATGCTCATAACGTAACCTGATAATGATGTTTTTTCCCCAAACTCTTGCATCAGCTGGGGCCCTCTTTTACTCCATCTTATTTATTCTCCACTCTTCTCTAGCACACTATCCAGTTCATCCAAGCTAAAATCTTTCTCAGTCTTTCTCCCACCCCCACTCCATCACACTCATACACACACACATAACACACAGGTACACGTACACACACCCTTGTACCGTGTTCACAATGGCATTCCCAGCCTCAGTTCAGTTCAGTTCAGTCACTCAGTCATGTCCGAGTCTTTGCGACCCCATAAGTCACAGCACGCCAGGCCTCCCTGTCCATCACCAACTCCCGGAGTTCACTCAGACTCACATCCATCGGGTCAGTGATGCCATCCAGCCATCTCATCCTCTGTCGTCCCCTTCTCCTGCCCCCAATCCCTGCCAGCATCAGAGTCTTTTCTAGTGAGTCAACTCCTCTCATGAGGTGGCCAAAGTACTGGAGTTTCAGCTTTAGCATCATTCCTTCCAAAGAAATCCCAGGGCTGATCTCCTTCAGAATGGACCAGTTGGATCTCCTCGCAGTCCAAGGGACTCTCAAGAGTCTTCTCCAACACCACAGTTCAAAAGCATCAATTCTTCGGCACTCAGCTTTCTTCACAGTCCAACTCTCACATCCATACATGACCACATGAAAAACCATAGCCTTGACTAGACGGACCTCTGTTGGCAAAGTAATGTTTCTACTTTTGAATATGCTATCTAGGTTGGTCATAACTTTTCTTCCAAGGAGTAAGCGTCTTTTAATTTCATGGCTGCAGTCACCATTTGTAGTGATTTTGGAGCCCTGAAAAATAAAGTCTGACACTGTTTCCACTGTTTCCCCATCTATTTCCCACGAAGTGATGGGACCAGATGCCATAATCTTCGTTTTCTGAGTGTTGAGTTTTAAGCCAACTTTTTCACTCTCCTCTTTCACTTGCATCAAGAGGCTTTTTAGTTCCTCTTCACTTTCTGTCATAAGGGTGGTGTCATCTGCATATCTGAGGTTATTGATATTTCTCCCGGCAATCTTGATTTCAGCTTGTGCTTCTTCCAGCCCAGCGTTTCTCATGATGTACTCTGCATATAAGTTAAATAAGCAGGGTGACAATATACAGCCTTGATGTACTCCTTTTCCTATTTGGAACCAGTCTGTTCACCTCCAATATTCTGTGGATGAAATCCTATGCATCCTCCAGGCCTTGCAAGTATTTCGTCTTTCCCAAAAACACTCCATGATTTGCACAGTACTCAGAGAAAGATTAGTTCTACATAACCTCTATTGCCAAAGAGCTAATCATTTTCATTGATCTCATCTCAAAATACTAGAGCATTTCATCTCACCAAAAGCAACTGAATATATATGCAATCTCTTGTGTATATTCTATACCTTAACAAGAGATTGTTATAAATTATAGGGACTTCCCCGGTGGTCCAGTGGCTGACAGTGGTTATGGAGGGTTCAATCCCTGGTCAGGCAACTAAGATTCCAGATGCTGTACACTGTGGCCAAATAAAATAAGTAAATAAATAAAACAGTTTTTAAAAAATAGTCCTAAGAAGGACTCTTCTTCTTTAAAAAAAAAATAACATAAAATATCTTACACTTTCATAGTCTTTGTCTTCCTATCCTAGTTTAAAAGAGAGGAGTAGATAATAGGGGAAGGAAGATGGGAACCTAAGAGCCCAGGTAACAATCTCAATAGCCTTCAATTCTAGGTCTAAACCCAACAATAATGAGAACTCTGAGTGCGTGCCAAGTCGCATCTTTTAGGTCGAATTCCTTGGGACCCCGCCAGGCTCCTCTGTTCATGGGATTCTCCAGGCAAGAATAGATGAGAACTCTGTTGCTGTTCAGTCACCACGTCATGTCCGACTCTCTGACCCCATGAACTGAAGCACGCCAGGCTTCCCCGTCCTTCACTATCTCCCAGAGTTTGCCCAAACTCATGTACATTAAGTCAGTGATGTTATCTAACCATCTCATTCTCTGCTGCTTTCTTCTCCTTTTGCCTTCAATCTTCCCCAGCATCAGAGTCTTTTCCAATATGTCAGTTCTTCGAATCAGGTGACCCAAGTATTGGAGCTTCAGCTTCAGCATCGGTCCTTCCAGTGAATATTCAGGGTTTATCTCCCTTAAGATTGACTTAAAGGAGATTTCATCTCCTTGCTGTCCAAGGGACTCTCAAGAGTCTTCTCCAGCACCACAATTCAAAAGCATAAATTCTTCAGTGCTCAGCCTTCTCAATGGTCCAACTCACATCTGTGCATGACTACTGGAAAAACTATAGCTTTGACTATAGAGTTCTGTTGTTAAAGTGATACCTGCTTTCTAAGTCTCTTCAAATGAAAAGGCTGGGGCTGAAGTACAGATAAAGTCCCATGCATCATGTCTTTAAATATTTTAAAATTTTAAGCAAGCTAACAAATTGTTAAATAAAATGTTCTCTCCTCTTATCTTGATGAATATATCCTCATAACAACAACAGCAGCAGCAAAAAAAAAAAAAAACTCTCTGTATAAAGCTAGGACTTTAAATGACTGAAAATCAGAAAAATAGCAACAATGATTGAATTACTGTCCTTGTGTGGTATTCTATTGTTGGGCTAGCCATTAACAGTAAAAAAAAAAAATTATACATGATTCATAATTATTACTTATTTATTCCACAAGTTTATTTTCCTTGCCTTCATATCAGTAAAACCACTGTTCTTCCAACTGAGATTTTTACATGTTTTAGACTCTCTTGACAGTAATGATACCAAAAACTAAAATTCTAATATATTTTCAATAAAAGTATAAAGTAAATGTCAAAAGCTATTGTGCTCATGTGTGCATGCATAGTAAGTCGCTTCAGTCACATCTGACTCTTTGCAACCCCAATGACTGTAGCCTGCTAGGCTCCTCTGTCCATGGGATTCTCCAGGCAAGAATACTGGAGTGGGTTGCCATGTCCTCCTTCATGGGATCTTCCTGACTCAGGGATTGAACCTATGTCTCTTACATCTCCTGCACTGGCGTCTTTACCACTAGCACCACCTGGGAAGCACCTTTCAACCCAGGGATGTTCGACTCAGGGATCAAACCCCGGTCTCCCACAATGCAGGTGGATTGTTTATTGTATGAGCCACCAGGGAAGCCCTTTTGTGTTCATAATGCATTTCAAAAGTTATTTCTTCTAAAGCATTCAAAATGGCCTATTAAAATTTAAAGACTAAAAGGACAAAAGAAAAAATAAATACAATTTAAAGACAAAAAAATGCATTATTATAGTTTAAAAATACCAAAGTTTAAATCAAACTGGTTTATGTAAACTAGGTTTTATTCATTTTTTGAAAGTATGATTATCTCTAACTCTGACATATTTCATAAAAGTAAACCTATTTCCAATTCAACATCCATCCAGTTGCCAATGAATGATTGGTATCGCATTTCACAATGTTACGTCTAGACCCACATATACACAAATTTCAGAGTATTTTTGTTTAAAATTGCAAAATGTTCTTCAGCTGCTATGAACAACTGTTGGCAAATATTATGCTAATCCTTGAATAACTCTGAAACCACAATTCAAACCTGAAGACGAGCAAGAAATGAATACTGGGTGCTATTGGAAAATGATATTTTATCAGGCAAAAATCTATTGAACTCATGCTAACTGAGAAAAGGATTTGACAAACTGTTTTTACATTTACGTAAGTGCTCCCATCACTCACATCCTCCTCATTCACCTAAACCATCTTCTCTAAATCCTGCGTGACACCACCCAGCATTTGAAGACAATTCCCTTCAATCCTGAGACTTTGGGCAGGAGACATGAATAAATATTTCCCTGGAGTTAGTCATGAAAACAAATGTTTAAGTTACACCTCATGCCCAGTGCTGAACACCAAAGCCCCAGGGACAAGGGCATTCATGTATTCTTCAGCAAGTTTGTTTTTATTTCTCTGCATGTCATACTCAAGACTAAGAGAGAGTATTTTATGATTGGTACCATCCACAAAATAAGAAATCCTAGGTCCATGATACAAGAACATTATACTGTAAAAAGGAGAATATTCAAAATATAAGAAAGAACTTTTGAGAAGTAAAAGCACAATAGCAAAAAAAAAAAGAAAAGACAATTTAATTCAGCAAAAATGTAGGGAAATAATCCCAAGAAGTAGAACAAACAGAAAAAGAGAGAGAAAATTGATGAGATAAGGAAAACAGAGGATCAATCCAGACATACAATGGCCAACTAGTAGGGGTTCTAGAAAGAGAAAGTAGGAAAAGAGCAGCAATTAAACAATAATAACAAAGAATCAAAAAGAGTCAGACACGACTGAGTGACTGAACAACAACAACAACTGTAATAATAATAATTTCCAGGACTGAAAATGTTCATCATGTCACTTTTATCAATACCAGAAATGAGAACCTAAAATTATGTGGAGAGTAATAATGGGTTCATTTACAAGACATGTATCAACATCATTAAAATTCTTATTAGCAACACTAGTAGCTAGAAAACAGTGTAGCAGTACCATCAAAATGGGAGAGAAAATTGATTCTAATTTAGAATTAAGTATCCAGCCAATGGGCTTCCCTGGTGACTCAGTGGTAAAGAATCCATTTGCTAAGGCAGGAGACTTGGGTTCAATACCTGGGTCAGGAAGATCCCCTGGAGAAGGAAATGGCAACCCACTCCAGTATTCCTGCCTGGGAAATCCCACTGACAGAGAAGGGTGGCAGGCTACAGTCCAAAGTGTTGCAAAGAGTTGGACACAACTTAACAAATTCAACAACAGCAATTCAACCAAACTATCAATCAAGTATGTGGGTAAAATAAAGATATTTCTTGTTTTCAGTATGCCCCCAAAATTGTCTTCCCAGGTACCTTTCTTGGGAAACTACTGGATGATTCACTACCTCACAGAAAAGACTTAGGCTAGAAAGGAAAATGTGGGGTCTTAGTAGCAGGGCTTTAACATAAGAGAGATGAAGGACCCCACAAAATGGTAATGAAGAGTGGCCCCAGATGGCAATTCTGCAGGAGCCCGGAAAGAAACCAGCTGGACTGGAACAGGGGAGGGAGGTTCCCTGAAGGAGGCTGTCAAGAAAAAATTAAAATAATAGAAAACCTGGAATAGTCAGAGAAGCTTCTCTGACATGTTTTAGAGGAAAGTTGGAGAGATTAATGATTAGAACAAATAAAACTTGGTGAATAAAAAAGTGACAATAATTCAGAGAAAAATTCATTTTTATCAAAAAGAAGAAATGGTGTCCTGGCATAGATGAAGCTCAGCTGTGAATATTAGTTACACAGCAATGATAGTGTAACCACTGGGGAATGATTTAACCAAAACTTTTAAGAAAACAATATTAAAGAGGGAGTGATGGGAGAAGAAACATGTGTGTGCATGTACAAATGTGTGTGTCTGTGTGAGAATGTGTGTGTAAAGTCAATATGTCATTGATAAAACAAGAAGTACTAATATAATCATGGACTTTCACTGGGAGAAGGAAACAAAACAAACAAAAACTGGTGGTCCAGTGGTTAAGACTTGGCACTTCCACTGCAGGGGGCATGGGTTCTATCTCTGGTCAGGGAAGTTCCATATGCCTCAAAGTGCAACCCGCCCCCTGACAAAAAAGAAAGTATCACCTCAAGAATATGAGGATAAGAACACAAATTTGGCAAAGAACTGTTGTTTTCATTATATGTCTAATGTTATTTATTGACTTTTAAACTATGTACATGATTTACTTTGATAAAATTCAATTAAAAATTAAGTTGCATGGGAGGGAGTGTGTGGGATGAGACTGTGACAGATTGTGAAGAAATTCTGGAAAAGTGAGAGAATGAGATAACCAGGAGTGAAGAATAAGATTGTTCCTCAGCGTTAAGTCCACTTTAGATTCAAGGTCACGTTTTTAAAGTGAGACTACCCAGTGTAATTATACATTTTCCTCCATCTACATTTCTTTAGATATTTACTTATTTTCACTGTGCCTGTGGCATGTGGGATCTTTGATCTTTGTTGTGGCGTGTCAGGAAGATCCCCTGGAGGAGGAAATGGCAACCCACTCCAGTATTTTTACCTGGAAAATCCCACAGATAGAAGAGCCTGGTGGGCTACAGTGTATGAGGTTGAAACTATCTCAGCTTCATATAACACATTCCTGGACTTCCATGGGAGTCCAGTGGTTAAAATGCCACACTCCCAATGCAGGAGGCATGGGTTCGAGTCCTGGTCAGGGAACTAAGATCCCACATGGTGCAGTCAAAAAATAATAATAATTCATTCCTACTGCCTATCCCAGGCCTACAGGTGGGTCAGGACAGTCAGCATATGAGTCTTGGCAACAGTGAGTACAAAACCTGTCCCAGACATCTTTTCTTCACAGTCTCACTAAACAAGGGAGATGTGTTGAAAATTTTAACTAAAAAATATATACATTTCCACTGGATTCTAATCCTGTGGCAGCATCTTTTCTTCTGGAGATAAAAATGAATAATCCAAGACTCTTGCCCCTGGGATATGCATTCATGTTCTATGTCTCCTGCTCCACTGCTTTTCATCAAACAAAGTCTTACAATTATCTTGCATGTGCCTGGTACAGAGCTAGGAAGTGTTGCAAAAATAAAGAGGACGTAGTCAAACTTTCTATAATTCTTTAATACTTAAATATTACAAATGAGTTTTAGTACAGATTTCCTCTGCTTTTGCAACTGAAGACTTTGTCTACTAAAACAATAATTTTTTGCTCAATACCCTAATTTTATTGAAGTATGAAAAAATTCAATTCAATTAAAACTTTACTGTCAATTATCTCGAAATCCTTCTCCAATTTTGCTATTAGCTAAGGAATTTATATGGCCTAAAAATAAAGTTAAATAATTATTTTAATGTTGCACTTACCATTTTTTCATGGTGATTTCAAGGGTATTTTAAATTATTTTTCTCAAAGAAAAAATAATTGGATTTAACCAATTAATAGGCTCTTTTTAAATCTTCCACTTATTTTTTAACTTTTCATCCATCTTATTTCCTCAGTTAGGACAGGGACTATTTCTAATCTTTCCTTATACCATTTACAACTTCCAACATCACAGCAAATACACAAAATGGCCTAAATACCTGTGTTTCTGGAGATTCAGGGAAGGTGGGTAGCTTTGTTTTGTTTTGTTTTGTTTACAGTAATACACTCTTTAAGTATGGGCTTCCCTGGTGGCTCAGACAGTAAAGAATCTGCCTGCAATGCGGGATACCTGGGTTCGATCCGTGGATTCGAAGGGCATGGCCACCTACTCCAGTATTCTTGCCTGGAGAATCCCATGGAAGGAAGAGCCTGTCGGGCTACAGTCCATGGGGTCGCAAAGAGTAGGACATGACTCAGCAACTAAGCACACACTCTTTAAGAAAGGTATGGAGAACATTTGTTGTCTTTAAAAACTTTATGCATTTTCTAGTAACTACACTATACTTATGTAAGAGAATATCCTTTTTTTTAAAGAAAATACAGACAGGTATTTAAGAAGAAAAAGGCACAATGTTTCTAATTTACTTTCAAAAGTTCAGGGGTAAAAACAGAAAAATAAAGATGGAAAGAGAGGGGGAAAGAGGCAGACATGATAGAGCAAAATAGAAAATGGGGAAACTGTCAACAGGGAATGAATCATTAAGGAAAGGTGTATATTCCTGCAACTTTGCTAGAACTTTGACATTATATTAAAAGTGTCCCTAAAAAAACAATATTTAGAAGGAAGTGTACCCAAGAGTGAAAAGGCCTATCTCGCTATGCTCTAGAAAGCAAGAGGAAAATTATCTTGAGCGCTGCATTACGATGATGGATGAGGTGGTGAGCACTCCGTGGTTTCAGCAGAGAAAGAGGCCCAACGGTAAATGAATTTTCACTTTTGCTCATCTCGGTTTGGCTCTCAGACAATTCATCAGTCAGACTTTAAGGAGCTCTGAGAAAATCTTAGAGCACATGTCTGAGCCCTCTCTAGGACTGCTTCTGGAAGCCCTGCCCTAGGACAAGTCCACCCCAGACACTGTCCTATGGAAAAGGAAGTCAGAGGAACAATGAGTTATAATTACTAGGGAGATTAGACGACTCAGAGGCTGGGAAATAGCTGATATCTCTGGGCTTCTGAAAGTAAGTCAAGGTTAGCTCCCTCATGCTAGATCAGCCCTTGAAGTCTCAAACACTGCCTTCTCTCCCTCACGTAAGTCACGACCAAATGCCAAAATGCATCAGCTGATGGACTCTAGCTCCTGTGTATTGATGGGAACTTACAATGCGAAGACCAGCCTCAAGGCACACTCTGCAAGTGTCCTAGCATTCTGGCTCCCTGCTGATGCAAACTGCTCAGCTCTTCTGCAGTGACCTGTGAAACCCAGGGTAGGCTTACTGTAAACCAGGCAAAGAATTAAGTCAAGAAGCTTCAAGGCAATAAACAGATGCTCAGGGAAAGCAGGGGACTGCCGAGGCCTGAGCACAATTGAGGTCTGAGTCAAAAGTCAAGAAGTCATTCACATGCCAAGGGCCATTTCCTCCACCGCACCCCCACCCCGCTATGCTGGAAGTCAATTCTCCACAGTCCATGGTGAGTCAGGCGTGAGTACTTTGATTACCGCTCGGCTGATGTCATTCAAGAAAGCAGGGGGTCACCCACTGCATCAGAGGAAGAGACATTTCACTGAGACAGGTCCACCCTTTAGCCCTCTGGGGAGCCTGACATTTCCAGGACACAGAAAACAAACTTCCTCTTCAGAGGGAATATGCTTTCAGCGTGGGGGAAAAAGAGAGAGAAAGAACCCAGAGAGGGTCAAGACGTGCTCACCCTTGGCTGAACGCCCACAATCAGGGAAATTTCTGTCCTTTCAGAAAAGGTGAAAGCATCAAATGTCCTCTGGTTCAAAGGCAGATCCAAGTTACTGCACGTAGGCAGAGAAAACTCAGTCTTGACTCAACAGGACTAGCTGTGCCAAGTAACCTCCTAACTCTCTGTCCACGGAACCCTTTGTTCCCACAGAAGTTAACACTTCGTACATATAATGAGTATGTGTCGAGAAGCTCCCAATGTTTGGCACCAAAATCATCCTTTGCAGTGGGGAGAGAAGTCTCAGAAACAATAGAGCCAGCACGAGAAGCCATGTTGTTTAACAGCTAATCTTGAGTGTTATGTTTCTGCCACACCATTTATATGGATTATCTTATTTGAACCTTAACAATTGTGTGAAGCTGGTACTATTATTTTCTCTACCCTATAAATGAGTGAACTGAGACACTGAACAACTAAGTAGTTTATTCAAAATCACATCACATATGAGCAGAGGTTTGAACCCAGACAGTCTGTATCAGCACTGTCCAATAGAAATTTCTGCAATGTTTGAAGTGTCATGTGTTCCACTATCCAATAGTAGCCACAAACCATATGTGAGATGTACTTGGTACACCTGGATGACTAAATTTTAAATTTTTGCTTCATTTTAATTCACCTAAATTTCAATAGCCATCTGTTGCTAGCGGCTACCATACCAGACAATGCAGATCAGAACCAACGTACTTAATCATGTGCTAAATCACAATATTAAGGCTCGACCTTCACCTTCTTTTAAGTCATGGGAAGCCAAATTACAACAAACATCAACATCATCCTTGCAGGGGAAAAGGGTCATCATGCGCCTATATGGGAGAAGGGCAAGGGCTGCAGTTGCCAGGAAGAGAATGAGGCATGCCCTGTGCTGTCATTCAGGCACTAAACATATGCGTCTTTGGACACGATAAAGGCAAGTGTCTCACCTCCATAGCTATCTCCACCTGTCATCCGTGTCTCCATTCAGCCACCAACAGCCTTCTTACAAGTTTGACTTCTGGTTCTGTAGATGGGTCAGCTGGTCCCGGGAGAAAGGACCACCGGATGCTCCTCTTTGTGATAGTATTGTGCTTAACACCAAGGAAGATGCCAGAAAAAAGATATGCCCTGGACACTTGTCCTCTATGAGCTCTGGCTCCAGAAGGCAGGCTTACTAGCCTGACTGAGCTCACCAAAGCATATACAATGAAAGACAGTGTGTGAATGTACCAAAGCACATCTTATGTGCTCAGCCACAACCACATATGGCTTGTGGCTACCATATTGGTTAGTGGAACAGAGAATGGATTTCAGAGGGGGTATAAAATAGGATACTAAATTTGGGCTGGGTGAACAAAGATGGTATTTTGCAGGAAGAGGACTTGAGCTGATATAAACAACAACAAAAAGTGGGTGAACTTGAAAAGTCCAAAAGGAGGGCAAATAACATTTGATGTGGGGCATGATCACAGAGACCAGGTGAGTCAGTACTGGTGTGGTGAGGGGCTCTGAGAAATCAGCTTAAAGTGTGAGATAAGGCGGCAAGATGGGGTGGTGGTCAACTTTTTGGCTAGTCCCTTCTCACCTCAACATTAAGAGCTATGTTAAAAACATTTTGTATCTCAGAAGAGAACCCAAGAGATGATTTAAGATGGCAGTTGGCCCCCACCTGCAGAACTTATTTAAATATATAGATTTCAAGCACCACCCCTAGGGATTCCCTGGAACTAGGGTGAGGACCAGGGGGTCAGTTTTCTTTGGCTTTAATTTGTTAACCAATGACTGAGATCATTCAAATGCTTCTGAGCCCTCTTGGATATCTGCAACCAGAGATTTCAGCCACTCCCTGCTCCAAGCAAGAACCTACTCAATGGGGAATTCCCTAAGGCTCACTGATTCACTGGTTAGGGCTCCAAGCTTTCACTGCAGGCGGCACAATTTCATCCCTGGTTGGGGAAATAAAATCCTGCATGCCCTGGGGCACAGCAAAAAAAATAAAAATAAAAAACAAAAAAGAAAGAAAAACATTATTTTGAAATATAACTTTTTAAAAAATAAACCTACTCAAAGGCCAAAGGTAAAGGAGAATGTACCCCATTTTCAAAGCTGTCCAGGCAGCATTACCCAGCCCCCCTGGGGAAGCCTTTCTGAGAGGTTATGAGCTTATCCCAGGAGGGGAATCATTGAGGAATGATAGAAAGGAGCATCTGGTTAAAAAAAAAAAAAAAAGCAATTTCAATGAGCTGCATGGAGATTCAAGATTTCTTTGTAGGAAATTGAACACCATTTCTCTGATCCTTCATTGTACGGTTGAGTATGCTGAGGCTTAGTGAGAAGAATGACTTACCTAAGCTCACACAGCCACATCAGGGCATAAATGGTAGATGAAGACAAACGCCCAGCTAGCCTTGACTCTGCTCTGTGGCCTCTCATCTGCCCCACCCTGGACACAGAAGAGCCTCACCCTTTGGCACCAACTTCATAGTGCCGATCAAAACAAAAGAGAAATTTTTCTTTGGACCCTTTCATGCTATTTTCATTCCACCATTTTACTTGAGAGCAGTTCTTTATTAAAAAGCAGGCACTTATCTTTGGAGGACATGTCCTTTGTTATATCATCTCAATATTTCTCAAAGGCTCAAGGAGATCCAGGGGAAGATAAACGTCTGCCAATAAGACAAATATAAGCATTTATTAAGGGGGGAAAGAAAATGAAGTCCCTTAGTGCTTCCATTCTGTTCCCACAATGGAAGTAACCCTTGTTTGCAGTCTGAATTTCCTCCTGCCAAACGCAGGTTCCTTTCTGGTCTTCCAGCCAAGCCAATACACTCTTTTGAAATAGTCACTAATTTGCATTAAAATGGAAGAAACAGTCATGTACATATTGCTTAACAAAACCCTTACCTTACCTCTGAAAAGTATAACTTTTTTATTAAAGTATAGTTGATGTACAATATTATATGCTACAGGTGTACAATATAGTGTTTCAAAATTTTTAAAGGTTATACTCCATTTACAGTCATTATAAACTATTGGCTAATTCCTCATGTTGTATAGTATATCCTTGCAACTTACTTTATACATTATAGTTTGTACCTGTTAATCCCTTTCTCCTCCAAGTATAACTTTGGGGGAATTAGGCTCAAACAAACAATTTGGTCTATTTACACAGTTGTTATTAGAACCCTTGATTTGTCAATTTCTATTGTAATAAATGTCTATGCTACACACATGAAAACAAATAAATAAACAATCCTTACTTCTAATGGCACCTTTCATTCTCCAGCTCTGGTATATCTGTTGGAAATGGGTAAAATACAAAAGCATTACTCCTCTTTCTGCTTTTGGTCAACACCATCTTGTCCACACCTAGCATGATGGGCATCTCTCAGAGGCCAGGCATCTTGGAAAGATAGAAAATGCAGATCCCAGCCTCTTCCAGGCATGATAACTGGATTTTCCATTCTTCTGGAAGTTGCCGTGTGTTACTCCCCAGTAATGCCTTCAATCCCCACATGTACACCCACTCAAAACCACTTTATAGGGTGGAAAGAAACACAGAGTGTTGGGACTTTACAAGGCATTCATCTACCCTATCATTGCATAAACGAAAACAATGGCAGGTCAAGAATTTTAAGCGATCTGTTAAAAGTCACACTCCCATTTAGTGGCAGATCAGGAACTAAGCACAAGTCTCCTGAGAGTCTAGAAAGAGCTATGTGTTCCTTATTATCACTTGGGAACACTGCATTAGGTTTTGGTCCTGACTTGCAATGATTTCCTAAGTTCCTGAGGTACTCCTTGCTTCACTTTTTTTGTCCAGAAGATCGGAATTAAAATGTCTATTTCAAAAAAATTAATAAATAAAATGTCTATTCCCCTCAACTCACAGAGATGTTATCAAAATCAAATGACACCGTGAAATTGAAAATGTTCTAGAATGTGGAAAGCACTATTTTCTCATTTTTATGACACTTTTCCCATTTCAGATATATCTTCTAACAACCTCCCCCAAAGGATAGCCATTTTTCATATGTAGTTAGAAAATAACCTCTCAGAAAGAAACTGAGGCAGGAAGACACATTCAAAGCCCACCTCATAAACAGATTGTTTTTAATCTGATGAAAATGCCCAGGTTGTGACTATTTCTGACAAGTTGGCTCACAAGACAGAGGATATTGCTGGGGAGTGTAGGGAGGAATAACCCCACTTGGGTCATTAGTCACAACTGGGCTTTTCCTATTTAAAAAAAAAAAAATTACCCTACATACAAGAGGAACTGAAAACCCATTCCTCCTTTTGGAGTGATTTCAAGTTTGTGATAGAACATGACAGAAACAAAGGAAAATCTTCTGCAGGTCACAATCTCCACTCTAGAAATTAAGACCCAGGGTATTTCTGATGTTGTTTTGTTTTTTCCTTCCTTTTCATTCTTAGAAAATAACTAAAACCAAGAGTAAGGATTCCTAAGAGTCATTATGATGGGCGTGTTGGCCAGAGGAAATGCTAGAAAATAGAGCACAGGCTGTCCCAAAAAACACGCAAGGTACACTGAACTGGCGGTCCTAACCCTTGCATTCCTGCCCTGGCTCCCAGATCAACCCCTGCCTCACAGCAGTTGAGTAGTTGATGTTTTTTAATAAATAAATATTTCTGGAGGCATTTAGTAGAGCCAGGGTATGTGATCCATTTATTTGGAACCAAAGTTTTATGTAGTGTTTTATTATTTTTCCCTTGTAAGAATTTTTTTCCCCCAGAGAAGAGTACTCATTAATTTCAACCATAGCCCTTAGGTATTTTGAAATCTTCTTCTCATATTGGCTGTCACATAACCCAAGTTCAAATACCACTCTTTTGGTAAAAGCAAAGGTTGGTGAATACTGACATGGAATTGGTTTCTCTGTGACGAATTCTCCAGCACCATCCTGGAGACCTCAGATACTGAGTGACAGTGTCACCGAAAGAGGTTGTTATTTGGACCCCCTAGTGCAGATCTTCCAAAAATGGGACCCGGGGCTTCCCTGGCGACTCAATGGTGAAGAAACTGTCTGCCAATGCAGGAGACACAGGTTGGATCCCTGATGTTGGAAGATCCCACACGCCACAGAGCAACTAAGCCCAGGCACCACGACTCTTGAGCCTGTGCATGCTCTAGAGCCCGGGAACTGCAACCACTGAGCCAGGGAGCCATAACTACTGAAAACGGTGCACCCTAGAGCTCGTGCTCCACAACAAGAGAAGCCACCACGAAGAGAAGCCCCGAACGGCAACTAGAGAGTAACCCCCGACTTGCTGCAACTAGAGAAAAGCCCGGGCAGCAGTGAACACCCAGCACAGCCAAAAATAAATTAATTAATTAAATTATTTTAAAAATAGCAATTAGTCTATTTAAATATATCTTCTTAAAAAGAATAATGGGACCCAGAGAACCCATATTTTCCATGCTTCTCAACTAAGATTTATCTTATGTAGATACGCATCTAGCTGCTGTTTAATAACAAGTACCTTGAAGACAGTCAATTCACTCCTATAGCATGAAAAGTCCAGTACAGCAATTTTTATAGAGTACATATGTTCAGTAAATAACACGACCTAACACATTGAAAGCTCACTCTGCGGTAGGCACTATGATAAGGGTTTTCCATATGCTACCTCATCTAACCTTCCCAACAAGTCAATGATAGAGTCATTGTTAATATTTCCACTTTACAGAGGAGGAACCGAGGAACAATGATTAGGTAAATGACTCAAAAGTCAAACAGCTAACAAGTGATGGATCTTAGAGACACACTCTAGCAGCCAGATTCCCAAGCCTGTAAAAGCAATGTTTGTCTCAAAACTGGTCTACTCTACCACCTCCCAGGTGACAAAAGACATCACCCTTTGGATGAGACCTTCTACCACCTTCAAAGAGTCAGTTTTCCTGGGACAACTTTCCCAAGTTGATAAGTGTGTAGATCAGGAAAAGTTAGGTTATGCCACAATAACAAAGATGACTCAGAAATCTCAGTGGCTTAACACAACAAAAGTTTGCTTCTTGTCAAATTTTGTGGAGGTCTGCCAAGAGCCCATTGGCCAGATCTATTCACGAATCCCCAAGCAGACTACTGGGGGATATAGGGAAACACACCTAATACTAGGTAAGCAATGGCTATGGCTGCCACTGGGAATATCTTTAAGTCTCTAGGACTTCATGGGAAGAGTCCATACTGCTCTGAAGGATGAGGTTCCAGCCTCAGATCTTCCAACAAACCCACACAGAACTGGCAAACGATTCCCTTTTTGAACTGCAGTTTCCTCGTTTCTCAAATGATGTGATTACACGATTGTCCCTCAAGTCCACTCCAGCATATTTTATCAACGTGCCAATGAATGTCCCTTACACAAGACTACAATATCCCTTACACAAGACTAGGCCGGCACCCTGGGGAGGATATAGAAACATCTCTGGATGTGACGGGAGGCGAGGCTGTTTCATGGCACAAGCTCAAGGTTTTGCTTGGATGGCGGGCTGGGGGGAGACTGTTTGCCAACCTAACGGAATGGGGTCAGCGGTTCATGGCAACTCCCAGAACTTTGGGGATGTTGGGAGCTTTTTTGTTGGTTTTTACACCTAATAAAAAGTAATTTCCTCTTTTCAAAAGGCACATTTTTTTTTTCTGTTTTGGAAGATTAGAGAGTTTGGGGTTTTGTTTCATTTTTGTTTTTAAAATTAAAAGGACATCCTCTTTCAAGGCTGAAGTTATGGGTAACAGAAAGAATAAATAGTTTAGCTCAGGTCACCCAGCAAGATGAACAGAACAAGGGGTAAAATCCAGTGCCTTGGATGGGCCTCATCCCCAGGCAGGAAATCATTCTTGGATAAAAACTCTTGCCAAATGGTCCACGATGAATGAGTGTTAATAAACCTTAAACATGGATTTCATATCCTTTTGAATACACGAAGGAAAGGCAACTTGGTAGATTTTGGCCCAACCTAGCACATAAAATAATGCCAAGACATTATTTTGAGACACACCCCTGAGCCAACCCAGGGGATGGTGCCTCTCTGGCACTTTCTGGGAGCAGAGAAATTGTCCCTTTTCTGGAAACAGGATTAAGGGCAGGTATGTGGAGTGGCCAGTAACACACAAACCAGCTCCCCTTCCTTAAAAGCTATCAGTTCTCTCTAGATTAGGACACAAATAACTCAGATACTGGGCTGCCTCCATGCTGGTTCTTACCACTCCATCCTCCAAGTCCCTAAAGAAACATTTGTATACACAAAGACCAGCCCGGAAAGGAAAAGAAAAAAGCAGCAGGAATCCCACCCCTGGCCCAGCAACAGGAATAACTTCCAGGTGTGTTTAAAAGCCAAGTTGCTTAAGCCACTTCCTTCTGTGTCTCCCCAACTAACTGCTTGCCATCAAGTTGAGTATAGCTCCCAGAGGTTTGGGGAACAGCCATGGTGACCCAGCTATACCCTAGGAACCTGACAATACCCACCAAATTTCACAATAGTAGAGTCTGAGGGGGGTCAGTGCTTCTCTTTCCCCAAGTATCCCTCTTATGGTACAGGAACAAAAAGACTTTACATTATACCACTCTTTTTTTTTAATTAAACTTTTATTTTATATTGGAGTATAGTTATGGGGCTTCCCAGGTGGCTTGATGGTAAAGAATCTGCCTGTCAATGCAGGAGAAGCAGAAGACATGGATTCAATCCCTGGACGGGGAAGAATCCCTAGAGAAGGGGATGGCTACCCACTCTAGAATTCTTGCCTGGAAAACTTCATGGACAGAGGAGCCTGGCTGGCTACAGTCCAAAGGGTCGCAAAGAGTCAGACATGATGAGCACAAAGCTGTTGTTGACATAGTTGATTTACAATGCTGTGCTTGTTTTAGGTGTATAACAACATTATTTAATTGTACAGATACATGTATTTATTCTTTATTGGATTATTTTCCCATGTAAATTCTTACAGTGTACTGAGTAGTGTTCCCTATGCCATATAGTACTCCCCTGTTGATAATGTTTTATATTTATTAGTGTATAGATGTTCATCCCAATGTCCTAATTTATGCCTTCTTCCCAGGCCCCCAGGTTTTCCCTTGTTAACCATAAGATGTTTTTCTAAGCGTTTGAGTATGTTTCTATTGGAATATAATTACTTTACAATATTGTGTTCGTTTCTGCTGTGCAACGAAGTGAGTCAGCAGAGAAAAACAAATATCATATATTATTGAATGTACGTGAAATCTCGAAAAATGGTACAGATGAACCTATTTGCAGGGCAGGAACAGAGATGCAGATGTAGATAACAGACATGTGGACACAGACGGGAAGGGACGGGTGAAATGAATTGGAAGATTGAGATTGACATTTGTACACTGCTAAGTTGCTTCAGTCATGTCTGACTGTTTGCAACCCTATGGACTATAGCGGTCTAGGCTCCTCTGTCTATGGGATTCTCCAAGCAAGAATACTGGAGTGGGTAGCCATTTCCTTCTCCAGGGGATCTTCCCAACCCAGGGACTGAACCCACATCTCTTATATCTCCTGCATTGGCAGGCATGTTCCTTACCACTCAAGCCACCTGGGAAGCCCCATAAATATACTACCATATGTAAAATATATAGCTAGTGGGAACTTGCTGTACAGCACAGAGCACTCAGCTCATGCTCTGTATCACTCTTGACATTTTAAAAGTGCTTCGTCACACCATCCAGTATCTCATTTGATCTTTACGACAAATCCTGGGCGGAGGTGGACAAAGATTGTTGTTCTCATTCTAAGACCAGAACATGCAGTTCACAAAGTTCTGAGTAGCCAGCCAGGCTTGCCCCATGTCCACAAGAGCTCACAGGTACTGTGACAGCAACAATGTGAACTGCAACATTCTAGTTGCAAATGCAAGTTCCTCTGCAATTTGCTTGGCATTTACGTAGATCCTTGATTGGGTGTCATCAACCTAATGACGAGTGGCCTAGGATCCCAAAATCTAAGCCTGTCCACAAGTTCCATAAACAGAGGCCATATTCCTCATGTCAGGGAGAGGGCTGCCTGGAAATGATTAAGAGAGGAAAGGAAACTGAAGTAAGAACAATCCTGACCCCAGCTCACATCTAGCCCTGGGACAGGAGGATGTTCTGGCTGCTCATGACTCAGTGCTGGTGGGGGGGAGGTCCAGCTAATTTCCAGCTCACCTCCTGGATCATCCAGGTTTGGGGGACCATTTAACCAGGAGAAACTCAGGCTCTTTGTCAGTGGTCAGATGTGACAGGATTATCATCATCAAGTCTCTTTTCTCAGGTGTCCATGCCACTGAGGCCCCAGGGAACATCAGGTACCAGGATTTGACTGCTGATAACTGTCCAAAAAGCCCCCACAGGCATTGAGCTCCCCTCCCCAACACAGGCCCACTAGGAAACAGTCCCAGGGCTGGCAGACACCTACTTCAACTGCTCTGCCACGGGGGAAAGACCCACTGGAGGAAAAGCAGGCAACTCCACTGACTGAAAGCTAATTGGTTACCTGGAAAACACACAGAAAGTTACAAAGTAAGCCAGAGTGGAAAGACTCAAGAAGCTTCTTTTGCACAAAGTTTTAATACTCATAAAGACCCATACACAGGCACCCTCTCATTAGATCTCACAACCTCCTGCAAAGGAATACTTATCTCCATTTTATTTTAAGCAGTTTTGTTTGGGGGGTTTTACTTTCTTTGGCCACACCATGCAGCATGTGGGATCTTGGTTCTCCGACCAGGCATCAAACCCACGCCTCCTGCACTGGAAGCAGGGAGTCCCAGCCACTGGACCACCAGGGAGGTTCTCCTTATCCTCATTTTAGAAGCAAGGAAATGAGTTTCAAAAAGGCACATTTTTCCTGGGGTCCACACGGTAGAACTACAGCTATAACTTTTGAGTCTCATCACTCTCCCTCCAGGCTCCTGGTGCTTTTCTCACTCACTCATCATTCATCTATCCACTCAAGGATTAGATTCAAGACCTGTCAAAGAGTTTTTCACCAGCACAAATATCTCCCAAGGGACTGGCTTTCGGGCAGACTGAAGTTTTCCACTTTGCAATTAGTTGTGGATTGAGAATACTCAGTTACTCCACTGCTCTACAGTAGTCTTTTCTTTTATCCAGCTCTGTTCCCCTCCCCTGTTCCATTCAACCTTTTTTTCTGAAAAAGATTTCAAATTCAGAAAATCTTTTACCATGATAAAAGCAGAAGCTATGAGGCAAAAGAAATAAAAGCAAACATTTTTACATGAGACCTAACTAAGATGAAAAGCATTTGTACAGCAAAGGAAACCAGCAGCAAAACAAAAAGACAACTATGGACTAGGAAAAAATATTTGCAAATGATCTGACCAACTAGGAGTTAATATCCAAAATATATAAACGGCTCATACCACTCAATATCAAAAAAACAAACAACCAAATCCAAAAATGGGCAGAAGACCTGAGCAGATATTTTTCCAAAGTAGACATATAGATGGCCAACAGGCACATGAAAATGTGCTCAGTATTGCTAATTATTAGAAAAATGCACATCAAAACCACAATGAGGTATCACCTCTCACCTGTCAGAATGGCTATTACCAAAAGTCTACAAATAATAAATGTTGGAGAAGGGTGTGTGGAAGAAAGGAAACCCTCTTACACTGTTGGTGGGACTATAAATTGGTGCAGTCACTATGGAGAATGGTGTGGAGGTTCCTCAAAAAACTAAAATTAGTTATCATATAATTCAACAATCCCACTCCTGGATATATATATATATCCAGAAAAAATGAAAACACTAACTCAAAAAGATGCATGTACCCAGTGTTCATAGCAGCATTATTTACAACAGTCAAGAAGCAAACCAAGTACTCATCAATAGGCAATTGGATTAAGAAGATGTGATATTAATATATATTTTTATATACAACAGAATATTACTCAGTCATAAAAGAGAATGAAATGTTGCCATTTGCAGCAATATGAATAGACTTAGAGAACATTATACTTGTGAAATAAGTCAGGCAGAGAAAGACAAATACTATGTGATATCACTTATATGTGAAGTGTAAAAAATAATACAAATGAACGTATATACAAAACAGAAACAGATTCACAGACACAGAAAACAAACTTATGGATAACTAAGGGGGGTGGGACAAATTAGGAGTATGGGATAAACAGATATAAACTATTATACATGCAGCAAATAAGCAACAAGGATTTACTGTACAACACAGGGAACTATGTTCAACATCTTGTCATAACCTCCAATGGAATATAGTCTCCAAAAATACTGAATCACTATGCTGTGCATCTGAAACTAACACAAGATAGTAAATCAACAACACTTGAATAAAAAAAAATGGAGCCATGGGCAAAGGGGTAAATCTAATACAGAACTGTTTCTTTTATTTCCTGTTGCTGTATGATATAGAACATACTTTTAGGGACTTCCCTGCTAGTCCAGTGGCTAAGACTCCAAGCTCCCAGAACAGGGGACCTGGGTTCAATCCCTGGTCAAGGAACTAGATCCCACATGCTGCAAATACGAGTTTGCCTGCCACAACTGAAGGTTCTGCGTGCCTCAAGTGGCACAACTAGGACCTGGCACAGCCAAACAATTTAAAAAATAATAATAACATACCATTTAGCCTTTAGATTGTCTACTTTTAGCTGTGAAATGAGGTCACACTTATCACCAAGAACTAAATCTCTTGGGAAGCCAATATCCGTTCAGTCCTCTCTAGCATAGCTGTACTAGCTATTGAAAAACAGAAAGTCAATGGGAAAAAAAATCAAAACACTTCTCTGACCTTCCCCTAGACACCCACACTTCCCATGGTCCAGCAAGTAAAGGTTAGCACCTGGACCTAAGGGTGGACTCAGGAACCTGCTCCAACACAAGGCCATTTTCTCTCTGATTGGTGATGCCTGGACATGGAAAGGGCAACAAAAAATCATCACCACACTACCACCACCACCACCACCATCATCATTTTATAAATTAGAAAGATGAAACCTAAGAAGCAGCAGCAGCAGCTCAGAGCCAAATCACAGCTCCTTTCTCAGAGCCTAGTGAGGTGGTGGCTAAATTCTTGTACTGTCATGAAACCTTGGGTCATGAAGTCATTTCCACAAAACCACAAAAGCTTTTCTTCAAACATGTCACTTCCCCTATTCAGAAACATTCAACTAGCCCTGATTTCCTGTTTGTTTTGTTTTGTTTTTAGCTTCTCTGTTTGCTGCTCAGGGCATTCCTCAGCCTGTTCCCTGCAGGTCCCAGACTAGCAGTCTAGTTCCCACACAGGCCCCATGTTCCCATCTCTGAGCCTTCCTCATGTCCTTCCAGGCTTCCCAGGTCGCTAGAGTGGTTAAAAAAAAAAAAGCCCACCTGCCAGTGCAGGAGACATAAAAGACATGGGTTCGATCCCTAAGTTGGGAAGATCCCCTGGAGAAGCATGAGGCAACCCACTCCAGTATTCTTGCCTGGACAATCCCCATGGACAGAGGAGCCTGGGGGCTACAGTCCATGGGGTCACAAGCAGTCAGATATGACTGAAGCAACTTAGCATGCACACGCATATTCTTCTGGGGTCTGCCGTGCCCTCCCAAATCCTTCAAGGTGAAGTTCCTGTCCATCTTCTCCAAAAAGTTTTGTCCTGCCACTCCCGTGCTCCCTGGATGCTCTCTTCTTTGCGTTCCTACAGCATCTACAGTTTGAATAATATTGGGTTGGCTGAAAAGTTCGTTTGGGTTTTTCCAGAACATCTTATGGAAAAATCTAAAGGAATTTTTCAGCCGACACAATATTACACAGCTTTGTATTTTTCTCTCATTTCATGCATGTTGATTTCTTCTCAGTTACATCAAAAGGACAAGAATGAATCCTTAGCTTTCTCTTAGAACCCCAGAAAGTTGGTATAAAGCTAACAACCTCCAAATGGTACAGTCACAGCTTGTTCACTGAAACAAACTTCTAATTTCATCACTCTGCAGAGGACCTGGCTGAAATGCTTCTATAGGCCTCTGTAAGACCCATTTTGGAAAATGCATTCTACATCTGAGAATGTATTCAACCATGTTACTAAAGCCATTCCAACATCACAAACTGCTAGAAGATCCTAAAAGCTTACTTTTAGAAAGCCAGTGATTACAGAAACCACCATCTCTATGGATGGTCCTGGCTTAGAGTAGAATAAGTTTGTTGACTCTGGAATCAGCCTAGAGGAGAAAAACACAGACCTGCCTTTTCTCTTCCTGACAAAATACTTAGTACTTCATTCCCACCTGCCCACCGAAAGCAGAGGGACGGGTGCTGAATTTCTTTCTTTCTCTCTCTCTTTCTCTCTCTCTCTTTCTCTCGCTCTTTATTTCTCTCACTCTTTCTTTTTCTCTCTCTTTCTTTCTTTCCATAGAGCCTCAAAAAAAGAAGCCTCTTCTGAAGATAACTGAGACCAAAGGTTGTTCACATGACTTCCTTTTGGAAAAGGTTTGTGCTGATTCTCAGCAAGTCTGACCACATCCAAGACAATGAAAAGGATGACTGACCAGACTAAGCTGAAACCGATAGTCTCCGAATGTCTAACAATAATCGCCTGACAACCTGGGCCCTCCTAGGGTGATGGAGCAGTCTGGATGCCCATCCCCCTCTCTCCCTCATTTACTTACACCCCCTCTCACCCAGCTGTCCTCCCCCAACTTTGATCTGACCCTCCTTTAATCACTACAGGCCTGGTTATCTAAACATCACTGTGCTTTGGAGAAATTGCACTACAGAAGCCAAACAGATAAATAAACTCTGATCTTAGACCTCAGCTAGATCAAACTTATGAGTCCCATGGGGATGTTTATCTTGGAGAAGTGCAACTTCAGATCTGGGTTCATTATTTGAGAAGGCTGCCAAATCAATCCATGGTAAGAGTAAGTGGGGACTGTGCAACCAGGGCTCAGGTTGAACAGGTCTGGTGAACAGCATCTCCCTTACTCGCCTGAGTTCTGGTCCAGTTGAGAAATGAGTCAAAACCTGTCTTTGGAGACTTCCCTGGTGGTCCAGTGGTTAAGAATCCACATTGCTGGTCCAGTGGTTAAGAATCCACATTGTTAATGCAGGGGACCCAGGTTTGATCCCTGGTCAGGGAACTAAGATCCCCTATACCTCGGGGCAACTAAGCCTGTGTACCACAACTAGAAAGAAGCTTGAGAACTTCAGTGAACATCCCTTGTGCTGCAACTAAGATCCACCTCAACCAAAAAATAAAAATAAATAAATATTCTTTTAAAAACTAAAGACAAAAAAAATTTAATTATAAAGTGTCTTTGATGAGACACTAAATTATCACCCTGATTACTGATAAATATGATAAAAGAGTATGTGACTTACATATAAAATAAATGGGCTTCCTAGTCCTGGATCCCAAAATTGTCTGGATTTGACCAATCAGTCATAGACAGACTCCTGGTTTTAGCACCAAAAGTCTCAGATTCCAGGAAATCCTCAGCTGGACAGACTGATCACTGGTCATCCCAGCTGGGCCAGGACAGACTGCCCCCAACAGCCTGAGAGCAGCGCAGACCACATCTCATGTGGCCAGCTCCCGGTTCAAGGAAGGAGAACAGAAGGCCTGGGCTCTGCTGCACAATTTCTTCTTCTAAACGCACCAATCAAATTAAGACACTGGAGGGCCAAAGTGTTAAACTGGCGGGTCTCTCAGCACATGGAAAGAAACATCTGGAGTGAGGGAAAGAAAACATTACTTTCCAACAAAATGTAATAGATTTGACCAAAAAATGAACTTTCAGCAATCCAACGAGATTGGGTTGAAAGTCTGAACTATAGACTAATTTGAAAAGAAATATAATTTTGTGAATTTCACCCAACTTGAACTAAGCTTTAAAACTATTCTTTAATAATAATCATATTGGGACTTCCCTGGTGGTCCAGTGGTTAAAAATCCACCTTGGGGACACCTACCTTTGATCCCTGGTCCAGGAAGATCCTACATGCTGTGGAACAACTAAGCCTGTGTCCCTAGAGCCCTCATACCACACAAGAGAAACCACCACAATGAGAAGCCCATGAACTGCAACTAGAGAGCAGCCCCCACTCGCCAAGACTAGAGAAAGTCTGTGTGTAGCAACAAAAACCCAGAACAGCCAAAAATAAACAAGCAAATATTTTAAAACTCATCATCATCATCGTATTGTTGAGCAAAGCTTACATGATACAGTGGTGGCCTGTGGTTGGTAAGGCCACGTGATCGGGTCCTGTCATAATTTGTGGGCAGGAGTCATGTACGCTAGTTTCTGCCCAAGCATGCAACCTCCCAGGTGTGGACGCTCACAGCACTCTTGTCTCCATTGCCATGGTTATCAGAGATGTTCCAGATCCTGATTGTTCTGAGGGAGGACTAGCTGCAATGGACACATGCCATGGGCTAGAAACAAATGTATCTGTATCAATAGTCCATCAAAATTTGGAGGTGCTTATCATCACATCATAACAAATCCTAAGAGCTTCCCTGGTGGCTCCTTGACAAAGAATCTGCCTGTGATGCAGGAGGCAGAGGAGACTTGGGTTCGAGCCCTGGATTGGCAAGATCCCCTGGAGGAGAAAATGGCAAGCCACTGCAGTATTCTTCCCTGGGAAATCCCATAGACGGAGGAGCCTGGTGAGTTACAGTCCAGGACGTCGCAAAGAGTCAGACATAACTGAGTGACTTGGAACTCATGAGCAACCAATCTTAGTGTGACTGATACAACATAAATGTGAATAGAAAAAAGATTGGAAGGAAATGTTAATAGTGATTGCCTCTCTGAGGAAGGAATTTAAGTTCTTTAATTTCTTCCCCTTTATGTGCTTTTGTACTTCCAAGTTTGGTTTACTGAGTTTTTTTTTAATTTATGATTTAAAAAATTCAAACGAAAACAGATGCTTTCAGACCACCTGCTTTAACAAAATAGAGTGGAATGCTTTAAAAGTATTTTATCACTTGTTTATATGCGAACCACATGTCATGATGCTAGTTTGAATCTCAATTTTAAAACATTCTTACTTAAATTCAGCTCAAAATTTTGCTCTGTGTCACACATAAAAGGAAATATCTTCCAAAAAGCTTCCTAACTGAGATGACTATAAAACTTTTTGGTTGCTAAGGAATGTGAAAGCTATTTAACTGGTTAAAAATAAGGGCCAAAATATTCTCATCAATTCCTACCCTGAAAAGGAATTCAGAAATGTTTTATTGTTCTTTTTCAAAGTCACCAAGAAATCTACATGTCAAAAGAATAAAATGACATAAAGTGCACGCTTCTTGTCATTGTTCTAACTACTATCCTCTTCCTCCTCTTCTGTGCTATGTACAAGAGGGAGAAAGAGAAAGACAGAGGTCATTTGAAAAGGAAAAACTACAATGATTGGCTACTTATTCTAGGAGCAGACTGTTCAAAGAGCCGATGACCAGAGATATCACAAAGGTTGTGACAAGGTCATGTGGCTAGTCAGAAAGAGGTAACTTGTTGAAAGCATTCTACTACTGAACAGTGTACCCTTACCTTTCTAACTCAGGAAGAGTATTGGACCTTCAAAGCTCCATGGCAATTTTTTTTTAATTTTTTTAATTGAAATATAATTGACATGGTTTTCCCAGATGGCTCAGCAGATAAATAACTGGCCTGCAATGCAGGAGACAAAGGTTTGATCCCTGAGTAGGGAAGATCCCCTGGAGGAGGAAAAGGCAACCCACTTCAGTTTCACTGCCTGAAAAGTCCCATGGACAGAGGAGCCTGGCAGGCTACTGTCCAAAGGGTTGCAAAGAGTCGGACATGATTGAGCACACACATACATACATATAACTGACATATACTACTGTAGTAGTTTTAGGGGTGTAGCAAAATGACTTGCTAGAAGTGTACATTATGAAATAATCCCCACAATAAGTTCAGTTAATAGCCATCAACACACAAAGTTAATTTGTGTGTGTGTGTGTGTGTGTGATGAGAACTCTTAAGCTCGACCATCGTGACAACTTTAAAACACACTATACAGTACTGTTAACTATAGTCACCATGCTGTCCATCACATCCCCAGCACTCATTCTTCTTCTAACCAATGGGCAATTCCTTTTATAATTATCAATCTGCTCTCTCCCTCAGATTCTCTGCAGTCTCTCAAACTCATTTTACCCTCTCGAATTTTGAATTCTACCATTCCTTTCTAAAAGGTGAATGCTTTTGCTTCCAAGATAAGATAATCAGATGCAGCTGCAGAGTTTGCATAGAGATTATTCAAAAATCTATCAGAGAAGAGCTTTGGTGAGAAAATGTCAAATCATGCACCATGAACAATAGCAATTGTTGGTTAGAAACACAAGCCTTTGAGCCAGAGACCTAGATTCAGGTTCTGACTCTACTTCTACCTAGAGACCTAACTTCAGGCAAGATGGTAAACCACCCTGAGCCTCTGATCTGTAAAAGTAACATTACCTGCCATACTGACAGACTGGGAGGGTTACATGCAATAATGGATATAAAATGCTTAGCGCAGTGCCTGGAACATAGTGTTTAACATAAATTAGTTGCTGTTCCATGTCTTTTTAAAAAGTTGCTCCCTAACATAGTGTTTAAATACAAAACGCCTGTATAGTCAAAGCTATGGTTTCTCCAGTAGTCATGTAGAGTTGTGAGAGTTGGACCATAAAGAAGGCTGAGCACCAAAAAATTGATGATTTTGAATTATGGTGCTGGAGAAGACTCTTGAGAGTCTCTTGGACAGCAAAGAAATCAAACCAGTCAAACCTAAAGAACATCAACCCTGAATATTCATTGAAAGGACTGATGCTGAAGCTGAAGCTCCAATACTTTGGCCACCTAATGCAAAGAGCCGACTCACTGGAAAAGACTGATGTTGAGAAAGATTGAAGGCAAGAGGAGAAAGGGACAACAGAGGATGAGATGGTTGGATGGCATCATCAATTCAATGGACAGGAGTTTGAGCAAGCTCCAGGAGATATTGAAGGACAGGAGGCCTGGCATGCTGCAGTCCATAGGGTCACAGAGTCGGACACGTCTTAACAACTGAACAACAACATAACGTTTAAATACAAGATCAGTTTAAATACAAGCCCCTTCTTTCTTTCCTTGTGTTTTTTGTTCACATGATGAAAAACACCATACTTCTTTCAAGATTGAAAATGACATCCAGGAGTACCAAAGTAAAAGCAAGTTTCCAAGGTGCCTGAGTGGGCTGGCAAGCAATTTCTTTTGCTCAGATATCCTAAGCATTTCTTTTTTTAGTCTCTTTCGTACTATTGATCCAGATTCTCCATGCACAGTAGATCTAAGAAACAAGTCTGGCATACTGGCCCCCTTTAGATATCAAATGTTCCCAATGATTCAAGCAGAATTAATTAGCTTTGATTGACAGCATGAAAGGTACTCACATCATTTATGTCAACACTTTTTTATTGAGCACTTGAGTTATGGATGCAGACAAGCTGACCCCAGGGAAGATTTATGAATCGTTGGTCCTCCAGATATATAGGTCCCTTTAGCTAGTTTACACAGAGTACATTCAGACAAATAATTTAAGGAGTCCATTATTACTTGGCAGATAAAAGGGTAACTATCCATAGGATGGAGTGAGGGGAGAAAGAAGGAGGTACTTTTGGAACATGGAACATGTCAATTTATGACAACCCTACTTGAGCAAGGGCTTCCCCAGTGGCTCAGACAGTAAAGATTCTGCCTGCAATGCAGGAGACCCAGGTTTGGTCTGTGGGTCGGGAAGATCCCCTGGAGAAGGAAATGGCATCCTGCTCCAGTATTCTTGCCTGGAGAATCCCATGGACAGAGGAGCCTGGTGGGCCATAGTCCATGGGGTCACAAAGAGTCAGAGATGACTGAGTGACTAACACT
Organism: Bos indicus; assembly: GCF_029378745.1. Lineage (NCBI taxonomy): Eukaryota > Metazoa > Chordata > Mammalia > Artiodactyla > Bovidae > Bos > Bos indicus. Next base: position 70,865,291 of record NC_091767.1, on the reverse strand, counting down.
TTCACTGTTTCAGCAAGGAGGCTTTCTTGGTGAAGGCAGCAAACAGGATGGAAAGACTGTGCTGCAGAAAGCAAGATTACCTACCTCATAATTAGACACCCTGCATGGTCAGTATTACTGAAGAACATTCTCCTTGAAGCCTCATTGTCTTCTCTCCTACAGAGAACTTTACAGAACATTCAGAGCTGCATCTCAGAGATTCAGCACCAAAGGCACCATTATCAGTAAAGTCACAGTTCTAGTCACAGTAGTTTAATTCAGATAGTGGGATAATCTAACAGAAGACTTTGGTTGGACCCTCCAGGTGTGTTTCAGAAATGATGTCCTTATGTACACACTGCTATATTTAAAATGGATACCCAACAAGGACCTACTGTATAGTATATGGGACTCTGCTCGATGTTATGTGGCAGCCTGGATAGGAGGGGAGTTTGGGGGAGAATGGATACACGCAAATGGATGGCTGAGTCCCTTTGCTGTTCACCTGACATACTGCTAATCGGCTATATTCCAATACAAAATAAAAAGTTCAAAAAACAAACAAAAAAAAAGAAATGCAGTCTTTGACAATCCATCACAGCCTCTGGGCAGCATTCAACACCACTGCTGCATGGATGTAAGCTAATGCAGCCAAAAGCAAAAACTCTCGATCCTTTTTTTAGCTTTGTGGCCATATCACAGGTAAAGTATGATTTCCAGGAGTCATTTTTTAAATATTGGAAAGATCTCTTGAATCCCTAAGCATCTCAGAGCTCATGCTAAATGCCAGTTTCTGATCTAAGTCTGTCCTTTTATGGATGGGCAAATTTGCTTAGGGTCACATAACTAGCAAGAATGGCAGGTTTCACAGCCCTCATCTGCTGTTCTTTCTGCTCCACGGCAGCCACACAGGGGAGAATGGACACTCAGACAAAATACCAACCTGAAGAAGGAGCCGATTTCAAAAGGACTCACCTAGGTCTTCTGGCCATTCATCAATCAACCTTTGGGCATTCTTTGGAGAGCAAAATAATCCTAGAGAAACTGACCTCGAGTGAAAGCTTGCCCAGAGTTACACCAGAAAATTCTGAGGAAACAGTCTTCTTACACTTCACCTTCCACTGGCCTGACCTCTCTCAGGGACAGTGGACTCCGGAACTCTGCATTGCTGTTATTAAATCTAACATAGCATGCTGGCCAGGGCGCCTGCAAATGTCCTGACAACTCCTAGCCACCCGACATTCTCCCTGCTCTTGCCCCCATTGCAACCCTCCTCAAAGGACTGATGTTCCAACTCCCAGCCAATGCTGCAGGAAGCAGTCAGTCCAGGCCAGTATAATTTTCTAGCAGCTCATCAACCCTCCCATATCATTCCAGGGGAGTGTGGACTCACCCAAAATGATATACGGGGGTAGGGAAGGGAATACTCCCTGTTTCCACCTCATTCTTTTCATCTTTTATACAAACTTTCAAAGTCCCTAGCACCAGACTCTTCAGTGTAAAAATCACATAGAAAGAACATGAATATTTGTAAGCAGCGGTTTCTTCTATTATGGGGGGAGGGGCATGCTTTCTGTATCTATAGGATTTTCAATTTTTTTTTCTTGCTTTGAGGTTTTTTGACAGATGGGAAGAGAGAGAGGGGCGAAGAGAGGAAATAGGGGAAAGCCTTGATGGAGCCCAGAAACATAAACATGGACAGTTTGTGCCTTAAGATAAGCAGGAACTAACTTGTAAACTAACTTGGACACAGGCAGGGGTCAATCTGTGTCCGTGATTATGATTAAATGAGGTGTCAATTTTGGCCTCACTCTGCATATTGAAAAGTGATTCTTCATACAATTTGATAGCAAAAACAAAAAAAAATACAGTTAGAAAATTAACAGAAGATCTGAACATTTTTCCAAAGAAGACACACAGATGATCAACAGGTATATGAAAAGATGCTCAACATCATTAATCATCAGGGAAATGCAAAGCAAAACCACAATGGGATATCACCCCATACCTATCAGAATAGCTGTTATCAAAAAGACAAGAAATAATAAGTATTGGTGAAGATGTAGAGAAAATGGAACTCCTGAGCACTGTTGGTGGAGGTACAAGTTGGTTCAGATGATATGGAAAACACTATAAAGATCTCTCAAAAAATTAAAACTAGGACTGCCATATGATCCTGCAATCCCACTTCTGGATATGTATCCAAAGAAAATGGACACCGGATATGGAGGAGATGTCCGCATGCCCATGTTGACTACAGCATTATTCAAAATGACCAAGGTATGGCAATAACCTGAGCGTCCATCAGTGGCTGAACAGGTAAAGAAGACATGGAATATATATACAATGGAATATTATTCAGCCATGAGAAAGAAGGAAATCCTGCCGTTTGCAATGACATAGATGTATCTTGAGGACATTATGCAAAGTAAAAAAAAAAAGACAAATACCACTTGGTGGAATGCTAAAAGAAAGAAAAGTCAAGCTCACAGAAACAGAATATAAAAGTGCATGGGGAATAGGGAAAACAGGAAAAGGTTAATAAAGGGTACAAACTTTCAGCAATAACATGAATTGCTGTTGTCGTTGTAGTCGTTTAATCTCTGAGTTGTGTCTGACTCTTTGTGACCTCATAGAGTGTAGCCTGCCAAGCTCCTGTATCCATGGGATTCTGCAGGTATGAATACTGGAATGGGTTGCCATTTCCTTCTCCAGGGGATCTTCCAACTCTGGAGATCTTCCAGGGATTAAACCCGCGTCTCCTGCATCTCCTGTATTGGGAGGCAGATTTTTTTTACCACTGAGCCATCAGGGAAATCCATAATAAGATGAATAAGCCCATCTAATTATAAAATCCTGGTGGCTCAGATGGTAAAGAATCTGCCTGCAGTGCAGGAGACCCAGGTTGGATCCCTGGGTTAGGAAGATCCCCTGGAGGAGGAAACGGCAACCCACCCCAGTATTCTTGCCTGGAGAATTCCATGGACAGAGGAGACTGGTGGGCTACAAGTCCATAGGACCACAAAGAGTCAGACACGACTGAGAGACTAACACAACATAAAACGTGGTTATAAATTGTTATACATAGTTAAACATAGCATGTATAATTCAAATTTGCTAAGAGAGTAGAATGAAATGTTCCCACCAAGAAAAAAGAAAATATAATACAATTACATTTGTCAATTATATCTCTTAAATCTGAAATTTTTAAATAAATAATTTTTTTTAATTTTGCCACCAAGCCTTAAATAAGTCTAAGGAGATATGTTCAGAGAGCAATGGGAAAACAAGACACTTTTGCTATTTAAATTAACTGTGAAGGAAAAATGAGATATTTGTTCCTTTCTTGGCTAAATATCCACCAGAGAAACACTGGAATTCTTCACTGTAAAATTCTGCAGGTAGCATTCGAATTCCATCTCAAATAAACGCTGAGTTGAAACTTGTATTTTAATAATCAGCCAAAAATCATTTATTTTTTTAAAGAAATCACTTCTTGAATGAAGAGGGGCATTAAAAAACATATTTGAGGGCTCTGGGGGAAAAGATGGTTTTATCATGAAAGAAAAACTCATGTAATTAGAGAGCTATAAAATTACCCATTTGCCTTTTGTTTCTTTTCTTTTTTTAAGTATAATTGCTTTTCAGTGCTGTGTTAGTTTCTACTGTATAACGAAGTGAATCATCTGTATATATACATATATACCCTTCCTCTTGGACCTCCCTCCTGCCCCACCACCCACTCTTCTAGGTCGTCACAGAGCATTGAACTGAGCTCCCTAAGCTATACAGCAGCTTCCCACTAGCTATCTATTTCACACATGGTGATATACACATTGTGTCAAATCTAATACCCAATTCGTTTGCCTTTACAGTGTCCAATAAAAATCATTTTCAATAAAAGATTATCTAAGTTTCTTCTGAAGGCATCACAACAAATATAAGACAGGGACAAAGTTCAGTTGAAAAATATGGCATTATCCAGCCTAAACCAGCTACTTGGAGCTCCATGTTATGGGGTAATGTGAGTGTGTGCATGCTCATTTACTTCAGACATGTCTGATTCTTTGTGATCCCATGACTGTGGCCCACCGGGCTCCTCTGTCCATGGGGTTGTCCAGACAAGAATACTGGAATGGGTTGCCATTTCCTTCTCCAGGGGATTGAACCCACCTCTTTTATATCTTCTGCATCGGCAGACAGGTTCTCTACCACTAGCACCAAGGCGCAGTTAGCACTACAACAGGAGAAGCCACCCTCCCACAAGTCCAGGGATACACAGGAGGTGCAGAGGCATGAGCAAAGCTCTGACCTCAGGGTTAACTTCTGGTTTCATACCCTGGGACTTGATCCTAAAATTCACAAGCATGACCTCTATAAACCAGAGAATAACCTCCCTACATTCTACTGCTACCAGCATTATGGGTCTCACCTTTTCTGATGCTTAATTTTATGCATCAACTTGACTAAGCCATGGATGCCTATATACCCAGTTAATATTATTTATTGGGATGACTGTAGTAAAGTTGTACATGCTAGTAAAGTAATGCTCAAAATTCCCCAAGCCAGGCTTCAACAGTATGTGACCCGTGAACTTCCAGAGGTTCAAGCTGGATTTAGAAAAGGCAGAGGAACCAGAGATCAAACTGCCAAGATCTGTTGGATCATCGAAAAAGCAAGAGAGCTCCATAAACACATCTACTTCTGCTTTATCTACTATGCCAAAGACTTTGACTGTGTGGATCACAATAAACTGAGGAAAATTCTGAAAGAGATGGGAATACCAGACCACCTGATGTGCCTCTTCCTGTATGCAGACCAGGAAGCAACAGTTAGAACTGGACATGGAACAACAGACTGGTTCCAAATAGGGAAAAGAGTACACCAAGGGTGTGTATTGTCACCCTGCTTATTTAACTTATATGCAGAGTACATCATGAGAAACACTTGGATGGATGACGCACAGGCTGGAATCAAGATTGCCAGGAGAAATATCAATAACCTCAGATACACAGATGACACCACCCTTATGGCAGAAAGTGAAGAAGAACTAAAGAGCCTCTTGATGAAAGTGAAAGAGGAGAGTGAAAAAGTTGGCTTAAAGCTCAACATTCAGAAAATGAAGATCATGGTATCTGGTCCCATCACTTCATGGGAAATAGATGAGGAAACAATGGGAACAGTGACAGACTTTATTCTTTGGGCTCCAAAATCACTGCAGATGGTGACTGCAGCCATGAAATTAAAAGACACTTGCTCTTTGGAAGAAAAGTTATGACCAACCTAGACAACATATTCAAAAGCAGAGACATTACTTTGCCAGCAAAGGTCCATCTAGTCAAGGTTATGGTTTTCCCAGTAGTCATGTATGGATGTGAGAGTTGTACTATAAAGAAAGCTGAGTGCTGAAGAATTGATGCTTTTGAACTGTGGTGTTGGAAAAGACTCTTGAGAGACTGCAAGGAGATCCAACCAGTCTATCCTAAAGGAAATCAGTCTTGAATAAGCATTGGAAGGACTAATGCTGAAGCTAAAACTCCAACACTTGAGCCACCTGATTCAAAGAACTGACTCACTGGAAAAGACCCTGATGCTGGGAAGGATTGAGGGCAGGAGGAGAAGGGGACGACAGAGGATGAGATGGTTGGATGGAATCACTGACTCAATGGACATGAGTCTGAGTAGGCTCCAGGAGTTGGTGATGAACAGGAAGGCCTGGTGTACTGCAGTCCATGGGGTTGCAAAGAGTCGGACATGACTGAGTGACTGAACTGAACTGAACTGGGATGACTGTGAGGGTGTTTCCAGAAGAGACTAGCCCTTGAATCAGTGGACTGAGTGAAGCAGATGGCCCCTCCAACATGACTGGGCTTTATCCAATCCATTGAGGACCTACATAAACAAATAGTTAGAAGGGAAAATTCGCTGGTTCTACCTTCCTGCCTGAGCTGGGACATCAGTCTTCTCCCCCGAGACTGGGACTTGTACCATCAGCAACCCCCACCAAACCAGTTCTCACGCCTCTGGACTTTGTCTAGAGCTCACACCCTCAATTCCTCTAGTTCTCAGGCCTTTGGCCTTGAACTGAACTAAACCACTGGTTCTCCTGGGTCTCCAGACTGCAGACAATGGATTGAAAAAGTCTGAAGCCTCTGGAATTGTGTGAGTTAATTCCTCATAATAAAAAACTCTTGGGACTTCCCTGGAAGTCCAGTAGTTGAGAATTCACCTTCCAATATGGGGATGTGTGTGTGTGTGTGTGTTCAGTTGTGTCCAACTCTTGGACTGTAACCCACCAGGCTCCTCTGTACATGGAATTCTCCAGGTGAGAATACTGGAGGGGGGTTGTCATTTTCTTCTCCAGGAATCTTTCTGACCCAGGGATAGAACCGCATCTCTTGCATCTCCTGCACTGACAGGCAGGTTTTTTACCACTAGTGCCGCCCGGGAAGCCCCCTCCATTGCAGGGGATGCAGGGTCAATCCTTTGTTGGGGAACTAAGATCCCACATGCCGAGGGGTAACTAAGCCTGTGTGCTAAAACTAGAGAGACTTTGTGCCATAACTACTGAGCCTGTGCGATCTAGAGCCTGTCCGTAGCTAGAGAAGCCCCTGCACACCACAACTAGAGAAAAGCCCATGTGCTGCAACGAAGACCCAGCACAGGACAAAAAGAACCTCTCAAACTCTGTCACTCCCTGTATATATATATATATGTATATATATATATGTGTGTGTGTGTGTGTGTGTGTGTGTGTGTGTAGCAAGAGAGATTTAGCTAGAAAAATATATAGATACAATGGACTGGCCAAAAAGCTCATTTGGATGTTTCCATAAGATGGTACCAAAAAACGTGAACAAACTTTTTGGCCAACCTAATATACCCTGTTGACTCTGCTTCTCTGGAAAACCCTAACTGATACACATTCCCAAAGCAGAAGCGGAAATAGTACATTTCCCCAGACTGCCTCGCAGCACAGTTACAGGCCCCTGACCACTCAAATCCACACAAACTTGAATGTAGGAGGAGTCGCGTGTGCAGAGGCTGAGTGCAGGCAGGTGAATTTGGGGGCAAGGGTGGTGGTGGAGGTGTCTGGCTTGGAGACAGCTATGGCGGAGCTTCTGAACTGATCCAGGACCAAATACGTCCAGGGGCAGGGTGGTGGCAGCAGTGGGGCCTTGTTTTCTTTTGTTTTTTAGCAGTGGTGTTTTTGTTAGAATAGCTCCAGGCGCAGTCCCTAGCTCATAGTCTCTGGATGTGCTGTTCTTAGTTGTATAGCATCCAATCCGGTTATCTGGCCCTCCCAGGGATTTTTGTGAGGTATGTAACACCCTTTAAAACATTCCTTTCTGCTTAGAGTTTCTAGAATATACCATGTTATTTGTAAGCAAGATCCTTGAATGACAGAAATGACAGCTTACTTGTAAAGGCTAGAGCTAGGAGGTACGGAACATGGCATCCATGAATGATGATTATTATAAGTTCAGGGGTACAGGGAAGGATTCTTGTGTGCCTCACAATAACAACCCTCATCTACCTGCTACTGGTGCTTGAGCAATGCCCTCAAATGAGAATAAAAGGATAAGAATTAGAACGCAGATTTTTTTTGTAGAAATGACAGCTGACAAAATCTCACAAGATCTATTTTAAAACAAATGTGATCCCTTCTCTAGAGCAGGTTTTAAGATGGGGCTGGTTGGAGAAAGAATGAAGCAAATGAAAGAAAAGGAAGGAATGACAGACAGGAATCAAAAGAGAAGATAGGGGAACCAATCAGAGATTTCCTCTGTTCTCAGTTTGGCTCAAAATGTGGAGGAAATTGAAAAATCAGTATGTCAAAATATTAGTGATTGTTATCATGACCCTTATATTTTTCTTCATTTTTGAAATATTTATAATACACAAATAGTACTTTTTAACAAGATTTTTAAGTAGTATTACTAATAAACTGGTCTAAGTTTCATTGCACTCAAAGCAATTGGCTGTTAACTATTTAGACTCAGAAGAGAGCCTGAAAGTCATTTCACCTAACTCCTCACAGATGCAGGTTCAATCCCTGGATCAGAAAAATCCCTGGAGGAGGATATGGCAACTCACTTCAGTATTCTTGCCTGAGAAATCCCATGGACAGAGAAGCCTGGCAGGCTACAGTCCATGGGTTGCAAAGAGTCGGACACGACTGAGCACACAGACACTCACGTTGTCCCCACAGACAGGCGCATCCCTAAGGCCAGACCTTCAGGACCCAGGGCTCTTCTTTACCCTGAGTTCCCTGAAACACAGAAGACAAACCCTTGCTTCTTCTCCCAAAGACTATGCCTCAGATGTTTGAAAACAGCTTTCATTTGGATTCTGAGATTTTTTCTCCAACTTAAACATCCTTGTTTCCTTTAGCAATTTCTTAAATGTCTTCTCACATCTTTAGTGACTGTCACATTTACTAATGTCCTTTCTAAAATGTGACACCCATGAATGGAACATTCAAGTTGACTGGAATATTCAAGTTGTCATCAAATCAGGATAAAGTATATTGCTTTCAATCTTACATTGACCATCAAATATATCTTTTGCTTTGCTTCTCCTTCCCCTATCCCTTCCCTCCCCTTCCCCTCCTCTGTCCTCCTCTGTCCTTCTCCTCTATCTCGATGTACAGAGCAAAATACTGTCTTTGAATGAAGTGCATGAGTGCATACTCAGTCATTTCAGTCATGTCCAAATCTTTGTGACCCCAAGGACTATATAGCCTGCCAGGCTCCTCTGTCTATGGGATTTCCCAGGCAAGAATACTGGAGTGGGTTACCATGCCCTCCTTCAGGGGATCTTCCCAACCCAGAGACTGAACCCAGGTGTGCTGCATTGCAGGAGGATTCTTTACCACTAAGCCACTGGGGAAGTACACATTCCCATAAAAGCAACTTCTGTCCTATGAAAATCTCAAATAATGTAAAGGATAAAAACAAGATAGATAATCGATAATAGAGATAAGCTATAAAAAACATATGTATGACATACATCTTTTTACTTATTTTTGGCTGTGCTGGGTCTCATTGCTCTGCAGGCTTTTTCCCTGTTGCTGCAAGCCTCTAGTTGCAGCATGGCTACTCTCTAGTTGCAGCCCATGGGCTTCTCATTGCGGTGGCTTCTCTTGTTGCAGAGTATGGCTCCTAGGGTGCACAGGCTTCAGTAGTTGGAGCTCCCAGGCTCTAGAGCACAGGCTCAGTAGTTGCGGTGCACAGGCTTAGATGCTCCATGGCATGTGGCATCTTCCCAGATCAGGGATCGATTAAAGATATATACAAAGAAATAAGACATATAGAAAAGGTTCTGAGTCTACTGTGAAAAATGCATGAGAGCAAGCTTCATTTTGCCATCCCATATTCTAGGACCTTACTCTTGTGTGCAAAGTCTCCTGCCCTCCTTGTGTCCTTTTCACTGCAGAACAAGCTCAGGTATGTGAAAACCTTACCCACTCTTCTCAATAAGCATGTCTAGCAAGGAATGTCTTTCCTGGAGTTTGGTTCTATTTTTCAAGGTGACAGCTTTTAGTTAATAAACTGCAGTTCTAATTGATGTATGTACACTGCTATGTATGAAATAGATCACTAATGAGAACCTACTCCATAGTACAGGGAACGCTACTCAATGCTCTGTGGTGACAAAGTGGGGATATATGTACAGGTATAGCTGATTCACTTTGTTGCACAGCAGAAACTAACACAACATTGTAAAGCAACTAAACGCCAATAAAAATAGTAATGATAATAAACCCCAGTTCCTACCAGTATACCTATGGTCAATAATAGTTTTTTATACCTTAATCCATGACTATTTGCATTTTAACAAAGAATATACCTTTACTCACAATTCACACAGATCAAGGCAAACTGTGGAGGTGAAAAAAGAAATGGAAAATAACTTTAAAAAAGTTGAGCATTATCATCTTCATATTACAGATTTTAAAAGTTGGACTATCAGAATGCTGGAGATGTTGCCAGAGATCAACCCAGGCATGAGTGGCTGAGTGAAGTCCCAATGATGGTCAACTCTACGCTCCACTGTCCTGCCCCTCAAGGTCAGTCACTGGAGCCCCAACCCCCAGATCCTTCATTCTCTCCCTCTCACCATTAGTAGCACTCCCTTTCTCCAAACAGAGTAGCCAAGGAATCTTCATTGCCTCCCCTCCTCCCAAATCAAAGCCTGCTCTCAATTCCTCTTCAAGAGGGTTAAACACTTGGGACTTCCCTGGCAGTCCAGTTATTAAGATTTTGCCTTCCAAGGCAGGGAACTCAGGTTCAAAACTGGATCGGGGAGCTAAGATCCCACATGCCTCATGGTCAAAAAAACAAAACATAAAACAGAAGAATATTGTGACAAAGCTAATAAAGACTTCAAAAAAGATGGTCCACATCAAAAAAAAAAAAAAAAGAAAAACTTAAAAAGTGTTAAACACTTAAATATTATATGCTTCAGTTCAGTTCAGTTCAGTTCAGTCGCTCAGTTGTGTCCGACTCTGCGACCCCATGAATCGCAGCACACCAGGCCTCCCTGTCCATCACCAACTCCCAGAGTTCACTCAAACTCACGTCCATTGAGTCGGTGATGCCATCCAGCCATCTCATCCTCTGTCGTCCCCTTCTCCTCTTGCCCCCAATCCCTCCCAGCATCAGAGTCCTTTCCAATGAGTCAGCTCTTCCCATGAGGTGGCCAACATACTGGAGTTTCAGCTTTAGCATCATTCCTTCTAAAGAACACCCAGGACTGATCTCCTTTAGGATGGACTGGTTGGATCTCTTTGCAGTCCAAGGGACTCTCAAGAGTCTTCTCCAACACCATGGTTCAAAAGCATCAATTCTTTCGCACTCAGCTTTCTTCACAGTCCAACTCTCACATCCATACATGACCCCTGGAAAAACCATAGCCTTGACTAGACGGACCTCTGTTGGCAAAGTAATGTCTCTGCTTTTGAATATGCTATCTAGGTTGGTCATAACTTTCCTTCCAAGGAGTAAGCGTCTTTTAATTTCATGGCTGCAATCACCATCTGCCGTGATTTTGGAGCCCCAAAAAATAAAGTCTGACACTGTTTCCACTGTTTCCCCATCTATTTCCCATGAAGTGATGGGACCAGATGCCATGATCTTGGTTTTCTGAATGTTATATGCTTACTTAGTTGTATATAAAAGTGGTTAAAGTGATCAATTGTACAACTCTAAAGTCCATTTTGAGTAGTATCAGGCTGGAGCAAGAAAGAATTCTTCTAAATAATACCATGTTTTTCCTTTCATTGAAACTTATTCCGACAAACTGCATAAAGATCAAAAATTTAGAGCAAAGTTGCAAATTCTAGGAGGACTATCTCTAATTCACCTCCTGTAGTCGCAGCACCTAACTCATTGCCAAGCACATAGTGAGACCTCAGTAAATACCTGCTGAACAAATTAGTGAACTTCAATTAGCCAACCATCCTTTGGAATGTTCCACAGGCCTGAGGTGGAATTTCAAAGCTCTCTTGCTTCTTGATACTGAACCTCCCAAGAAGAAGAGATCTGAGCTAGAAGAAGACCCACTATGCTCCACACTTGAATTCCACCACTGACAAAAGACAGAAAAGGCTGGAATATTCTCATTAAACTTTGGGATTCATTCACATATGCATGAATCAAAAGACTTCTATAAAGCCAGCATTGTGAGCAAGACTGAGAGTCCTAGGTTGAATAAAGTGAAAGTGAAGTTGCTCAGTCATGTCCGACTCTCTGCGATACCATGGACTGTAGCCTATCAGGCTTCTCCATCCATGGGATTTTCCAGACAAGAGTACTGGAGTGGGTTGCCATTTCCTTCTCCAGCAAATCTTCCTGACCCAGGGATCAAACCCAGGTCTCCTGCATTGCAGGCAGATGCTTTACCCTCTGAGCCACCAGGGAAGCCCAGGCTGAATAAAATGTGGCCTCTACTCTCAAGAAGCCACAATGTACTCTGCCATATAAATGCCTTAACAGATCATTATCAAATGACATGTCAAAAGAAAGTGGAACACCCCCATCCCCATTCCACTGAGAGTATTTTGAAACTAAGAAAAATCTAATAAAATCTGTTGCCAACTAGCCAGGACTTAAGGGCATTTGTAGATGGCATGGTAGAATACTACTTACACTAATGGTAGGTGTTACTATTTCACATGAGACAAGAGAAGGAATAGACTTTGCTCAAATAAGACTCAATTGTGCTGCCTGCCTCAGCAAGGTGACCTTGGTTTTAGTTTAAACTGATGCGGAGACCATACTAAAACTTGATCACCCACTTCCATCCTTATTTTAAAAATCTGAGTCCATTTCCACTCCAACCAGAGGCAGCAATGAAAAACTGAGAAAACATCATTAGCATTCAGGTGAAGCAAGAAACATTCAGATTTGTAAACCTCAAGAATAGGGGGGCTACACTCCTTGTGGGGAGGGGTGTAACTGTGAAAGGGAATGGAAGCCCCAGTTTAGGAGACATTAAGATGCAAAGGAGGAGAAACTATGGGGGTGGACATATTGGACATTCTCCTTTCAAAGGCCTCCACTTTTAAGAAACTTCCCTGGGATATACAAAGGAACAAGCAAATTATTAAATGATTTTCTCCATTCAATGTGCCCTGTCATGTTCTTCTGGTAGCTACACAACCCCTCAATAAAAACTTCTTACTCTTCCACTGTGATACAGTGTACGGCCTGAAGAAAATTAGACAACCTCTAGTAAGTCATAGGAATTGCTCCCCCTCCAAAAAAAAAAGCTGCACAGCCACAGCTCAGGGTAGGGGAGCATCTATTTCTCACCCACCCCACAAGCGCCACCTTTCCAGAGAGCAGAGTCACCACTGATTCGAAACAGGTGCCAATAAGAGCCCTGTGTCCAAGAGGCGGTAAGACTAACTTCCCAGGAAATCTTTCATCAATTAATCCAAGTTTAAAAAAAAAAGTGATGAAAAAAGGATCCTTCCTACATTTGAGTTATATAAAAAATAATAGATACAATGATGAAGATGCAAATAAAATAATGTGTGTGTGCTCATTCGCTTCAGTCGTGTCCAACTCTGTGCAACCCTATGGGCAGCCCACCAGGCTCCTCAGTCCATGGAATTCTCCAGGCAAAAATACTGGAGTGGGTTGCCATGGCCTTCTAATTACCATTTGAGTGCCTACTAATGCCTACTAATGTCTGGCACTACACACATATACATTATTTAAGATAATCCTTCCCAGGGACTTCCGTGGTGGTCCAGTGATTAAGAATCTGCAGGGGATTTGGGTTCCATCTCCAGTGGGGGAACTAGGATCCCACATGCTTCAGAGCAGCTGAGTCTTTGCAGTATGACCAGAGAGCCTGTGCACCACAAAAATATCCTGCACGATGCAATGAAGATCTCACATGCTGCAACTAAGACTTGATGTGGCCAAATAAACAAATATTTTTTAAATAAATAAAAAATTTTAATTAAAAAATAAATAATTAATTACAAAACTAAAAAAGATAATCCTTCCCATATCCTTAATCAACCGAAGACAAAACTGACTGAGGCCCAAAATCAGAAGTACCTTTCCCAAGGTATCAATGGTGCTATTTTTTTTTTCTTTTTCTTCTTTTTGCATTTTAGTTTTTAAATTATGAAAGTATGGGACTTCCATGGTGGTCCAGTGGCTAAGACTCAGGGCTCCCAATGGAGGGGATCCAGGTTCAATCACTGGTCAGGAAACTAGATCTCATGTGCCACGACTAAAAGACCCTGCGTGCTGCAACTAAGACTCAGTGCAGACAAATAAATAATAAATTAAACAAGAATTACTTTAAAAAAAATAATTAAAGTATGATGACACATTTATAGGAGACTTGAAAAATACAGAAAAAAATTACATGGAGCTCCACTATATATTATAATTATTTTTTAAGTAGATAAATTAAGATTTTTAGTTGGACTTTCAATATCAAACTCCAAAAAATTAACAGAATGAATATATAGAAAAGTAAAAGATACTGGAAAAGCACCATGAACCAATTCAACATAATTAAGATTTATACAATTTTCACACGACACTAGAATAAAAATTCTATTCTAGTTCCCACAGACTATAAACTAGGAGACCCTGGAATATATCCAAGGACATTAAACAAGGTGCAAAAATGCCTTGGTCTAAAGGTACTGAAATCATACAGAGTCCATTCTTTTATCTCAGTGGAGTTATTTATATCCAAGTCAGTATTCCTCTAAAGCCCTTGTTCTTTTTATTATCCACATGCTGAGATACATACAGACATTGGAGGACTCGGAGCAGTAGCAGTTTGAAGGCTCAAGGAAGCCTTCCTGGAGCAAGTTTCATATGAACTGGATCTTACACGACAAATACAAGAAGGGGCAGGAGGAGGAAAGAGATCATCTTCACCAAGGGGACCATCTAGGCAAAACCGTGATGCAAGCAGGAGCGGGGCATGGGCTGAGACTGCTGAGCTAGCCAGTATTGTTAGGAAACAAACGTGAGGCAGGCAGGCAGAAAGGAAGGCCAGAGGAGGCAGAAAGATCTGGAGAGGCTAGTTGGTGCAGGGTCCCACATGCCATGTTAAGAAGTGTGAACTTTATCCCATTGACAATGTGGAGTCATTGAGAGGTTTTAAACCTGGAGTGACATGGCCAGAGCAGCATTTTAAACAGATCACAGTGGCAGATGAGCTTAGTATGGATTTAACAGAGACAAGATTAGAGGCAGAGATAAGACAAGTGATGTGAAGTTGCTCAGTAGTGTCCGACTCTTTGCAACCCCATGTACTGTAGCCCACCAGGCTCCTCCATCCATGAGATTCTCCAGGCAAGAATACTGGAGTGGGTTGCCATTTCCTTCTCCAGGGGATCTTCCCGACCCAGGGATCGAACCCGGGTCTCCTGCATTGTAGGCAGACACTTTACCATCTGAGCTACCAAGGAAGCCCTGAAGTGAAGTCGCTCAGTTGTGTCTGACTCTTTGCAACCCCATGGACTGTAGCCCACCAGGCTCGTCCATCCATGAGATTCTCCAGGCAAGAAGAGATAAGACAGGAAACTTACAATATTAAGTTGATCATTAACAAAAGTACAGATTAGGGTGTTCATAATACTAATGGAGGTGAGAGACCAAATCCAAAAATTAATTGGAAAGAACAAGTGCCAGGACTTGGTGATCGATTAAATTCATGTGAGAAGGAGCAAGTCCCTAGGAATAGAGCTGGTTTGAAATGATGAGTCAAGTATTGAAGATGCTGAATTGAGGTGTCCATGGTCCTGATAGCTCAGTTGGTAAAGAACACGCCTGCAATGCAGGAGATCCCGGTTCGATTCCTGGATCGGGAAGATTCCCCTGGAGAAGGCAAAGGCTACAGACTCCAGTATTCTGCCCTAGAGAATTCCATGGACTATATAGTCCATGGAGTTGCAGAGTCAGACACGACTGAACAACTTTCACTTTCCCTTCACTTCATGAGACCTCAAGTAGAGATGCAACGGAATATACATATCCAGTATTCCCTGGGGAGACGTGGATGTTACCTACATACAGGTGGTAACTGAAGTCTTAAGTATGGATGATTTCTTCCAGGAAGAAGGGCAGTGAGCCAAGGATGGGCCCCAAGGGTGAACCTAGACCCTGGAAAGTGGCACCAAAGAGGAGCTCCTAAGGGAGACATTAATAATTAGAAAGTGGTGGGAAAGGAAGGAGAGGGTGGGATGAATTAAGAGAGTAGCATTGACTTATGTACACTCAGCTCAGTTCAGTTCAGTTCAGTTCAGTCGCTCAGTCGTGTCCGACTCTTTGCAACCCCATGAATTGCAGCACGCCAGGCCTCCCTGTCCATCACCAACTCCCGGAGTTCACTCAAACTCACATCCATCAAGTCGGTGATACCATCCAGCCATCTCATCCTCTGTCGTCCCCTTTTCCTCCTGCCCCCAATACCTCCCATCATCAGAGTCTTTTCCAATGAGTCAACTCTTCACATGGGTTGCAAAAGTACTGGAGTTTCAGCTTTAGCATCATTCCTTCCAAAGAACACCCAGGACTGATCTCCTTTAGAATGGACTGGTTGTGTCTCCTTGCAGTCCAAGGGACTCTCAAGACTCTTCACCAACACCGCAGTTCAAAAGCATATACACTATTTTGCATATATTTTACCATGTGTAAAATAGATAGCTAGTGGGAAGCTGCTGTATAGCACAGCGAGCTCAGCTCAGTGCTCTGTGATGACCTAAAGGGCTAGGATGGCTGGGGGCGGGGGTGGGGGGAGGCTGTGGGAGGGAGGCTCTAGAAAAGGGGGATATATGTATACATATAGCTGATTCATGTTGTGGTACAGCAGAAACTAACACAATCTTGTAAAGCAACTATACTCCAATAAAAATTAATTTCAAAAAATAATAATAATTGAAAAAGTAACAGAAAAATCAGGAGACTATAAGTTCTGGAAGCTGAAAGATAACACTTTAAGAAAATGAGAGTCATCCATAGTGCCAGATTCAGAAGGAAGCTAGAGAAAAACCAGAACAAATAATAATAATAATAAATACCCCCTGTATAGAGCCACTCAGGAGACACTGGTTTCCAGAAGTGCCACTCAATAGCAGACTGAAAGAGAAAAGTGACTAAGTGGGTCGGAGGCCAAAGGGGGGTTTGGGAAACCTTAGTGTTGTTAGAATGGGGAAGAATTGACTATGTTCATAGACTTAGAGGAAGGAACTGTTAAGAAAGACTGAGGATATTAGCCAAGACAGGGAGGAGATAGAGAGGTTGATTAACGCAGTAGTACCTGATGCAATAGACTTTGCCTGGTGGTTCAGATGATAAAAAATCTGCCTGCAATGCAGGAGACCCAGGTTCAATCCCTGAGTCAGGAAGATCCCCTGGAGGAGGAAATGGCAACCCACTCCAGTATTCTTGTTTGGAGAATACAATGGACAGAGGAGCCTGGCGAGCTATAACCGCGCGCACCTGATTAGAAAGGAGGTTGGACCTAAAACATTCATAAAGCCCTTGATCTGAATGTGAAGCACAAGTAAGCTTTGAACCAGCAGAAAACAGCAAGAAAAAAAAGGAAAAGAAAACAGCAAGAAAAGTAAAGCTTCAGATAAATTATAAAAGGTTTTAAGAAAGTTTAAAGATACTGATCATATGGTAGCTCTTCTGAAATAATGCCATTTGCACCAACATAGATGGACCTAGAGATTGTCATACTGAGTGAAATAAGTCAGACAAAGACAAGTATCATATGATATCACTTATTTGTGGAATCTAAAAAAAAAGATACAAATGAACTTATTTACAAAGCAGAAATAGAGTTACAGATGTAGAAAACAACCTTATGGTTACCAAAGGGGAAAGGAGGGGAGAGGAATAAATTGGGAGATTGGGACTAACATATACACACTACACTGGGAAAGACTGAGGACAGGAGAAGGTGGCAACAGGAGATGGTTGGACAGCATCATAGGCTTAATGGACATGAGTTTGAGCAAACTTCGGGAGACAGTGAAGGACAGGAAGCCTGGCGTGCTGCAGTCCACTCAACTGCAAAGACTCAGACATGACTGAGCAACTGAACAATAACAACAACACTATTATATATAAAGTAGATGGCTAATAAGGACCTACTGTATAGCAGAGAGAACTTGACACAATACTCTGTAATGACCTATATGGGAAAAGAATATAAAAAATAGTGGATCTATGGAAATGTGTATCTGATTCACTTTGCTGTACAGCAGAAACTAATATGACATTGTAAATCAACTATACTCCAATAAAAATTAATTTTAAAACAATATTTTAAAAATCATCCTTTTGGCCTAAGTTTTTCTTGTTGAAGTAAGAAGCAAGTTTTCATGAATTTGTGGTGATATTAATCCCCCCAGGTCTGTGATTAACTTAAAGCAGTCCCAAGAGGCAGGGAATGGCATGGAGGAGGGTGGAATTCTGTCAACGAAAGCTGGGAGAAACCCTATGCTATGCTATGCTATGCTAAGTCACTTCAGTAGTGTCCGACTCTGTGTGACCCCATAGACGGCAGCCCACCAGGCTCCCCCGTCCCTGGGATTCTCCAGGCAAGAACACTGGAGTGGGTTGCCATTTCCTTCTCCAATGCATAAAAGTGAAAGTGAAGTCGCTCAGTCGTGTCCGACTCTTAGCGACCCCATGGACTGCAGCCTACCAGGCTCCTCCATCCATGGGATCTTCCAGGCAAGAGTACTGGAGTGGGGTGCCATTGCCTTCTCCGGGGAGAAACCCTAGAAAATACTAAATGCACTTGTGCATGCTAAGTCACTTCAGTCCCATCTGACTCTTCTCGACCCTATGGGCTATAGGCTGCCAGATCCTCTGTCCATGGGATTCTTCAAGCAAGAATACTACTGGGTTGCCATGGGCTCCTCCAGGGGATCTTACCAACCCAAGGCTTGAACCCCCATCTCTTATGTCTCCTGCATTGGCAGGCAGGTTCTTTCCCACTAGCACCACCTGGGAAGCCCAGAAAATACGAAATGGTGGGAATCAAAGAGTAAGTTTAGGAAGCCCCATGTGGGCAGTTCCAGGAGATAACAAAATTCATTTTACTAGAACCCCACCTCAAGGAAAATACCATCCTAAGATTCCTAACCTGATTTTAGTCCTGGAGAAAAACAAGATTCTTAGACCTACCCTTGTCATTGAATAATCTGACCTTAATCATGCTAATCAGAAGCTGCTAGCTTTGTATTATCCTTTTTTAAAAAATTAAACTGAAATAACAAGTAGGATTCCAGCCAACTCAACAGCGCAGGAACCCCCTTCTTCTCTGGCATGAGTAGCATTTATTTCATTTGTTTGCTTGTTTTCCATGTTGGGTGCCACTAAGGACATTAGACTTTGCCCTTCTCCCCACCTCATCTGTAGGTCTATTTCTCTTCCAATAAAGCAAAATGTTTCTGCATCAGAGTTTTTAAATCAAACCCTTAAAATCAGTTAGTTCCATGCCTCTCATCTCCTTGACCTCATTTACGACACATCCCCCTCTGCCTCTCAGCTGACTCATCTGCTCTCTGATAACCTCCCTCCCAATATTTTCAAAGTCTAGAAACCCCAGGCACACTTTTGAAAGGTGCTCCCACCACCAACCTGCCATAGCTGACGTTGACCCTTCCCCAAGGATATCACTTCCCTTACAACCCTCTAGGATGTGGAGTGTGCACATTCCCAAGTCCCATATTCTAGAGGCAGGATACACTCTCAACTTGTCATTTTCATTTCTGAAAGTTCTTCTCTTTGACCATCTCGCTATCTGGCTCTACCAGTCTCTGCCTGGCCTCGTAGCAATCGTGTCTGACTTTCCCGTAAATCTACCTCCACTCATCCCAGTGACAACTGGCTCACTAGTTTCTCCTCACCTTAACACTGCCCTCAGACCACCCATCCAGCACCCCGGCTTCATCATCTTTAAGTCAACAGTGCATGCTGGAACTGCCTCCCTGCCAAAATCTTAGCCTCTTAGACTCTGGGGGTCCACATCCATGACAACACCTTCCCTTGAGTTCCCCTGCTCTCTTTCCTCCAACTTTACTCTCCATCTTCACAGAGTGCTCCAAGCCCTTGCAGTCTTTTCCCCCAGTCTGTTCTCTGCTTCATCTCCTCCTTCCTCTAGACCAGACTCTCCAAACCAGACCCTACACAACAGGTTATCAATCACTTCTCTCCCTCGCCTGCAGCTCCTCGGTCCTGTCCTGCTGCTCTCCTCATCTAGAAAATCTCCAGTATTTCAAAATGCATGTTCCCCAGGACTGCAGAGGTGACTAGAAAAAATTCACAGCTGGGAAGGTTTGCCATTCCAAAGGCATAGTTTCAATTCTCAGATGAACTCTCGAGTTTGCTCAGATACCCTGTTACCTGCCCAGATCAGCTCTCTGTCCCTAGTCACTATAGTAATGTGTCCAACACTGTCCTTAAACTCTCTCCGTAATAGTATCTTCACTCTAGCTATGTGTTTTGCCTCTTATTTCACAAAAAAAATAGGTGTGAGAGCTCTTGCAGCATCCCAAATGAGTCCGTGTCTATACCGACCCTTCCTTCTCTAGACCTTCCTTCTGAGGTGAATTCCTCCACCTTTCTCTGCTTTAGATCCTATCCTGCAACATTAATTCTCTGCTTTTTTCAGGATCTTCTATCTCATTCCCCTCAGATTTTAGGTTATAAATGCACCTGAGCTTTTCCTTCCTTAAAAAAAAAAAGTCACTATGACTCAAGAGCCCTCTTCTAACTGATGGTCTTCACAGCCCAACTGTGCAATAAACACTCCTCACTTCCCATTTTGAAATCTTAAAGTTATATACAAGCATAGCTTTTGAAGTCAAACAGCACTATGTCTTCACAATGTTTCTATAATCCTCACTTTTCTAAATAGTCCATTTACATTCTATTTTAACTTGTTATGTATTTTGACATTATCTTTTCTCTTCCTATGACAGTCCGTAAGCATTCATTTCTCTCTCCAACCCCTCACCATCTCCCACCAGACATATAACATCCCTTTTCCCTCCCTCTATCCTCCTCATATAGTTATATCATGCTTAGGGGTGAAATTATTATTCAACAGTTATACTAACATATCTATATATTTGGGCTTCCCAGGGGGTGCAGTGGTAAAGAATCTACCTGCCAATGCAGGAGAAGTAAGAGTTGAGGGTTCAACTCCTGGGTTGGGAAGATCCCCTGGAGTAGGAAATGGCAACCCACTCCACGATTTTTGCCTGGAAAATCCCATGGACAGAGGAGCCTGGCAGGCTACAGTCCATGTACTATGATAATGTTTTCCCTTGTACATATTTTATTTTGCATAAATGCTTCTTTTTCCAATCTACCTTTCTAGTATCTATCTCTAATTCAGCCCACATTTTCCAAAAGAATAGTAAAACTCTCAATACAGTGAAACACACAAAGAAATCTACCACTTATTACATTTCCCTCATGCAACCTCCCATCATCAGTTTCATACGGAAGGATTGCTCTAGGCTGTTCTCCACTATTGTCTTGAGCTTCCCTTTACAGTCAGCTTTTAAATTTCCTTTACTTTCATCGGTTTTATTGTCTGTGATTCCTAGATTCCAAGTCTTCCTATTTTTTTGGTTTACATCCTCACTTGGTAGAGCACTTCCCACAGCTGCTTTCTCAAAACAGGGTTCAGGAAGGCACATTTTTTTGAGATCTGCCTTTGAGTCTTGACTGGTCGTTTTGTTAGAACTAGGATTATAGGCGGGAAATCATGATTCCCTCAGAACAATGGAGGCACTGGAAGGCACTGCTGTATCATCATCAAACGGTTGAGAATTTTTCACCATTCTGTATATAATCTGCTTTGTTCCTCTCTGGCAGGGTCCTTATATTTCGAAATTATGTGCTCTGCATGAGACCTTTCTTTCATCCTATTATGCTAAACACGCACTGAGTCTTTTTGGACAGGAAATCCAAGACTTTAGATGCTTTGAAAATTTTGTTCTCATTTCTTTGATAATTAACCCCTCGATTTTCTTTCTTTTTTTTTTTTTTCTCTCCCTCTTGAGCCCCTAATCATCAAATGTTTGACCTTCTGGACTTGCCTCAAATTTTGGTGATTCTTGGCTTCTTTTCATACCTAATGGTGAGAAATGAAGCATTTATTAGAGGTTTCTCACGCGTGGGCAGGACTAATTGCCTGGTGAGCTTCACCAGAGCTTCAGGGAGGATCCATCTGTTCTGTTCAGTCTGTCTGAAACAGGACAGTTTTCCCAGAATACAGCCTCCACTCTCCTCACCTGGCCACCTGCATTGAGTGAATACAGCAGCAGAAGGGGATAAGGGAATCTCAGTGTTCAGGCTGCAAATCTTCCCTTGCGTTTTTAGCACATTATATGAATGCCAGACTAAGTCTACAAGCTTGATGGGAGCATTGCTGGTGAGAAGCAGGGAGAGAGGCACTTGCCTGGATACTTGAAGAGAGAATATGAGTATCCAAGTATTCTTTTTTAAAACAAAAATACTTATTTATTTATTTTTGTCTGCACCAGGTCTTTTTTGCTGCACACAGACTCTCTGGCATGCAATTTCAGTGGTCAGTGCATGGGCTTAGTTGCCCTGAGGCATCTGGGATCTTACGGCTTCCCAGGTGGAGCAAGTGGTAAAGAATCCGCCTGCCAATGCAGGAGATGTAAGAGATGCTGGTTCAGATCCCTGGGTCAGGAAGATCCCTGGGTCAGGAAGATCCCCTGGGGGAGGGCACGGCAACCCACTCCAGTATTCTTGCCTGGAGAATCCCATGGACAGAAGAGCCTGGAGGGCTACTGTCCATAGGGTTGCAAAGAGTCGAACATGACTGAAGCAACTTAGCACACATGCACGCACATGTGGGATCTTAGTTCTTTGACCAGGGATCAAACCCGCATCCTCTGCATTGCAAGTTGGATTCTTAACCACTGGACCACCAGGGGAGTCCCCCAAAGTGTTCTTTGGGCAGACTTTCCACTGATCCTCCTACTTTTTTTCCCCTTCCTAGTCTCTCTGCTTTCAGAGGTACTGAAATTCCAATGCTTCTGATTCCTAAGGCTTCCAGGGTGTGTGTTCCTTGTTCATTTTGGCCCACCTCATTCCCACAGACTGTTAGGTGTCAGCTTTCTCAGACAGAGAAGAAAAAGGGGAAGGGGGAAAGGGAAAGAGGGAAAATGGGCAGGAGGGGAGAAGGGAGGGGTGGAGGAAGAAAGGAAGGAAGAGAAGAAGGAAAGGAAGGAGGGAGAGACGAAAGATGAACAGGAGCAGGGAGAGGAGAGGGAAAGAGGGAGGTAGCATTTATTGAGCCTCTATTATGCACCAGACCTTGTCTGTGCTGAGCCCTTTACATAAAGAAACATTTTAATCCCAACAACAACCCTCTTAGGTGAGTGTGCTGTGCTCAGTCACTTCAGTCGTGTTCAACTCTTTGCAACCCCACAGACTGTAACCCACCAGGCTCCTTTGTCCATGGATTTCTCCAGACAAGAATACTGGAGTGGGTTGCCATCCCTTCTCTGGGGGATCTTCCAGACCCAAGGATCAAACACACATCTCTTGTGTCTCCTGCATTGGAGGCAGATTCTTTTATCTACTGAGCCACCTGGGAAGCCCTTATGTGGGTACTGGTGTCATTATTCACATCATGCCATTGAGGAAACACTGTTCAGAGATATTGGTTAACTTGCCCAAGGTCATACAATTAGAAAATTGTCTACATTCAGACTCAGGGCTCTGTGACCCCCCAGACCCATGCTCCGTTCCCTACCTCATGCTAAGAACAACTTATGACCCTGGAGTCAACAGGCCACCTCTTAAGTCACCCAGTGTAGGCACCCTGCAGGCTCTCGATCCACCCTCTGGTCCCCCCCAAGCCTTACAGGCCTTTGAGGGCAATGGGTAGAGCCTTTTCTAGCCTCCCTGGAAGGGGACCAAGGTGCTGTGTTCTCAGCTGCTTGAGCTGAGATCTGAAGCCCAGACCCAGCCACTGACGTCACTCGGTGTGCTCTCCACTTCCACCAGGCCGTTTATGCTGGCACAGCCCGAAAGCAAGGTTGGCGGGAAGGGGATCAGCCCAAACAGGATTAATAAGAGGCAGCTGGGATTTAAAAGCCTTCCTGACAATGTAAAGAAACTAAGTCAGATGTTTTTGGAAAGCACTTTTGAATGCATGTGTCCAACTCCTGGCCTTTTTCTAGTGGCCCTCTCTACTTCCTCCCCACACACTTGAATCGAGGTTTCTGTTGCTTTTTTTTTTTTTCAGTGGCCTGATTGGCTGAGGTCAGGCCCACGGGAGTTAGTGTCCCAGGGTGAACCATGCGAGCAGATCCTTAAGCTTGGCTCACCCACTAAGTGCCCTCAGCACCTCCCTTGCCACACCCTAGTCCTGGCCCTGCTGGACAGAGTTGGTGAAACATTTGGGTGGATAAAAAGGAAGTGGACACAGGAGGTGGGCAGGGATTAGCTCCTTTGTGGATTAACCTAAAAACCACACTGGATACCACAGCAGAGGCCTGCATTACTAAGTAATCTTTGAGGACTAGAAAAACCCAAGCTAAGATGTATTCATACCAGGTGTCTGCTACACACTAGTCTTTCAGTGTTTTCATTCTCTTGCTTCATCAAGCCATAGCCAGGCTCTTTTCCCTTCCAGCTAATCCAGATCTTTCCATCCACAAGGGAGAGGTCTTACCTGTCTCCTCTGTGAAGCCTCCCTGGGCAAGTCCTCCCACACAGAGAGGTCCATCCAGGCCTCTCTCCATCATATGATTTATGTTGAGGACAATCTGCCATTTACATTAGTTTATGAATCCGAGGGAAGGGATTCAGTGCCAAAGGAAATTCTCACCCATAAAGAGCTAGCATGTTCTCTCCCTTCTGACAATGAGACCTTTGTAACTCATCCCGTTTCCCTCTTTGCTGATGGAGAAGCTCCAAGCACAAATTTGATTTCTTTCAGTTGAGGGCGTCAGGAAAGGTCTCCTCTCTAGAAGGAAAAGACCGTTCAGCTACAACCCAAACTAATGAAT
This sequence comes from Bos indicus, assembly GCF_029378745.1. Classification (NCBI taxonomy): domain Eukaryota; kingdom Metazoa; phylum Chordata; class Mammalia; order Artiodactyla; family Bovidae; genus Bos; species Bos indicus. Next base: position 70,840,744 of record NC_091767.1, on the reverse strand, counting down.
AAGAATTAGCCAGATGCAGATTGGAGGGAACATCCTCAATCCTCAACCTTAGCATGTGCTAAGGTTCTGCAATAGAAAAGAACTGAATGTCCAGTGTGGCTGGATCATGCTAAGTCAAGAAGACCGTGTTACTAATAAACTGTGTCATGAGTTTCAGACTCTCAGAGACCGCTGAGCCAGCTCAAATCTTGGGTTCCAGATTTGAGCTCAAGTGCACCAGGAAGCACTTGAGTTTTATGGGGAGGTTGTGTCCTAAACCAATTTACCTTTTAAGATTATTTCTCTAGAGCCCTCTGGAGAGCACACTGGAGAGAGACAAAAGCAGAAACAGGGTAATCAGTTAAGAAGCTATTGCAGATTGCCAGTTAAAAGATGATGCTGGCCCAGCCTGGATGTATTCAGGTATATGAAGGGAGTTAGACAGAATCAGGACACATTTTGGAGACAAAATCAAAGAACACTTGAATTGCATCAAGCACCATAAAGAATGGCTTTGGAGCCAGGCAGAAGTGGAGCTGAAAAACTGGCTTTGCCTCTTAACACTGTGTGACCCAAGGCACACTGCTTAACCTCTCAGAACCTCAGATCACTCATCTGTAAAATGGAAGTGATAATACCTACCTCAATAGATGAGAATAATCTTAAGAAAGGTGAGGTGTTGGAAGTTTCTGGCACATGTTGGACAATCAATCGATGGAGGATGTACTCCTATATAGGGTTTCCCAGGTGGCTCGGTGATAAAGCATCCACCTGACGATGCAGGAGATATGGGTTCAATTCCTGGATTGGAAGATCTCCTGGAGAAGGAAATGGCAAATCACTCCAGTATTTGTGCCTGGGAAATCCCATGGACAGAGGAACGTGGTGGGCTACAGTCCACAGAGTCCCAAAGGGTCAGATGTGACTGAGATACTGAGTATGCAAGCGTACTCCTATAGACAGGCCAGCAGCCAGTCAGGGAAGGGATTGGAGGGCAGCCAACATCTGCCTTGGTGGATGAAACAGGAGCCTAGGCTGAGCCACCCCATTAGCTCGGGAGCACCTTTTCTTATCACCCCACCCCTCCTCCAGCTCCTTAGCTTGGGAAATGTCACCCTAAGAACTTCCACTTCCATATCCTATAGTAAAGCAGATTCTGCCCCCCGAAAGAGCACTTGAGGAGAGAGGGACAGAGTGACTTCTAGGAGGAAAAGCTTGTGGCTTTGGGAGGCAGGGGTGTCTGCAGCAAATAAACCATTTCCGGTACATTTGGCAGCGTTCTCTCTCCATCCGCCCTCTCCGTCCCCTCATTCTGCTTCCTTTCCATTCTGTTTGCTCCCGGGCTCTCTCCTGCTTCTGCTCGTCATCCTTTTCTCTCCTAGTCCCAGGGACCAGCCTGTCGCCCAGCTGCGGGGAATCAGGGCTAAGAGGACCCACCTCTGTGTCTCCTGCACACCCCTCTCCTCATCAGTTGGCTCACAACCAAGGTCCATCACGTAGGAGCCTCAGGGGAGAAGACAGACACCACGCCCTCTGTCCCTTGGGAACCTCAGAAGGTCAATTTCACCTCCTTTCCCAGCACATCGTCTCCGGCTGCGGGCCCTTGGCTCCAGGAAGCAGCGGCTTCAGTGCACCAGACTAAAGCCGTTGCGTAATTCTCAAACCGGCTCCCAGAAGCCTCACAAAGCCATGCTTCCAAAATAACCCCAGTGACTGAGCCCAAATAATACATGAAATGGTATCGGCCCGCGGAGCCCAGAAGACTCACCCGGATGGGAGGGGCGCCGGCAGCCTAGGCGGCCGACATTTGATATCTTCTCACCAAGACAGGATTAGAAAAGGATTAGGATTAAGTGGACAAGGGGCAACTCCAGTGCAGGAGGCAAGGTTGTGACTGGGCAGGAAGGAGAGGAGCCCTGTAGAGCAGCTGACAGTCCACACACTCGGGGAAGCCACTCTCGTGACCCATCACTGCGTCCGCATCACTGTCTTTGTGATGCGGGCGCAGTGATGCGGGTTCATATGAGTCTAAGCTCATCTCGTCCGGCGGATGAAGGCATCAGGGCTCAGAGTTGTTCTCCAGCCCGAACGTGGCCACATTGCACAGGAACCTGGACTGTCCTCTTTCTCCAAGCCCAGGCTTCGGTCCACCGGCCCCCACTGGCCCTTCCCGAAATCAGAGGCCAGAGCCACTCTCTTAGGGGAGGCCGGGCTTCAATCTGAGAGACTGGCTCAGCTGGAGAGGTTTGTTAGATCCTTCTGTTGCAAAATGTCCACGGCACTGATTTTAAAGTCCCTCAATTCTAGTCCAATCATAATTTAACAGCTGGGAGAGCAAGGAAAACAAAGAAGAGGCTATGAACAGAGTGAGAGCCCCCTGGGGAGCAGGGGAAGAAAGTCAAGGTGGGTTGCAGATAGGTCTCCAATCTGAGGGTCTCTTGTTCCCCTTGCAAAGCTTGGAGGGGTGGTTTCATTCTCGCCACTTCTCACCCCAGCTCCTCCACCTGCACCAGGCCCGTGTCTCCTTCCCAACTTGTGCCAAGAGATTCGGGGGTAATTGGTAGGAACTCTCTTGGAGAGCCTGCACCCTTACTAAGCCTGCATTTACTTACATCTTTCCAACCCCACTGCTGACTTTCTTGCCACCATTCCTGTTCAAAATGTTTGCCCTTTCCCTAACCCAGGCAAATCCACCAAAAATGCACTTGTAATTCCTGCTTCCTTTCACCTCTCTAGTTTTTTGGGTGGTTTTTTTTTTTTTTTTAATATTTATTTATTTGGCTATACTGGGTCTTGGTTATGGCATGTAGGACCTTGTTCCCTGAGCAGGGATCAAACCTGGGTGCTCTGCATAGGACACTTGGAGTCTTAGCCACTGGACCATCAGGGAAGTCCCTCACTTCTCTAGTTTTGAAATCTGCCTGACCCTCCCAGACTCTTAATCTTGCATATGTTTCATTTAAAACATCATTTATCAACCCCAGCATCCAACCACAGATGAATGGATAGACAAAACATTTCCACAGATTGTTGAAGGCCAGGTGGGTACTTACTGTACACCTCTCTGAGGTGGGCACCCAACAAAGCACTTAGCACCTAGGGTACTCAATAAGTGGTTAGGAAATGAGTTTCTGATCCCTAAGCACTAGGTTTATATCCCTGATCCTACTAGTCACTTTCCTCTTGTGAAAATCAGAGAGAAAGCAAAAAATAGACAGGAAGCAAGTGGAAGTGGGGTGCAAGATTTAAGGAAGAAAGAGGGAATGAAGGAAGATATAAATGAGAGAAGGAGAGGAGGAGAGAGAGAAGAAAAGGAAGAAAGGAAAAAAGGGAAAGAGGAAGGAAGGAGGGGAAAAAAGAAGGAAACAAAGAAAGGAAAGAGGAAAGGAAGAAAGAATGAAGGGAAGAGGACCTTCCCTGGTGGTCCAGTGGTTAAGGCTTCACCATCCAACGCAGGGGGTGTGGGTCTGATTCGTGGCCAGGGAGCTAAAATCTTACATGCCTCATAGCCAGAAAAAAAAAAAAAAAAAAAAACAGAAATAATAGTGTAACAAATTCAATAAAGAATTTTTAAATGGTCCTTAAAAAAAAAAAAAAGAAGGAAGGGAAGGAGAGGGGACAAAGGACTGAAAAGGGAGGAGGAGGAGAAGAGAAAAGGAGAAGGGAGGGGAAGGCAGTAGAGCTGTCTACAGAACTGGCTCCCCGAAGACAGCTGCTTCAGTCGACTCTAGCAAATCCTTCCTGTGCCATCTTGCGCCTCCTGGGGTAGCTTATTCTGGCAGAGTGATTTATATCTGGGGGTGGGGGAGCAGTCAAATACCTCCCTCCCCTCCCTTAGTCGGCAAGATCTAGGACAGATCATCTTGCAGAAAGAGTAGCGCTTCACAATCATCTTCGCTTGTAATTATCCAATTAAATTCAGGCACTCAGCCATCCTTCCAAACAGGGGCTGAGGGCTGTAATCCACCGTGCATTTTGTGAGCTTGCAGCAGCTCAGACCAACAGCTGTACTGTGTTTAGTTTTTGGGGATTTTTTTTAGAGGGGGTGGGGTGAGCTCTTTTTTTTTTTTTTTTAAAGAAAAGATAGAAGAGGAAGCTGGGTAGATGCTGGTGAACATTGTCCCTGAGGATATAGAGCATCATAGGGGAATCACCTTTCTGATGACTCAGAGACAGGAAGTGGTGACCCAGAGGGAGGCATCACACAAAGGGGGAGGAATGCACATGTGTGATGACATCACTTCCTGTTTTTGTGAGTGTAGGGGTACAAGAGTGCAGAAGGGAATGAGGGAGCAGACAATCAAAAGGATTCGAGAGTGAGTCTCTTGCGTTTCTCTGCTCACATCCTCACACACCCAGCCCCTACTTCTTAGGACACACCTATCACAGCTTCCTCTGTTTCACCCTCACGCTTTGTCCGGGAAGAAAACTAACGCAGCTCATGTTGATCCCTTCTGAGTAAGGACAGAGCTAGATTGACAGGTAGGGACCCTCCATCCTACACAAGCTAGCATGCTGGAGATGGGAATTCTCTTAACAGTCAGTGGAAGGAACCATGATCTGAAGCTCCCAACTCCTCCCCAGCCTCCGTGCCAGACTCCATCCCTGGGAGGGGTGGGAGGACTGCACAGAGCAGCCAGCAGCCTGGCGCAGAGCAAAAATGGAGAGACCCAGTTATGTGCAGCAGAACATTCAGAGCTTCACAAGGGCATCTGGTGGGTTTGAAGGGGAGAGCACTAGGCGTTGAAGCTAGGTCTATTGAGACAACAGCACCAGGGGGAAACTGAGGACCCTTCTCAGTCCTCCTTGCCCAGAGCATGACAACTAAAGTCCTGAGCACAGTGGATGTGCCAGTTCTGCCCCATGAGACCAAGCTAGAGAGCAACCCCACCTCGCAGTGTCTGCCAGGGTCCATCCTACCTTACCTCTGAGGTGACAGTGAAGAACTCTGTCCCAAGAATGCCCTAACTTGGACTCCACTGGTGGCTCAGTGTTAAAAAATCCACTTGCCAATGCAGGAGATTTCTCTATTCAAATCTCTGACCTGAGAAGATCCCACATGCTGCAGAGCATCTAAGTTCATGTGCCCAGAGCCACAACTACCGAGCCTGCAAGCCTAGAGCTGGTGCTCTGCAACAAGAGAACCCAGCGCAATGAGAAGCACCACAACTACAGAGTAGACCCTACTCGCTGCAACTGAAGTCCAAGCAGCAGTGAAAACACAGCACAGCCAAAAGAAAAGGATGCTCTGACTCTACAGAGCAGCTCTGCTTGTCCAGTCTTATCCCCCAGCTCCCAAGGGCAAGCACTAGGAGAAGAGAAATAACTGTGTAGGTATAGTGAGGACTCTGATAGACAGAGTGCCTGATGACCCATGGATGGAGGTTCGTGACATTGTACAGGAGACAGGAATCAAGACCATCCCCAAGAAAAAGAAATGCAAAAAAGCAAAATGGCTGTCTGAGGAGGCCTTACAAGTAGCTGTGAAAATAAGGGAAGCGAAAAGCAAAGGAGAAAAGGAAAGATATACCCATCTGAATGCAGAGTTCCACAGAATAGCAAGGAGAGATAAGAAAGCCTTCCTCAGCAATCAGTGCAAAGAAATAGAGGAAAACAGTGGAATGGGAAAGACTAGAGATCTCTTCAAGAAAATTAGAGATACCAAGGGAACATTTCATGCAAAGATGGGCTCAATGAAGGACAGAAATGGTAGGGACCTAACAAAAGCAGAAGATATTAAGAAGAGGTGGCAAGAATACACAGAAGAACTGTACAAAAAAGATCTTCATGACCCAGATAATCACAATGGTGTGATCACTCACCTAGAGCCAGACATCCTGGAATGTGAAGTCAAATGGGCCTTAGGAAGCATCACTATGAACAAAGCTAGTGGAGGTGATGGAATTCCAGTTGAGCTATTTCAAATCCTGAAAGATGATGCTGTGAAAGTGCTGCACTCAATATGCCAGCAAAGTTGGAAAACTCAGCAGTGGCCACAGGACTGGAAAAGTCAGTTTTCATTCCAATCCCAAAGAAAGGCAATGCCAAAGAATGCTCAAACTACCGCACAATTGTGCTCATTTCACATGCTAGCAAAGTGATGCTCAAAATTCTCCAAGCCAGGCTTCAGCAATACGTGAACCATGAACTTCCAGATGTTCAAGCTGGTTTTAGAAAAGGCAGAGGAACCAGAGATCAAATTGCCAACATCTGCTGGATCATCGAAAAAGCAAGAGACTTCCAGAAAAACATCTATTTCTGCTTTATTGACTATGCCAAAGCCTTTGACTGTGTGGATCACAATAAACTGTGGAAAATTCTGAAAGAGATGGGAATACCAGACCGCCTGACCTGCCTCTTGAGAAACCTGTATGCAGGTCAGGAAGCAACAGTTAGAACTGGACATGGAACAACAGACTGGTTCCAAATAGGAAAAGGATTGCGTTAAGGCTGTATATTGTCACCCTGCTTATTCAACTTCTATGCAGAGTACATCATGAGAAACGCTGGGCTGGAAGAAGCACAAGCTGGAATCAAGATTGTCAGGAGAAATATCAATAACCTCAGATATGCAGATGACACCACCCTTATGGCAGAAAGTGAAGAGGAACTAAAGAGCCTCTTGATGAACGTGAAAGAGGAGAGTGAAAAAGTTGGCTTAAAGCTCAACATTCAGAAAACGAAGATCATGGCATCCAGTCCCATCACTTCATGGCAAATAGATGGGGAAACAGTGGAAACAGTGGCTGACTTTGTTTTTCTGGGCTCCAAAATCACTGCAGGTGGTGACTGCAGCCATGAAAGTAAAAGATGCTTATTTCTTGGGAGGAAAGTTATGACCAACCTAGATGGCATATTAAAAAGCAGAGGCATTACTTTGCCAACAAAGGTCCATCTAGTCAAGGCTATGGTTTTTCCAGTAGTCATGTATGGATGTGAGAGTTGGACTATAAAGAAAGCTGAGCACCAAAGAATTGACGCTTTTGAACTGTGGTGTTGGAGAAGACTCTTGAGAGTCCCTTGGACTGCAAGGAGATCCAACCAGTCCATCCTAAAGGAGATCAGTCCTAGGTGTTCGTTAGAAGGACTGATGTTGAAGCTGAAACTCCAATACTTTGGCCACCTGATGCGAAGAGCTGACTCATTGGAAAAGACCCTGATGCTGGGAAAGATTGAGGGCAGGAGGAGAAGGGGATGATGGAGGATAAGATGGTTGGATGGGATCACTGACTCAATGGACATGGGTTTGGGTGGACTCCAGGAGTTGATGATGGACAGGGAGGCCTGGAGTGCTGTGGTTCATGGGGTCACAAAGAGTCGGACATGACTGAGCAACTGAAATGATAGTGAGGAGTATCCCCTGTGTGTCATTTATTTTTTCCTTTGTTTTAATTTTTGTTGGGGCTACCAAAGGATAAGGGGGCAGGGATAAATTGAGAGATTGGAATTGGTATATGTGCACTACTATAAATAAAATAGGCTTCCCTGATGGCTCAGTGATAAAGAATCCACCTGCCAATGCAGGAGACAGGAGTTCAATCCCTGGGCTGGGAAGATCCATTGGAGAAGGAAATGACAACTCACTGAAGTATTCTTGCTTGGGAAATCCCACAGACAGAGGAGCCTGGCAAGTTATAGTCCATGGGGTTGTGAAGAGTCGGGCATGACTGAGTGACTAATCAACAACAACAAGATATAACTATATAAAATAGATAACTAAAAAGAACCTACTCTGTAGCACAGGGAACTCTACCCTCTGTGTCATCTCTTTATGAAGAATTATCACTGAGGAAACTGAAGCTCAGAGAAGGTGGGTAACTAGTGCTAGGCCTCAGAAGTAGCAACCAGCAGAGGCAAGCTTTGACTCAGAATCCCACCACGTCCTTGCTCCAGTACACTCACCTTTGAAGACAAAGTAACAGAACAGGGGGCGATGCACAAAGTGCTATGGAAACCTTCCTCAGTAAAAGTTCCTCTCTGCTCCTGTCAGTAAACCTGAAATTGGATTTTTCCCTTTTATCTAAGGTGTTATCATTCTTGAAGGTCTTAAAAAGATTTAGAAGTTTCTCTAAATTAGTCAATAAGAAATGGTTAGATTTCTGTGCTGCTGTGCTTTACTTAGTCACTCAGTCACGTCTGACTCTTTGCAACCCCATGGACCCACCAGGCTCCTCTGTCTATGGGATTTCCCAAGCAAGAATACTGGAGTGGGTTGCTATTTCCTCCTACAAGGGATCTTTTTAACCCAGGGACGGAACCCAGCATCTCCTGCATTAGCACTTGGATTCTTCCCCACCAAGCCACCTGGGAAGTCCAGGATTAGTGAACACAATGTTGTAAATCAACTATATTTCAATAAAAATTTGTGTTAAAAAGTAGATTAGTGGTTGTCTTAAGCTAGAGGTTAGGTGGAGTGGGTATGGAATTTCTTTCTGGAGTGATAAAATTATCCTAAACTGGGATTGTGGTAATAGTTGCACAACTCTGCAAATATACTAGAACTCTTTGAATTGTATGCTTCAAATAAGTGAATTCATTGGTCCATGAATTATATCTCAGTCAGATTCTTTACCATCTAAGCCACCAGAGAAGACCATATCTCAATAAAGATGTTTAAAACAATAGAACCTGACCTTAAAAAGTTTAAAATTTAACTAGTGAGGAAGATATATAGACAAAGACAGGATATGCCAAATAGCAGGAGGCATCAAAGGAGTTTAACAGGAGGAGGATCAGTCCTAGGGATGTCAGAGAAGGTGGGATCAGTTGTGTTTTGATAGATAAAAGGAAAAAATGAATTTTCCCAAGTTGATTTTTCAAGCTGGAGGAACATAGTCATGGGGGCATGAGAAAGTATGAAACATGCCTAAGAAATCTTGAGTCAACTGATGAAACTCTGGCATGCAGATACAAAGATGACTTATAATACTGTATCAGCTATCTATGGCTGTGTAACAAATATCCCAGAACTTAGTGGCTTAGGACAACAACCACCATTTAGTTGTTCGAAAGTCTACAGTCTACACAAGGCTCAGGAACATGGCTTATCTCCCGTTTACGATCATCTCATGGTTCCACCAAGACTGGAAAATCCAGAATGGCCTCAGATATAGTCTGGCATCTCCACCAAGATGACTGCAACTGGCTAGCACCTAGGTGGCCCTCTCCCTCTCCACAAGGTCTTCATACTCCAGGGGTTCCCTCTTACCAGGAACTTACATCCAGAAGGAAGCCAACCCAGGCTTTCTCATACAGCACTCAAGACAGCAAGCGAGCAAAAACTGCAAGGCTTCCTGCAGCCTAGACCCAGAACTTTCACAACATCCCTTCCACGAGGTTTTATTTGTATAAGCAAGTCATAAGGTCAGCCCTGACTTAGTGAGGGAGGGGAGTTCACAGCGTTTGAATTCAGGGAAGCATGATTCATTAGGTGTCTACCGTAAATGTGGTCAGTCACTCAGCCGTGTCCAACTCTTTGGGACCCCGTGGGCTGTAACCCGCCAGGCTCCTCTGTCCATGGGATTTTCCCAAGCAAGAATACTGGGGTGGGTTGCCATTTCCATATGCCACAAGAACCAAAGAGTAAATCATACACCTGCTTTGGAAGAGCTCATTGTTTAATGACATGATGGCTTGAAAGTCATTCAAAGGGGAGATATGTCTAGGAATATAAGACTGAGGACAGAACACAAGACACTGAATACAAAGCTAAGGAGTTTGGATTTCCTTCAAGAGTTCTTAATTAAAGTCCAAAATCCCTAGGTGAGGTGATATTTTAAGCCTTTATCAGCCAGCATCTTAGAAGGAGTTGATGGTGTGTGCAAGTAAGACATATTAGAACCTTGGGTCTATTTAAGAAATCAGATAAGTTGTAAGAACTGTGTGTCTCATCACCTGAGTCAGGAAGCACAACCACATCACAGAGGAGTGGGAGATGCCTGCATCAGCTTGTAAGCCTGCATCCCAAGGGTCAAGACACACACCGCTGATGGCAAGAGACTCTGTTCCCTAGGCAGCCTTTTCTCCCTCTTCAGTTTCCCTACCCTTCTTTCCTCAACATACTGTTTGCACGTCCAAATCAGCGGGCTATAAAATACCGAAACTGGATTCAAATTTGCAGAGTCAAATAAAGGAAAACGAAGGCAGTCAGGAGAGAAGTCTTACTTTAGACTGTAATGCCTGGAGAATCCCACGGACAGAGGTGCCTGGCGGGCTATGGTCCTTAGGGTCACAAAGAGTCAGACACGACTGAAGTGACTTAGCATGCGTGGAAATTAACTACAAGGAGAAAACTGGAAATGACCAATCCAAGTGAACTTATTACTTGGGTGACTGCTATTGCTTCTCTGATCATCTCTCCCTTTATTTCACATTTCACTCCTCTAAAGCTCAAGGTAACTGGAAGCCTGAGCCTGATCTGGCCCCAACATTCTCACAGTGACCTGCTGCTCCAGCAGATGACCACCTATGGCCTAAAATGACAGAACAAAGCCATAAGATGTTGCCAATCGCACCCAACAAACTACACCAAGAGCTGAAGCCCACCTGTTTTCACCAATGAGCAACCAAACTTTTCTTCTCCAAAAACTTTGAGTTTATTCCGTAGTGACTTTCTCAACATAAAGCAATTACTGGGAACAAAGAGAACCTGTAAGTTGGTTACAGTACACACAGACGTGTATCAAGAACCCTAGCAAAGTATAGTGAGCATCTCCTCTGCTACAACATTGCTCCCAGGGCATCCATGTTGCATCAGGAGAGTCCCATTCTTATAAGAGGCCAGCAGTTCTCAATATCACCTGGCAAAGTGTCTTCATTCCCTCCAATTCCATCTTAGTCCTTCCTTCTGCTGTCTGGCACCTCCCCAGATTTTCACCCATGCCTCTTGATGTCCATGGTCTTCCCCCATTGAAATGTTCAACCCTCCCCATCATCCTCAAGTTTCCCTGATGGCTCAGTGGTAAAGAATCCACCTGCTAATGCAGAAGACATGGGTTCAATCCCTGATCCTGGAAAATCCCACATGCTGTGGAGCAACTAAGCCCATGCACCACAACTATCGAGCCTGTGCTCTGGAACCTGGGAGCCCCAAGTACCGAGCCCACGTGTCTCAATTACTGAAGCCCACTTGCCCTGAAGCCCATGTTCTGCAACAAGAGAAGCCACCACAATGAGAAGCCCGGGCACCGCAACTAGAGAGTAGCCCACTTGCCACAAGTAGAGAAAAGCCCGAGCAACAAGAAAGACCCAGCACAGCCAAAAATTATTTCTTTAAATTATTTTTTACGTTTCCTTACATTCCTAAAGTATCATTTTATCTCTGATATGAAAATTCTGATTCCCAGATCAGGGTAATTTCAGCCAGTTATAGGTGTGAATGAATGTATACTTGATAGGAAGATTCCTGATCATGGGAAGAAATGGATGTGACCCAGTGGCACTTCAGGAAGGATGGAGACACAGACATTTTTCCTATCTCAAGAAAAGTTGGATCAGGGAAAGAAAGGGCTAAGGAAAAGGTATGGACTCTACCTTCACTCTGACATCTCTCTCCTCCTGCTCTCCCTCCCCACACAAGTCACCGTAAATATCAACCCCCCTTCCTTGCACAGGGTGTATCTGAACATAGTCATGCAACCAAGAATGAAAGCCTCATGCCATACGCATAAACAAGTCAGACAACACGCTCCTACCCTAAAGCATTTTCAAATACCCAGAGGTACAGATTATTTCCCATTGAAAGCATCTCTGACATCACTCACCAAGTCGGACACCAGTAACTTTCCACTAAGATGAAGGACACTGACATCAGCCTGGGGGTCACAGGGAGATGTCAGCAGCTTCAGAAGAAAAAGGGAAAAAAAAAAAAAGAAAAGAAACACTCACACTTGACAAGCAGCACCATCTAGGGGACCTAGAGGGTAAGACTACTCTTCCTGCAAATACAGAGCTAGGCGTGTTCTTTGCTTGGTGGCCACATCAGCAGAAGCCTGATCTAAGATGTGCGTGAACCTTGGTGACCCCTGCTAGGCAGCTACACTTGAAGTACTGTGCCCCATTGAGATATCCAGGTGACAAGTTGGAGCAACACCAGAGTCCAAAAAATTGCCTCTAAGACAGCAGCATGAGTGCATGCTCAATCATATCCGACTCTCTGTAACCCCACGGACTGTATAGCCTGCCAGGCTCCTCTGTCCATGGGATTCTCCAGGCAAGAATCCTGGAGTCAGTTGCCATTTCCTTCTCCAAGGGATCAATAAGACAAATCCTGCATAATTCCATGTATCTGAGGTATCTAAAATAATCAAACTCCTAGAATCTGAGAGTCGAATGGTGGTTGCCAGAGACTAGGAAGAGGGGGATGAAGAAATGTCATTAGATGAGATGAAATCTCAGGTATGCAAGGTGGATAAGTTCTAGACATCTGCTGTACAACATCGTATCAGATTGGACTGTTCACTTAAAAGTTTATTAGCCATCAACCACTGCTATATTTAAAACGGATAACCAACAAGGACCTACTGTCTAGCACAAGGAACTCTGCTCCATGTTATGTGGCAGCCTGGATGGGAGGGGAGTTTGTGGGTGAATGGATACATACATATGTATGGCTGAGTCCCTTCACTGTTCACCTGAAACTATCACACCATTGTTAATCAGCTAAACTCCAGTATAAAAGAAAAAGTTTTGTTTTTTTTTTAATGTTTATTAGCCGGTAAAAAGAATGAAATAATGCCATTTGCAGCAACATGAGGTTGTCACACTGAGTGAAGTAAATCAGATTAGAGAAGGAGAAATATTGCAAGACATCTTTTTTATGCTGCATCTAAAAAGAAATTACATAAATGAACTTATTTACAAAAGAGACTCACAGACTTAGACAAAAACCAATGGTTACAAAGAGGGAAGGATGGGGGGAAGGGATAGATAAGGAGTTTGGGATGGAATGGATAACTAACAAGGACCTACTGTACAGCACAGGGAACTCTGCTCAATGTTATGTGGCAGCCTGGATGGGAGGGGAGTCTGGGGGGGAATGCATACATGTGTATGTATGCTGAGTCCCTTTGCTGTGCATCTGAAGCTATCACAACATTGTTAATCAGCTATACTTCAATATAAAATTTAAAGTTTAAAAAAATAAAATAAAGTTTGTTAAGAGGGGAGATTCATGTTAAGTGTCCTTAACACACTGAAAGAAAAGGAAAGGCAATATGCAAGGGGTTCCTGCTTGGGGAATGGGGGAGAGGGAGAAATGGGACAACCGTGCCTCTGAGGTGTGCCTATGATCTCTGAGCTGTGAGAATCTACAATTCTAGGAAAGCAAAAAAAAATGAAGATCCATGTTTCCAAGTCTTAATCAATGGAGATTTCAAGTCTGGGTAATGATCAGTTTCACACTGAAGCAATTGAATCCAGCATTCCCCGTGTGCCCCCAACTACAGAGCCCGTGTGCCTAGAGCTCATGCTCCTCAATAAGAGAAGCATGCAATAAGAGAAGCCACTGCAATGCGCAGCCCACACACTGCTACAAAGAGTACCGCTGCTCATTGCAACTAGAGGAAGCCCCCAAACAGCAACAAAAACCCCACACACCGTCAAAAATAAATCATTTTTTTTAAAATCCTTAATTTAATTATATCTGCAAAGGCCTTTTTTTCCAATAAGGTAACATTCACAAATTTCCAAGGATTAGGGCCTACTACCTCTGGGGACATTTTTCAGCCACTGCAGTGGTTCCAGCATGCAACAGAGTTGAGAAACCACTTATATACAGAGCCCCTGCCTGGCCCCGATACACCTGCTCTCTGCTCGCTCTTACCTCTTGCATTCCCAGCCCGCTTTGTGCTCTGAGTCCTCAGGCCCCCTGTACGTCCCAGATGCCTCACCCCCTCACTCTGGATTCCCCTAAACACTGTGTGTCCCATATCCAACACCTCATTCCTGCTTCTCTAGCAGAATAAACTCCACTCCCAAACCTGTGTTTCTAAAAATACCCTTCTTATAGATACAAAAATATCCAGTAATGATGAAATCAGGAAGAGAAGCAGTTTGGGCAAGTATCTGAACACTTTTTTATTTGCAAAATAAATTAACGTGACATACTCACATGGGAGAATACCAAATAACTCCCTGAAAAGAAGGTCTCTGAAAAATAAGACTATCCATCAGGAATGCTTCTCATTAGCTTAAGGTCAGATCTTCTTTCCATTTTTTGATCACTTTGCTTTTGCTTGTTTGACTATTGAGTTGTATGAGCTCTTTATATATTTTGGATCTTAACTCATATCAGATATATGATGTACAAATACCTTCTTCCATTAAGTAGGTTGCCTTTTCATTTTATGAAGGTTCCCTTAGCTGTGCAGAAGCTTTTTAGTATGATATAGTCTTCCTTGTCTATTTTTTTAATATTTATTTTTATTTATTCATTTGACTGCCCCAGGTCTTAGTTGCTGCATGTGGTCTCTAGTTCCCTGACCAGGGATTGAACCTGGGGCCCCTGCATTGGGAGTCGTAGCCACTGGACTGCCAGGGAAGTCTCCCACTTGTCTATTTTTGCTTTTGTTGCCTTTGTTTTTGGAGTCAGATCTAAAAAAAAAAAAAAAATTCATTGCCAAGACTGATGTCACGTAGCTTACTGTCTATGTTTTCTTCCAAGAGTTTTATGGTTTCAGATCTTATATCCAAATCTTTAATCCATTCTGAGTTAACTTTTGTGTGTGGTGTAAAATAATGGTTCCTGTTTTGTTCTTTGCATGTGGCGAGAATGGAGTTTTCCTAATACCATTTATTGAAGAGACTGTCCTTCCGCCATTGTGTATTCTTGGCTCCTTTGTTGTAAGTTAACTGACTATATATGCATGGGTTTATTTCTAGGTTCTCAATAGTGTTCCATTGATCTATATGTCTGTTTTGATGACAAAGGTCTTATAATATTGTTTGAAATCAGGGAGTATGCTGCCTCCAGCTTGGTTTTTCTTTCTCAAGTATTTGAACACTTTCGATACTTTAATTTTTAGTAAGGATCTAAAGTCATTTTGTTAGCTTAGAAATACATTATGCATAAAGTAGTTTTCTCAAAAAAAATGTTCATTTGTGGGGTGTCTAATTTCTCATGTGAAGATGCTGGAAAACAGGAAGAGTTTTAAATTTTTAGAAAAAATTTTGAACTTTGAAAATAGGAAATAATTTTTATTTTCTAAAGTTTTTAGTGCCTTTATTTCTATACATTTTCCCCTCTCTGCAGGGAGCTTTCTTCAGAATTAAATGGACATTTGGTAGTTTCTATGAAATGAAAGGGGGCCATTTATGCCATTGCCACCTTTCTTCAGCAAGATCCCAAGAGCTGCCATATTGCATTAGAAAAAGAAGAGCAAATATATCAAGTGCCAGGCACTGTGGTTAGATGCTGTACATACATTAGCACACCTAATCCTTTAACCACCCTAAGAGGGTTCACACATGTTCAGTCTCTCCATCGTGTCCAACTCTTTGCAACCCCAGGGACTGTAGCCTACCAGCTTCCTCTGTCCATGGGATTTTCCAGGCAAGAATACTGGAGTGGGTTGCCAATTCCTTCTCCAGGGACCTAAGAGGAACAGTAATATTATTTGCTGCCACTTTAAAGATGGGGAAACTGATGCGTAAATATTTGCTCTCTCCAGCCCAAGGTCTCATCGCTGTTAAATAGTGGACCCTGATTCCAGCCAAGCCTTCCAATTCTGGGGTCTATGTTCGGGAGGCTCCCCATGAAAATAAGGTAAAAGGGGCTCAATTCCTAACTTATTGGTGTAGGATTCCCAGGACCCAGCTGTGACTGAAACAAAGAGATGAGCCAGAGGACAAAGTCCGGGTAAGGCCCAGGTGGCACTAAGAGGAAAGACCACAGGGTACGGGCAAGGCCACTGCTGGCAAAACGTGGTTTCAAGGCACAAAAATAAATCGGACCTCATCACTGTCAAATGTCAAGGGAGGACTGGGGGAGTGGGATTTCAAAGAACTTTCTGGGCTAGGAATCAAAGGGTCTGGCTTCTAGTTCCAGCTCCACAGAAGCCTCCTATGTAAACCAGGCGATGGTAGAGGACAGGGAGGCCTGGCGCGCTGCAGTCCACGGGGTCACAAAGAGTCGGACACAACTGAGCAACTGAACAACAACAAATATAAACCAGTACAGCTAACTTCATCGACCAGTTCAGTTTGCAAAGCTACTCGGAAGGGCAGAGACAAGACCCTACATCCCATGATCAGCACCAAGCACGGGGCTTCTTCATGAAAGCAGATACCTGGCTCCAGTAGTAAATTGTTCCACTCGATTCTCCGTGGGTGCAGCCCTGGAAACTCTGGCATGAGCCCAGGTCTGAAGGTCAATCAAGTGGGTAATCTCCCAGCGGCCTTCCCTGCTCTCGCAGAAGAATCTGACCCTCGGATTCTTGGTCCTGGAGTAAACCAAGCCGGTGCATGATACAACTTCCCCAGCAGAGGGCAGTGTTGGCTCAAAGTTTCCCCATGCATCCCCTTTTGGCCTTCAAGCTTTCATCTTACATTGTTTTAGGATTTTTTATATATACATATAATTCAAAAGGCACCAAAAATTGCCTATAATCCCATCATTTGTCTTTTGATTTGTATAAAGGACACTCCATGTATCCAGTCTCAAAGTTAGCAACTGTTAACATTCCATCTGTATACTTTTTACTTCCTATATTTAAGCCCCAAAAATCCATTGTGAATTCACACACACACACACACTTTCCCAAATGTGAAATCTTGTTATTTTTTTTCGTCTACAACTCATACTTTCAGTTAAAAAATATCACACACATCTTTCTTCCAAATCCAGTAAGTTTTAAGTGACTATGTTCTATCCCATTGTATGATCACCAAAATACCTTTTAATGAATATCTAAGATTTTTCTGTATTTCAGCTACAAATACCATTCTAATCACCACACTGGAGGATAAATTTGTACATAATTATGGTATTCCTTCTGTAGCATACAGAAGTAAAATTGTTAAGTCAAATTTTTCTTTACTTTTCATACCTTTCTTTGGTTTCTTTTTTATCAAGTGCTGAATAGTTTAAAAATATATTCCAATAAGGCTAAGCATAAAAAGTTATACCAAATGACAAGAAGCCATTTTTTTATTTAAAATGATTTTTTTGTTATAAAATGGGTTTGTTTTCCCAATTATTGAGTGTTTTTGAGACAGAAATTTTCTCATGGTCACTAAACTATTCCACGAGTACAAAAGAATATTGTCTGTAATACACTACACATCTATTTCACCATTGAAAATGTACTGTGTTGCTTTTTTTCTGTGTTACCAATGATACTTTGAAATTATAAATATTGTCTGTTACTTACACTCCTTACATAGAAAATCAGGAAACTAACACAGAGACCCTTTCCCCCACAGTGGTGCTGGGAATTACTTCTGTTAAAAATTCTAAGACAGCAACTTCTCTGGCGGTCCAGTGGCTAAGACTCCGAGCTCCCAGTGCAGGGGCCCAGGTTTGATCCCTGGTCAGGGAACTATTAATAGATCCCACCTGCCATAACTAAAAGATTCCCCCATGCTGCAATAAAGATAGAAGATTCCACGTGCCACAGTTAAGACCCGGTGCAGACAAATAAATAAGTATATTTTTTTAAAAACTCTAAGACAAAGATTTCATCCAAATTCCTTCTCTGCCTTGTCATTTCATTACAAAAGAATAAAATATAGCATACAGGACTTCCCTGGTGGTCCAGGGACTAAGATTCCTAATGCAGGGGGACTGGGGTTTGATCTCAGGTCAGGGAAATCAATCCTATATACTGCAACTAAAGATCTCACGTGCCACAACTAATACCTGGTGAAGTCAGATAAATATTTTTAAAAAGAAAAAATAAAAATATAGTACACAAAGAGGAAGACACAAAACGTGAGAAAAAATTTAGATAATAGCTTAGTCACTTTTATCATCCTCTGCTATAGAAAGTTAGTTGTAGCTATTTCTCTTACATATTTTTAAATTTTTATTTGGAATATAATTACAATGTTGTGCTGGTTTCAGGTATATAGCAAAGTGAATCATTATACATGCACATATAATATCCACTCTTTTCAGGTTCTTTTCTCATGTAGGTCAGTACAGAATATTGAGTAGAGTTCCCTGTACTTCACAGTAGGTCCTTATTAGTTATCTATTTTATATATAGTTATATATAGTAGTGTATATATATATATATGTCACTTGCAATCTCCCAATTTATCCCTCCCTTAACCCCTGGTAACCATAAGTTTGTTTTCTATATGTGTGACTCCATTTTGTAGATAAGTTCATTTGTAGCCTTATCTTAGATTCCACGTATAAGTGCTATCATATAATATCTGTGTTTCTCTGTCTAACGTACTTCATTCAGTGTGACCACCTCTAGGTCCATCCGTGTGTAAAGTTTTAAAAGATAAGACTATCTGTGCATATGTGTTCTCAGTCGTGTCCGACTCTCTGCAATCCCCATGGGCTGTGGCCTGCCAGGCTCCTCTGTCTATGGGATTTTCCAGGCAAGGATACTGAAGTGGGCTGCCATTTCCTCCTCCAGGGCATCTTCCAGACCCAGGGATCAAACCCACTTCTCCTGCTTTGGCAGGCGGATTCCTTACCACTGAGCCACCTGGGAAGACTATCTGGTCTTCTAGTTACACATGCAACTATAACAAAAAATAATATGAAATTAAACTCAAAACTCAAAAGCTGAAGCAGCAGTTGGAAACAGGGGATAAACTGGTCACTCTGGGGCAGGAAACCAGCTTGTCTGGGGCGAGACCAAGGTGATTCAACTCATTGGCATTACTGCCCTCCCTGATGAAGGGTTACTGAAGTCTGGGTCTCAGCGACAATTATGCTGCCTGACCTGCCTAAATTAAGCTCAAACTAGGCTGAAGGGAAAAACCAGTATGGTTTGACTGACTGAATCTCAAGGAAATTCGATCTTTCCCAGACAACCAAAGACCTTGCAGGGGTAGCCAGGGTCCCTACTGACTAGACTGATGATATTTTAAGCATTTTTTTTTAATGTGGACCGTTTTTCTGTAAGTCTTTATTGAATGTGTTATAACATTGCTTCAGGTTTTTTTTATGTTTTGGCCTCAAGTCATGTGGGATCTTCCCAACCCAGGGGTCGAACCTGTGTCACCCACATTGCAGGTGAATTCTTTACCATTGAGCCACCTGGGAAGCGCACTATGACTATTACCCACCACCATAAGTTTCATGAACCTCCATCCATAATTCTTCAGGCACTCTATCAGATCTAATCCCTTGAATCTATTTGTCACTTTCACTGTAAGGGATTTGATTTAGGTCATACCTGAATGGTCTAGTGGTTTTCCCTACTTTCTTCAATTTAAGTCTGAATTTGGCAATAAAGATAGATGGAGTGCCTGAAGAATTATGAATGGAGGTTCGTGACATTGTACAGGAGGCAGTGATCAAGACTATCCCTAAGAAAAAGAAATGCAGAAAGGCAAAATGGTCATCTGAGGAGGACTTATAAGTAACTGAGAAAAGAAGAGAAGCTAAAGGCAAAGGAGAAAAGGAAAGATACACCCATTTGAATACAGAGTTCCAAAAAATAGCAAGGAGAGATAAGAAAGCCTTCCTTGGTGATCAATGCAAAGAAATAGAGGAAAACAATAGAATGGGAATAGAATCTCTTCAAGAAAATTGGAGATATCAAGAGAACATTTCATGCAAAGATGGGCACAATAGAGGACAGAAATGGTATGGACCTAACAGAAGCAGAAGATATTAAGAAGAGGTGGCAAGAATACACAGAACTATACAAAAAAGATCTTCATGACCCAGATAACCATAATGGTGTGATCATTCACCTACAGCCAGACATCCTGGAATGCGAAGTCAAGTGGGCCTTAGGAAGCATCACCACAAACAAAGCTAGTGGAGGTGATGGAATTCCAGTTGAGCTATTTCAAACCTTAAAAAATGATGCTGTGAAAGCGCTGCACTCAATATGCCAGCAAATCTGGAAAACTCAGCAGTAGCCACAGGACTGGAAAAGATCAGTTTTCATTCCAATCCCAAAGAAGGCAATGCCAAAGAATGCTCAAACTACCGCACAATTGCACTCATCTCACAAAGTAGTAGCAAAGTAATGCTCAAAATTCTCCAAGCCAGGCTTCAACAGTATGTGAACCGAACCATGAACTTCCAAATGTTCAAGCTGGATTTAGAAAAGGCAGAGGAACCAGAGATCAAACTGCCAACATCTGTTGGATCATCAAAAAAGCAAGAGAGTTCCGGAAAAACATCTACTTCTGCTTTATTGACTATGCCAAAGCCTTCGACTGTGTGAATCACAACAAGCTGTGGAAAACTCTTCAAGAGAGGGGAATACCATATCTGACCTGCCTCCTGAGAAATCTGTATGCAGGTCAAGAAGCAACAGTTAGAACTGGACATAGGACAACAGACTGGTTCCAAATTGGGAAAGGAGTACGTCAAGGCTGTATATTGTTACCCTGCTTATTTAACTTATATGCAGAGTACATTATGTGAAATGCTGGGCTGGATGAAGCACAAGCTGGAATCAAGATTGCCAGAAGAAATATCAGTAGCCTCAGATATGCAGATGACACCACTCTTATGGCAGAAAACAAAGAAGAACTAAAGAGCCTCTTGATGAGAGTGAAAGAAGAGAGTGAAAAAGTTGGCTTAAAGCTCAACATTCAGAAAACTAAGATCATGGCATCTGGTCCCATCACTTCAAGGCAAATAGATGGGAAAACAATGGAAACAGTGACAGACTTTATTTTGGGGGGCTCCCAAATCACTGCAGGTGGTAACTGCAGCCATGAAATTAAAAGATTCTTGCTGCTTGGAAGAAAAGCTATGACCAACCTAGACAGCATATTAAAAAGCAGAGACATTACTTTGCCAACAAAGGTCCATCTAGTCAAGGCTATGGTTTTTCTAGTAGTCATGTATGGATGTGAGAGTTGGACTGTAAAGAAAGCTAAGTGCTGAAGAATTGATGCTTTTGAACTGTGGTGTTGGAGAACACTCTTGAGAGTCCCTTGGACTGCAAGGAAATCCAACCAGTTCATCCTAAAGGAAATCAGTCCTGAATATTCATGGGAAGGACTGATGCTGAAGCTGAAACTCCCAATACTTTGGCCACCTGATGTGAAGAACTGACTCATTGGAAAAGACCCAGATGCTGAGAAAGATTGAAGGTGGGAGGAGAAGGGGACGACAGAGGATGAGATGGTTGGATGGCATCACCGACTCAATGGACATGAGTTTGAGCCAGCTCCGGGAGTTGGTGATGACAGGGAGGGCTGGCGTGCCGCAGTTCATGGGGTTGCAAAGAGTCAGATACAACTAAACAACTGAACTGAACTGATAAGCTTCACTATGTGAGTTAGATTTTTTTTAGCAAGTCCACTGATTTCTCCTTTAAAATAATTATGAAAAAATTTCAAGTCTTTGGACTTTCCTGGCAGTTCAGTGGTTAAGACTTTGCCTTCCAAGGCTGACGGTGCAGGTTCGTTCCCTGGTCAGGTTAATAAGATCCCACATGCCTCATGGTGAAAAAACCAGAACATAAAAACAACAGAATCAATATTATAGCAAATTCATTAAAGATGTTAAAATGGCCCACATTAACAAATCTTTTTTTAAGAATGCTTGTATTTTAGAGTCCATCTTGGTGCTTGGTAAGTGAAGTGAAAGTGAAGAGTTATTCTCTTAGTCATGTCTGACTTGTGACCCCATGGACTGCAGCCTATCAGGCTCCTCTGTCCATGGGATTCTCCAGGCAAAAGTACTGGAACAGATTGCCATTTCCTTCTCCAGGGGATCTTCCTGACCCAGGGATCGAACCAGGGTCTCCAGTATTGGCAGTGGATTCTTTACCACCTGAGCTGCCAAGGAAGCCCTGGTGCTTGGTCAAATGGGTATTTTTCTGAGATAATGGAAGTTGTGACCAGATGTTCAGCTTCTTTCTAGGCAAGCCTAAACATGAAGTTTGTATTCATGCAGTTTGTTCTCAGTGGACTATCTGTGGACTCTGTGGACTTAAAGCACCTCATCTACAGGCCAGCTCACAGTCTTTCCAGAAACATTGGAACTCCGTGACACCCCTTCATTTTTAAAATATAAAATCTTGAGGCCCTTTAAGATGAAATACTAGAAATTGAAACGGTGTGGAGTTGCAAACAATGATGCTTTATGGGAATGTAAGGATTCTGGAATTTTGAAACAATATAGGGGACAGTTCCCATAGTCCTTACTTAGACTTGGGTTCTCTTGTCTTGGAGATAGCAGATGTTCTGACCCTTAAAGTCGATTTGATGGACTTCCCACAGAGCCCTCAGCCAGCTCGGCCTGGTACCTGTTAGCCGTCTAGACCAAGACATTCTTATTAAGCAAGATCTTCACTGACTTACATGAACACCCTAAGGAAAACTTTGGGGTATGACCCTGGGTTGACACTCTGGACAACCAGTACAGAACTTCCTGCCCTAGGTGGGTCCATGATAATTGGGTCTGAGGCAGCCAATGGGTACCCTTTTCCCCATGGAAAGAGAGAAGAACCAGCAGCCTGAGCAAGTTCAAAAGTGGGAGGAAATCCAGGTCCTGCATAGACAGAGGCAGAGTTTACACTCCATGCACCAAAAGCTCTGGTCTTTTCTAACACTTATTGCCATTTATAGTTTTTACCAGTAGAGGTCGTCCTTCCCATTTTTAAAAGATTTATTCCTGGATTCTTCATTCCTTGATCCCATTATCCATTGTTTATTTTTACTTAATTTCTCTTTGTTGCTGGTAAATAGAAATGTAATTGGGAGTTCTCTGTACACTGACTTGACACACAGAAACTTGCTGCTTGCATGCTCAGTCGCTATCTTGTCTGACCCTTTTCAATTCTATGGACTGTAGCCTGCCAGGCTCCTCTGTCCCTGGGATTTTCCAGGCAAAAATTCTGGAGTGGCTTGCCATTTGCTTCTCCAGAGGATCTTCCCAACCCAGGGATCAAACCGGCGTCCCCTGCATTGCAGGCAGATTCTTTACCACTGAACCACCAGGGAAGCTCAGATCAGAGGTTGCTGCTGCTAAGTCACTTCAGTTGTGTCCGACTCTGTGCGACCCCATAGATGGCAGCCCACCAGGCTCCCCTGTCCCTGGGATTCTCCAGGCAAGAACACTGGAGTGGGTTGCCATTTCCTTCTCCAAATCAGAGGTTAGCTGGTTCTAAAAGATAGGGACCCATGGAGAGGCGTCAAGGAAAAGTAACATCACTATAGTTTGAGAAAAATGCTTCTCATTACCACCTATCAAGGGTCACCAATGCCCTGCTGCTAGCATTTATCAGATTTTGCTTTTCAAATATGTTATCTCAATGATCCATTCAAAGAACAAGTACATATGGATGTGATCTATCTTGTGTACACTGGTAGAAATTTACTTTGACATACATTTTCCCAAATAACCTTTACAACAAGCTTTTCAAGATATAGCTTGTAAAAGCTGAAGTCTGCTTATATGAAGTCTGAGATTGTATAAGGCAACAGTGCCCAACCTTTTTGGCACCAGGGACAAGTTTCATGGGAGACAATTTTTCCATGGACAAGGGGCGGGGATGGTTTCTGGATGATTCTCATAAGGACAGCACAACCTAGATCTCTTGCATACTCAGTTCACAGTAGAATTCACGCTCCTATGAGAATGCCACCGTTGATCTAACAGGAGGTGGGGCTCAAGAAGTAATGCAAGCAGTGGGGAGTGGCTGTAAATACAGATGAAGCCTTACTCTTTTGTTCACCTGCCACTCACTTCCTGCTGTGCAGCCTGGCACAGTCTGTGGCCCAGGGGTTGGGGATCCCTGATGTAAGGAGTGAAGCAAGTAGGGCATGAACTAAAGGCAGGGGATGGGTGGGGCAAACTTGGGAATGAATGCCCTGCTAAAGGGTATAGATTTGCATAGGAAATACTTCCTTTTAGGTAAAGGGGGCTGAATCAGACCATACAGTCAGAGTTGCTTATGCTCACATAGAGGAACTTAGGAAGAGTTCCCCCAAGAAATCAAGAAAGTAGCCATATTGAGCAAAGTGATGGGAGCAGGTAGATGAGAGGTGGAGAATGGGAGCAAACTTTTTCACTGTATACCATCACATATATTTTTTTAAATTTTTGAGCCATATGAATGTATTGCTCAAACTTTCAAATTAATAAAAATAATTTTAGTAGACATATAAAGTCAATTTGCCATTCTTCAACTCCATTTTTATCGTGGAGAAATGCAATTCGAATGTTGGCAGTTCTTTCAATTTTTAAAAAATGTGAAAAAAAATTGAGATTTGGTGTTTCTTGTCTCGCCTTTCAAAAGTTTTAATGTGACATAATTTTAAGTTACAGAAAGTTGCAAGAAAGAGCACAAAAATTCCCATGTACCCTTCACCAGTCTTCACCAAGTTTCCCCAAAGATTTGTGTGTATGTGTGTGTGTGTGTGAGAGTGTGTAAACAGACAGATAAGTAGATAGATAGATGAAAAATCTTCTTTCTAAACCGAGAAGCTGAAGACATGATACCCCCTCTACCTAAATATCTTGACTGTATATTTCCTACATACATTCTTTGGTATAACTGTGCTAAAATCGTCAAAACCAGAAAATTAGCATTGGTATCTTATTTGGATTTTATTAACTTTCCAATAATGCTTTTTCTTTACAACAAAAGAAAACCCTAGTTAATGTTTTGTATTCAATTTCCACGTCTTTTTAGCCTCCTTTACTCTAGAACAGGTATTCAGTCTTGTGGTTCTCATGACCTTGACAATTTTAAAGATTCTGGGTCTGCAGTGCAATGCATTTTCCAAAAATGATCACAATATTTCTAGTCCCACATGTTCTTCCAGAACCTTCTTACTACTCTCCATTAAGAAGTGGAGTCTTGGAACTTCCCTGGTGGTCCAGTGGTTAAGAATCTACCTTCCAATGCAGGGATTGCAGGTTTGATCCCTGCTTGGGGAGCTAAGATCCCACATGCTGTGGGGCAACTAAAGTCCGCCTGCCACAGCTAGAGAAGCCACATGCTGCAACGAAGACCCAGCACAGTCAGAAAGGAAAAAAAAAAAGATGAGAAGAAATGGAGTCTGTTTCCCCTCCACTTGAGCCTGAGTGGGATTGTTTCTGTTCTGACCAGTAGAGTGTGATTGAAATAATACTATTTTGAGGCGAGATCAGAAAAAGAAAATAAGGCATTTGTCTGATTCTCTCCTTTCTCTCTCTCTCTCTCTCCTTTCCCTAGGAACCCAGCCACCACTCTATGGGGAAGCCAAGCAAGCCATGTGGAAAGACCACATACAGGTGTTTCTGCCAACTGCTCCAGCCAAAGTCCCAGCCGACAGCCAGCATCAACCGCCAAATAGGAAAATGAATGAGCCTTCAGATATTTGCAGCCCTGAGCGTGGAGTCTTCTAGCTGAGACCCAGACATCACGGAGTAGAGACAAACCACCCCTTGTGTGCTCTTTCTGAATTCCTGGCCCATGGAAGCCATGAGTATAATAAAGGACTATTTTACACCAATAAGTGTTGGGGTTATTTGTTATACAACCACAGTAACCAGAACAAACCTGTTATTTTATAAAATATCTTTCAACTTAATTTATATTTGTCCAGTGTCAGAGTTGTTTTTTAATGTTTCCATTTTTTAAAATATTGGTTCAAATTCAAACATTTTAAAATACAGTGTGGACCAAGAAATGACTTTTTATTTTTCTTTTTCTTCTGTGTGTTTTTTTTTAATTGAAACAATATATTTAAAGCAAAAAAAGAAAAAGGAAAAGTTTACCCACTTCTCCCAACTCTCACCCTCTGCGTATCAACCATTGATCCATTCTCTGTATATATGAGCTTTGGGATTTGGAGGATTTTTCATTTGTTTTAAGATTCCACATATAAGAGAGAGTATACTGTATTTATCTTTCTCTGTCTGACTTACTTTACTTAGTAAAAAGCTTTCAAGGCCCATCTATGTTATTGAAAATGGCAAGACTTCTTTTTTTTGGTGGATGAATAATATATACATAATATATTGATGAATATTATATATATATATATATCTTTATCCATTCATCCATCAGTGAACACTTAGGTTGCTCCCATATCTTAGCAATTATAAATAATGCTACAGTGAACCTGGAGATATGCATATCTTTTCAAGTTAATGTTTTTGTTTTCTTCAGATAAATACCCAAAGTGGAACTGCTGAATTGCCAAAAACTAGAAACAACCAAAATGAACTTCAACAGGTGAATGGATAAGTACACCATGGTGCATCCATACAATAACATAATATTCAGCAATAAAGAGAAATGAGCCATCAAGTCACAAAAAGACATGAAAGAAACTTAAATGCATATCACTGTGAAAGAAGCTAATATGAAAAGGCTACCTCCTGTGTGATTCCAGCTATATGACATTCCATGGAGGCAACAGCTACAGAGACAGTAAACAGAGGAGTGGTTCCCAGGGACTCGGGGAAAAGGAAGGGTGAATAGGTAAACGCACGGGGCAGTTTCAGGGCAGTGAAACTATTCTGTGTGACACCGTAAGGGTACATGTTATTATATATTTGTCAAAGCCTATAGCGTATTCAACACAAAGAGTGAAACCTAATGTAAACTACAGACTTTAGTTTAAAATAATGTATCAACATTGGTTCATAAATTATAAGATCAAAATTACACTGATGCAAGATGTTAATAATAGAGTATACTGTTGGGAACTGGGGGAGTTCATACAGGAACTCTATGTTTTCTGTTCAATTTTTGTCTGAACATAAAAGTTCTCTTTTTAATAGATCTAAAATTATCAAAAAAAAGTGTGGGTCAGGACTTCCTGGGTGGTCCAGTGGTTAAGAATTCACCTGCCAATGCAGGGGACACGATCCTTGGTCCAGGCAGATTCCACATGCCACAGGGCAACTAAACCCATGCCCCACAACTACTGCCCTTACTCTAGGGTCTGCGTGTCATAACTGCTGAAGCCTGAGCACCCTAGAGCCCATAGTCCACAGTAAGAGAAGCTACTGCAGTAAGAAGCCTGTGCACTGCAACTAGAGAGTAGTCCCACTTGCCACAGCTGGAGAAAGCCCATGTGTAGCAATGAAGACCCAGGGCAGCTAAAAATTAATTAATTAAGTAGTTGGGTTTTTTTAAGAAGTATAGGTCAAACACGCCACCTCCAAAGGATCAGTATTTGGTAACCCTTGCTTAAGAGAAATGAAAAAAACCATTAATAAACAAACAAGTCCATTTTCAGGAAAAGAGATCTGTAATAAGCACCAATTAACATCTACAGTTAATAGCTAAGTTAAGACTAGAATTCAGGCCTCCTCTTCCAATTCTGTTTTTTTAATTGATTGATGAACCTTCATTCTTTTTCTAATTGAAGGATAGTTGATTTACAATGTTGTGTTAGTTTCAGGTGTACAATACAATGATTCATTAATACTTTTTTTTTCAGATTCTTTTTTGTCATACGTTATTACAAACTAGTATTAGTTTCCAAGTTCTTGCCAACTACCTTGGTATACAACATTGCAACCTAATGCTCAGATAAAGCTTGTCTTTTGTTCTGAACTATATGTTACTACAGGGGAAAACCCACCGAATAAAAGAAGGGCTGTCACTTCCAAAAATGAGCCAACAGAGTTGCTCAGAAAGCACCAAGTACAATCAGTCTGATTGAGAATGACTCCCCAAGTCCGGATCGAGAGAGGGCATCCCCAGTGTATATGTTCCCCTAAGGTTGCTGTGGGGCTTCCCTTCTGCCTGCAATGTGAGAGAACTGGGTTCAATTTCTGGGTTGGGAAGATCCCCTGGAGAAGAAAAAGGCTACCCACTCCAGTATTCTGGCCTGGAGAATTCCATGAACTGTATAGTCGATGGGGTTGCAAAGAGTCAGACACAACTGAGCAACTCACTTTCACAAGGTTGCTGTGAGATACAGCTAGCATTGCCCTTCCAAACTGTTATTTTTTTTTCTTTCTATGCTATTTCTTAAGAATCTTGATGATTTATAAAAATGAACCATGATTCTTAAATCTCTTCAGAGAGAAGAGTATATAGCTTTTGCTTTAGAATAAAACGGTTGTGTGTATGCACATCTACTTAATATCCTTTTTATTTGTGTGTTTAACCATATCAATCTACCTTGTTTGGGAAATTAGTGCAAATCTGTGAGAATAAAGAGGCTTCCCAGGTGGCGTCAGCAGTAAAGAATTTGCCTGCCAGTGCAGGATCCAAAGGAGATACGGGTTCATTCCCTGAGTGGGGAAGATTACCTGGAGAAGGAAATGGCTACCCACTCCAGTATTCTTGCATGGAAAATCCCATGGACAGAGGAGCCAGGCCGGGTACAATCTATGGGGTCACAAAGAGAAAGACACAACTGAGCATGCTTGCCATTGACATTCTGAAGAATAAAATATCAATTCTTTATATGTGGTCAGTATCTTACCTCTTTAAAAAAGTACATTCATGTGGAGGTTTTTCCCTCAACGATTCTCAACCCAATGATACAGGTTACTATGCCCATTTTTCATGTGAGGAAAAAGAAATTCAAATTGTGTGGCTCAGCCAAATTCTTGCAATAGATTGTTATTGTGCTTGTGCTCAATTGTGTCTAACTCTACGATGCCACAGACTATAGCCCACCAAGCTCCTCTGTCCAAGGGATTTCCCAGGCAAGAATACTGGAGTAGGTTGCCATTTGCTCCTGCAGGCAATCTTACCGACCCAGGGATCAAATCCACATCTCATGCAGCTCTTGCATTGGCTTGCAGATTCTTTACCACTGAGCCACCTGGGGAGACTTGCAGAAGATGAGGTTAGCCAAACTACAGCTTAATCTTCAAGACTCTACCCTTCATCATGTGGCTCATCAGATCAGTTTAGTTCACTCATTCAGTTGTGTCTGATTCTTTGCGACCCCGTGGACTACTGCGCGTTAGGCTTCCCTGTCCATCACCAACTCCTGGAGCCTACTCAAACTCAGGTCCATTGCATCGGTGATGCCATCCAACCATCTCATCCTCTGTCATCCCCTTCTCCTCCTGCCTTCAATCTTTCCCAGCATCAGGGTCTTTTCTAATGAGTCAGTTCTTCCCATCAGGTGCCCAGAGAACTGGCATTTCTGCTTCAGCATCAGTCCTTCCAATGAATATTCAGGACTCATTTCCTTTAGGATGGACTGGTTGGATCTCCTTGAAGTCCAAGGGAGTCTCAAGAGTCTTCTCCAACACCACAGTTCAAAAGCATCAATTCTTCAGCACTCAGTTTTCTTTATGGTCCAACTCTCACATCCATACATGACCGCTGGAAAAACCATAGCCTTGACTACACAGACTGTTGGCAAAGTAATGTCTCTGCTTTTTAATATGCTGTCTAAGTTAGTCATAACTTTTCTTCCAAGGAGCAAGTGTCTCTTAACTTCATGGCTGCAATCACCATCTGCAGTGATTTTGGAGCCCCCCAAAATAAAGTCTTTCACTGTTTCCACTGTTTCCCCATCTATTTGCCATGAAGTGATGGGACCAGATGCCATGATCTTAGTTTTCTGAATGTTGAGTTTTAAGCCAACTTTTTCACTTTTCTCTTTCACTTTCATCAAGAGGCTCTTTAGTTCTTCTTGGCTTTCTGCTGTAAGGGTGGTGTCATCTGCATATCTGTGGTTATTGATATGTCTCCCAGCAATCTTGATTCCAGCTTGTGCTTCATCCAGCCCAGCATTTCACATGATGTACTCTGCATATAAGTTAAATAAGCAGGGTAACAATATACAGCCTTGACATACTCCTTTCCCAATTTGGAACCAGTCTGTTATCCCATGTCCAGTTCTAACTGTTGCTTCTTGACCTGCATATAGATTTCTCAGAAGGCAGGTCAGATATGGTATTCACATCTCTTGAAGAATTTTCCACAGCTTGTTGTGATTCACACAGTCGAAGGCTTTGGCTTAATAAATAAAGCAGAAGTAGGTGTTTTTCTAGAACTCTCTTGCTTTTTCAATGATCCAACAGATGTTGGAAATTTGATCTCTGGTTCATCTACTTTTTCTAAATCCAGCTTGAACATCTGGAAGTTCACGGTTCACATACTGTTGAAGCCTGGCTTGGAGAATTTTGAGCATTACTTTGCTACCACATGAGAAGAGGGCAATTGTGCAGTAGTTTGAACATTCTTTGGCATTGCCTTTCTTTGGAATGAAAACTGACCTTTTCCAGTCCTGTGGCCACTGCTGAGTTTTCCAAATTTGCTGGCATATTGAGTGCAGCACTTTCACAGCATCATCCTTTTAAGGTTTCAAATAGCTCAACTGGAATTCCATCACCTCCACTAGCTTTGATTGTGGTGATCCTTTCTAAGGCCCACTTGACTTCGCATTCCAGGATGTCTGGCTCTAGGTGAGTGATCACACCATCATGGTTATCTGGGCCATAGGGTCTCCAAGAGTCAGACACGACTGAGTTGACTCAGCACAAACGCAAGCATGATCTAAAGCCAGGTTAAAACAGATATTTACCTTTTCTGAAAGTGGGTGTAATTAACAAACTATTAAGTGAATAACATTACCAAGGAAAATCCAATCCAAGCAGGACAAGGAAGCAGGGTAGGGAACTAGAGAGCTTGGTAAAACGGCCGAAGTGCCCCTCGAGGGCGTGCAGTGAATGCCAGCTTCTCCCCTTCTTGAGTCAGGACGGGATGGGGGAACCTCGTGGTATTATGGCTTTCGTCTCCACTGGGAGAGGTGACACCAAGAAGCCGAGTCTGGGATGCCAGCGCCGCGCCCCTGTAGCCCCCTGGCGCCGGCGGCCTTGCGCAGTCAGCAGTTCGAGGTGTCTGGTTACGGCCGGTGAAGGGGCCACCCCAGGAGGCCTTTGGAACGACAATGACGGCCCCAAGTCTCGGGAAAACAATTCCCGTCACGCCCTCACCCCCACCCCCACCCCAACTCTGGCCGGTCACAGCGCGCAGGAAGAGCAGCGGGAGCCGGAGGAGGGGTACTCGCCGCGGGGAGCCCCACCCCACCCCGCTCCCCCCAGCCCACCACTCCAGCAGCCTCGCAGGGGACAGTGAGTCCCCAAGTAAGTGAATTCAAAAATCAAAACAGGCTCCACGGTCGCATACTTCGAAGAAACGCTATGGAGGCGATTAAGCCATCCCTTTACTTGTTTCCAGCATCACTCCTGACTGGGTCCTTGTTCGCGATGTCGCAAGAGCTTCGCCACCGCGCTGTGGACACCCGCCCCTCCGCAGGTCTAACGCCGAGACCTGGGCCACTCAGATGTTTCCGTGTCTCCTTCCGTTTCGAGAAAATCTACCGGGTCACGGTCTAGGCTGGGGACGGGGTGGGAAAAGGGGATCCCGGGCAGCTCCAGTCTCTGACGAGGACCTGGCAAAAGGGATTTCTGCTCAGGCTTCTGCTTAGCTGAGGCTGAGGTTCCTATTTTCCCCGTGGGCTTCTCTGGTGGCTCAGTCGGTAGAGAATCTGCCTGCAATGCAGGAGACCAGGGTTTGATCCTCAAGTGGGGAAGATTCTCTGGAGAAGGAAATGCCAACTCACTGCAATATTCTTGACTGGAGAATCCCATGAACAGAGGAACCTGTAGGCTACAGTCCATAGGGTCACAAGAGTTGGACACAACTTAGCGACTAAACCACCACCATTTTCCCCAGAGTTGGAAGAAGCTATGTAGTGCCAGCCTGGGCCTGGGAGTCAGGTGAGCGCCACCAGATCTTGGGAGGAAAGCTATGAGAGAGAGTCTAGCAGAGCTCTCAAAGTCCAGAGGAGAGAGGGAGAAACGACCTGGCCCTGTCAGTGGACTTGTCATTCTGGAGGACTGTAAGATGTGGTTGTTAAGAGCTCAGCCTCTGGAGTCTGCCTCTTGAACTGGAAATAGCAAAGAGCTTAGGTTTTTCCCGTCCGAGCTCAAGCAGCTGTGACCTGGCGTTTCCAACTCAAACGATCCAAGAGACGATTTTTGTGCATGTGTCAATGTATATTTCAAAATATATACTTAAAGTTATGGCTATTTTATTAAAATCATAATAAATGAAGCATGTAAATGTGAAAACGCAAACTGCATGTAAATCGTATACAATTTTTTTCTTCGCTGGGACAAGCACTGCATATCTCTTTCCATTTTAAACACCAATCAACCAACAAGGGCTGCCTTGCCAGCAAACCCACCTTCTACCTTCTCTGAGTCCGAGTGCCTCTCTAATTTTGCTACAGAATTATTTCCCTGCAGGTGGGTTCCTTCCCAGTAACATGCCTGCTACTTAGCCCTCCCTTCCCCAAGGCACTCCCTTTCGATTTCCCTACAGAAGAGGAGTGGCTTGGAGAGTCTCCACTTTAGGGTCCCCCTGGGTCAGAGGCCAGAACTTGGGCAGCCTTAAGATGACTTCCTTACCTCACAATGCACCTGATTTCGGATAGAGACTAAATCAGTCTATGAAAGAGAGATGGTTAACTTTCTTGATCAGTGGGCTCTTCCCCCAAAAATGAGATACTGTCCGGCTAAGACTTGATATGTTCACTATAATAAAAATAGGAATTATTCTTCTGTACTAGACTTAAGGTGAGACTTTAATGAATCACTGCTAAGGAATATTGTGATGTCCACAATGTGTTAGAGTAACTCACTTTTGTCTTGGTCATGCCGTGGGTCATGAAGGACTTCCCCACCAGGGATGGAACCCATGCCCCTGCAGTGGAAGAGCAGAGTCTTAACCACTGGACCACCAGGAAGTTCCCAGTAGTTCACTTGTGCGTAGCTGACGACAGCAAAACTTTATCCTTCCACTCCCCTGTCCTTTCACCAGAAAATATCGAGGGTCCCTTCAAACCTGCTTCACATGTCCTCTATCATTTTTTAATTGGAGACGGGGTATAAAATGTAGTAAACACACAAAACCAAAACATGTATAAAACGTCAGGGCCAAGCCCCTCACCCACTGGGAGCGAAGACTGCCACCACATGCTGCCCTCCTCTGCCACACACAGTGGGCTCTCGCTCCGGGACCTTGCTTCACAGGTGTATGTGCCTCCTTCCAGTAAACCACTGATGTTGCTACCAAGTCCAAGCTACTTCTGCTGGCTGCCCAAGAAGTCAATGAATCCAAGACCAGGTGTTGGGACTTTTGTTGTTGCTCAATCGCTCAGTCGTGTCTGACTCTTTGTGATCCCACGGACTGCAGCACACCAGGCTTCCCTGTCCTTCACTATCTCCTGGAGTTTGTGCAAACTCATGACCATTGAGTCATGATGCCATCTCATCCTCTGTCATCCCCTTCTCCTCCTGCCCTCAATCTTTCCCAGCATCAGAGTCTTTTCCAGTGAGTCAACTCTTCGCATTAAGTGGCAAAAGTATTAGAGTTTCAGCTTCAACATCAGTCCTTCCAATGGATATTCATGGTTGATTTCCTTTAAGACTGACTTGGTTGATCTCCTTGCAGTTCAAGGGACTCTCAAGAGACTTGGAAGGGATTTTATTCGGGAGCTGGCTGACCAAGAAGATGGCAAGATAGTGTCTCTAAATAGCCATCTTCCCAGGTCCTGGTTGCCAGGTTCTTTTATGAATAACAGATGGGAGGGGAGGGGACAAAACAAAGCAAAAAGACTATTCAGTGCTTGCAAATGTCCCCTAGGATGGCAAGCCTGAGGCAGTTCAGGTCAGTTCAGTCACTCAGTCGTGTCCTACTCTTTGAGACCCATGGACTGCAGCACACCAGGCTTCCCTGTCCATTACCAACTCCCAGAGCCTGTTCAGCTCATGTCCACTGAGTCAATGATGCCATCCAATCATCTCATCTTCTGTCCTCCCCTTCTGCTCCTGCCTTCAATCTTCCCCAGCATCAGGGTCTTTTCCAAGGAGTCAGTTCTTTGCATCAGGTGGCCAAAGTACTGTAACTTCAGCTTCAGCATCAGTCCTTCCAAAGAATGCTCAGGACTGATTTCCTTTAGGATTGACTCGTTAGATCTCCTTGCAGACCAAGGGACTCTGAAGAGTCTTCTCCAACACCACAGTTCAAAAGCATCAATTCTTCGGCACTCAGCTTTCTTTACAGTCCAAATCTCACATCCATACATGACCACTGGAGAAACCATAGCCTTGACTAGATGGACCTTTGTTGGCAAAGTAATGTCTCTGCTTTTTAATATGCTGTCTAAGTTAGTCATAACTTTTCTTCCAAGGAGCAAGTGTCTCTTAACTTCATGGCTGCAATCACAATCTGCAGTGATTTTGGAGCCCCCAAAAATAAAGTCAGTGTTTCCACTGTTTCCCCATCTATTTGCCATGAAGTGATGGGACCAGATACCATGATCTTAGTTTTCTGAATGTTGAGCTTTAAGCCAACTTTTTCACTCTCCTCTTTCACTTTCATCAAGAGGCTCTTTAGTTCTTCTTCACTCTCTGCCATAAGAATAGTGTCATCTGCGTATCTGAGGTGATTGATATTTCTCCCAAAAATCTTGATTCCAGTTTGTGCTTCCTCCAGCCCAGCATTTTACATGATGTACTCTGCATATAAGTTAAATAAACAGGGTGACAATGTACAGCCTTGATGTACTCCTTTCCTGATTTGGAACCAGTCTGTTGTCCCATGTCCAGTTCTAACTGTTGCTTCCTGACCTGCACATAGATTTCTCAGGAGGCAGATCAGGTGGTCTGGTATTTCCATCTCTTGAAGAATTTTCCACAGTTTGTTGTGATCTACACAATCAAAGGCTTTGGCTTAATCATTAAAGCAGAAGTAGTTGTTTTTCTGGAAAGTGACAAATAGATTCAAGGAATTAGATCTGATAGACAGAGTGCCTGAAGAACAATGGATGGAGGTTCGTGACATCGTACAGGAGGCAGTGATCAAGACCATCCCCAAGAAAAAGAAATGCAGAAAGGCAAAATGGTTGTCTGAAAAGGCCTTACAAATAGCTGAGAAAAGAAGAGAAGCTAAAGGCAAAGGAGAAAAGGAAAGATATACCCATTTGAATGCAGAGTTCCAAAGAATAGCAAGGAGAGATGGGAAAGCCTTCCTCAGTGATCAATGAAAAGAAATAGAGGAAAACAATAGAATGGGAAAAACTAGTGATCTCTTCAAGAAAATTGGAGCTATCAAGGGAATATTTCATGCAAAGATGGGTACAATAAAGGACAGAAATGGTATGGACCTAACAGAAGCAGAAGATATTAAGAAGAGGTGGCAAGAATACACAGAAGAACTATACAAAAAAGATCTTCATGACCCAGATAATCACAATGGTGTGATCACTCACCTAGAGCCAGACCTGCTGGAATGTGAAGTCAAGTGGGCCTTAAGAAGCATCACTACAAACAAAGCTAGTGAAGGTGATGGAATTCCAGTTGAGCTATTTGAAACCTTAAAAGGATAATGCTGTGAAAGTGCTGCACTCAATATGCCAGCAAATCTGGAAAACTCAGCAGTAGCCACAGAACTGGGAAAGATCAGTTTTCATTCCAATCCCAAAGAAGGCAATGCCAAAGAACGCTCAAACTACTACGCAACTGCACTCTTCTCATGTGCTAGCAAGGTAATGCTCAAAATTCTCCAAGCCAGGCTTCAGCAGTGTGTGAACCATGAACTTCCAAATGCTCAAGCTGTATTTAGAAAAGGCAGAGGAACCAGAGGTCAAATTGCAACATCCGTTGGATCATGGAAAAAGCAAGAGTTCCAGAAAAACATCTACTTCTCCCTGAGGCAGGAGAATGTGTTGGTTTCATTTCCTTACAGTTCTTCCTGAGAGGACGGCTCAGGTTATCTCCCTGAGGCAGGCCATTATGTGTGCTTACAAAAGTGGCCAGATGAGGGTTAAAGTCACAAAAGCAGATCCAGCAAGAATTCAACATTAACCCTTCCTGGTTACAATGTCTCTGTTGCTAACTCCTGGCTCTTTCTTCATTCCTTATGCTGTGCAAGCTAACCCCTGTAGGCCCTGTGAGGTGCAGCCCAACAACTGATGGAGCAGGCAGGAGACCTAGGAAACTCCTGTGAGCGCCAAAAGTCGGGAAATAGAAAGTTGCCAGTGGGACCCAAAAGTTTCTGGGAGGGGCGAGTCAAAACGGGCTGCTGAGAGATCTGGAGAACAATGGCCTTTAACAGCTCTGCTCTTGTATCAAAATGAACCTTTTGTTATTGGTGAAACTAGCCCCCTAGGAGGAACTGATATTTCTCTTCTGCCTTTGAGATGTAAGTGGTCTACCTGGGCCCTCTGGAACTTTGTTATTGTTTAGTCGATCAGTTATGTCTGACTCTGCAACCTCATGGACTGTAGCCCACCAAGATTCTCTCTCCAAGGGATTTTCCAGACAAGAATACTGGAGTGGGCTGCCATTTCCTACTCCAGGGGATCTTCCCGACCCAGGGATTGAATCCATGTCTCTTGAATCTCCTGCATTAGCAGGTGGATTCTTTACCACTAGACCACCAGGGAAGCCTGGTGGGACTTTAATCTTGTGTGATCTCTAACAGAAAAGAAGAAAAAAGAGCTTTCAGGTAAACTCTATGGCAATTCTTGCCTGGGAAATCTCATGAACAGAGCAGCCTGGCGGGCTGCAGTCCAAAGGGACACAACAAGTCTCACACGTTTGAGTGAGTGAGCACAGCACAGCTGTTTTACATTGTTGTGCAGCAGAAACTAACACGGTTGTAATGTATATATATATATCCTATGATAAACCATAATGGAAAGAATATTTTAAAAAGAATGTATATGTATGTATAACCTAATAACTTTGCTGTACAACAGGAATTAACAACATTGTAAATCAACTATGCTCCAGTAAAAATTTTTTTTTTAAATAGGAGCTTAGGGACCCCTCCCCATCCCTGGCCCTCTCCAGGAACCCCTCCTACCCTGAGTGCAGCTGCCCAGTTCACTCACCACTTCTGTTCCCAGAACTGTAAACACACACACACACACACACACACACACACACACATACAGTCCTGGCTTCTGAAAACCCAGTTTCAGAGTCAGCAGGCCCATTCTTTGGGCTGAGCCAGCAAGCTGGTTGTCATCCCTTCACTCTACCTAACGGCCCTGCCAAGGTCACCACTGATAATGTTTTTACATCCATCTATCATTTCCATCATCCTACTTGACCTCCCAAGAATACTTAACATCATTTGTGTTCCCTTCTCCTTATCTCGGAGAATGCAATGGCAACCCACTCCAGTACTCTTGCCTAGGATGGAGGAGCCTGGTGGGCCGCAGTCCATGGGGTCGCTAGGAGTCAGACACAACTGAGCGACTTCACTTTAACTTTCCACTTTCATGCATTGGAGAGGGAAATGGCAGCCCACTCCAGTGTTCTTGCCTGGAGAATCCCAGGGACGGGGGATCCTGGTGGGCTGCTGTCTCTAGGGTCACACAGAGTCGGACACGACTGGGGTGACTTAGCAGCAGCAGCGGCAGCTCCTTACCTGCTTTCTTCACTTGGTTTCCAGGTCTCACCCTCTGACTTTTCTGCTTCTTTCTGGTTCCTCGTCTTCTTCCAATCTTTTATTCTTTAACTTTTTTATTTTGAAAATTTTCAAACTTACAGAAAATTTGAAAGATTAGTGCAATAAATAACCCCAAATCCTTCTTTTTTGCTAAGTCACTTCAGTCGTGTCCGACTCTGTGCGAACCACATAGACGGCAGCCCACCAGGCTCCCCCGTCCC
Source organism: Bos indicus (assembly GCF_029378745.1). Taxonomy (NCBI): domain Eukaryota; kingdom Metazoa; phylum Chordata; class Mammalia; order Artiodactyla; family Bovidae; genus Bos; species Bos indicus. The sequence continues at coordinate 70,803,000 of NC_091767.1, read as the reverse complement.
TGGGACTCTCCAGGCAAGAACAACCAAATCCTTCTATTCACCAGCTATTACCATTTTGCCATATTTGTTCTCTCTCCATACATATTTTACTAAACCATTTGAAAATTCATGTATCATGACTCTTCATCCCACACACTTCAAACAAAACCATTCTACTATAATCACACCCAGGAAAATTAATATTCATTCTATCATCTAATACCCATTCAGATTCAAATATCTGAGGAAGACAAACACTATATAATACCACTTACATGTGGAATCTAAAATAGGACACAAATGAACTTATCTATGAAGCAGAAACAGACTCACGGTCATAGAGAACAGAGTTGTGGTTAAGCAGAGGAAGAAGGATGCAAGGACTGGAAGTTCGGGACTAGCAGATTCAAACTTTTATACATAGAATGGATAAACAATAAGGTCCTGTTGCATAGTACAGGGAACTGTATTTTATTTCCTAAAATGAACCACAATGGAAAAGAAAAAAATCACACAATGAGATACCACATCACACCTGTTAGAACAGCCATCATGAAAAAGAGATAACAAATGCTGGTGAGGGGGTAGAGAAGAGGGACCCCTGCGCACTGGTGGTAGGAATGTACATTGGTGCAGCCACTATGGAAAACAAAATGGAAGATCTTCCAAAAATTACAAAAGGGAACTACCATATGATCTAGAAATTCTACTTCTGAGAATGTATCTGAAGGAAACAAAAACACCATGCTGAAGAGAGATCTGCACCCCTGTGTCCATAGCAGCATTATTCACAATAGTTAAGAAAAGGAAGTAACCTAAATGTCCATAGACAGATGAATGGATAAAGATGTGGTATGTATATACAATGGAATATTACTTGGCCATGAACAAATGGAAATCCTACCATTCGAGACAATATGGATGGACATAAAGGGTATTACATTAAATGAAATAAGTCAGAAACAAATACTGAGATCTTACCTATATGTGGGATCTAAAACAAAAACAAAACAAACTCATAGAAAAAGATGAGATTTGTTGTTACCAGAGGTCAAGGTGGGGATTGGATGAGGGCAGTCAAAAGGTGTGCTGTGCGTGCTTAGTTGCTCAGTCATGTCTGACTTTTTGCGGCCCCATGGACTGTAGCCTGTCAGGCTCCTCTGTCCATAGGATTCTCCAGACTAGAATACTGGAGTGGGTTGCCATGCCCTCCTCCAGAGGATCTTTCCGACTCAGTGATTGAACCCAGTCTTCCACATTGCAGGCAGATGCTTTACTGTCTGAGCCACCAGGACTTCCAGTTATAAGCTATGTAGGTAGTAGGGATGTGATGTACACACTGGCAATAATTATGCCAGCAGTAAACACTGCTGTATGCTGTATTTGAAAGTTGTGAGTCCATTGTAAGCATTATTATCACAAGGCAAAAAACATTTTTTTTCTTTCCTTTGAGGGATATCTATTTGAGATGATAGATGTTAGCTTACTATGGTAATCATTTCACAATATATGTAAGTCAAATCATTATGCTGTATACCCTAAATTTATAACTTCTCAGTAAAACTGGGGAAAAGACCTTTAAAAAACAAATTCAAATTCCTTCTTTTGTCCCTAAAATATCTTTTTTTTAAATTCATTCATTCCTTTTTTTGCTGTGCTGGGTCTTTGTTGCTGCATGCAAGCTTTCTTTAGTTACTGAGAGTGGGGATTCCTCTTGGTTGTGATGTGCAAGTTTCCCATTGTGGTGGTTTCTCCTGTTGTGGATCACGGGTTCTAAGGCGCATGGGCCTGTTAGTTGTGGCACAGGGGCTTAATTGCTCTGAGAAATGCAGGATCTTCCAGGCCAGGAATTGAACCTGTGTCCCCTGCATTGACAGGCAGATTCTTAACCACTGGACCACCAAAGAAGCCTCCAAAATGTCTTTGGTGGCTTCTTTTTTATCCAGTATCCAACCCAAGTAAGTTCTCAAAATATATTTTATGGTAAAGTCTCTTTTTTATTTTAATATAGAACAATCGAGCACATTTCTTAAAATGACATTGACTCTTTTTGCAGCATTCAGATCAGTTGGTTTGTGAATGTTTCCTGTTCTGAAACTTAGTTCCTGGGATCTTAGTTCCAAGCCTGGGGATTGAACCCAGACCACAGCCACGAAAAAGCCATGTCCTAGGTACTGGATCACCAAGGAATTTCTGAAACTCTTAGCTTTTGGTCTGCATGAGAATTTGGTTTTGGCCTTTCTTTTCTTCTTCGTTTATACTCATGCTTTCGGTGATCTTATCCAGGATTATGGCTTTCTTGAATATTTAAAAAATAGATAAATAATAATAACATAGAAAGGGCTTCCCAGGTGGCACTAGTGGTAAAGAACCATCCTGCCAATTTAGGAGATGTAAGAGATGTGGCTTAGATCCCTGGGTTGGGAAGATCCCTTGGAGAAGGAGGCTGTTGATAAAAATAATGCCTCAGTTCAGTTCAGATCAGTCGCTCAGTCATGTCCGACTTTTTTTGACCCCATGGACTGCAGCATACCAGGCCTTCCTGTCCATCACCAACCCCCAGAAATTACTCAAACTCATGTCATTGAGTCGGTGATGCCATCCATCCATCTCATCCTCTGTCATCCCCTTCTCCTCCCACCTTCAATCTTTCCCAGCATCAGAGTGTTTTCAAATGAGTCAGTACTTCACATCAGGTGGCCAAAGTATTGGAGTTTCATCTTCAGCATCAGTCCTTCCAATGAATATTCAGGACTGATTTCCTTTAGGATGGGCTGGTTAGATCTCCTAACTGTCCAAGGAATTCTCGAGAGTCTTCTCCTGCACCAGAGTCAAAAGCATCAATTCTTCGGCGCTCAGCTTTCTTTATAGTCCAACTCTCACATCCATATATGACTACTGGAAAAACCATAGCTTTGACTAGATGGACCTTTGCTAGCAAAGTAATGTCTCTGCTTTTTAATATGCTCTCTACTTGGGTCATAGCTTTTCTTCCAAGAAGCAAGCATCTTTTAATTTCATGGCTGCTGTCACACTCTGCAGTGATTTTGGAGCCCCCAAAAATAGAGTCTGTCACTGTTTCCATTGTTTCCCCATCTATTTGCCATGAATTGAAAAATAATGCCTAGAGTTTTGTAAATTAGTGGCCAAATATTAGCTTTTGACGGAAGGACCCTCTTTGGAATTAGCATATAACAATCATTCCTTGGACTGGCAGTTTCATTCTCTGCGTTGATGTGGTTGGACAAATGTCTAGCCTATGTCTTATAACAAGCATAGTTTTACTACCTCCCTTCCTGTCTCTGTTTTCAGACATTCCCAGAGAGGTCAAAAGGAAATAGGAAGTAAAACACTGCAGGTTTGGATATATAACAGTCTGTCTGATGGATCAGAGTCAAACATTTTGTATCCTTTTAAAATATCACTTCCTGTTCTCCAGTCTCTCCAAATTACTAGGGCTTGAGAAGGAAGAATGTATCACCTGCTTCTCTGTTTCCCACCCATCCTCCACTGTACCCTAGACAAGCCCAGGACTCTGTGGCTACAGAGCCACTCCAACCCTGTTCCAAGCACACAAGGCAGTTTGCAGGGATCCCCAGTCTCCAGAATCTAATGCCTGATCATCTGCAATGGAGCTGAAATAATCATAAAAGAAATAAAGTTCACAGTAAATGCAGTGCACTTGAATCATCCCGAAACCATCCCACCCACTCTGGTCCCTGGAAAAATTGTCTTCCACGAAACCCGTCCCTGGGTCCAAAAAGGTTGGGGACTGCTGGCCTACAGCATCCAGGCCCTGGAGGGAATCCAACAACAGCAGAGGCCAGAAGGAGCCTTGCCAAACAGAGCTGGTCAAAGGGCTCTGGGGGAGTGAGAGCCTTCTAGGCATATTCTTCTGTGTAAAGTGGACCTTTTCAGAACACCAGACCTTCCCTAGGTTGGCTTTTAAATGAGCCATCCTGCTCTCTAATGCATCTAACTCAGCGTCAGACTGTCTGGGGAAGACATGGAAAGGGAAAACGGACTTGGTTATCAGTGTAATTTATCTTGGGGGCACCAAATATCAACATGCCGTCTGTGCCTGTGTGCTCCGTCTTTATCCAGGAGGCTGTCCCTCAGCTACCACTTACATGGGGAGAGTGCCCACTGGGGAGAGGGTAATGGATCTGCTCCTGCAGCTCCCTCAGCCATGGACCCTCCCCCAGCTCAGGGGCCCACATGCCTTTCCCTGGATTCTGAGGGAAATATCCATAAGTTTCTGGGAGAGAGATCTCAGAAGAGTTTCCATTTTCTTTAGCATCCATCCAGGATTAACAAGCACGGAAATCCAGGACTACATTACAAATTAAAGTCCTTATATGCAAAGTGGGCTTCCCAGGTAGGTCAGACAGTAAAGAATCTGCCTGCAATGCAGGAGATGCAGGTTCGATCCCTGGGCCAGGAAGATCCCGTGAGGAAGGAAATGCAACCCACTCCAGTATTCTTGCCTGGAGAACCCCATGGAGAGAGAAGTCTGGTGGGCTATAGTCCTTGGGGTTGCAAAGAGTCAGACCCAACTCAGTGACTAACACTTTACTTCACAATTACTGTCTTTTAGTCTAATCTTCACCCAACACACCTTAGCAGATTTCTAGTTTTCATAAAGGACGTGCTTAAATTGCCTTTTAAAATCAAACACACAAGACCCAAGGCATTTATTTGTATTATACTTTTTTTAATTAAAAGAGCAAGTTTGGAAGCCCAGGCTGGCTCTAGAGGGCAATCGAAGGCCCCTGGATGGTGAGTTCTGAAAAAAATAATTGAACAATGTGAAATTGTTAAAGGAATAAAGAAGTTTCTGATGTTTTGTTACAGTGAATTTTTTTGTAGAAATATTCCATTTAGAATGTTTGTTACTTTGGATATTCCACACACACACTCAGTTAACAGGCAGCTCTGAATTCCACCAGTGCACCCTGAGATGTTGAAACCTTTTACATTCGTGGGGAATAACAATAATAATAGTACAATATCATTTATAGCAGTTTGCCAGTGCCTGACCTCATAAGGAAGATGCAACTTGGAACCAGACTCCAAAGTTCTGTGTGCTAGCCTGTCATTGCCCCCTCAGAAAGCCAATGGCTATAAACAAGTTACTGGAACTCTACCCCTCAACACCCCATCCCTGGGAATGAGATGCTGAGATCTGAGGTACTTATCTCAAAGGGACATCAATGAGATCATGGATGCCCAAGCTGAGCAAGTCACCAGATACTAAAAACTGCCTGGAAAGGATCTGTCTGACCCCGAAGGTCAGGCTGTCTGTGTGAAGCCCCTCTCTCTAGGGCCCTGGGGACGAGGCGATGCACTTGATCACTTCACAGGCTTTGGGGGGTATGGGTAAGGCTCAGCAAGACAGGTGACTGCCAGGTTACTAAAGAGCACCTGCAGTCAGGCAGTGTGGAGGGACCGCGCAGCAGCCGGCGCAAGTCCGCGGCACATCTGCGGCTTTTCGGCTACCGGGCTTCATGGCACCGGGAGCCCACCGGGACCGCAACCGAGACTCGCCATCCTGCGGCGCAACCGCGCAGCTTCCGCACGGCTCGCTCTGGGCAGAGCTGTTTATTTGACCTGAATCTCTGCAACCGCTTACCCCCTTCAGACACACACATACAGAGCCGCTGGGGCCGAGTTTATTTTTTCAGGGGTGGGGACTCACTCCCGCGGGGTGGTGGTCGGCGCTATCTGGCTGCGAGGCGGCCAGGCGCTGGAATGTTAATTGAAATGGAGCTGGAAGCCCGGCCCCAGATAAGAGGCTCAGAGTATCACCGAGGCCCGGCCCCTGCCTGTGGCTCCCGAATCCTCACCTAAGCCTCCTGGGACCGGGATGGCCCCGTAGAGTAGCCCCGGCGTGTCCCCATCCCCGCCCTCACCCCCCTCCCCGGCTCTAGGGAACAGTCATTTTTGCTCCCGAGTTGAGGCAGGCGGGCGGGAGGAGGCTCAGGGTCCCCAAGCTCCACACCGGGTCGCCGGGCTTGGGGGGTTGAGGGGGGCGTCCAGCCCCAGAGGTCTGGCAGCAAGACTATATCTGTGTCCGACACCAAAAGGGGATTGTGGAGAGATGACGAAGAGAAGTTGAAAAGCTACTTGTTTTTTAAACAATTGATAAATCTCTTCCTCCATTCCACTTTTCACTCCACTCATATTCCTCTCCTAACCCTGCGATTTTTGCACACATTTTTCAGAGGTTCACAGAGAGTGCCTTTGAAAGTCACTGCAGACGAATCTTTAAATGGTCCCAAAACAGTTGATTGGAAAAAAATAATATTAGGTCCTCAACCCACACCATACACTGGAATGCACCCCAAGTACATTTAAAAATAAACATCTGGAATTATACAAATACTAGAAGAAAGCAGGGGTGATTAACCTGGGTGTAGGAGAAGCTTTTCTCACAGCGACTCAAATCTAGAGACAATAAAAGAAAAGACTGGGACTTCTCTGGTGGTCCAGCGTCTAGGACTTCCTGCTCCCAATGCAGGGGACCCCAGGTTCAATCCTTGGTCAGGGAACTAAGATCTCCAATGTCACAAGGAAGGTCGAAGGTCCCCCAAGCTGCAACCAAGTAAGACCCAAGAACAGCCAAATAAACAAATATTTTTAAAAAGAAAAGATTAATACACATAACTACATTTTAAAATACCTGACCAAAAGGACTATAGAAGTTAAAGATAACTGACAAACAGGAGAGAATATTTGTAACATATAGCACAGGTGGCCCAACATTAACATGTATAGAAACTCTTAAAATTGGATGGAAAATGGAAGATATAACTTAAATGTATGTATATTGGGACTTCGCTGGTGGGCCTGTGGTTAAGATTTTACCCTTCCAGTTGGGAGTTGGGGAGTGCAGGTTCCACACCAGGTCAAGGAACTAGGATCCCACGTGCCCCCTGAGGGGTCAAATAAACAACAAACAAATGTGTATTTGTTTATATACTTGTGTATTTTTATACATGTACATACATACACACATACATATATATCCCATAAAAAGAGGATCCATTTCACTCATAATTAGAGAAATGCAAATTAGAACAATACCAAGATACCACTTCTCACTCATCAGATTGGTGAAAATTAAAAGGTATAACACAGTCTTTGGACCAGGATACTACAGGGGAGACAGGCACTTTCATACATTGCTGGTGGAAAGCAAGCCTTACAACCATTCCAGACAGGAGCCTGGCAATTGAACTTATATTATATATTCATTTGCTTCTGACCCACAATCCCACTTCTAGGAATATGCTCTGAAGATACATCTCCAATGGTACAAAACCACACAGCAACAATATCACTCAGTGCAACATTGTTTGTACTTGCAAAATGCTGGGAAAACCTAATTAATACTCAGTCAATGGAGAGTAGTTGGATAAACGCTGTACATTCACACAATGAAGTACTAGGCAACTGTGAAAAAAGAATAAGGTAGGTCTTTTTGAACCAATATATTGTTAAATGAAAAAAAGCAACTTGTGAGAGAGTATCTATTAGTTGGAATGGGTACTGGGAGCAGCCCTTAGTCTAGGGAGAGTCCTGTGCCAGTGAGTGGGCCTTAGGCATGTGACTGTAGGTATGCCTGCTTTGTGCAGTATAATAAAGCATGCACCAGTATTAACCACTCTGTTAAATACGGTAATCAGAGCCACATCACAGATGTTGATGATGAAAATATCATTATAAATAAAAACGTTTCCTTCATCAGTTAGGTGAAATTAGACACATTAATGCCAGTCTACCAAATAAAGATATGCTGGTGACATTTACAGTAAAAGTTCACCTGTCTTATTTCTTACTGGACTGGATACTCCTGGAGGATTTTGGAGTAGGTACTATTTATCTCTGTGTCCTGAGTATTTGCAAAGTACTATATGGGCTTCCCCGATGGCTCAGCAGTAAAAGAATCCACCTGCAATGTGGGGGACCCGGGTTTGATCCCTGGGTCAGGTCCCTGGAACAGTCTAATGAATCCTTCCTTTTTAAAAGTCCTGCTTTAAATGATAGATTATGTGCTTACCTTCCCCATATGTAATGGGCACTCAAAAAATTCTACTGAATTGACTGGAATAATTTGGGAAATATTGGAGTAGTAGGTTCAGTGAAATTTAAAAATATGTAGTGCATTTTTCTTAGAAACAAGTGTGCTAAGGGTACTGAGCAAAGAACTAAGAAGAAACCTAAGAAAAGATGATAACTAAGCAACTATATTAGTCTTTGTGCTATACACAAAAGAGCACCATCCTGAAAATGAGGAGACATAGGTGATTCAAAACAGGTTTTGAAGTGTACTCTGTCTTGGTTTCTTCCTTTGCAAACTAGAAATAATAACTGCTTTATACAACTCACAGAATTATTTTGAGAATCCATAAGTTGAGATGTAAATATGAATTTAAAATAAAAAACTGTACATAAAAGAGTCCAATTCTTTTTGTCAAATTGTTCTCAGTTTTTCTTTTTCAAATCTTCCTTTCTTCTCTTGAGGAAATTAAAGTGGGCAGCAGAGGTGAAGGCTGATGTCTTGTAACACTGGAATATGGCAGAAAGGAAACCAGCATTTGTAGTGAGAAAACCTGAATTCTAATTTTCTTCTGGTAGCTGTTTGATTTTGGACCATCTGTGTTATTTATCTATAAAACAGAGACAATTAGGCTAAAAAGAAGGGAAAAAAAGAGAAAACCCATTGAGTTGTTTTGAAAGGATTTACTTTAAAACTACAATTAGGCATTCTGTGAGAATGAGGCTACAAAGACCTTTGCAATTACGAACCGCGGGAGATGCTCAGTGTTCTGAGTATACTGTAGACATGGAATAGCTTATTTTGAGCAAAGGAATGTGTTAGTCACTAAGTCGTGTCCAACTCTTTGCGACCCCAGGGACTGTAGCACACCAGGCTCCTCTGTCCATGGAGTTCTCCAGGCAAGAATACTGGAGTGTGTTGCCATTTCCTTCTCCAGGGGAGCAAGGGAGAGGTAGGTAGAAAATGCATAGACATCATAGATACCGTTGTTGCAGCTGTGACATCCTGTGTTATGAAGCAGAGCCATCTACAAGTACCAGTCAGGAGGACTGATTGATTTGACTAACACAAAAATCTTAGTAAATGTCATTGCTTTGGAACAAGAAAGAGTCCCCATATTATGCTACCTAGTCAGCTCAGGAAGAAGGAGAAATAGAAAATATATAAATGTAGCTGCTCATTTGCACAAAACAGGGGGGTACCAGAGAACCAATGAGATTGGGAGTATACAGGAACCAGGATAGATAGAGAATGGAAATAGAAAGGATAAAGGGGTGTGGCCACTTCTTTTTGCACAATTTTAACTTGTAGAATTACGTTAATGTTTCGAGACTCCCCTGCCTGTTCAGTGGTTAAGAATTCACCTTCCAATGCAGGGGATGTGGGTTCAATTCCTGGTCAGAAGCTAAGATCCCACATGCCTTGGGGGCAAAAAACAGAAGCAATATTGTAACACATTCAATAAAGACTTCAAAAATGGTCCACATAAAAATTTTTTTAAGAATTACATTAACATTTCACATATTCAAAAATAAGCTATTATAATATTTTTGTGCTGTGCTAAGTCATTCAGTCGTGTCTGATTCTTTGCAACCCCATGGACTGTAATCAACCAGGCTCCTCTGTCCATGGGATTCGCTAGGCAAGAATACTGGAGTGGGCTGCTATTCCCTTCTGCATGTGATTTTCCCAACCCAGGGACCGAACTCAGGTCTCCCGCATTGCAGACGGGTTCTTTACTGTCTGGGCCACCAGGATAATATTTCTAAATGGCCAATATTCTATAATAACTATAAATAGAGTATAACTTTTAAAAATTTAAAAATCACTGTGTTGTATACTTGAAACTTACATAACATTATACATCAACAAAACCTCAGATAAATAAAGTCATTGGTACCACCACAACACCCACTCCCCCCCAAGAAAACCTCAATTTGCAGCAAAGCCTAAACTCTTTTCTGTTGAGTTTATATTTTCTAGGATTAATTTAGAATATAAAATATTTAAATAAAATTTCTAAGACTGTGGGCTAAAGAACCCCACAAAAAACATGGCAAAGCAGAAAGGGCCACTGAGGGGGAGGGCGGTCAGTCCCCCCACTTCCTGCAGTCCAGAGACACCACTGAGTCAGCCCTCAGGGTATCCAAGGGACTATTCCCAGGAAAACAAGTAAGTTCCTTTATGGAACAAATGTTGATTGGAGAGTTACTATGCTGGTGACTGGTCTGTGACCACAGACCCAGGGACCCAGTCCAGTCCCACGGGGACTCCCATCAAAGACCTTGGAGACAGTTGATTTCCTGGAAGTCCATGGACCTCAGTGCCAGGCTGGAAAGTCGCCTGTTGTATATCAAATTTTAAAGATGGAATATCCTCATTTTGGGAAAGTCTGAAATAGGGGGACAAAAGAACTTTTGTTGACCACCAATGGGAAAAGTTTCAATAAATATTGTGTATGAATTCCATATGACTGTGCCAGGTATCACACTTCGTGGGAATGATGCAGGAGTTTGTCTCCCTTGAAGGGGACTTCGTAGGTGACTCAGCGGTAAAGAATCCGCCTGCCAGTGCAGGAAACGCAGGATCGATTCCTATGTCGGGAAGATCCCCTGGAGGAGGGAATGACAACCTGCTCCAGTAGTCTTGCCTGGGAAATCCCATGGACAGAGGAGCCAGGCAGGCTACAGTCCTTGAGGTCACAAAGAGTCGTACATGACTGAGCATGCAGACATGCTCCCTTGCCAGAATGGAATAAAATTAAACGGCGAAGACCACTCATTTCCTCAGTATGTTCAGAGCTTGGGCGTAACTGGAGCAAGGTAAGCGCTCAAAACACGCCTGAGGACCTAGTATTGTTTGAGCGTTTTATTGTGTTCGTCGAGTGGAGGAAGGCAGATGCGCTCGGGTCACCACCACTCCCCGCCGCCCAGCACAGTCCGCTCTATCTTAAGTACAGAGATGGTGGCTGCTCCACTCGGGCCCAAGGGACGCACACACACACATACACACACACACACACACACACACACACACACACACACACACACACACTGCACCTCCTAGTCCAGGCTGCGCTGAGTACCAGGCTGCGTGTAAGAGCCGGGACTCCAGACTTTTCTGTCCACGCCGGGCCTGGTCACGCTGCTCCCCTCCCGGACTCCCGCGCTCCAGCAGACCGCCGGTGCTCGAGCTCTCCTCCGGCCGCCGGCTGCTCCTAACGTGGCGGCAACAGATTGACCTGGAAGGGACGAGATCGGCGCATCTGTTGCACTCTCCTGTGCGCGGCTCTGTGCGCCCTGGCGCTGAATCCGGAGGAAAGGGTAGGGGTCCGGGAGGCTCGGCCGGTTTGCCTCGATGTCCTGGGAACCGGTGATCCGAAGCCGCGGAGGTGACTCTGGGAGCCAAGCCCCGGGCACTGAGGTGCAGGTTCTGCGCCCGCTGATCTCGCGGCCGTGGTGGCCCAGCGCACTTCGGATTTGCCTGGGGCAGCCTGAGCCCTTTCGGTAACGAAGATTCGTGTTTGCACCGCTTGGGAGGGGCTGGGAATCCTTCCCATGTCCCAGATCTCGATTGATCCCTGCAGCAAACTGGGGATCTGAGAGCAGGATTTTAACTCACGGCTGCTGATGCCAATTTCTCTCAAGATGTTCTTTCTTCTATGACTTCCTTGAGCGCGGTAGTTCACCAAGAGAATTCCACGCTAGAATAACGCGCTGGCAGGTTTGCGGCTTAAAGTTTTTAAACAGGATCCACTCCCAGCCGAGATTGGAAGGCGAGGACTGAGCCAGATGTGGGAGCGAAGTAGGAGGAGCGCCCACACCACGTGCTCTGAATGGAAAAGTTCTATAAAGAAATTCGCCACGTTTTGGGTGCCCCGGTGGTTGTTATAAATATTCACCTACCTATCGCTTGTACCTCTGAAAGGAGGGTATCTTAATACTGCTTTTCTAGGAAGTCGTGGAATGTATTTTAGGAGCACTGTATTACTTGATTCATTGTTTATTCTAATATTTATCCCTAGAAATAATCCAAAATGTTGATAAGGATGTTCTTTGAAGAACTATTCGCAGCGACAGGAAAATAAATCGCTATAATCTAAAATTATAAACTTTATTACGGTTCATTCACTGTTGTTCAGTGGCTAAGGAGTGTCCCGTTTTTTGCGACCCCATGAACTGCCCCACATGAGTCGGATCTTTGAATCAGGTGGCCAGCCATAACATGGACTATTGCATTGCCATTTAAAAATATAACTGTAAAAACTCTATTGAAGCTAGACATGAGTATAAAGTAAATTTAAAAAATAGAAGCTTGCATCTACCTTATGAGCTCATACATGCAGAAATACATACTTAAGAGAGCTAAAATATCATCTCTATATGGAGCTTATGCTCTTTTCAACTTTTCCTTAGTTTTTCCAAAGTGTGCATGACTATTATAATCATGAAATAAAAACATTTAAATACATTTATGGGTCATTGAAAGATTTTGACATCTCTGAGGGCAAAGCCATGTCTCAGGGAGGTGGGAGGATTTTGTTTTGGCAAAACAGGAGTCCGGTTTGCCCTGCCATTGAGGAGTTGGGTCACCTCCTGAGTTGCTTAGCTTCTCTGATTTCAATTCCTCAGTAATGAAAGAAAAGAGAGACTGAAAACACTTGGGTATGTCTTTGATGTAAAGATCAAATGATACAGTATATAGAAATCATTTCTTGGCAGAACCATCAAATTTACATTAATTTTTGCAAGAAATTTTGTGCCCACTAGACTGGGGAGATGTACACAGTTTATCCAGGTTTCAGGAAATAATCATGCCCAGTCAGTTCTTACAATATCCAGCTCTCCAAAGACGATTTATTTAAGAAACTTTTTTTTTTCAATTTACTGAAATTCTTTTTTTTTCACTTCTTTTTTTTTTTATTTAACTTTGCAATATTGTATTGGTTTTGCCATATATCAAAGTGAATCTGCCCCAGGTATACATGTGTTCCCCATCCTGAACCCTCCTCCCTCCTCCCTCCCCATACCATCCCTCTGGGTCTTCCCAGTGCACCAGCCCCAAGCATCCAGTATCATGCATCGAACCTGGACTGGCGACTCGTTCCATATATGATATTATACATATTTCAATGCCATTCTCCCAAATCATCCCACCCTCTCCCTCTCCCACAGAGAAACATTTTATCTGAATTTCCAAAAAGAACTCTAATGAGGTCTCATTTGGATTTAAAATTTTAAAAATTTTTTAAATTTCTTAGATTCTCTGCTCTGACCGTTGACCTCGAATTATGTTTGACTGAACCATGTAGTATAAGTAGTCATAATCCTTACAGTTTCATACACACACATAATCTCATTTAATTCTCACAGTCATCCTGCTGCTGCTGCTGCTGCTGCTGCTACGTCGCTTCAGTCGTGTCCGACTCTGTGCGACCCCATAGACGGCAGCGCATTAGGCTCCTCTGTCCCTGGGATTCTCAAGGCAAGAATACTGGAGTGGGTTGCCACAGTCATCCTATTATGGGCTTATTTTTTTATCTCCTTTTTTTTTTTTTTTTCGTTACGCCTGAGATTGGAAGAGTAAATACTTTGCCCAAAGCCTACGCTGATACGTTCCAGAGTGAGTCCGGGTCTGGGGACTCCACCTGCCTGTTCCTAACGACTGTACACACCAACGTGCCTGCTTAGCCGCTCAGACGTGTCCGACTCTTTGCGACCCCATGGACTGTAGCCCACTAGGCTCCTCTGTCCGTAGGATTACCAAGGCAGGAATACTGGAGTTCGTTGCCATTTCCTTCACTGTACACACAGGCTCCCTTTATTCGGCGCTGGCTGTGTCCAAGGATCTTTTCTGAAGATTTGGTGCTAGTCAAAATATAGCACCCTTTCATGGGGCGCCGTGTTCCTACACGCATGCTCACACACTCAAGACAACTTTGGGAAGGATAAATTAGGGGAGGAAAAGAAGGAACTTAGAGTCGTGAAAGGTAAAGTGAGCCCCTGTCTGGCACCTACACCGGGGCGAGAGCTATTCCTTTCCTCCTCTCCACCCACTCGCGAGCCTGCTAAGAGGCCAGAGTCTCCTTCGGCATAGCCTTTCCTAGCTCCAGGGCTGAGAGGTCCCTCCTGGGAAGTGGCAGATCTCGCTTTCCCGCACCCGACTCGGCTATAAATGAGACAGTTCCACATCAGTCTTGGCCGTGGAGGGTCAAGACTCACTCCTCCGGGGTCCAGCTTCTGCTCCCTGGAAGGAGCTCCCAGCCGTTTGGCCCCGACGGTGCGCGCACCAAGACTCCCACGTTCAGCTCCAATTCTGCGCGTGCCCAGAGGTCTCGCTCTAGAGTTTTCCAGCCAGATCGCGAGGGACCGACTCGGGTTGCAGAGCAAGGGTTCCACCCCCATCTCCGCACACTTTCTAGGAGAGTCCGGAGGGACCCACGGTTGAGTTCGGAAGCTCTGGTTTGTAATGTATTCACATTACATGCGAGCGGCGCGCACTCTCTCCCCTTTTCCTTGCTTTTGAAAACCCAAACCTTCCGGAAAGTGGCTGGAGGTTGGTGAGAAATTAGGAGAGCAGAGAAGAAAGGACTGCAGCGGGTGGGCGGTTGGCGGGCGGGGACGATGCTAAGTTAACACGTGGATTCTGCAAGAACCAATGGGGTTCCGCGGTTTTGTCACTCTTTCTCCGGGTCAATCGTCTGGCAAGGATGGTCCAGAGGGAAGGCGCAATCCGGGACGCTGGGCGTCTGTCGCAAATCTTGGGTCTGCGGGGTCTGCAGCGACAAAACGGAAAGCTCTGGGCGCTCCGCTCTGTGGGGACCAGGGACGCCCCAGCCCCGCCCCCTCCGCCTTTGGGATGTTACTGAACCCCGCCACCTGCACTCCCTTTTCGGTCAATGACATCCTGAGCCTGGAGCGTGAGCATCTCGGCCCGGATGCCTTGCAACTCCAGAGGACACCGAGGAGCCCGGAAAACTTTCAGTACCTGCGACCAGTCCCAGAACAGCGAGGGTCCGAGGTCCCCAGCATCCGGAGCGCAGACAGCGAAGACAGAAGGCAGGAAGGGTCGGAGCCTTCCAGGGGTCCCTGTGAGTTAGTCACAGAGATGGACGCTAAACCGGTGGGTGAGCCAGGTGAGTACGAGCTGGGGTTTTGGATCTTACAGGGAGAACAAGGAGTGGGGTTAGATCATTACCAATTGGCGTTTGTGGGGGACACTCATCTCCTGGTCTTCCGGGCCCCATTTTTCTTCACTCGAAGAGTCAGAAGGACTGGGCTCTCAGCCCCCTCTACCGTCCCCTCCAGACATCTTAATGTAAATAAGGTCCTGAATCTTGGGGGCTCACGATTTCCACAGCCTGTCCTACATGATTCCCAGAAACACATTCCCCCCTACTCACTGAGGCAGTTCCCAGAAATTCCAGTTTCTCTTCCTTTTTTTAAATTTATTTTTAATTGGAGGATTATTACTTTACAATGTTGTGTTGATTTCTGCATACAACAAGAGTTAATCTGTCATAAGTATACATATATCCCCTCTCTCTGAACCTCCCTCCCATCCTACCCCTCTAGGTCATCACAGAGCAGAGCTTCTTTCTTACAGCAAAACCCTCTGCAGTATCTTAGCTGTGCTTCATCACCACCAGCTTTTCCTGCCATCTCCTAGTGTCTCTCTACCCTAGACCATCTGCCAAAAGTGTAGCCATCAAAGCAGCGGGGCACTTTGGGAGAGGAAACTCTGTTCGGCTCTGGGATCAGTCCCAGCCCAGTCTTTTCCTGGGGCTTGCTGAGTGGCCAGCCTAGTAGTTCCTCTGACTGCAGCTCAGTAAGGGCAGCTCGAGCTTTAGCTGCTCAGGGAGACAGACGATTCCAGCAAAGTCTCAGTGTCCGGTCTCCAAAGGCACAACCTGTGCATTGGCAGACAGACCCAGGGATCTGCGTCTAGCTGCAGGGAGGGAAGAGGTGGACAGGGCTTGTGATGGGTTGGCTTCTGCCATCCGGGCAGCTTTGCCAGGGGAGACCCAACAGTTTGAGGGATGAAAAAGCCACTCTTCCTCTTGCCAAACTCTGCGTCTCAGTTCCCAGCCTTCATGCAGGTCTGGGGGCTTCAGGATGATCCTCACAGGTCAGGTCTCCTCACGCAGGCTATGCCACAGCCACTCTATTTTAACCTCAAACTAACCACATGAAGAAAATAAAGATGCTAGTTTGGAGTTAGAAGACTCAAGAGTCCCTTGAACTGCAAGGAGATCAAACCAGTCAATCCTAAAGGAAATCAACCCTGGATATTCATTGGAAGGATTGATGCTGAAGCTGAAACTCCAACTCCACTCTGGCCACCTAATGTGAGGAGTCAACTCATTGGAAAACATCCTGATGCTGGGAAAGATTGAGGGCAGGAGGAGAAAGGGATGACAGATGATGAGATGGTTGGATGGCATCATGTGTTCAGTGAAGTTTGAGCAAACTCTGAGAGATACTGAAGGACAGAGAAGCCTGGAGTGCTGCAGTCCATGGGGTCGAAAAGAGTAAGACACAACATGACTGAACAACAATACAACAACAGCCAGGAGCCTGGAGAAATGTGTATTTTGTTGTGTCCTTAAAGAAACCTGTGAATATTCTGCAGCAGACTGTAAGCCCTCAACTCCCCCAGTGCTGCTCAGCCAACTGACCTTTCATTTTGGCTTTGCTGAAGAAGCGTCACACTCCTCTGACTCTTGCTATCACCTCGAAGCTGAAGACACTGCAGTGCACTCCTCCTCTGCTGCCGCACCTGGGGCAGTGACAATGAGAAGGGGCCTGGTCCAGCTCCAGGATCTAAGCCCAGGGGCCATGGCAGCCACTGATCACACGTGGAAGAGACACTCCTGGGGGACTCTGTGCTCCTCCTCCACCCCCACCTTGCTTTCAGGGACACAGGGTGACAGGGACTCCAAACTGTGACCAGGAGGGATTGAGGTGGCCTGAATACCCTCGGCCTGAGTGGTCAGCAACTCCCAAATGGGGTCTTGCTGGCTCCGCAGAGTCACTGAAGGCCAGTAGTTACATTTTGATTTGCTAAGAAAACAAACCCTTGTCAATATTTTTCCTCTTTGTGGGGAGAGATGTTCTCAGTTTGTCTGAACACAAGCTTCGCTGAGGGAAGGTCTTGTTTCCTCAATCTGAAATGCCAAACAGTTCAGTCCCACAGGAGACTGTGCCAGCTGGCTGTGGATTTGAGCCGGTTCCGACAGCACTGGTTCTAATTAGGAGCATCCTGCTCTACCTCACCACACACACACATGCACTCCCCATTCCGGTTTTCTCCTCTCATGAATTTCATGAAAACTTAGCACTGCCTCCCTGCTTGTTCTTGCTCTGTCACTCAGTTGTCTCTGACTCTTTTCGACCCTATGGACTGTCAGCTGCCAGGCGCCTCTGTCCGTGGGATTCTCCAGGCAAGAATACTGGAGTGGGTTGCCATTTCCTTCTCCAGGGGAATCTTCCTGACCCAGGGATAGAAACCGAGTCTCCTACATTTCTTGCACTGCCAAGCAATGCAAGCAGATTTTTTTTTTTTTTTTACCACTGATCCACCTGGGAAGCCTCCCTTCTTATCCTTGGGTAAAAACAGAGCTTTGCCAAAATAGGAGAGACGTACAATAAAAGGAAAGGAAGCTTGCATTTTGTGGGGCTGGGCACAGCTGCCCTGGGGTGATATTCGAGGAGCTCTGCCTCTTCCAAACAGGAAGTCAGGGAGGAGCCAATGCTACCTGCTTGCAGGGAGGTCCCAAAGAGCAAAGAGCCCACTTTTTAAAAAAAGAGCCAAATGTGGATCTCAAATTTATATACTTGCAAAGAGAACCTTAGTTTCTGAGCCAAAAATCAGAAGCCAAAAATTATTTTGTTTTGTTAATTTGGATTACAAAGCATCATGTTCGAGAAACATGCGGTGGGTCCCTGATGACAAAAGAAGCAAGGATGTCAGTATAGGTGGGTAGCACTGGAGCCCCCAGCACTTGCATTAGAAGCAGGGGCCACAAATAGATAACCAGGCTCTCTCTCTCTCTTCACTATGAGCAATCTAAGGTTAATCTCTATCTAATAGACTGGCAGTAAAAGTTTCCCCAAACTTACCCACACTTGAGAATTGCAGTCAAAGTGAACAGCTCGCATACAGACATTCTAAGAAGAAAATGAAGCTTAGAGTCTTGATCAAGAGTCTAACCTTGGGGAATCGGCTGTACACTGAGAAACACAGAGAGTCACAACTTGCATTATGCTTCCCTGGTGTCTCAGTCGGTAAAGAAGCTGCCTGCAATGCAGGCGACCTGAATTCAACCCCTGGATCCAGAAGATCCCCTGGAGAAGGAAACGGCAATCCACTCCAGTATTCTTGCCAGGAGAAATCCCATGGACTAAGGAGCCTGATGGGCTACAGTCCATGGGATCGCAAGAGTCAGACACGACTTAGGGACTAAACCACTAGCACCAATCATCATCACGGGTACAAAAGAGACAACTTGGGGGAAAGGAACATTTAGAGCGACTTGGGACGGGGTGAGGGGGTAAGCAGAAGGAAGAGACCGGCACGCAAGGTGAAGGCTACCAGGGAGGAGGGGCGTCCCTTGGAAAAATCGCTCCGGTGAGCCTTAGGCTGGCGCTGACAGTGTTCCTTCCTGTACTTTTAGAGTCCGTCCTCAGCGGAGCCTCGTTCCCCGGCGGCGGGACCCGGGTGCCTGAGCGCTGCGCAGGGGACAGCGGCGGCGGCGCGCGCGGGGACGGCGCGGAGCATCCCACGGCACGGCCCCGGCGGAAGCCGCGCGTGCTCTTCTCGCAGGCTCAGGTGCTGGCGCTGGAGCGGCGTTTCAAGCAGCAACGGTACCTGTCGGCCCCGGAACGCGAGCATCTGGCCAGCGCGCTGCAGCTCACGTCGACGCAGGTCAAGATCTGGTTCCAGAACCGACGTTACAAGTGCAAGAGACAGCGCCAGGACAAGTCCCTGGAACTGGCGGGCCACCCCCTAGCGCCGCGCCGGGTGGCGGTGCCCGTGCTGGTGCGCGATGGCAAGCCCTGCCTGGGACCTGGCCCTCCCGCTTTCCCCGGCCCCTACGGGGCGGCAGCGGCGCCCTATTCCTGCTACGGCCACTACGCGGGCGCTCCCTACTGTGCCGGCTACGGCGGCGGCTACGCGGGCGCACCCCCGGGCCCCGCACCCCCAGTCCCCCAGGCCAGTTCGGGCTTCGGCGCAGGTGGGCCGAGCGCCAGCCCTCAGAGCCCTCTGCCCGCCACACTGCAGGGTGTCAGGGCCTGGTGAGGCGTCTTATCTCGGATATGCCACCCTGACCAGAAGCTCAGTCCCGCCTCCCCGCTGTCCGGTCGCGGCCGGGACGAGGGACCGCCGCGGAAGAGGAAGCAGGCGACCCGATGGCACTTCTCTCCCGAGCGGTGCCTGGGACTGCGAATTGCCCCCAGAGCAGCCATCCAGCTGAAGGCCCTGGGGGCGAGCTCCTCCCAAAAGACGCAAACCCTGGCCTCCGCCAGCCGCCCACCCAGCGACACCCGGGAAGGAGAAAAGCCGAGGGTGGCTGACAGTTTCGGGGGTCAGATTAGTACTGAGGCAGGAGACTTTTCAGGCCTCAACCCCAGGGCCTGCGAGGCTCTTTTATTTGTGTGCGGCAGCCCCGGAGGATGGCGAGATGATGGGGATGTTGTAGAGGGTCTCGACCCCTCAATTAAAGGCAAGAGGCGGGAAAGAAGGAGAAAATGAGCCAGGGGAGAGGGATGAAGAGCCTGGAAGAGGAGGACCGAGGAGCGAAGAAGACTTGTGCGAAACACATGCTCCTGTGGGGGTTAGTCTGCGCTGAGCACCCCCTTCCAGGGCTACACTCCCTGGGACTCGGTGTTAATCTAGGCGAGCGCTTTTTTTCTGGAGCCACAGTTGTTCTCTAGAAGGTATCCACCACTCTCTAGTTCTTCCCTCACTGTAAGTGCATCTTATCTCTTGTCTTCAGCTCAGCCTAAATATATGTGTCTGTGTGTTTGTCTTGTGTATATGCCATTAGAATTTATCCACTTCTCAATATCTGCTAAAGAGCTTAGAATAAAGTAAAAATGAAACCCAGAAATTCTAATCTTCAGTACACAGCGAATTCCCTAGAGAGACAAAACTCGCTTTCAGCTCTTGGAGGGGTTACCTCTCTCCACCCCCTTCCCAGCCTGCTCCTATAGATTTTCTTTCAGAAGGTAGCAGGCTTCTAAACTTTCCATCAGGTAAGGAGCTTCCAGTTGTCCTAACATAATGGGCAGGAAACCTGAACTTTAGGGGAAATTATAACTCCCCCAGGCACAAATATGTTTGAAACCATGCTCACTGAAGACTGAAAACAAACTCATTTTATTAATGGGGACATGGGTATCAAATAAGTTGTCTTTGGTAGGTATTAGTAGGAAAATCAGACTCATTTCTTTTTTTCTTGGATATATATATATTTTTTCTAAGACAATGAAAAAGTATGCATTTTCATCCCCTGGACCACTAACTTATCAAAAGTTGCTGCTGCTGCTGCTAAGTCGCTTCAGTCGTGTCCGACTCTGTGCGACCCCATAGACGGCAGCCCATCAGGCTCCCCCGTCCCTGGGATTCTCCAGGCAAGAACACTGAAGTGGGTTGCCATTTCCTTCTCCAATGCATGAAAGTGAAAAGTCAAAGTGAAGTCGCTCCATCGTGACTCTTAGCGACCCCATGGACTGCGGCCCACCAGGGTCCTCCGTCCATGGGATTTTTCAGGCAAGAATACTGGAGTGGGGTGCCATTGCCTTCTCCATATCAAAAGTTAACTTCTATTATTTAATAAATTCTAATATTTAAATTGTACCAGCCCTGCATTTTCTCATTTCTGAATTTGCCCTAGTTTTGTGTGTGTGTGTGTATGTGTGTGTCTGTGTGTGTTTTACCAATGTGGAAAACACAGACTGCTTGGTACTATGTAAACTACGCCTGACTATTGACAGCTTGTATCTCTTAAAGTTTATGTGTAAGTTAAGAACAAGTGTAATTACTCATATTTCTCTTTACTAGAATTTCCTTACATTCTCTTCTTTTTGCTTCCATCCCTTTTCTCTTTTATTTCTCCATAAAAATCTGTTAATAAAAGTGTGTTTAGAAACCACCCTGTGGGGTCTTTCAATTATAGTCAGTCTTATATGCCTGGGATTAAAAAGTACAGTCTGTATATTTTAAATTGGGAACTCTCAATAAATACTCCTTGGTCAATTAAGCTAAGACTAGAAAAGAGAGTGACTACAATTAAAATCACCATTATGAGAAATCTGTCAGAGTGTTGTCATTCTTCTTTCACTTTGGGGGCAGGAGTTATTCCTTACAAGAGGAAAAGTTATTCTTGGACACTGGCCTTAGATTTATGACAGTTGAGTTAAATTCTGTACTGCCACTGAACAACCATCTCTCTGGCCTTCAGTTGTTCAAAAAATTGTATTAAATTTCCCTGAGATCAGATTCTAGACTACTATATGTTAATTTTTAAGACTCTTTTGTTCTTCTTTGGGTAAAGTTCTTACCTAGAAATATAAGTCATCCTTGTATGGATCTAGCAAAGTACTCGGTACAGAGTAGAAAATTACTAAATGCTATTCTCTTCACCCTCCACTCTCTTGCAACCCAACAAGTGGTTACCAGACAGGTGTTGTTCTTTTCGTTTCTTTCTTTTCTGGATATATAGTTGATTTATTAGGTTGGCCAAAAAGTTTGTAAGATTGTATGGGAATTTTTGGCCAACCCAATACAATGTTGTATTAGTTTCCAGTGTACAGCAGTGTTGTTCTGAATAGACCTTGCCTCCCAGCGCCCTCCAGGCTTTGTGCCACATGGAAACACCCAGAGGGAGAGCGATGGCTGTGGTCAAGTCTGCAAGTGAAGAGGACGGGAGCTTAGTTCAATCATTAGTATCTCACTCATCGCTGAACATGGAACACAAGAGAAAATAAGATTTGGCTGCTGCCCTTAAGGAATTTATTATCTAACTGCATGCCAGAGACTAACATGAGCAGGGCATCTAAAAATACGAGGTGGGATATGCTACATGTCAAGGGCAGACAGACAGTAAGCTCTCTAGAAAGAATGAAAATCCCATGTGAGCTGGGATGCCTAGAGAAGGTGTTTAGAGGAGGTGGATTCGCCTGGTGATTGGGGGAAAGACACTGCTTACTGACGAAGGTCTAGGACTTAGGGATGAAGAAAGTAACCCAGCACATACCAAAGCTTGACCCATATTTTCTAGTAGTGGGAGATGCAGTTCAAGGGCGGCTTCTGCGACTTTGTAAACTGGATTCAGTTGGCTAAGGGAGAGCGGGAGGCAGGAGTGGGTCTTGTTTTCACAGACACCCAAGATACTCCATTGACCTGGGACATTTTCTGTTTTGCTGTCTGGATTGCTGTAGCAAGCATACTCACTGGCCCCAGCAAACAAGCAAAACCCATAACAAAACCTCGTCCATTTGCAACCCGTGTGATTTTTTCCCTTAGATAAGAGCTTGGAAATTTGAGATTCACAGGACACTAAGATTTCTTTCCAAAAGGAAAGGAGAGCAAAGGAAAACTCTCTGTTCCCATCTCCCTACTTTAAGTGATCCTGTCAGGATCACTTTAAAACACATCCCTCTCTCAGCTCATCAAGCCCACCCCCATCATCTGCCCATCTTCCGTCCTGTAATCTCTCCTTCGCACTGAAAGCTGCCCCTTTTTGTGTGTCTTACCGAGAGCCGCTTATCCAAGGCAGGGCTTTCACCAGGGAGCCGCTCTGTAAGCAATCAGTCTCTTATCTGCATCGTTCAGTCCCGTCACTCCAGCCACCTCTTAATGTTCACAAGTTTCCCAAATGGGAAGTAATTGACCTCTAAACAAAACAAAAAAGCTCTCAGAGAGATAGCAGAGGTTCCTTTCCTGACCGTCCCAGGGCTAGGGTCTCACCTAGGCCAGGTGGATAAGTCAATAAAATTGCAGACTTCCTGGCTCCCTGTCCTTCCTCCCCCTCAACCCCCCACCCTGGCCCTTGAAGCCAGCTTCATTTGATACTATCTGCAAATCCGATGGAACATGAGTCAAACTGTAGACCTCAGGGTGGCCAGAGATTTCTGGTATTATTTTACCCATAATTTTGTCATTATGAAGATAAATCATGGAGAAGTGAAGTGAAGTGAAGGCGCTCAGTCGTGTCCAACTCTGCAATCCCATGGACTGCAGCCTACCAGGCTCCTCCATCCATGGGATTTTCAGGCAAGAGTACTGGACTGGGTTGCCATTTCCTCCTCCAAAAACATGGAGGAGCATATTTAAAGCTTTAAAGATTCAATTTGAAAGTGTTTATAATTACTCAGCCATAAAAAGGAATGAAATTGAGTCATTTGTAGAGATGTGGATGGACCTATCTCTGTCACACAGAGTGAATTACGTCAGAAAGAGGAAAACAAATATTGTATATTAACATATATATATGGAATCTAGAAAAGTGGTATAGATGATCCTATCTGGAAAGCAGAAATAGAGGCCCAGACATAGAGAACAAATGTATGGACAGCAAGGGGGAAGAGGGTGGAATGAATTGGGAGACTGGGATTGATATATATACACTATTGATACTACATATAAAATAGAACCTACTGTATAGCACAGGGAGCTCCACTCAGTGTTCTATGACATAAATGGGAAGGAAATCCAAAAAAGAGAGGATATATATATATAGATATATAGCTTTGCTGTATAGCAGAAACTAACACAACTTTGCAAGGCAGCTATACTCCAATAAAAAATCTTAATGTAAAAAAAGAATATCCATACTTGTTTGAAAATGTTATTAAAATACTGCTTCTTCTTACAGCCACATATTCTATGTGAGCACGGATTTTTTTTCACATACTTATTAAAACAATGTATTGCCACAGACCGAGTACACAGATATGAAAATCTAGCCATCTTCTATTAAACCAAATGTTGAAGAAATTTTCAAAAATGTGAAACAATGCCACTCTTCTTAACTGTTTTTTTTGTTTGTTTGGGATAATATAATTATATTAACATGTACTGTGTTTAACAGTTTTAAATTAATAAACAAATATGTTAATCCTTTAAAAAAGTGTTTGTACTCATCAGTTTATACTAGGTCATCACCACATTAGTCCACTAACTTGCCCTTTTCCTTTTTCACAAAACAAGGGAACTAATTCCCAGGCATAATAGCTGTGCTCCCAAATCCCACCATCCAGAAAGAGGCCTCTTTGGAGAGATGGAAGATGATGGAGGACCCGAGTTAGGAGTTGTTGGACTTCATTCTTCTGCAGTGTGACTAGGCGTGTCTTCTGCAGACACGCTAGGTGAACTTGAGCAAGCTTTGTATCCTCTATGGGCTTCAGCCTCTTTATAAAATCAAGGAGGTAGATCTCTGAGGTTATTATTCTAATTAGTAGTGGTTCTTTATTGATTCAAATGTTTTTTATGTTTTTTTAATTGTAGGTTAGATCATATATGCAGAAGACTACATATAAGACACACACACAACGTAATTACTGCAAAACAAACACAAATGTACACCTTCCCAAGTCAAGAAGTAGGGGGTGCCAGCTCCCAGAAGCCTTTCTCGCCAAAGCCCTCCAAGAATTCAGACCTCTTCCCTCCTTCCTTCCCCAAAGGAGATACCAGCTATTCTGACTTCCGTGATAATAATTCATAGGCTTCTCTTTATGGATTTACTCATATGGAAACATCCCCCAACAATATGGTTTAATTTTGCCTGGTTATAGATGTTGCATAAATAGACTCGTAGTACATGTATTATTTTGTTTGACTGGGGCATAGTTGATTTACAATGTTGTGTTGGCTTTTATATTCACTATAAAATATATTGGCTTATGTATTTTGTATTCTTTGTATTCACTATATAAGGAAGTGAATCAGCTCTATGTATATATACATCCCATCCCTCTAGGACCTCCATCCCACACCTCTAGGTCATCACAGAGAATGGAGCTGAGCTCCCTGCACTATACTGCAGAGTCCCACTAGCTAGCTATTTTGCACATGGCAGTGTATATACATCAATCTCAATTCAATTCATCCTGCCCCCCCTCCACCCTCCCATTCACACATCCATTCTCCACGTCTGCATCTCTGTTTCTGCCCTGCAAATAGGTTCATCTGTACCATTTTTCTAAGAGATACCTAGACTTCCCAGGTGGCGCTAGTGGTAAAGAACTCACCTGCCAATGCAGGAGACGAAAGAGACAGAGGGTCGGGAAGATCCCCTGGAGAAGGGCGTTGCAATCCACTCTGGTATTCTTGCCTGAGAATCCCATGGACAGAGGAGTCTGGCGGGCTATGGTCCATAGGGTTGCACAGAGTTGGACGTGACTGAAGAGACTTGGCACACACGTACCATTTTTCTAGATTTCACCTATATGCGTTGATATATATTTATTTTCTCTTTCTGACTTACTTCACTCTGTGTGACAGACTCTAGGTCCATCCATTCTTTTTTATAGCCTAGTGACATTCCGTTGTATATATGTACCACATCTTTATCCATTCCTCTGTTGAAGGACATTCAGATTGCTTTCACGTCATGGCTATCGTAAATAGTGTTGCAATGAAACATTGGGGGTGCATGTGTCTTTTTGAATTATGGTTTTCTCAGGGTACGTGCTCAGTAATGGAATTAATGGGTCATATAGTAGTTCTGTTTTTAGTTAGCATGTGTTCTTTAGTGACTTGCTTCTTTTTTTCAACTTGATATTTGTGAGATTCATCTGTGAGGTGGGTAGAATTTAAGTGTGCTCATTCTCATTGCTGCATTATATCCCCATTGAATGTATGTGCCTCAATATACTATTTACTGAAAATGCAACCAGCTGGTTGCTATAAACACAGGATACTGCTGGAAGTCTTTACTCACAGGTATGGCTGCTGTATTCTCTAGCTGGAATTGGTCATGGCTTCTAAGAACTGTTATGCTTTACAAAGCAAGGATCCATCTGCATACAGATTTCTGTGTGTGTGTGTGTGTGTGTGTGTGTTCAGTTGCTCAGTCATGTCTGGCTCTTTGCAGCCCCATGGGCAGCAGCCCACCAGTCCCTTCTGTTCATGGTATTTTCCAGGCAAGAACACTGGAGCAAGTTGCCATTTCTTTCTCCAGGGGATCTTCCCCACCCAGGGATTGAAGTGGCATCTCTTGAGTCTCCTCCACTGTCAGGTAGATTCTTTACCACTGTGCCACCTGGGGAGCCCTTCTACCTATATAACAACAACCTTTTACCTTCTGTATGAGTTCCTTGTGTACGCACCACCTCCATCCAAAAGGCAGAGCATTTTACTGTTCCCATTTGCAGAGAAAGAGTCCGAGGGTCAGAGAGATGACAGCCACCCTTTAAGTTAGGGACAGAACTGTGACTAGACCCCAGACTCCTCCCCCTATCCTGGGTTACTTCCACTGAATACTCAATAAGCAGTTCATGTCCTCACACAAATCAGGTGACTGTTAGGTGACACTGTTTTCTTTATTTCCTGGGGGAAAAAAAGCTTAAAAGGGATGTTTTGTAAAGCATCCAGAGGGGACAAATATGAAGTAAGAGAGGTGGGATGTGCATGGAGAGACATAACTGCCTTTTTGGCGCTTGTGAGCAGACAGAACGCTGGCTTTCCAGGTCGTGCTAGTGGTAAAGACCCTACCTGCTGAGGCAGGAGAGATAAGAGAAGCAGGTTCAATTCCTAGGTCGGGAAGATCCCCTGGAGGAGAAAATAGCAACCCACTCCAGTATTCTTGCCTAGGAAATCCCATTTTCCAAATCCCCTGCTTCCAAATCCCTCTGGAAACAGAGGAACCTGGTGGGCTACAGTCCATGGGGTTGCAAAGAATCAGGCAAAACTGATGTGACTGAGTACGCAAAAAAACACAAGATGCCAGGGAGGTGGGAGATGGATGGACAGATATAACTGCCTTTTCAGGCACTTGTCAGCAGACAGAATATTTGAGTGCTCTGACTGTGGCACACCCTTGCCCACATTTGTCTGCATTTTCCTCTGACTCTGTGCCCCCAGAGAGGCTGATTCATGTTTTCAGTGGCCAGCTCCTGAGAACAGAGAGAATTTAGACTGAGCTGTTTCTCCTCATTCCCACCTCCCCCCACCTGGGGAGAGAAAGCTCCGTGGGAAGTCCCTCTGCCTTCCTTTTTCTCTGTTTAGACTCTGGCAAGCCCTCCCCAACCCCCCATCCCAGTCATCCTGATAGAAGGATGTGGTCTTAGTGACACAGTCCAGATTCCACTGGAGGAAAAGCTGATATACCCGCAGTTCGGCTACAGACCTCAGAGCGCTTTCTGAGTTAGTCCCTCTGGGGCCGTCCTCATAAGCTGGTCTCAGTCAGACCTGCTTCCTTCCCATGCAGACATCAGTAGCTTTTGCTTCCTCCTGTCACAGGCCCAGCTTAATTGCCTGAAACCCTAGGGCCCAGGAAATTGGATCTGAAATTAGGACTTCAGTGGGCCAAAGGTGAGCCTTTCTTTTTTTCTTTTTTTTTTTTCATTTACTTTAATCAGAGGATAATTACTTTACAATACTGTGATGGTTTTTGCCATACATCAAATATGAATTAGCCATAGGCATACATGTGCAGGACAGCAAAGGAGACAGAGACATAAAGAACAGACTTTTGGACTCAGTGGGAGAAGGAGACGGTAGGATGATTTGAGAGCCTTTCTCTTGGTGGCCTCTGTTTCCTGTCCCTCGCTGGGCCCTCTGGCACCTACCCTGGACATTCTCTGTAGCTCAGGTCTCCCAGGACCCGCTCCTAGAGCATCTTGGACCTCCCTATCATAATGCATTTACCCTCTGTCTGTTGTCCCATCTAAACAATCAGCCTCATGTCTGCCTCAGACCCTCGTGTGCTTCTGATACACCCTGTGCCTGTCATGGAGAAGGGGCTCAATACTGTTTGTTGATTGAACAAATGAGTGAATGGTTGCTGTCCGGCTTCCTTGCATGGCCCCACAAAGTCTGCATTAAAGAGTTGGGCTCTGACCTGGCTCCTTGGGAGTCAGTACATTCTGGAAGAAAGACCCCCTATACGTGGATAGAAATCTGACTCCTGGCAGGAATCATCTAATCTCTGACATCAGGGACCCTAAGAATTTCTGTCAGCCAGGGGATATGGCCATGGTGAAAAAGAATCCCTCTGTTTAATCCTAGCCACTCTCCTGTAGGTCAACTTAATTTTAATTAATAAATATTAAGGAAGATTAGGGGCTTCCCTGGTGGCTCAGATAGTAAAGAATCTGCCAGCAATGTGGGAGATGCAAGTTCGATCACTGGGTAGGGAAGATCCCCTGGAGAAGGGAATGGCTACGCACTCCAGTATTCTTGCCTGGAGAATCCCAAGGACAGAGGAGCCTGGTGGGCTATAGTCCATGGGGTCGCAAAGAGTCAGACACAACTGAGCAACTAACACTAACAAGGAAAATTAGGTCGAACATTGTGGGGGACGTACAACCAGTATCATTTTCAAAATATATACAAAATCAGAGGAATTCAAGGATGCAGAAAACAGAGTCCTTATCTTCAAGATCATAAAACTATGGGTAAGACAATTACCTATTCAGCCAAATATGCTACAGGAAAAACTAGAAAAGGTACATTATGAACATATAAATCATTCAATTCACTGAACATGCTGTAGAGGCTTCTAGATACCATCCAATATCTGTTTCCTCCTTTGTTCTTTAGTAATAGAACCCCAGAGTTTTAGTTAAGCACAAAACCTTTTAGCTAAAGATGATATTTCCCAGAGTCCTTTGTAGCTAGGGGTTGCCAAGCAGCTAAGTTCTGGTTAAAGGGATATAGGGCTTAGTGGCTCAGCAGTAAAGAATCCACCTGCAACACAGGAGACTTGCTGGAGACAAACTTTCAGTCCCTGGGTCAGGAAGATGCCTTGAGTAGGAAATGACAATCCACTCCAGTGTTCTTGCCTGGGAAATCCCGAGGACAGAGGAGCCTGTTGGGCTATGGTCCATGATGTTGCAAAGAACTGGACATGACTGAGTAAGTAAGCAACAACAACAAAAGAGGTATAAGCAGAAGTGATGTGTGTAACATTTAAAGACATAGCCTTAAATGGAAGAGACCTTCCCTCCACTTCCTTTTTCTTCCACCTCCTGGCTGGAATACAGATGAAATGGTGGGAGCAGTAGAAGCTATCTTAGAGTATGACAGAGCAACAAGATGGAAGAGGCCTGGGTCCCCAGCACTAGGAAACCACCGTATCAGCTTGGATCTGCTTACACCCCATCTATTATATGAGAGAAAAATAAACATTTGTCTCATGTAAGCCACTGTTATTTTGACCTTTGTTATAGCAGCTGAATGCATATCTTAACTGATAGAAGACACAAGGAGGTAATTAGAAGATTGGCTGATACTAATGCAATAAATGTTTAGAGGAGAAATAAATCGAGGCAAAAGAAGGTACCCTCAAAGAGACAGAACTTGAGACAAGCCCCACATTTGGAAGGCTGGAGGAAAAACATGGGAAATCTGTGTAGACAGATGTAGAGAGGGCTATGGGTGCTAACATGCATGAGGGCCAAGGACTCTGTGAGATGACACTGAAGGCTGGACGTGTCTATAGTCATGGTGCTTGGCTTGTCTGAAGGTTACCTACCATTTCTCCCAAATCCCACACCTACAGCTGCAGCTCCCACCTCCATCCTGAATTCCAGATCCAAATTACCCAGTACTCCCTGGACACCTCCATTTGAATGTTTCCCAGACAGCTCAACCGAAAAACAAACCCACCTCTCTCTACCTTTCTCCTGCCAAACCTGCTCCATTTTCCTGAGTGGGTTTAAGAAACTTATCCAAACCACCACCACTGAAGATAGAGGTAGAAGTTGAGCCTCCAGAGTTCATTTACTTTCCATTATATTCTGTTGCTATTTCACACATATTCAGTTCAGTTCAGTTCAGTCGCTCAGTTGTGTCCGTCTCTTTGCAACCCCATAAACCACCGCACACCAGGCCTCCCTGTCCATCACCAACTCCCGGAGTTTACCCAAACTCATGTCCGTTGAGTCGGTGATGCCATCCAACCACCTCATCCTTTGTCATACCCTTCTCCTCCTGCCCTCAATCTTTCCCAGCATCTTAGTCTTTACAAACGAGTCAGCTCTTTGCATCAGGTGGCCAAAGTATTGGAGTTTCAGCTTCAACATCAGTCCTTCCAATGAACACCCAGGACTGACCTCCTTTAAAATGGACTGGTTGGATCTCCATGCAGTCCAAGGGACACTCAAGAGTTTTCTCCAACACCACAGTTCAAAAGCATCAATTCTTTGGTGCTCAGCTTTCTTTATAGTCTAACTCTCACATCCATACATGACTACTGGAAAAACCATAGCCTTGACTAGACGGACCTTTGTTGACAAAGCAATGTCTTTGCTTTTTAATATGCTGTCTAGGTTGGTCATAACTTTCCTCCCAAGGAGTAAGCATTTTTTAATTTCATGGCTGCAATCACCATCTGCAGTGATTTTGGAGCCCAGAAAAATAAAGTCAGCCACTGTTTCCACTGTTTCCCCATCTATTTGCCATGAAGTGATGGGACCAGATACCATGATCTTTGTTTTCTGAATGCTGAGCTTTAAGCCAACTTTTTCACTCTCCTCTTTCACTTTCATCAAGAGGCTCTTTAGTTCTTCTTCATTCTCTGCCATAAGGATGATGTCATCTGCATATCTGAGGTTATTGATATTTCTCCCGGCAATCTTGATTCCAGCTTGTGCTTCTTCCAGCCCAGCGTTTCTCATGATGTACTCTGCATATAAGTTAAATAAGCAGGGTGACAATATACAGCCTTGAAGCATTCCTTTCCCTATTTGGAACCAGTCTGTTGTTCCATGTCCAGTTCTAACTGTTGCTTCCTGACCTGCATACAGATTTCTCAAGAGGCGGGTCAGGCAGTCTGGTATTCCCATCTCTTTCAGAATTGTCCACAGTTTATTGTCATGCCACACAGTCAAAGGCTTTGGCATAGTCAATAAAGCAGAAATAGATGTTTTTCTGGACTCTCTTGCCTTTTTGATGATCCAGTGGATGTTGGCAATTTGATCTCTGGTTCCTCTGCCTTTTCTAAAACCAGCTTGAACATCTGGAAGTTCACAGTTCATGTATTGCTGAAGCCTGGTTTGGAGAATTTTAAGCATTACTTAATTAGCATGTGAGATGAGTACAATTGTGTGGTAGTTTGAACATTCTTTGTAATTGCCTTTCTTTGGGATTGGAATGAAAACTGACCTTTTCCAGTCCTGTGGCCACTGAAGAGTTTTCCAAATTTGGTAACATACTGAGTGCAGCACTTACACAGCATCATCTTTCAGGATTTGAATTAGCTCAACTGGAATTCCATCACCTCCACTAGCTTTGTTCATAGTGATGCTTCCTAAGGCCCACTTCACATTCCAGGATGTCTGGCTCTAGGTGAGTGATCACACCATCATGATTATCTGGGTTGTGAAGATCTTTTTCATATAGTTCTTCTGTGTATTCTTGCCACCTCTTCTTAATATCTTCTGCTTCTGTTAGGTCCATATGATTTTTGTCCTTTATTGAGCCCATCTTTGCATGAAATGTTCCCTTGGTATCTCTAATTTTCTTGAAGAGATTGCTAGTCTTTCCCATTCTACTGTTTTCCTCTATTTCTTTGCATTGATCGCTGAGGAAGGGTTTCCCCTCTCTCCTTGCTATTCTTTGGAACTCTGCATTCAAATGGGTATATCTTTCCTTTTCTCCTTTGCTTTTCGCTTCTCTTCTCACAGCTCTTTGTAAGGTCTCCTCAGACAGCCATTTTGCTTTTTTCCATTTCTTTTTTTTGGGGATGGTCTTGATTCCTGTCTCCTGTACAAGTCATGAACCTCCATCCATAGTTCATCAGGTACTCTGTCTATCAGATCTAGCCCCTTAAATCTATTTCTAACTTCCACTGCATAATCATAAAGGATTTGATTTAGGTCATACCTGAATGGTCTAGTGGCTTTCCCCACTTTCTTCAATTTAAGACTGAATTTTAAGTCAATTTTTACAGGCTTGTCTAACTCAGTGAAACTAAGCCATGCCTTGTGGGGCCACCCAAGACTGACGGGTCATGGTGGAGAGGTCTGACAGAATGTGGTCCACTGGAGAAGGGAATGGCAAACCACTTCAGTATCCTTGCCTTGAGAACCCCATGAACAGTATGAAAAGGCAAAAAGATAGGGTACTGAAAGATGAACTCCCCAGGTTGGTAGGTGCCCAATATGCTACTGGAGATCAGTAGAGAAATAACTCCAGAAAGAATGAAGGGATGGAACCAAAGCAAAAACAACACCCAGTTGTGGATGGGACTGGTGATGGAAGCAAGGTTCGATGCTGTAAAGAGCAATATTGCATAGGAACCTGGAATGTTAGGTCTGTGAATCAAGGCAAATTGGAAAGGGTCAAACAGGAGATGGCAAGAGTGAACATCGACATTCTAGGAATCAGCGAACTAAAATGGACTGGAATGGGTGAATTTAACTCAGATGACCATTATATCTACTACTGTGGGCAGGAATCCCTTAGAAGAAATGGAGTAGCCATCATAGTTAACCAAAGAGTCTGAAATGCAATCTCAAAAATGACAGAATGATCTCTGTTCGTTCCCAAGGCAAACCATTCAATATCACGGTAATCCAAGTCTATGCCCCAACCAGTAACACTGAAGAAGCTGAGGTTGAATGGTTCTATGAAGACTTACAAGACCTTCTAGAACTAACACCCCCAAAATATGTCCTTTTCATTATAGGGGACTGGAATGCAAAAGTAGGAAGTCAAGAAACACCTGGAGTAACAGGCAAATTTGGCCTTGGAGTACAGAAGGAAGCAGGACAAAGGCTATTAGAGTTTTGCCAAGAGAACGCACTGGTCATAGCAAACACCCTCTTCCAACAACACAAGGGAAGACTCTACACATGGACATCACCAGATGGCCAACACTGAAATCAGATTGATTATATTCTTTGCAGCCAAAGATGGAGAGGCTCTATACAGTCAGCAAAAACAAGACTGGGAGCTAATTGTGGCTTAGATCATGAACTCCTTATTGCCAAATTCAGACTTAAATTGAAGAAAGTGGGGAAAGCCACTAGACCACTTCATACATATTACAGATTGTTTACTGTTATTCAACTAGCTAAACATATAGCTATGTTTGCTAGTGATTGAGCATCCAACACATGCTTTCTGACTGTGATTCTTTTTTTTTTTAATCTTAAACTTTTTACTTTGTTTTGGAGTAGAGCCGATTAACAATGTTGTGATGGTTTCAGGTGAAAAAAGAAGAGGCTCAGCCATACATATACATGTGTCCATTCTCCCTCAAATTCCTCTCCCACCCGGGCTGCTGTGTGACATTGAGTAACTGTGCTTCTTTCTGATCCTGATATTGCATCCCAGCCTCAGAGAGAGTGCTAAGCGGGAAAAGGTCTGGCCTGAGAAGCCCATTCAGATGTTTGGGATGTAAGAGATCACAGATATTCCCATGGGGCCCTGCTGTCTGCCAGGGACATCTGCATTTAGAATCAATCTTGTAGACATATTACATAAAATATTACATGTAACCCAAGTGAAGGACAGGGAACCCTGGCGCACTGCAATCCATGCAGTCACAAACAGTTGGATACAACATAGTGACTGGACAACAACAAAAATCCAAGAACATTTGTGTGGGAGGTAACAGCATAAATATGCTTCCTTGGTGGCTCAGACAGTAAAGAACCTGCCTGCAATGCGGGAGACCTGGGTTCGATCCCTGTGTTGGGAAGATCCCTTGCAAGAGGGCATGGCAATTCACTCCAGTATTCTTGCCTGAAGAATCCCCATGGACAGCGGAGCCTGCCGGGCTCTAGTCCATGGAGTCGCAAAGAGTTGGACACAACTGAGTGAGATGGAGAAACAATGGAAACAGTGAGAGATTTTATTTTCTTGGGCTCCAAAATCACTGCAGATGGTAACTGCAGCCATGAAAAAAAAGACGCTTGCTCTTTGAAAGAAAAGCTATGACCAACCTAGACAGCATATTAAAAAGCAGAGACATTACTTTGCCAACAAAGGTCCGTCTAGTCAAAGCTATGGTTTTTCCAGTAGTCACATATGGATGTAAGAGTTGGACTATAAAGAAAGCTGAGCACCAAAGGATTGAAGCTTTTAAACTGTGGTGTTGAAGAAGACCACAGTTTGAGAGCCCCTTGGACTGCAAGGAGATCCAATCAGTTCATCCTAAAGGAAATCAGACCTGAATATTCATTGGAAGGACTGATGTTGAAGCTAAAACTCTAATACTTTGGCCACCTGATGTGAAGAACTGACTCATTGGAAAAGACCCTGATGCTGGGAAAGATTGAAGGTGGAAGGAGAAAGGGATGACAGAAGATGAGATGATAGGATGGCGTCACTGACTCGATGGACGTGAGTTTGAGTAAGCTCTAGGAATTGGTGATGGACAGGGAACCCTGTCATGCTGCTGTTCATGGGGTCGCAAAGAGTCGGACACGACTGAGGGACTGAACTGAACTGAACTGAGCGACTAAGCACAGCACACAATAGCACCAATGAAGCAACCCTCTGCCTATGACTGCAGCACTTAAACTGCCCACTAGGGGACACTCTTGCCTCCAATTTCCCCCACTATGCGGTGGCTAGGGGGAAGGGAATTCCCCAAATTCCTTGGGCCTCCACCCAAAAGCCTTTGCTTCCAACGCAGTGTTTCAGATTTCTTTTTCAGGTCAACCCCTTTGTCTTCCGGTTTGGATGTTGACAGTTGGGAGTGGACAGAAGGAGACAGTGAATCAAGGATTAAGGGCTCCGTAGATACCAGCTGTTGGCCGTGGTTTCAATGTGACAAAGATGCATAACATTATGATAGCATTATGATACTTGTGGCTACAAGATCTGTGGGGTGCTTTCCAGGGCTCAGATATCCTCCATATAAACGGCCTCATTTATTAGTCATATGCGGAAGTACTATTCTCACACAAAGGAAACCAGGGAAAGTGAGGGAATTACCCAAGGTCATAGAGTTTATAATTTGAGTCTGAATATAAACCCACTGATTCTATTTACAACTGCTGGGCGAACTTGGGTATCTATAATAAAATATAACTGTCTGGGTGTGGAATACTAGCTCTGAAGGGCTGATAAAGTAAATATCACTAGATTAGCCTGCAACCTTGTCTTCTTTTTCACTTTTCTCTCAGGCTCCAAACACCCTGGGAGGAAACTAATCTGATTGGCTCTTTTCACATTGAACTGTTTTTTTGTTTTTAAACACCAAAAACATTTTGTATTGGGGTATAGCTCATTAACAATGTTGTGGTAGTGAGCAGCAAAGGGACTCAGCCATTCATACACATCCAACAAAGTCCTACTGTGTAGCACAGGGAACTCTGCTCAATGCTACATGCCAGCCTGAATGGGAGAGTGGTTTGGGGGGAGAACAGATACATATATACCCTGAACTGTTCTTGACTCACAGCAGTTTCCTGACTCCTTCAGTTAATGACTGCTTTGAGCATTCATGTCATTAAATCTACTGGATCTGTCTTGGCTTTGCCACTGACCCACTCAGCCAGGGAAGGCAAAATTACTTGGTTACTTGATCTCTTCCAGCTTCAACTTCATCTTGGATGAAATGGAGTTAGTTAAACCGGTGGTGATCTGTGACTCTCTGAGTTGTAAGTGATAAGAACCAAACTTACACCAGCCTTAGCAAAAAAAATTCCAGGCAATTTCTTGACCCCCAGAGCTGAGTGGCAGGAAGGCTTACGGTGAAACTGGCTAAAAGCAGGGATTGGAGTTCATCCAGTCTTTCCCAGCCACTTCTCATTTCCGTTTCTCTCTACCTGGTCAATTTCATTATCTTGGGCCGGCTGAAATTATGGCCAAGTACACAGTCCCTGGCAGCTCAGAATCACATCCTCACAGCTGCATAGTCAGAGACAAAATGGCATTTTCCTTCCAACTCCAGGCTGAAAGACCAAGCCAGATCCTTTTCATCACAGGACATAGTGAGTACCAGGCAAGATAACAAATATGAGAGGGCATTGGGAGGTCTGCCTCAGCTGCAGAATCCATTCTTCTTGAGGGTTATCCTGCCCCAGGGAAATTCACTTGCCTATAACCATCATTTTGATGGTTCCTTGTGAGAGCAGATCTTACAGGGGAAGGGGATGAATGGCAGTGCAGTATATTTTGCTGGGTGGGTTGGGTTGGGTTAACCCCCGCCCTGGGCCTCAGCCTCTGTGTAAGGAGGTGCTTCCACGTGTCTGTTGTTTCTCAGTCCCTGAGTCGTATCCGATTCATTGTGACCACATGGACTGCAGCACACCAGGCTTCCCTGTCCTTCACCATCTCCCAGAGTTTGCTCAAATTCATGTCTATTGAATCAATGATACCATCCAACCATCTCATCCTCTGTCGCTCCCTTCTCCTCCTAACCTCAATCTTTCCCAGCATTTTCCAGTGAGTGGGCTTTTCATATCAAGTGGCCAAAGTATTGGAGCTTCAGTTTTAGCATCAGTCCTTCCGATGAATATTCAGGGTTGATTTCCTTTAGGATTGACTGGTTTGATTTTCTTGCTGCCTAAGAGACTTTCCATAAATCCAAAGTGAATGATCCAGTCTCTCAGAATGATGTGAATGACTTTGCATCCTTTCAGTCTGTCTCTGGGGTTCACAATATCATCCGTGAAGCAACAAATAGAAAACAGGGGACAGTGAAAACGTCCTCGTGGCCAAAGACCTGCCACTAATGCCACCTTTATATTCCTCCATGGCTCTGGGAGAAGTGGGTTTTGTCTCTTTTCAGCATCTTCCCCATCCATGGGTCTTGTAACCTGCCATCCGCTCATGGAATCCCATTAATCACAGCCCTTTAATAGCAGCATCTCTTATCTGAGAGGTGAAGAAATGAGGCAATACAACTCTTGGGCCCTTCATATGCTCCTACCTAATACTGTAAAATCCTCCTGATATAAAACTACCCTGACTACAGAGCAGGCCCACGGCTCCAAGGGTGGGCCAGGCTGTGATGCTGCTAAAAGCTTGCTCCTAGGCTGCAGGCAGTAGCAATAGGGCAGTGATGTAGAGGAACCATGAGTGGATCAGAAGATCATGGCTCCCCCCCAGAGGATCAAAATTGTCCAAGGGTGATATGCATGAACACCAGCATATCTTACCAGCTTAAGCCATAACTTACTGGCTACAGTGTGTACACACACCCACTGTCCCCAGGGTAGCCGGACACACCCTGAGGGATCCACACCAGCCTCCGGGTCTTCAGTGTTGTCTGCTGACTGTCTTAGCATTGATTTTGTACAAGTGGTGGTAAGGGAACACATAGGCCAGGACTTGCTCTGTCCCCCACACCCACAGAAATCCACTAAAACACGAATTTGACAGTGTCACTTCTCTCTGCTCCAAACTCTCCACAGCCCTCCCATGGCCTGCGGGTATAAACTCTGTGTGGTGGTCGAGGTTGCTACCCTTCCCAGGCAGGCCCTTCCTCCTGTGCTCTACTTACTCCACTCTTCTTGATGTGCCTGCTCCTTAAAAGGCCCACCTCCTCCATGAAGCCTTCCATCCTGAAGCTGCCAGTCTTTGAGAGTCAGTTGCATAGGCCCCTCGTCGAGTGGTTTTCCAAGTAGCTTCTGAAACACCACGAGGGTTCCCAGGACAGCACTGGGACAGACAGATGGATCTGAGTGTGTTTGGAGGGGAGGAGTCACCGGCCCCTTGCCTCTGTTCAGCGGCTCCAGGTTTGCCTTTATCTGTCATATATTTGGCATCCAAGTAAAACTTCATCTGAAAATGATCTTGCTGCCAGGATCCAGGGCCAGTCTGCTTGGTATGCTTCTTGTTTGGGCACCTATTAGCTGAGTGACTGCAGACAAGTTAGTCAACCTATCTGTGCCTTGTTTTCTCCTCTGTAAAGTGGAGGTAGAAGAGTATCTATTCAGGGACTTCCTGGTAGTCCACTGGTTAAGAATCTGCCGTCCAATGCAGAGGACACGGGTTTGACTCTTGGTCTGGGAACTAAGATCCAAGGTGCCTTAGAGGACTTGAGCCTGTGCATCACAACTAGAGAACTCCAAGCCACAATGAAAGATCCAGAGTGCTGTGACTAAGACCCAATGCATCCAGGAATAAATAAATAAATATTTTGAATAAAATAGTGTCTATTCAGAGGACTGTTGTGAGGACCAAGTTAATATAAGAAAAATATAGTACTTGGAGGGCTTCCCAGGTGGTACTAGTGGTAGAGAACCCGCTCCATGCAGGAGACATAAGAGATGAGGGTTCAGTCCCTGAGCTGGAAACATCCCCTGGTGGAGGGCATGGCAACCCACTGCAGTATTCTTGCCTGGAGGATTCCATGGACAGAGGAGCCTGGCGGGCTACAATCCATAGGGTGGCAAAGGGTCAGACACGACTGAAGCCACTTGGCATGCATGCACAATACTTGGAACACTACATTTTAAATGTCAGGTAACTTTTAGCTCCTATTGTTTTAGTGCCAGGTCAATGATTTCTGTATCATTGAATCTTGCTGGTTTAGAAAGATCTTTCATGCCATCCGCATGAAATGCTGGGTGGTCCTAACACGGCTAGACATTGGATGGGCCGGTTTCCCCATTCAGTGCTGAGCCCTCATTGGAGGAAGTGGGTAAGTCTGTTTATCAAGATAAGCATCTTACCCAGCCTTCTTCCCCATCCCCAGCCACTCTCTCCACACTTTTTCTCCTGCTCAGAACACAGATGGCACCAGTGGCTTCTATCTGTGTTTGAGGGAGAGAGCCATCAGGGATGCACTGGGCCCACTATGCCCACAAGGGTTAGTTTCTGAGGGGCCTTGAGCCAAGCTCAGCAACAAGAGGTCAGCAGCCTCCACCCCCAGCCTCATCTCTTAGACCACCTGGTTAGCCTGGACTTCTCCTGCTACCCCACTCCCCCACCCCAGCCCGCCCCCTGCCTCTTCTACCCAGGTGGATTCTGTCCAGAGTCTCCAGGGAGAAGCAATGTCATGCTTGAATTGACCCATCAGTTTTTCTACTTATCAATCAGCTACCTGCTGACACTGCCAACAGGAGCCATGAACAGTTTTTCTTTTTTTTAAAGGTCTTACCATCCATTGGTATGTCATAGAAATAAAATCCTGGCAAGGACACTTTGGCTGTGCCTGTAACATTTTATTTCTCAAAAAATAAAAATAAAAATCTGCCATAAGTTACATGATCGCAATTATCTCTGCATGTTTTGATCCCTTAAAACATCTTATAATAGAAATTACATGTTTTAAGAGATAGAAATAAAACTGACCTAAGATTGAGACACATGGATTAAAGTTTCCTGACTTGGTCACTAACATGTGATTTTGCATGAGTTATTTTGATTCTCCGAACCTCAGTTTCCACACTTCTAAAATGACTCCCTGGGTCTCTCAACACCCAGTTCTGTGCATTTTAAATAGGAATGCAGCATTGACATATATACATTACCCCGTGTAAAATAGCTAGTGGTGAGCTTCTGTATGGCACAGGGAGCTCAGCTCAGTGCTCTGCGATGACCTAGAGGGGTGGGATGGGGGCGTGGAAGGGAGGATTAAGAGGGAGGGGACACATGTGTACTTACGGCTGATTCACATTGTTGTACAGCAGAAGCTAACACAACATTGTAAAGCAATTATCCTCCAATCAAAAATAAATAGATAGGAATGCCAGATGCCTCCTGGTCCTGAACATTTCCCTCTCTAGCACGTCCTGCCTCCATACCTTCCAGCTCATTTTCTATCTCCTCTCTTTCCCCTCCCTAAGCCCCTTCAGAGGAAATGGAAACTTGGGTAAATATATTAATGGGATGAAAGCCTTTGCGGATGCCTAAAGCATTTCCAGCATCAGGGCACTGCAGGGTGGTCTAGAAGTACTTCCCCATCCTTCCCTCTATGCCTGGGTGGTCATTTCCCTTGTGAAGTGTGAAAACAGCATGACCGTCCTTGCTTGTATTGGGCAAGACTTGTCTCAGGCCAAATATGAACCACTGGCTGAGTGACTTTTTTCTTGATCAGTGGGTCTCTGGCTGTATTGTCCTGAATGACTGTCAGAAAAATGTCTGTCAGAGACACCCCATTTGGTAGTTCTGGAAGATGGGAGTTTTTGTTGTGGGATAGTCTCTCATGTCCTCAGTCCCTGTGCAGTCAAGGGAATCAGTAGAACCCTCTGGAGAGCCAAGCACAGTCTTAGCCTCCAGCCCCTCACTCTAGAGGGATGTGCACCCACCGCATCCTCAGAAATTGGTTCTGCCCCTTCTCAGATGATGTGTGCATACATGTGTATGAAGTCGAGTCTGACTCTTTTACAACCCCATGGACTGTAGCCCACCAGGCTTCACTGTCCATGGGATTCTCCAGGCAAGAATGCTGGAGCGAGTTGTCATTTCCTTCTCCAGGGAATCTTCCTGACCCAGGGATCAAACCCAACTCATCTCCTGCATTGGCAGGTGGATTCTTTACCACTGCATCCCCCATTGGATACCATCATTCTGATGCACCATCTATGATGGCCTGCCCAGTTTTATGGGGAAGGGGCTGCTGAGAGCTGGGAGTGGGAGAGAGTCTGTCTCAAATTGCTTGTGGCAGCCGGAGAGCTGTGAGAAGGTCACAGCCTCCTTCCCTAGACAAACAGCCCCCAGCACATGTCCCTGTGGGGGCCTTTGTTAAGCTGTCGAGCAGACTAAGTGCAGAGGGATGACGGCCACCCAGTTAGAGCCCATGGAAACTTCTGCAGACCCCCCTCCTCAGCCTTGGGCTCCCCAGAAGCAAGCAGCCATGGAGGGCGCAGGGAGCAGGTGACCAGGGGCACCGTTAACAAAATACTCTTAGGTTCCTATTGCCCAATAAATCCTCCCTAATGGCTTTTCTTGGTTGATCAGCACTCATGGAAGCAGAGCAAAACTGAGTCATTCTCTGTTACCGAACTTTCCCTCAGACCCAAAGCCCTTTTGCCATACAGAGAAGTCTGCAGAGAAAACTGGCAGAAATAGGTACAGAGTTGGAGGAACAGATCTTTTCTTTTTCCCCTAAATTTGGCTGGCTTTGTCGAGTCTTAGTTGCCCTATGGCATGTGGGATCTTAGTTCCCTGGCCAGGGATCAAACCCACGTCCCCTGCTTTGGAAGGCAGATTCTTAACCATTGGACCATTAGGAAGTACCTACAGACATTTTCAAAGGGTCTTGGGATGGAGGGAGAGAGAGGTATTTTGGCAAGTGTGGCATCTGAAACATGAATGGGCTTCAAAGCAGAGAGATCGGGCACAGGCACGTGTAAGGTCAGCAGTTCCTGCAAAAGAAGTGGAGTCGATTATGCAGGGCTACAGCAGCCTCCATGCCCTCTGCTCAGTGTCCTCCACTCCCCGTACTGCTCCCGGAGCCCTCAGGCCCTCACTACTGGTGGTGGTGGGCAGGAGGCAGGTTCTTGGACCGGAAGCGTTAGAGCTGTTAGAAATCAGAACTCTCAGGGTCCACCCAGACCTAAAGCAGAGTCTGCCTTTGAACAAGATACCTGTATAATCTCTCTACATCCTGAAAGTCCGAGAAGCACAGGTCCAGCCTCTTGGGGGTACTATCCACACCCCACACCACCTCCAAGGCTAGTTTTCCTGGGCCACAGACTGGTCCCCTTGCCCTCTGTTCTCATGCTACATCCTTCATATCCTGCATTTATGCACTCTGCCAACCAAGAAGTAGAAAATAATGTCTGATTAAATCATGCCATTGGGTAACTGAGGGTAGCTTAAACTGTCATCAGACTCACAGAGCATCTTCATATTTACACATAAGAGTCATCTCTCTCTTTAGTTTATTTGGCCGCGCTGGGTCTTTGTTGCTGTGCACTGGCCTTCTCTAGTTGCGGTGAGCAGGGGGCTCCTCTTAATTGCGATGCACAGTTTTCTCATTTGGGTGGCTCCTCTTGTTGCAGATCACCAGCTCTAGGCATGCAAGCTCAGTAGTTGTGTCCCACAGGCTTAGTCTCTCTGTGGTATGTGGGATCTTCCCAGACCAGGGATTGAACCTGTGTCTTCAGCATTGGTAGAAGGACTCTTAACCACTGGATCACCAGCGACATCCCCAGGAAAATCATTTTAACCTAAATGCCATAGGGAAAAAATGTACTACTGGAGTGATATCCATGGGGTAGGAAATGCCTTTGAACCGCTGGGGGGCAGTGCCTCTGATCCAAGCTAACTATGTGGAAAGAAAAGAAAGTCAAGTCGCTCAGTCGTATCCAACTCTTTGCAACCCCATGGACTGTAGCCAATCAGGCTCCTCTGTCCATGGGATTTTCCAGGCAAGAATACTGGAGTGGGTTGCCATTTCCTTCTCCAGGAGATCTTCCCAATCCAGGGATTGAACCCTGGTCTTCCGCATTGTAGGCAGACACTTTACCATCTGAGCCACCAGGGAAGTCCACTCTGTGGAGAGTGGTTTAAATTCATCCTCTTGTCCCTCGTTTTGGTAGTGCTATCATGCTCCCATGGGAGAAGAGAGAGAGAAGCAAGGAAACAGGGCAGACAAAGCCAGGGACTCTGTAAGAAGCCATGGAAGACACCACCGCAACCTGCACATAGATGTCTATGGATTGTGCTATATGCCTCTTGCTAAGTCATGTCCAACTCTTTGCAACCCCATGGCCTGTAGCCCTCCAAGCTCCTCTATCTATGGGATTCTCTCAGCAAGAATACTGGAATGGGGTAATATTTCCTCTTCCAGTGGATCTTCCTGACCCAGGGATCGAACCCGCATTTCTTATGTCTCTGGCAATAGCAGGCAAATTCTTTTCCACTAGCGCCACCTGGGAAGCTCTGCTTTGTGCCCAGTGTATGGCTTATGAGGAAGACACTGGCTTTGGAGCCTGAGCAACCTGGGTTAGCTGTGAGAACCTGAGTGTGTTATCTTCATTCTCTCAGCTTCTGTCTACTTATCAGTCAAAAATGATCCCCAGTGGGTTGCAGTGCAAATGAAATGTCCATAGTGAGCCAGTTCAGCACGGGCACTCAAAACGTGTGAATTCTCTTCCCTCTCCTTGCAGGGAGCAGGACAAGGAGAGCTGACACACAGCCCTGACCTTCAAGAAGGCCAACCATACAATGGAGAAGCAGAAAATGATGAAATCCTCCAAGGCCGTAGAGGATCAAATGCTCCAATGAGCAGCAGAGTCAGCGTTGGAGTCTGGAGAAGTCTCCAAAGTCTCTGGGTAGAAACAGAACTGGTGAAGATGAACAAGAGACTGTAAATGCACACACAGTAGGCTCAGAGGCCTGGAGATAGGACCGGGCAGGATGCCAGTGGGAACCATGACAGAAGAGGCAGTCACGGCAGGGGACCATGCTGGCGAGGAAGGAAAGGGGGAAAGAAGGCATGGAGGCTGAGGCCTGTGCATGGGAGGCCTTGAAAAACCGAGACAAAGAGTTGGGATATTGGGTTTTGTTTTGGTCTTTTCTTGTTTTGTTTTTTAATTGACGGATAATTGTTTTACAATGTTGTGTTGGTGTCTGCCATACATCAGCATGAATCAGCCATAGTTTTTTTAAACAAAATTTCTCAAGTTTTGTTCCATTTGATTGGATCAGTTTGTTTTAAACAATTTCATTTACTTATTTTTAAAAAAAAAGTTTATTTGGCTGCACCTGGACTTAGCTGTGGCATGTGGGGTCTAGTTCCCCATCCAGGGATCGAACCCTGGCCCCCTGCATTGGGAATGTGGAGTCTTATTCCCAGACAAGGGGGGACCGGGAATACTGGGTTATTATGATATAGACACCTCAAGAATGTTTGTTTATTCATCATACTCTCCTCCCCAGTTTTACTAGGGGCTTCCCTGGTGGCTCAGGCAGTAAAGAATCTGCCTGCAATGCAGGAGACCCAGATTTGATTCCTGGGTCTGAAAGATCCCCTGGAGAAGGAAATGGCCACCCACTCTAGTATTCTTTCCTGGAGAATTCCACGGGTGGGGGAGCCTGGCAGGCTGCAG
The DNA here is from genome assembly GCF_029378745.1 of Bos indicus. Taxonomy (NCBI): domain Eukaryota; kingdom Metazoa; phylum Chordata; class Mammalia; order Artiodactyla; family Bovidae; genus Bos; species Bos indicus. Next base: position 70,758,825 of record NC_091767.1, on the reverse strand, counting down.
TCCATGGGGTCACGAAGAGTGACCGACTAACTGATCGAGACTGATGGACTAACACAGACACATCTAGATTCAGAGCTCCTATTTGTTTGGGGAGTGTGCAGTGCGCCTGGAAAAAGCAAATTTGATTTACTGTGGGGACCTTCCTGGTGATCCAGTGGTTAAGAATCTGCCCTTGAGATGCAGAAGATGCAGGTCTGGTCCCTGGTCAGGGAACTGAGAGCCCATATGCTGCAGAGCAACTAAGCCTGTGCACGTAACCACTGAGCCCATGCACTCTGGAGCCTACATGGACCCACAAGGAAAAATCCTACATTACACAAGGAAGAGCCCACGTGCTGCAACTAAGACCTGATTGATATTGCCAAATAAATAAATAAGTGAATAAGGTTTACTGTGCAGGTGGGTCTAGAACCTAACCCTACTAATAGAAACGACTCATTTCTGGGCATTCTCTACATGCCAGCTGCTGAGGTTCTTTATTGTGAAAGGCCTCACCTTTCCTTTCAATAATCCTTGGGAAAGTGTTTATCTATCAGTCATGTCCAACTCTGAGCCAGGCTCCTCTGTCCATGGGATTTCCCTGGCAAGAATAATGGAGAGAGCTGCATTTCTTCCTCCAGGGGATCTTTTCAATCCAGGGATCAAACCTAGGTCTCCTGCACTGAAGGCAGACTCTTTTCTGTTTGAGCCACCAAGGAAGACAATTGTTTTCATGCCCATTTTGCATGAGGAAACTGAGGCATGCTCAGAAAGGCTAAGTAACTTGCCCCAGGTCACACATCCAGAGCTACTTTACTAGCCACTGTCCTCTTTTCAAAAAAAGCAACTCTGTCTCTCACCTCCCAGAGGGCTTGGTTCTAAGACACACCGAATTACCAGAAGCTGCTTCCAAACAATTCTTTTCCCACATGTGCTAGAAAATCTTTGGTTTTACTATAGGGAGGACATGAAGGTGGGGAAACAAACTTCTGGCTTTTTTCAGCTCCTAGAGGCTGCCCACATTGCTTAGCTCACACACACCCTGCCTTCCGTTTCAAAGCCAGCAAAGGCCAGTTGGGTTTTTCTCACTTCCCATCACTCTAACCTTACTTCTGTGTCACCTCTCCTCCTTTGACTCTGACTCTCTTGCCTCCTTCATTCTTATAAAAGCCCTGTGATCACAGAATCACAGATAATCCGGAATAATCTTCCCATCTCAAGGTCAGATGGTTAGCAACCTGAATTCTATCTGCAACCTAACTCGCCGTTGCCATTTGCAGGTGTTGCAATCAAGGCATCTTGGAATTGGGTGCTTCGTCTTCTCCAGAACTCTATTCCATCGAAAGAAGCCTGCCATAGCCCCTTGTGCCTTCCTATGCCTGTCATTTTCACTCAGTTTAAGCTGCACTGACATAGCAAGGAGGGGATTTCGCAGGCAAGAATATTAGAGTGGATAGCCATTTCCTTCCCCAGGGGATCTTCCTGACCCAGGGACTGAACCCATGTCTCCTGCATTGGCAGGTAGATTCTTTACCACTGCACCACCAGGGAAGTTCCTGGCTCCTTCTTGGGGAATCGAACCCCAGTCTCCCTCATGACAGGTAGGGATACTCATCACTATCAGTTCAGTTCAGTTCAGTTCAGTCACTCAGTCATGTCCGACTCTTTGCGACCCCATGAATCGCAGCACGCCAGGCCTCCCTGTCCATCACCAACTCCCGGAGTTCACCCAGACTCACGTCCATTGAGTCAGTGATGCCATCCAGCCATCTCATCCTCTGTCGTCCCCTTCTCCTCCTGCCCCCAATCCCTCCCAGCATCAGGGTCTTTTCCAATGAGTCAGCTCTTCGCATGAGGTGGCCAAAGTACTGGAGTTTCAGCTTCAGCACTAGTCCTTCCAATGAACACCCAGGACTAATCTCCTTCAGAATGGACTGGTTGGATCTCCTTGCAGTCCAAGGGACTCTCAAGAGTCTTCTCCAACACCACAGTTCAAAAGCATCAATTCTTCAGTGCTCAGCTTTCCTCACAGTCCAACTCTCACATCCATACATGACCAGTGGAAAAACCATAGCCTTGACTAGACAGACCTTTGTTGGCAAAGTAATGTCTCTGCTTTTGAATATGCTATCCTGGTTGGTCATAACTTTCCCTTCCAAGGAGTAAGCGTCTTTTAATCTCATGGCTGCAATCACTATACAAACAAGGAAAACATCTGAAATACTAAGCACCAAAGGAACACATGTGAAGCGATGTAAAGGAAAGTGCTGGGGCTGTGTCCCCATCCTGAAGGCACACCTGATATCTGAGGAAGAGGTGATGGAAGAAAGGAGCCCAAGCTCAATTCTGGCTCTCAGTTTTTAATTTTAAAAATTATAATCAGTACAAGGAAATGCACTCTGTTCTGCTCCTCTTCTTCCAATCTGCTATCTCCAACTCACTGACCAGAGGAAACTGAAACTGCTCTATTGAGATATTTATACTCTTCCAGAATTTTCTGTATGTTAAAATGCTCAAATGTAAAATATCCTATAGATAACTGGTGACTACTTTTTTTTTTTACACAATGAGTTCATTTTATAACTTTTTTTCAAGTTGAATCTCACTCCGACCAAATTAAAGACACATTCCCAAGTCTGTATGTTGTCTATTTGTAGATTTTTAGGGTAAATCTTGGGCTTTCCTGGTGGCTCAGATGGTAAAGAATCGCCTGCAGTACAGGAGACCTGGGTTCCATCTCTGTGTTGGGAAGATCCCCTGGAGGAGAGCATGGCAACCCACTCCAGTATTCTTGCCTGGTGAATCCCCATGGACAGAGGAGCCTGGTGGGCTACAGTCCCTGGGGTTGCAAAGAGTTGGACATGACTGAGTGACTAAGCACAGCATAGCACAGGGTAAATCTCAAAGCATGGAATACCTGTGTCAAAGGATACACCCAGTTTTAATTCTGACAGGTTTTGCCAAGCTGGCATCCAAATATACAAAACTGACTTACTCTCCAACAGTATGGGAGCAACTCTTCCTCATACACCCACAAACACTAGACACCATCCGTCTTTCTAATCTCTATTGATCTGGTAGGTGGAAAGAAGGTATCTAAACATGGTTTTGATTTGTATTTCCAAAATGATGAATGTGGTTAAACTATTTTTTTTTTCCTGTGCCTGTTTATGTTTTAAATCTTTGAGTCATCTGGGGTTTATTTTGTTATAAGGATAGAACTTTATTTTTTCCAAGTGGCAGTGAAAGTGAAAGTGAAGTTGCTCAGTCATGTCCGACTCTTTGGGACCCCATGGACTGTAGCCTATCAGGCTTCTCCATCCATGGGATTTTCCAGGCAAGAGTACCGGAGTGGGTTGCCATTTCCTTCTCCAGCAGATCTTCCTGACCCAGGGATCAAACAGGGTCTCCTGCATTGCAGGCAGATGCTTTACCCTCTGAGCCACCAGGGAAGCCAAGTGGCAGTACTGGATATTAAATAATTTACATTTCCCCACACTGATCTGAAATGCCACCCCGCTCTAAATTTTAGAAATGAGAAGAGGCCACTCAACTTAAATATCATATCATATGCAAAGAGTAAGTCAAATGGATCATGAGTTTAAAAGTAAAACCTAAAACTTTTAGACGGTAACACAGGAGTGCATCTTTAGACTTAGGAATAAGCAAAGGGTTCTTAGGCTTTGTTCTTAGACTTACAATAACAAAATTTGTAAAATAAAAATTCATCAAAATAAAGAAGTTTTGTTCTATGAAATATCCTGTTAAAAAGATGGAAAGACATGTTACAGACTAGGAAAAAATAATTGCAATCACATATTCAACAAAGAGGAGAAGGCAATGGCACCCCACTCCAGTACTCTTGCCTGGAAAATCCCATGGACGGAGGAGCCTGGAAGGCTGCAGTCTGTGGGGTCGCTAAGAGTCCGACAAGACTGAGCGACTTCACTTTCACTTTTCACTTTCATGCATTGGAGAAGGAAATGGCAACCCACTCCAGTGTTCTTGCCTGGAGAATCCCAGGGACGGGGGAGCCTGGTGGGCTGCCATCTATGGGGTCGCACAGAGTCGGACACGACTGAAGTGACTTAGCAGCAGCAGCAGCATTCAACAAAGACATATATAGAATATGTTAAAAAAAAATCAAAACTCAACAACAACTCCCCCCAAATTTAATTACAACATGTGTAAAGAGTTGAATGGATATTTCACCAAAGAGGAGATATGCAAGGCACAGTACATGAAAAGATTTTCAACATCACTAGCCATTTGGGAAATACAAATTAAAAATTAAAATCCCAATGGGCTATTACTACACACTTATTCAGTTCAGTTTAGTCGCTCAGTCATGTCCAACCCTGTGAACCCATGGACTGCAGCACGCCAGGCCTCTCTGTCCATCACCAACCCCAGAGATTACTCAAACTCATGTCCATTGAATCAGTGATGCCATCCAACCACCTCATCCTCTGTCATACCCTTCTCCTCCTGCCTTCAATCTTTCCCAGCATCAGACTCTTTTCTGAGTTAGTTCTTAGCATCAAGTGGCTAAAGTATTGGAGTTTCAGCTTCAGCATCAGATTTTCATGCTGAACAGTCAGTACTGATTTCCTTTAGCATTGACTGTTTTGATCTCCTTGCAGTCCAAGGGACTCTTAAGAATCTTCTCCAACACCACAGTTCAAAAGCATTAATTCTTCAGTGCTCAGCTTTCTTTTTTATTAGAATGGCTAAAATAAGAAATAACAATAACACCAAATGCTGCTGATGAAATGTGGAGAAAGTGGAACTCTCATACATTACTGGTGGAAACCTAAAAATGGTACAACCACTCTGGAAGACAGTTTGGCAGTTTTTACGAAACTAAACATATAATTACCATATGGCCCAGCAATGCATCCCTGAACATTTATCTGAGAGAAATGAAAAATCATGTTTATACAAAAATCTGTACATGAATGTCTACAACACTTTCATTCAAAATAGCAAAACAGAGCAAAACAAAAAAAAAAAAAACCCTGGACACAAATCATTTGTCTTTCAGTGAGTGGACGATTAACAAACTGGCAGATCCATACAGTAGAATACTATTCAGCAATTTAAAAAAGCATTCACTATTAATACATGCAACAGTCTGAGTGGCCTTAGAGACATCATCCTCAGCAAAAAAAATCCCCAATTCCACAAGGTCACATGCTGTATGATGCTTGATTCCACTTACAGAATATTCTCCTGGTAGTAAATTATACAGAATAGATTAGTGTTACCAGAGGTGCCTGATGGACAGAAGGGGTTTGGGTACACAAAAATAAAGAGATAGCACAGGGAGTACTTTTGTGGTGATGGGACAATTCCATATCCTTTTTTGTTTTTTACTTTCATCATGTAATTAAAGACAAACACCATTTACAAAGTTGAAATGCAGATAATAAAGTCAAAATAGAATTTTGAATATGACAGAAAAAGACAAAGTGAATATTTAATGTAAAAGGGGATGTACCAGTAATAATGTTGGTAAAATTCTAAATCAGGGTGGTTTTCTGTGTGTGTGTGGTGGTGTTTTTTGGAAAAATACAATCTGTATCTTAATTGTGGCTTTACAAGAATCTATCCATGTGATAAAATTGCATAGAGCTACACACACACACAGACACACACGAATGCAGGCTTTTTAAGTGGTAAAAATAAAATAAGGTTTGTAGGCTAGTTAGTGGTGTGTATCAATGTCAGTTTCCTGTTTTTTAATATTATACTACAGTCATATAATATGTCACCATTGGAGGAAGTTAGGAGTGCTGATTTTGAAGCTTCCTGGGAATTTATAACTATTTTGAAAGAAAACATAACAATTTTTTTAAATGAAAAAATGAGAGAAGAAAACTATCTTTGCCAAAGACCTTCCCATTGTACAGTGTGGATCTCTTTAGCAATTGCTTTATCCACGATAACCTGCTTCCTTTCCCTCCTTCCCAGACACACAAACATATGATCGTCTTGAAAAGTTTTCAGTTGAATGAAAGGTGTCTTAGACTAGGACCCACAGAAAAGTTGCTTATATTAAAATAGTTCAAAAGAACATCAATATACCCTTTCTTGGATTCACCAATTAATATTTTAAGCCATTCACTTTATCATATAGAATTTATCTATATCATTGGTTCCGAACCAATTGATGGTAAGTTACATACATTATGGGTCTTTGCCCCTACATACATTAGTGATTATTTCCCAAGAATATTCTTTTATACAATCACAGTACTGTTCGTAACTTCAGTAAATGTAGCACTGATTCAACACTTTAAGCCATTGGTCTTATTACCACTTTCATTGACTGTCCCAATAAAGTGCAAGAGAGAATCCAGCCAGGGTCAGGTCCTGCACTTAGCTGTCACGTCTCTTTGACAGTCTTAGATTTAGTAGATGTCTCCTTGTCGACGGGCACCCACAATTCTCAGCTGTAAGGTGGGATGAAGGAAACTGCCCCACCTACTTCTTTGCGAGTAAAGGCACTTTGGACTTCCCTGGTAGCTCAGCTGAAGAATCCTCCTGCAATGCAAGAGACTCTGGTTCGATTCCTAGGTGGAGAAGATTCCCTGCAGAAGGGATAGGCTACTCACTCCAGTATTCTTGGGCTTCCCTGGTGGCTCAGATGGTAAAGATTCCGCCTGCAATGCGGGAGACCTGGGCTGCATCCCTGGGTTGGGAAGATTCCCTGGAAGAGGGCATGGCAACCCACTCCAGCATTCTTCCCTGGAGAATCCCTGTGGACAGAGGAGCCTGGGGGGTGGCTGCAGTCCATGGGTTCACAAAGGGTCGGACACGACTGCACGACTATGCACGCAGGTAAAGGCACTTTAACAATCTCTAAGAGCTAAGGAAATGGCAACCCACTCCAGTGTTCTTGCCTGGAGAATCCCAGGGACGGGGGAGCCTGGTGGGCTGCCGTCTATGGGGTCGCACAGAGTCGGACACGACTGAAGCAACTTAGCAGCAGCAGCACCAAGAGCTAAATAGAGTATTTCTCTTCTGCATCATGATTCCCCAGAAGCAGCTAAACATATTGTGTGTTGGAGCAAAGGAGATCCGCTTTGCTTTTCTCTCCCAGCCTGGTAAAACGAGCCAGGATCCTGAAGAAGGAACTTGTGAAAGAAATCCTTTATGGTAAAGACTGGACCGAGACCGTGCGAGGGACTTCCCTTTTCGTTCACCTGGAGCGCCGGGCGGCCAATCAGCTGCGCGGTTCGGGCGCGCGGCCAATGGGAAGGCGGCCCGGCGCGCCCCAAGGGCTATAAGTGCGCGGGGCCGCGGAAAGTGAAAGTGGTGCGGGAGCGGCGGGCGCAGCTTGGGCGCTGCTTCTGGGGCCTGAGGGCGGGCGCCGGGGCCAAGACGCCGGGATGCTCCGGACTCCCGAGCCACAGTTGGGGAACGCGGGGGCCGCGGGCTGCAGCCCCCCGGCTGTGCCGCCCACCCAGACCAAGCCGCTCACCTCCTTCCTCATCCAGGACATCCTTCGGGACGGCGCTGACCGGCGCGGAGGTCACGCGGGCAGCCCACAGCCGCAGCCTTCGCGTCAGCAGTACCCGAGGCGAGACCCAAAGCCGGAGCCCGAGGGAAGAAGAGGCTGCGCCCGGGCGCCGGAGGACCAGCAGAGCGACCAGCCCCGCGCCGGTAGCGAGGAGGCCGAGAAGCCGGTGGAGACCGAGCCAGGTAAGCCGGCGAGGCTGGAGAGACCTGGCCGGGCCGGGCTGGGTCCCCCAGGAAGAATGGGCAGGCCCGCAGGCTGCAACCGCGTGAGGGCGGGTGCTAGGCGGACCTCCTGGAGCTCCGGCGGCAGGGTTGCGGGGCCCCGCGGCGACAGGCGAAGGGACTTAACGGCCTCCGCCACGGGCAAGCCTCGGAGCTTAACCCTGAGCCCCGGCATCAGGGCTGCTCAGGATTTAGACATGGACTTGATTCACCCCTCAAGGTGCCCTGCGCAGCGGGTTCTTGGTGCCCAGAGCTCAAAGGCGAGCACGCACACAGCGCCCACCACGCTCCAGTCCCAGATGAAAACCCGAAACCAATCCCAGCCACCTCTCAACCCTTAATCCTCGCCAGCCGCAGTTACCTCTTGGCAATCACAATAACTAACATATAACGAGTTATTGATAAATAATATATTAATATTAATAAGTCAGGGTTTGATCAGCAAAGATGCCCTTTGCTTCCCAGTCCCATGGGCAATAAAACACAATAAGTCTTGGGGACTTCCCTGGGGGTCCAGTTAAGAGTTCACCTTCCAACGCAGGGGGTACAGGTTCCATCCCTGGTAGAGGGGCTAAGATCACAGTCAAAAAACCAAAACAGAAAACAGAAACAATATTGTAACAATTCCAATGAAGACTTAAAAAATGGTCCAACTAAGCCCCCTACCCCCGCCAAAAAAAAACAAAACAGACTAGCAAGTCAAGGAGCCCCTCTGGTCTCCAGGAGCTATATATATAACTTCATGGGAACATTTAGAGTAGACTTTTTTTTTTTCTATCAGTTTTTTAACTGAGGTAAAATTGGAACATAATATGTTATGAGTTTCAGATGTACAGCATAATAATTTGATCTTTGTATACACTACAAGGTAATCACCACGATAAGTCTAGGTATCCACCCTCACCATACAATAGGCACCTTTCCTATGAGGTATGGCAGGGGCTCACTGAAAATCCCATTGGACAGAGGAGCCTGACTACAGTCTGTGGGGTTGCAAAGAGTTCAGACATGACTGCAGAGCGAGAGAGAAAGAAACAGTTTATTGAGGGAAAGTGAAGTGAAAGTCAATCAGTTGTGTCCAACTCTTTGTGACCCCATGGACTATACAGTCCATGGAATTCTCCAGGCCAGAATACTTGAGTGGATAGCCTTTCCCTTCTCCAGGGGATCTTCCCAACCCAGGGATTGAATCCAGGTCTCCCACATTGCAGGCGGATTCTTTAACCAGGTGAACCACAAGGGGAGCAAAAGGGGATTAAACCCAGAGAATGAACTCTCCTACCACACTAGCCCTCTCATGTCACCCAAATGTTAACTCTGGATGACCCTCTGGATGCCTTGGGGGCCCCACTTTACTGATATCTTATTTCTCAGTCTTTCTTGCCTCCCATCTCCCATTCCTCCAGACAGATACAGAATCCCTATTTAACTCTACAGGGCAATAGGGCAGAAAGTTCTAGCACTAGCCTCTCCTACTTTGCAGACCTGATGACTATTAAGAAATTAACACGTAATCTACATGACTGGCCAGCAGCCCCACTCAGGGAGTTCCTTACTCCTAAGCAGTTCTTAGGAGTTAGAACTCTTCAGTTCAGTTCAGTTGCTCAGTTGTGTCTGACTCTTTGCGACACCGTGAACTGCAGCATGCCAGGCCTCCCTGTCCATCACCAACTCCCGGAGTTTACCCAAACTCATGTCCATTGAGTCGGTGATGCCATCCATCCAACCATCTCATCCTCTGTCATCCCCTTCTCCTGCCTTCAATCTTTCCCAACATCAGGGTCTTTTCCAGTGAGTCAGCTCTTCACATCAGGTGGCCAAAATACTGGAGTTTCAGCTTCAACATAAGTCCTTCCAATGAACACCCAGGATTGATTTCCTTTAGGATGGACTGGTTGGGTCTCCTTGCAGTCCAAGGGACTCTCAAGAGTTTTCTCCAACACCACAGTTCAAAAGCATCAATTCTTCGGCACTCAGCTTTCTTCACAGTCCAACTCTCACATCCATACATGACCACTGGAAAAACCATAGCCTTGACTAGACAATCTGTGTTGACAAAGTAATGTCCCTGCTTTTTAATATGCTGTCTATGCTATGCTAAGTCACTTCAGTTGTGTCCGACTCTCTGTGACCCCATAGACGGCAGCCCACCAGGCTCCCTGGTCCCTGGGATTCTCCAGGCAAGAACACTGGAGTGGGTTGCCATTTCCTTCTCCAGTGCATGAAAGTGAAAAGTGAAGGTGAAGTCGCTCAGTCTTGTCCGACTTGTAGCGACCCCTGGACTGCAGCCTACCAGGCTCCTCCATGCATGGGATTTTCCAGGCAAGAGTACTGGAGTGGGGTGCCATTGCCTTCTCCGAATATGCTGTCTAGGTTGGTCATAAGAACTAAGGAGTTCCTTAGTGCAATGTATCCAAACTGACAGTGGGCTGTTTGTTCACTCAGAAGAGATGAGGGTAGATAGAATTCTGTTCTCTTTGCTGCTACCATGTAACGTTTTCTTTCCCCTCCCTGCTTCTCCCCTCTCCTTTCCAAATGGGCACTTAGAAACTTATCTGCTGGACTGTGAAAACCCTCCCAGCGCCTTACAGAGCCTACCCCCAGCCACCAAGCAGCCTCAGAAGCGCTCCCGGGCTGCCTTCTCTCACACTCAGGTCATTGAGTTGGAGAGGAAGTTCAGCCATCAGAAGTATCTGTCTGCCCCCGAAAGGGCTCACCTGGCCAAGAACCTCAAGCTCACGGAGACCCAAGTGAAAATATGGTTCCAGAACAGACGCTATAAGACCAAGCGGAAGCAGCTCACCTCGGACCTGGGCAACCTGGAGAAGCACTCTTCCTTGCCAGCTCTCAAAGAGGAGGGCTTCTCACAGGGCTCCCTCATCTCTGTGCACAATACCTACCCTTACTACCCCTACGTTTACTGCCTGGGTGGCTGGAGTCCAGCTTTCTGGTAACACCAGCTCTGACATCCACAGTAGATCAAGAACTGTCTTCTCTAGGTGGCCCCTCTGGAAGATGGAAGGGCCCCGGGGTCAGGAAGGGCTGGGCAGTGAGAGACAGACAGACCAGAACACATGGAGGTTTGTGTGGAAATCCCAGATTCTTCACTGGTGGGCCAATGAAGGATCTGGGACAGGGAATGGTTTCATATCCAAATTGTTCCCCCAACATAGAAGGGGGGATTGTTTTTGCTTTTAGACCCCTGCTTGAAGTAGGGAGGGATAGAGCCAAGTGTTCTTTCTGGCACTTGGGTGACTTTTCAGGATCTGTCCACATCACTTCTGAGGATTCTGTTCCTCCAACTCCATCCTCTTGTGTAACTGAGCATCCACTCGGAAAGAGGTCACCTGAAGGGGGAGGGGGAGGGCGGCTCAGGATGTCACCTACTGAAATAAACTGAAGGTCAAAAGCCTCTCATTGGCCTTGGACTACAACCAAGGTTTCTCTTTGTCTCTGGGACAGACAGAAACAGAGGACCTCACAGAGAAACCTTTCGTGCCCAGCACAAGTTGGCACAGGATATGGAGATGGGAAGGAGGAGACGAAAATAGAAGCTTCTGATTATTCCTTTTAAAATAATATGCCAACTTAAGTATTTACAGAGTGGCCCGTGTAGAACAAGAAGCACTCACTGTGGCCTTAAGACAAGCTGTATAAACCAAACTCTATTGCGGGAGGTGAGCCCAGGCCAGGAGAATCTCTGCATATCCAAGACAGTGATCTAAGGAAGAGTCCTTAGCAAAAGGTGAAAAAAAAAAAAAATCCTCTTCTGGACCTTTTGCTCTGGGCCTGAGAATTTAGAATAAGAAGGTTCCTGGAGTTTTGGGGCTGTAGTTCATACTACAGTGTGACAGATCACATAATTCTTTAAGTTCCTTCCTTCCTCCTCCTCTTATTTTTTGTTCCTTTTCCATGGCAGTCACCCACTGAAGCACTTCTTTTCAGTCCAGACTTTTATGACTGCACCTAACATACACCTTGCTTATATAGCCTTGAGATCTTGTCTCCCCCACCCCCCACCAAAGCTTTATCTCTTCCTGGGTTTAAAAAAAGAAAAGTAGTGGGGGAGCAGATTCTGAATTGGCTAAAAGACATGCATGTTAAAAAAAACCCTAACAATTCTTATGTCTTTTCTTTAAAAATATACAGCATTAAATACCAAATCTATTTAAAGACATGACAGTTTCAGAAGGTCACTGCTGCTTTTATAGGACTTTCTGGTGGCTCTGTTGTTACAGTTCAAAGTCAAAACCCTCTGGGATCCCTGCAGGCAAAGGAGGTAAAAGGTAGTGAGCTTTCACACCGTAAGGAAGAACACAGCAGAGTGAAGGGTCAGGTGCCATGGAGCTGTCTGGTGGGAATCCAGGGATGAGGGGCGGGGTGTGAAGGAAGGGGGCGTGGACTTTAGGAAGCCCCACCCATGAGCAGGCTGATGGGGCTGACTGGCACTTTGCTGGAAGAGGCTAAGAAAAAAAGGAAACCATTTTCAGAACACATCATAGTGGCTTCCATCACCAAGCCAATGAAACTGTCCAGATGTTTCAGGAACTGTGTTTAATGCTTATCAAAAAAGTGGAGGTTCCCCCCAAGTGAGTTACCTGGTGACCTCAGAGAGAATGAGAAGAGGGCACAGGAAAACTCTGGCCATGCTTCTGTTTTTATTCTGTTATCTCAGGTGACCTGGGAGAGGGGAGACATCAGCATGAAAAAAAAAAAGCCAGTTACTAATGAGGTATCCCAAGCCCTGGAAATCTCTTGATCCTGCTACTTAATTCTGTTCAGTGAAAAACCTTTCAATTTCCTCCTTTTAAAAAAGTCCAATTTACTGTTTGTGGCAAAACTGCCAAAGTTGATAGAAGGTTGGCTCATTTCACCTCATTTTCTGTTGTTTGAGCTCCACATTGAAATACTGTCCAGTGCCATGTGTTGCCTGCACAGAAATGGAGGCACAGAGGCAGGGCTTTCTCCTACTTACATGTCTTAAGCGTTCAGTGCTCACTCTCTGGTCAGGACCCTTTCTCTGCCTCCCTCTGCATTGAATTATTTCAGCCCCCAAACCTGCAAGTGTTAAACATTTTACTGTAATATACATTGTATTGCAAAAAGGAAAAAAAAAAGTCTTTGTTTAGAATGATTTGTTTTGGTGAATCCATCTTGTTTTTCCCCCATAGTCACTCAGCCATAGCCAAACTGGTAGAACAACATTTGAAGAGCTAATATATCCATTCCTGATGGGTACACTGGGGGGTGCACCCCGGACCCAGACCTGTGTCTATCCTATTTAATAAATCGGTTTAGGTTCTCCATGTGTATAATGGACTCTGCTCCAATCTTAATACACAAATCTGTGAATCGAAGTTTAGCCAAATACCGCAAACTTTATTTTTCTATGTATTTTTTGTAACACCTGAGTGTTTTTAAAATAATAAAGTACGGTGTCATTTTTAGACATATCTGTGTGTGATTTTCTGCTTCCTAAAGACTGCATGCTACTGAGTTTTTCTTGTTACCATGTTCTCCCACCTGCCTGCCTGACTAATCTATGGAGAGTAAATAATGGAAATTAGTAGCTTAGTGAATAGCAGAGGATGATCATTCTTTTATAAATGTTCTACCCTCTGTTACAGGCTTTCCTGATGGCTCACTGGTGAAGAATCCACCTGCCAATGCAGGAGATGTGGATTTGATCCCTGGGTTGGGAGGATCCTCTGCAGGAGGAAATGGCAACCCACTCCAGTATTCTTGCCTGGGAAATCCCATGGACAGAGGAGCCTGGGGAGCTATGGTCCATGGGGTTGCAAAAGAGTTGGACACAGCTTAGCAACTAAACAGCAACACCACCACCACTCTGTTACTGGTTAATCACCTGGAGGGGAAAGAAATGTCTGTGTCATTTTAATAATCACCTCCTTCAGCCCAGGGATACATTTGGAAAAATTGAGAATGTTGAGTATTTACTTTTATTTCTTGAAGACCCTGAAGGGAACATGGGAACCACTTCCAAAGAAGCAACCTTCTTTTGAAATTCATTGGCGTATATATGCTCGTATGTATCTGATTGGCCTCACCGATTCAATGGACATGAGTTTGAGCACACTTGGGGAAATAGTAAAGGACAGGGAAGCCTGGCATGCTGCAGTCCATGGGGTCGCAAAGAGTTGGAGAAGACTAAGTGAACAATAACAACAAATGGATAAAGTAGTTAACTAGTGAGAACCTACTGTATAGCACAGGGCACTCTACTCAGTGCTCTGTGGAAATCCCAAAAGGAGGGGATGTGTGTATACGTATATCTGGTTCACTTTGCTGTACACCTGAAACTAACACAGCATTTTTTGGGGGTGGGGGCTGTGCTGGGTCTTCTTTGGTCCTCAGGCTTTTCTCTAGTTGCAGCAAGTAAGGGCTACTTTCTAGTTACGGTTTCTCTTGTTGCAGAGCACGGGCTCTCAGGCAAGCAGGCTTCAGTAGTTGCAGCACATGGGCTCAGTAGTTGTGGCTCCCAGGCTATAGAGAACACGGGTTCAGTAGTTGTGGTGCATGGGCTTAGTGCTCCGCAGCCTGTGGGATCTTCCCACATCAGGGATCGAACCAGTGTCTCCTAAAGGGGATTCTTTACCACCAAGCCACCAGGGAAGTCCCTAACACAGCATTTTAAAGCAACTATATTCCAGTTTAAAGAAAAAGTTTTAAATTTTACATAAGAAAGAACACACACAGTTTTAACCCAAGACAGAAAAAATAAAAAATTCCCCTTTGTACACTCACTAGCCCCTTAGACTATGACTGCTTCTCTGGCCCCTTGGTCTCTGTATCTCCCTGAAAATGTCATTTTCATTCAGGGCACAGGCAAGCAACACCTTGGAACTGGAATCACAAGTATTGAAAATAGGTTTAAAATTAAATATATCAATAATGCATCTTTTATCCACCTGCACTTAAATCTTCATTAAGTCCCACAAGCAGAGAGTCTTATGCACCTGAGTACCTGAGAGAATTGATGGTTTTCTTTCCTCCCACCTCCTTCAAGGAAATAACAGCTTAAAGAGTAAGGTGCCTGCTCCAGGTAAAACATATCATAATTCCAAAGTTTGCTCTAATCCTTTAAGTACATTGTACACACAGGTGGGGCCTCCCGTTGCGTGTTCATGTCATGAGATTTAACTCTCTGTATAAATCCACAGCCATCCTCCCCTCTCCTGAAAGGCTCTCAAATTACAAGAACTCTTGCAGTAAATGAACAGATGAGGATAATTTTTTAACCATTAAAAGTAATCCAGGAAATTAGAGAAAAATCTCTCCCCTCGAAAGTTCCCCACCTCCTTGTCACTTTCCTAATTTACCTTCAAAACTCTGCTAACCTCACCCCCGTCTTCCAGCGTCTCACCTTAGCGAGTCTGTGGAATTTGGAATTTCTTTTCAATCTGTCTCTCAAGTTATTTTATGTACAGATTTTTAGAGTCACTGGAACTTTGTCACTGGAAGTCCCACTGGTCCTCCCCAGGCCTCCGTAGGAAAGCCATAGCCTCCAGTGCGTGGGTGCTCAGTCCTTCAGTCGTGTCCAACTCTTTTCGATCCCATGGACTATAGCCCACCAGGCTCCTCTGTCCATGGGATTCTCCAGGCAAGAATGCTGGAGTGGGTTGCCATGCCCTCCTCCAGGGGATCTTCCCAACCCAGGGGTCGAACCCACATCTCTTGCATCTCCTGTATTGGAAGGCAGATTACCACTCAGCCACCTGGGAAGCCCTATAGCTTCCAGAAAGGGAAATAAATATCAAAGATATACATCTGAAAAATTTTTTCCTTCTAACTACAAAGCAAGTCATTTTTCTGGCATGATGTTAATACCTTATGTCTTTTTTTAAGTACCTTTTAAAATTTCTTAATTGGAGAATAATTGCTTTACAATGTTGTGTTGGTTTCTCCTCTGCAACAGGAATCAGCTACATATATACATATAACCCCTCCCTCTGGAACCTCCCTCCCACCCGTCTAGGTTGTCACAGAGCACCAAGCTGAGCTCCCTGTGCTATATAGCAGCTTCGCGCTGGCTGTCAGCTTTACATGTGTAAGTAATACCTCGCGTCTTAAAGCTGACCTCTGAGGGAATGGTGGCCATGAAGAGAAAGTCACAGTTTGAGTGCCCTGGGTGGGAGAGCTGCAGGCAGTAGTTCCGTTGAGGCGAGCGCAGGAAATTCTCCTGCCTGTGAGGAAGTGAGTATGACATGGCTGAGGACTCGGAGAAGCTGACCCCTAAGGCAGGTTATGACTGAGTCCTCACCTGATACTTTAAGAAGCCCCAAAGCCCACATGTCCCAGGTGAAGAAAAGGATGGGCACTCGTATCCCAGCATCAGCCACCTCCTGAAAGTGGCAGTAACCTTGGGCGATCCAGTGCCTTTCCGGGTGAGGTGCTGGCCCCTGAGGGATACGCTGTGGGTCATCACCATTGATATTCCTGGCAGCTGTGGGGCTGTGACTCCCCTGTATTGGAGCCTGGAGCACCACAGGATTCACTGTGAGACATCTGACCGCGGCCTTGGTCACTCTCAGGGCCACAGTTACCACCATCTTTGCAATGAGGAAATAGGAGTCGAGAGGGTGAGACTAGGCTCAGAGCCCCAGGCTCTGCTTGGAGACACCCAGACTCTGCCCCACCCACAGCCATCACCAATGTGTCACCAGGCCTGGTTTGTCAAAGCCAAGAGTTATTTACTGTCCAAGAAAAGGGTCAGGAATGATAGTCCTGGAACGTGAGGAGCTCCGAGTTTAGCCATAGACTTGGCCTTCGTGCAAACTTTCCCAGACAGTCTAGCTTGTCAAAAGTCAGCAAGGGAAAGCAAAACCCTGGTCTCCCGTCGTGTGTCCTTCTCTGACCTGTACAAAGGCTCCAGACACAGCCTGGACTTACTTCCTGAGCTTTACTTGGGGCCTGATGCGGGGTTTAGGAGAGATCTAGCATACAGATCTGGGTTGGGAGCCCTGTGCAGCCCCGTCTAACTGGACCATCTTTACCTGTTTCCAGCCAATTCAGTGATGGGCACAGTCCTTGACACGGAGGTGTTGGGGCAGAGAGGAAGGGGTGACAGCCAGAGGAAAGTTCCATTTTCTCCTTGGAACATTTAAAGGATAGTCATGGATTGTTTTAAGCCTAAAAATCCATGTTGGTAAACAATAAATGCTGGAGAGGGTGTGGAGAAAAGGGAGCCCTCTTGCACTGTCGGTGGGAATGCAAATTGGCACAGTCACTATAGAGAACAGTGTGGAGATTCCTTAAAAACCTAGGGCTAAAATGACGCTATGACACAACCACTCCAGTACTGGGCATGTGCCCTGAGGAAATCATAATTGAAAAAGACGTATGTACTCCAATGTTCATTGCAGCACTTTTCAGTCTCACGGGTGCCAGGACAAGAGAGAGCTACCCGGAGAAGCCAGCCAGGAAGGGAGGAGTTAGGAGTGCGGCTTGATCGGTTTTGTTTGTTTTGTTTGCTTATTGTTTTTACAGAGAACAGATGTTCAGTTTTTCTTACACTCTCTTCTCAAGCCTCCTCCTCTTAAACCTTCTGACATCTTCACAAGGCTCTCTGGGGACTTCCCTGGTAATTCAGTGGTTAAGACTCTGAGCTTTCACTGCAGGGGGCACATGTTTGATCCTCTATTGGGCAAGTTCCATGTGCCCCACAGTGCAGCCAAAAATAAAGAAAAAAACCCTCGAGAGAGTTAAGTCCCCTACATATGAATGAGTTCCATTCTGAGAGCAAGTTTGTGAGTCCAGTTTATTTAAGTCCAACAAAGTTAGCTTAGGTACCCAATGAACACAATGGGCTCTATAGTACAGTACTGTAATAGGTTTTTATAATATTTTTCAAACAAATAATGCATAAAAACATACACAAAAAATTAAGAAAACATAGTTCATCATACAGTCTACACCTTGAAAACTACAGTAATACAGATATGTCACCACCGCTTTTACACTTGCTTCCAGATATCCTGGGCTTGAAATAAAGACACTCGATGACTATACTCTATAAAGTATTGTAAGTACGAAGTACACAAAAGCACAGTCACTTGTCTACACATGACAGTGTACACCAGACACTCGAACTAACTTAGGTGATTGGACATGCTAACATGTGTTCACATCTTTGAAAGTTTACAACTTGAAGATTCATATATACGGGACTTAACAGTAATCCAGGAAAACCCAGATCATTCTATTTAATCCCTTACTCAAAATTGAAAGGATCCAGGACTTCTTAAGGGGTCCAGTGGTTAAGAATTTGCCTGCCAATGCAGGGGACATGGGTTCAAGCCCTCGCTGGGAAGATCCCACATGCTGCAGAACATCAAAACCCATGCACCACAACTACTGATCCCGAGCTCTAGAACCCATGAGCCGCAACTACTGAGACCAGGTGCCACAGCTATTGAAGCCCACGTGCCCTGGAGCCTGTGCTCCACAGCGAGAGAAGCCACTGCAATGAGGAGTCTACACACTGCCACTAGAGAGTAACCTCAGCTCGCCGCAACCAGAGAAAATCCACACAGCAACCAAGACACAGTGCAGCCAAAATTAATTTTAGAAAATCCTGAAAGGACTCAAATTTTCTGGATATTTGGCTACCCTGGTAATCCAGAAGCATTTATTACCCCCTCTCCAACTCGGAAGAGACTGACAACACACTCGGACTACCCTGGAAGACAGGAAAGACTACTCTTCCCCCCACTCCTGTGGAGCAGTTTTTACCTGGAAATACTTAGTTTGTGCACCACTGGGAACAGTGGGTGTCATTTAACATCTGTCAGTCACTGTCATGCTTCCGTGACAACACATTTTTCAGGACTAAGTCCTGTCTTAACAGTGACATAATTTTTACACCTCTTCCTGCCAAATCAGTAACATTAAACTTTTTACAAAAGGGTGTGTGCAGAGATGGATAAGGTGGCTAAGATTCACAGGGTGAGGAAGGCACTATGCCTTGTGACAGCACAATTAAAAAAAAACTTTTTATATTGGATTACAGTTGATTAGTGGGCTTCTCTGGTAGCTCAGCTGGTAAAGAATTCACCTGCAATTCAGGAGACCCCAGTTCGATTCCTGGGTTGGGAAGTTCCCCTGGAGAAGGGATAGGTTACCCACTCCAGCATTCTTGGGCTTCCCTGGTGGTTCAGACGGTAAAGAATCTGCCTGCAGTGTGGGAGGCCTGGGTTCAACCCCTGGGTTGGGAAGATTCCCTGGAGGAGGGCATGATAACCCTCCTCAGTAATCCTGCTTGGAGAATCCCCATGGATAGAGGAGCCTGGCGGACTACAGTCCGTGGGGTCACAAAGAGTCAGACACAACTAAGTGACACAACTAAGTCACAACTGAGTGACTAAGCACAGCAGTTGATGAACACGTTGTGTTCATTTCAGGTGTACAGCAAAGTGAATCAGTTACACATATACACATTCTTGTTTGTTCATTTGCTCAGTTTTGTTTGACTGTTTGTGACCCCATGGACTGTAGACCCCCCAGGCTCCCCTGTCCAAGGGATTTCCCAGGCAAGAATACTGGAGTAGGTTGCCATTTCCCTTCTCCAGGGGATCTTCCCAACTTAGGGATCAAATTGCATCTCCTGCATTGGCAGGTGGATTCTTTACCACTGAGCCACCTGGGAAGCCCATCCCTATATCTATTCTTTTGCGAAGTCTTTTCCAATTTAGGTTGTTACATAGTATTGACCAGAGAGTTCCCTGAGCTATATGGTAGGTCTTTGTTAGTTGCAAAGACTTGGCGTCAGAACTCCAACTCAAAACTAGAAAAGCTTAAACTTGATCTAAATGACAACTGAAAACAAAATTGATAAAAATGATTTGGCTCTGCTGAGCTCTTTTATGGAAAAGAATGCGGGGAATATTCACAGCACGAACTTGGAGGATGGGGAAGAAATATCTCTCTCTCACGAAAAAGTTTGGAATCTCCCCCTCAATCCATGCTGAGAGCTTGTTGATACTGAGATTCTTGACAACCTCCCCGCCCTTCAAGGAAGATCTGACTCATCAGAGGTGAACACGTGCGAACACGTGCGGGTCCCATGCCTTGCACAGTGAGGTGAGGAACGGGTACTGGGAGGCTTGCCACAGCACCTGCACACAAGGAGATGCTGATTTAGCTTTAGCAGAGACTCAGTTAGAAGGTCCACGTCTCCTTCCTGTGACAAGAACCGACAAAACAAAGATACAAGAGTGAGAAGCTTCTGAACTGAAGAAGGGAGGTGCTTCTGGAGGGTGCAGGCTTTTCTCTTGAGAAGCTCTTTCCCTTCATGAAATGTACAAACTGAAAGAGTGAATTGATGATGGAAGCTTAGGACAACAGTCCCAGGGTCTTTGGCATTGCTGTGCAGCTGCTAAGTTGTGTTCGACTCTTTGCGACCCCATGGGCTGCAGCATGCCAGGCTCCCCTGTCCTTCACCAGCTCTAAGAGTTTGCTCAAACTCATGTCCGTTGAGTCGATGATGCTAAAGATGTTAACAACATTTCTTTGAAATGTATATAAACCCTTTTGAAGACTAGACAAGCCTTTTGTCAATATTATGATTCAAGAATGTCTTTGTCAAGAACCTGGTAGCCATCTCTTTGAAACGAAGTATGAAGGATCCAGCACCCCTATCTCCAAGTGTGTGTCACTGGGTAAGAACCTCCTTCTAAGCTGCAGAACTACCTCCTATCATAAAGATAGGAGAAGCTTGTTATTCCTCTTGCAACAGGTAGGAAGGGGAAGGGGATGACCATTAAAAGCAGTTCATAGGGTCAAATGATTTATTTCTCTGGAATTTAAATCTTGCTTATCTGATTAATGGGTAGACAATACCCTCCATAAATGTGGAAATAGCATTAAGAGATTCCATTGAAAGGAGCTCTTTCAATAGAGAAAGGGAAAAGAGCAGGGCGAGGAGGGATGGTGTGAGTGAGGAAATACACAAGCAAGGTAGGATAGTACAGATGGCAAAGTTCTGCAGCCTCCTGTTTCCAGAATCCTGGCTCCAGAAATGCTATTTGGACCTGGACTTAAATCATGTGCCCTCTTACTGGGCTATTGCCTATTTTTGCTCGCAATCAGTTCAAGTGCATGTGACAAGCAATGGCAGGGAAGGAGGGATAACAGAGTGGGAAGCCACAGGAAACGGACTGGATGGGTAGTTTTCCACAGCCTGCAGAAGCATCTGTGTGTACATGTGAGCATGGCTCCTGATCGACCCCTGAGTGCAGAGATGGCTCCCGGTCCTGGCAATTAGGTTTTATTACAGAGATAGATTGGGGATATGTCAACTTTGGCATCAGGAAGGAAAAAAAGCTGGACTGGGATCTGAGGAAAGGTGTTTTCACTACAATCCAAATGGGTTTTATAAAAGCCTGTGTAGGCACACGCCCCAGAGTTGCAGACTGGGTCTTCGTACAAATAGGGGAAGTTTCCCACACAGAGGAACAGAGTGGTAGAGACTGAGGCACACGCTGCAACAGGAGGCCATGGGAAAGAACCTAGGAGAGCTAGCCGACCATAAACCCTTAAAACCAGAATGAATTTGATCTTGGATAGCAACCAAAACCATATCCTGCCCTGAATAATGGGGTGAAGCATCTTTCTTTACTCTGTGCTGAGCTGAATGAAGTTTAGCACTGATCAAACAGATGTCTGTTGAATGAAGGTCTAAATGAATGAGTCCAGACCTCACCTGCAGCTCTAGGTTTGGTTCTGAGCCCCATATTTGGAGGTAAACTGTAGCAAGTTCAGAGAAGTACAACTGGAATAGGCAAGGATTTGAAACAGAGGGGTCAGAGAAGAGAAGAGACATTTTAGACTTTTCCTGTGTCCTCCTAGTGGAGTCATCAAGGTGACATAGTACTCAGAACAGCAATGTCTGAAAAATCATTGGGCTGATGGAGGTTCCCTGTCACGGGGAGGTGACAGCTATTTGGTGAGGAGGTCTTAAGGAGGATAGACATGCATGTTGCAACTTTAAATCTTTGCCAGCCCTCTGGTTCTATAATTCTAAGGAGAGGTGTGCGTGCATGCTAAGTTGATCCAGTCATGTCTAACTCTTTGCGACCCCATGGACTGTATAGCCTTCCAGGCTCCTCTGTCCATGGGATTCTCCAGGCAAGAATACTGGAGTGGGTTGCCATGCCCTTCTCCAGGGGATTTTCCCAATCAGGGATTTAACTCATGTCTCTTAAGTCTCCTGCATTGGTTGGTAGATTCTTTACCACTAGTGCCATCTGGGAAGCCCCATAGGAAGAGGTATTGGGTTCTAACCCATTTATCACCTACAAACTGTGAGATGCAGGGAAATTTCCACAGCTCCTCCGAGTTTCAGCTGCTCCTTTGTCAAATGGATCAATTAACCCTTATGGCGGTGAACTGAATCAATTCAGCTTTCCAGGTCCCATGTCTGATTCATAAGGGAAACCAAGTTTGTAATTTCAGGAGCAATGGAGGCATGTGGATTAATTGATACCTGCTGATTGATATCTGAAATCCCACCCTTAGAGATTCATTCTTGAACCCTAAGAGTTCCATCTCCAGCTAAAATATAAATAATCTTAGGAAAAGAAGTGAATTAAACTTCAATCATTTATCCCCTGATATTAATGTTTATTTTTTTAAATATACTGACTTGTTTAATAATTCAAATTTAATACCAAGCCAAACTTAAAGAACCCAAAAGGTAGCTCTAGAATCTTCTTCACTCTTCCTAGAGTCACCCTATTATTCAAAACTTACGATGCATGCCCCTCACTCATTAGGGTAGCTGGTGAGATCTATGTGTGTGCATGCTAAGTTGATTCAGTCGTGCCTGACTCTTTGTGACCCTAAGGACCATAGCCTGCCAGGTTCCTCTGTCCATGGGGATTCTCCAGGCAAGAACACTGGAGTGGGTTGCCATGCCCTCCTCCAGGGGATCTTCCCAACCCAGGGATCAAAGCCCACATATCTCATGTCTCCTGCATTGGCAGGTGGGTTCTTTATCACTAGTGTTACCTGGGAAGCCTGTGTTAGTGGGATCTATAGCAGCTTCTAAAACCAAAGTATCTTCAGGGAACCACTCAGAAGTCTGGAATAAATTTATTAATTTCAATAGAGACAGCTTGTGGTACTGAAAATGGATCCCTATAAAAGAGAGGGGAAAGAATGCTGAAGGTTTAGAAAGAAAAAAAAAATTCTATTTCTAAATTGCATCTAAGTTTAGTCCTGACCATACTGATTGCTTTATTGCTCTGTCTTATGTTTAGGGCTTAAATGATTGCATTCTTTTCATAGAAGCCTTTTGACTTTAGACCTCAGAGCCTGTATATTGCTGCCTGGGAAATGGATGTCCAGAAAGGGGTAACAGTAAAAAGACGGATGACGATTTCCCTCCATGGTACCATTCTTGTTTCCTTCCCTCACTCAGAAATCAGTTACTCAGCAAATACAGAGAGCAAAAATATCTTTGTATTTATTTTTATTTTAATTTTTAACCAAAAAATTCTAAGCTCTTTACCTAAATCAATAATTGATTGGGTTTCTCTCAGTGCAGCATGGCATAGTAAGAACAACATGGATTTTAGCTTTAGGACTGACCTGGAACACTGGTTGTACCTTTATATTAGCTATCTCACCTTTGGCAAGTTATTTGACCTTGTTGGAACTCAGATTCTTCCTCTTTAAATGGAGGCAATAATGCCTTTTTACAGGGTTATTCTAAGCATTAAGTGAGATAACTCAGCATATATTAGGTCATCAAGAATTGTTAGCTCAGGGACTTCCCTGGTGGTCTGGTGGTTAAGACTTTGCCTTCCAGTTCAGGAATGTGAGTTCAAACCCTGGTTGGGAAATTAAAATCCCACATGCCCCAAAAAACTAAAATATAAAACAGAAAAAATATTATAAAAAATTCAATAAAGACTTAAAAAAAGAGATTTGTCAGCTCATTTTCTTCTTTTTGAAAAAATTGTCCAAATTTTACCCAAATGTATAAATAAAATTTGCATACTATAATTATATGCAATGGTCACTTAACTTATCTTACATATGCTTTTCCATGAAGTGACATAGCAAATACTATCTGCCTTTTCATTTTTGTGGCCCTTTTTAAAAATAATTTTTAAAATTTATTTACTTTATTTTTGGCTGTGCTGGGTCTTCATTGCTGCTCAGGCTTTCTCTAGCTGCAGCACACAGGCTTCTCATTGCAGTGGTTTCTCTTGTTAGGGAGCACATGGGCTTAGTTGTCCCATAACATGTGGGATCTTTCCAGATCGGGGATCAAACATGTGTCCCCTGCACTGGAAGGCAGTGGCTCAGATGGTAAAGAATCCACCTGCAATGCAGGAGACCTGGGTTTGATCCTTGGGTTGAGAAGATCCCCAGGAGAAGGGAACAGCTACCCACTCCAGTATTCTTGCCTGGAGAATCCCATGGACAGAGAAGCCTGGCAGGCTACAGTCCATGGGGTCCATGGAGTCCATGGAGTCAGACATGACTGAGTGACTTTCACTTCAATGTATAACCACTGTATTATTGGACATTGGAGTTACAGATAGAGAGATTGAAAGACAGATGATATGTAGATAGGTAGATAAGATTTCAAAACAGGCATGGGGAGAAGCAGACCAAAGTTACCACGAAGGGAACTGAATATGATTCTCCAACAGGTAGTAATTTCTCCTGGTCTGAGCTATAACTCTGTGGGATTCCAAATGGGGTCTTTCCCACAGGAGAGAGACTGTGTTCCCTGAGTTTACATCATTTGAGGTAAAGGTCTAGTGCCCAGGGCTGCTTGCTTCCATGCCCAAAGCTGGACTGTACAAATACAGACGAAGAAAATAAATCAACAAAAATAGCCAAGAGGCATTTCTAAACATATCCAGCTGCAAAAATTTATGGCTATTAGCTCTTGGAAAAGGTCATTTCAGATAAGACAACTATTTATACAGAAAACAAAAGTGAAACATATATTGATTGGTTTTCAGTTGACTATCTTCAGTCCTGGGAGACATAGTAAGTGGGAAAAAGCCTACCTAACTACTTCACTGTCTGCCAGCACCTCATTCACCAATGTCCTCCAAAATCTGGACTCAGAGAGGGGGGTACTTCTGAAAAAACTAAAGTTCAGTGTTTTATGATCATGTGCATCATTTTTTTTCTCCAGTATTATTTTATTTATGTATTTTTTTATTGGTGGATAATTGTTTTACAGTGTTGTGGTGATCTCTGTTATACATCAATGCTAATCAGCCGTAATTATATATATCCCTTCTCTCTTGAGCCTTCCCTCCCTCCCCATCCTCCAGTATTATTTTATGAAACAGAGGCAAGGATCTAAAGACATAAACATTCTTGACTTGGTCAAGTTCTCTTCCAAGGCCAAGTTAGGATCTTTAAGTACTATAGGGAGGTGGTCCACTGTAGAAATTCCTGTAGCAGAGAAAAAAAGACTTTCTCTTCACATTGATCCAGTAAACCTACTGCTCAAAAGTTGTGTGACTGTGGGAAAACTATTCATTCCCTTTACCTTAACTTCTTCATCTGTAAGACAGTCCCTAACTTTTCTTCCAGCTCTGTCAGTCTATATTCAATGACTTCTCTTCCATTTTTGAAGCTCTTAGGCCTTTCCTACTGCCATATGTTTGAATGCATTAAAACATAAAAATAAAGCTTGCATATGACTTGTCATGGACTTCCCTGGTGGCTCAAATGGTGAGGAATCTGCCTGCAATGCAGGAGACCTGGGTTTGATCCCTGGGTCAGGAAGATCCCCTGGAGAAGGGAATGGCAACCCACTCCAGTATTCTTGCCCAGAGAATTCCATGGACAGAGGAGTGTGGCAGACTGGGCCTATAGTTCAAAGAGTCGGACATGACTGAGCCACTAACACTTTCACTTTTAACTTTCATAGGATGTCATACAAGCAGATTCTCAGTAATTTGTCACAATGTCCAGTTTAATGTAGGTTGAGTTAAATTTATACAATCTAAAGAAAAGATTCCCTTTACATGATTGTTGATGGAGTCAAAGAAAAAATACTATTAGAGTAGTTTGAGAATTATAAAGGAGCCTTTATTGTAATATGTATAATGCCGATGCTAGCTTAGCTGGGGTCTCCTGGCCCCTTGAGAGCTGCATAGGCTTAGCTTAAACTTCCATTCCTGCCCAATCAAAATCCTGACATTCAGTAAGATGGTTACCAATTTCTAGGTGGATTCATCTTATTTTCAATTTCCACATTTGCTATCTCTGTTCTTCACTGCAGAAGCAAAACTTGAATTCCTAAAACAAAACAGAGCTTTTCACTCAAAGTATTCATAAGTGTGGTCAGCTTCACTAAAAATGAGGTGATGAGAGACAAAAATAGGTGTTACACCATAGCAACGTGAAGATTTTCAAATTACCCCATGGACTATACAGTCCATAGAATTCTCCAGGCCAGTATACTGGAGTGGGTAACTGTTCCCTTCTCCCGGGGATCTTCCTAAACCAGGGATCAAACCCAGGTCCCCTGCATTGCAGGTGGATTTTTTACCAGCTGAGCCACCAGGAAAGCTCAAGAATACTAGAGTGGGTAGCCTGTCCCTTCTTCAGCAGATCTTCCCTACCCAGGGATCGAATCAGGGTCCCCAGGTGGGTTCTTTACCAGCTGAGCTACAGGGAAGCCCAACTTAACACTGAAAGTCCCTAATCTTAAATTGTGGAATTTCTACTGCTTGCTTCATCGAATGTGGACCTCCTTTAAACGAATTCCTTTTTCCTTTCTCTTTCTTTCCCTCTTTCTGGACCGTCTCCCTGAGAACAGAGAGAGTGCTCTCCCTGTTTCAATCTCAGCACATTGTCACCACTTCTGTTGTTTTGTCTCATGCCTTCTATATTTTCCCAAACAATGCACATTTTTCTCCAAGAATAATTCTGGTGCCTAGTACTAATAATAATCCATTTGCATTACATACAAAATTTATAGTGTTGAGAATGTCTCAGAAGGAAAATTTAAGACAACTTAAAAAAAAAAAGAATCTTTTCAAGCAATATTAAAATGGCCTTAGCTGTACCCTGGGGTAGACAAACAGTTAACAATTAACTTAGAACTTGTGATTATTTAAGGCTCTGAGCTAGGACGCAAAGAGTCAAAGAGGTTTGAAACACAACAGGAAGGCAAAATACCCAGAAGAGCCGACACGATACTGATCAAGAACAAAGTTGAAGGATTGACTCTACTTGACCTCAAGACTTACTGGTCGTGATGATTTAGTCCTTAAGTCATGTCCAGCTCTTTTGACCCCATGGACTACAGCCTACCAGGCTCCACTGTCCATGAGATTTCCCAGGCAAGAATATTGGAGTGGGTTGCCACTTCCTTCTCCAGGGGATCTTCTCAATACACAGAAGGAACCTGAGACTCTTGCTTCTGCATTGCAGGTGGATTCTTTACCACTGAACCACCAGGGAAGCCAAGAAATAGACCCCCACAAATATAACCAACTAATCTTTGACAAAGAAGCATCAAAGGAAATTCAGTGCAGAAAGGATAGTCTTTTCAATAATGATACTGTAACAATTAGACATCCATATGCAAAACAAAAGAGCATCTAGGCACAGACTTACACTTTTCACAAAAAATTAACTCAAAACTGATTATAGACCTAAATATAAAATGCGATACTAACAACTTCCAAAGAAACATAGGAGAAAAGCTATGTGACCCTGGGTTTGCAATAAGATTTTATTTTTCTAAGAATGATTGCTTTATTTTTATAATTTATGTTTTGGCTGTGCTGCGTCCTTCTTTCATTGTGTGGGCTTTTCTCGAGTAGCACTGGATGGGGGCTGCTTTTTGTTGTGGTCCGTGGGCTTCTCATTGCAGTGGCTTCTCTCGTTGCAGAGCATGGACTCTAGGCACTCAGCCTTCAGTAGTCGTGGTTCCCAGGCTCTAGAGCTGGGAACTCAGGTTCAGTAGTTGTGGCACCTGGGCTTGGTTGCTTCACAGCATGTGGGGTCTTCCCAGATCAGGGATCAAACCCATGTCTTCACCATTGGCAGGGAGATTCTTTACCACTGAGCCACCAGGGAAACCCTAAAATCAATTTTATTGTTGTCATTCTAAGATTCTCTAATGGATTTGCTTTCATTCATTGAGCAAACATAGATTAAATATCTTCTACTGTTTGGGTGCTGTGTTAGACATTTAATCTGCATTCATTCATCCATGACATTTTAGCAGGTTTGAGGTAGCAGGTGTAGCCCATGGCCATGAAACAGCACAAAGCTAAGTGGAGCACAAGGGAAAGGACCCGCACTTTGCCCTTGTTACTGTGCTTCCAACCAGCTGTGCCAGCCAGGCAGACCCAGGAGATTCTGGAAGTACTTCAGCTATATACACTCTTTGAAGGGTTCTTACTGGACTCTGAGTGTTTGGGAAAGAAAACCAAGCAATCAGCTCTGGTTTGGTCCTTAAACTAAGACAAAACAGCAAAAGAAGGTGGGAGCCATGGGCTCCCAGGAAATGTTACATTTACAAGGCCCCAGCACCTCCCACGGACTCAGAGATGCCCACTACCCCATCAGAGCAAAGTAGCAAAGAACAGACAATGCAATCTGTCATCCCTGGCGAAGGACCTTGGCAGGGCTGTGCTCCACTTTCAACACACTTGTGCCTCCTTTGAAAAAGTGCAGCGCCTGTTAAGAGCTCTAAGCTCCCACGCACCCAGGTCCTTTTAATGCTGGACTGTTCTCCAGCTTGACAGAACAGTAACAGAGTAACAAACACAACTGCTAACCTCAGCTCTTCAGGGGAGCAAGGGTTCCAGCTGACAGGATCAATCCAGCAACTGCTACTGTTTTGCTATTTTCAAACCAGCTCCTGCAGCAGATGGTCAAGCAGAAGGGCTCTCTGCTGCCCTCTTCTCCCCCTAAAAAGTAATTTCCCAGGACAGGGAACCTCCCCTGGGCACTGGGAAAGAAGCGCGGGCTCTCTGCATAGTTCACATCTGATTTCCTCTGCTCTTGCGTTCAGAACATCGCACCTGAAGGGGGAAACCAAGTGATGCTGATCCTGTCTGGGAGATTTTAGCTCAAATATTTTCATGGCGCTACATGCCCAAGGTCTAAATTGAATAGGAGCCCATGGTCAAAAGGAAAAGACAGTAGAAGATGAGATGGTTGAATGACATCGCCGACTTAATGGGCATGAATTTGAGCAAACTCCAGGAGATGGCAAAGGACAGGGAGGCCTGGTGTGCTGCAATCCATGCGGTCGCAAAGAGTCAGACATGACTGAGCGACTGAATAACAACCACCATGGGTACTTAGATTTGAGATTTATATAGAGAGAGAGAGGAAAGGGAGACGTGAGAAACAAATTTGGAGGTTTATGGTTTGCTTGGGGAAATACAAATATTCTGAGAGCTCTTACTTTCCCTTCAGAGCAAATGCCAACATGAAGTCCTCAGATGCAGAAGAACCAGGAAAACAAAGCTACGTGCTCTAGGAGGAACGGGTTGACTCCTCCACTCTTTGTCAGCTTCTTCTTGGTAAGGTCAGTACAAGGAGAAATCAACTACTGAATATAAGGTAACAATCTACAAAACTGGTCTTCCAAACAACTCTCTGTTAGTATCAGAATGTTATTTATAATCTTCCTTCCAGACTTGAAATGCAGCAGCCAAAGCAATGTTAGCACTGTGAGGGCTTTGTGGGGATGGTTTCTTTGTAGTAATATTGCCACATACTAGGAGGGGAGGAGGCCCCATAGGAGTTTCATAGAAGAGCTCTGTCCTGGAGTGGAGTCTGGGGTGTTCCATCCGGCTCCATACTACTCCCTTATCATTAAGTTCTTCAGCCAACGCCCTTTCTCCTGACTTAGGTTTCAACTCCAACCCAAGTACCTATGGAACTTTTCATCTACACCAACAGAAAACAAATTCTTGGGCTCTGCTCTTCTGAAATTTTAAGGAATTGATGTGAATACTGAGTGTCTAGCTTTTAAAGACATTAATCCCAAGGTAGCCTGATACTAATAATTAGAATTTAGAAGATCATTTTATATTATTTATCTTCATATAAATTACTGTTTTAAGCCTCCCAGTTTCTATGAAAAAGTCACTTCCCACATGGCGCTAGTGGTAAAGAACCTGCCTGGCAATGCAGGAGGTATAACAGATGAAGGTTTGATCCCTGGATCAGGAAGATCCCCTGGAGGAGGAAATGGCAACCCACTCCAGTATTCTTCCCTGGAGAATCCCATGGACAGAGGAGCCTGGTGGACTATGATCCATGGGCTTGCAAAGAGTCGGACACAACTGAAGCAACTGAGCACGCATATACTTAATGAGATGCTATTATCATCATTATTATCATTATTATTACTATTTAACAGAGAAAGAAACTGAGGCTTAGTGGAGCTGAGACTTGACTAGAGTTACACAGCAAATCAAGGTTGAGGCCAAGCATGAAATTCTGAGTTTCTGACTCTGAGTATATCAAGTAACTATATACAGAAAACCCAACCTGTGCCTTTGTGAAAATGATACCAAAGCTTTATAACAGAATGCCCTTTGCTCCTTTTCCAAAATATCTGCTTTCTTAACTAAGTGTATTCCAAGCTGATGACCATGTGTTAGGGATACTGCACAGGAGATTCCTGCACTGGACAGAATACAGCTTAAGCAATTAAGTCTCTTCTAACTATAGGACTCTGCAACACCATGTAAACTGACAAGCAGCACAAAGTAAAGCACTGAGCACTCCCCATTATTAGGAATCCATCTGGTTATTTGAGAAGTGGTTCTGAATTTGTTTCGGCTCAGAGGGTAAAGTGTCTGCCTGCAATGCAGGAGACCTGGGTTCGATCCCTGGGTCAGGAAGATCCCCTGGAGAAGGAAATGGCAACTCATTCCAGTTCTCTTGCCTGGAAAATCCCACGGACAGAGAAGCCTGGTAGACTACAGTCCATGGGATCACAGAGTCGGACACAACTGAGCGACTTCACTTCACTTCTTCTGAATTTGTGGTTACAGGATTTGAGATTTACAGCAGCATTTCAAAACAACCAAGAATCCACTGTTGTGAACCAACCAGTCTGTACACTGAAGAAATAATGTTTCCTGACTGCGTGGATGCCATTGCTATTAATGGGCTTCCCTGCTGGCTCAGAAGGTAAAGAATTTGCCTGCAATACAAGAGACTTGGGCTTGATCCCTGGGTGGGGAAGATCCCCCAGAGCAGGGAATGGCAATTCACGCCAGTATTTTTACCTGGAGAATTCCATGGACTGAGGAGCTTGTCAGGCTACATTGTGAACCAATCAGTCTGTACACTGAAGAAATAATTTTTCTTGATCATGTAGATGTCATTGTTATTAATAATACAAATTTATTAAAAATTTGAGTGAAAAACAAAAAATCACATGAACATCTTAATAAATGCAGAAAAGGCATTTTTAAAAAATCAACACCGTTTCACGATAAAAACACTGAACAACTAGGAATAGAAGGGAACTTCCTCAACCTGATAAGAGGCATGAGTAAAAAACACAGAGCTAAGACCACACTTATGGTGAAAGAGTGAATGCTTTTCCATTAAGATCAAGAATAAGACAAAGATATCTGTTCTTACTACTTCTATTCAACATTGCACTGGGGGTCCCACACAGGACATCAAGGTAAAAAAAAGAAATAAAAGTTGTCCAGTTTGGAAAGAAATATTAATATAACTATCTCTATTGTGAATAATATTATCTTATATATAGAAAAGTCTAAGGGATACACTAAAAAGTATTAAAACTAATAAATTCATCAATGTTGCAGGAAACAAAATCAATATATAAAAATCAATTGTATTTCTATATGCTTACAATGAACAATCCAAAAAACAAAATTTCAGAGACAATTCCATTACCATAACATCAAAAAGAATTAAAATACTAAGGAATAAATTTAACAAAGGAAGGGCAAATTTATACTCTGAAAACTTTAAGACATTGTTGAAAGAAATTAAAGGAAATTTAAATAAATAGAGAAACAGAAGATTTAACATTGTTAGGATGGCAATGCTTCCCAAATTAATCTACAGATTTAATGCAATCCCTATAAGAATCCTATCTGACTCTTTGTAGAAAATGGCAGGCTGATTCCAAAATTCATATGGAATTGCAAGAGACAATCAAGAGCCAAAACAGTCTTGAAAGAGAGAACAAAGTAGGAAGACTCACACTTCTCAATTTCAAAACTCACTACAAAGCAATGTAATTAAGACAATATGCTACTGGCATGAAAATAGACACATAAACCAATAGAACGGAATTGAGAGTCCAGAAATCAATCTATACATCTCTGCTCCACTGATTTTTGACAAGAGTACCAAGACCATTCAATGAGCAAAGAACAGTCTTTTCAACAATTGGTGCTGGACAACTGAATAGCCCCATGCAAAAGAATGAAATCAGACCCTTATTCATAAACATAATTAATACAAAATGGAGCAAAAATATAATGTAAGAACTAAAGCTATAACATTCTTTTTTTTTTTTTTTTTTTTTTTTTGCCCGAGACCGGCACTGCGGACCCGGCCTCACCGAGGCGTTGAGAGGCGCAGGGACCGGACCGGACCGGGTCTGGCTACATCAGGCCAGGCGGGAAACTGATGCGAACTTCTATAACATTCTTAAAAGAAAACATAAGGAGAACTCTTCATGATCTTGAATTTAGCATGGAGTTCTTAGATATGACACACAAAAAACACAAGCAACAAAGAAAAAAGTAGATATATTGGGCCTCGTCAAAAATAAAAGCTTTTGTGCTTCACAGGACAACATCAAGAAGGTGAAAATGCAATTCACATAATAGGAGGAAATATGTGAAAATCATATATAAAAGACTTTTATCCAGACGATTAAGGAATTCTTATGATTCAGTAATAAAAAGACGAAACCCTAATTTTTTAAGTAGGCAAAAGATCTATTAACAAATAGACTTGTCAATGGAAGGTATAAAACCAGACAATAAACGACCTCCTTAGTCATCAGGAGAATATAAATCGAAACTACAATGTAATCTCTTCATATCCACTCTGTGTATGTCAGTTAGTTGCTCAGTCTTGTCCGACTCTTTGTGCTGCCATGGACTATAACCCCCCAGGCTCCTCTGCCCATGGGATTTCCCAGGCAAGAATACTGAAGTGGATTGCCATTTCCTCCTCCAGGGAATCTTCCCATCCCAGGGGTCAACCTGCATCTCCTGCATCTCCTGCATTTGCAGGTGGAGTCTTTACCACTGAACTGCCTGGGAGGCCCTCAGATAATAATAAATGTTGACAAAAATGTGGAAAAACCAGAACCCTCACTCTCTGCTGGTGGGAAACTAAAATGGCGCAGACACTTTCTATAGCAATCTGACAGTTCCTCAAATGATTAAACACAACATTACTATATGATCCAACAATTCTATTCCTAGTTGTATACCCAAGAGAAATGAAAGCAAATGTCCAAACAAAAACTTATTCACAAATGTTTCCAGAAGTATTGTTAATAATAGCCAAAACATGGAAACAACCCAAATGTCCATCAGCTGATGAAACTAAAAACAAAGTGTGACATGTCCATCAATGTGCCATCATTATACAACCATAAAAAGGAAAGGAAGTACTGATATATTCTGTAACATGGATGAATATTAAAGACATTATGTTAATTGAAGGAAACCAATCACAAACTATCTATTATATTATTCTACTCACATGAAATATTGAGAACAGAGAAACCTATAGAGACAAAAAGTAGGTTAGTGGTTGCCCAGGCCTGGGGAAAACAATGGGGAGATGAAAGAGTGATGACTAAAGGGTATGGGATTTCTTTTTGAGGTGATGAAAGTGTTCTAAAATTGACTGTGGTTACAGTTACATGTTATCTGTGAGTATAATAAAAAGACACTGAATTTTTTTTTTTAAGTTTTTTTTATGTGGACCATTTTTAAAGTCTTTATTGAATTTGTTACCATATTGCCTCTTTTTTTTATGTTTTGTTTTTTTGACCAGTAGGTTTGTGGGATCTTAGCTCCCCGACCAGGCCTGGAACCCACACACTCTGCATTGGAAGGTGAAGTCTTAACCACTGGACCACCAGGAAAGTCCCTAAATTTTGTACTTTAAATTGGCAAATCATATAGTGTGTGGAACTGCACTCAATATGCTGGCAAATTTGGAAAACTCAGCAGTGGCCACAGGACTGGAAAAGGTCAGTTTTCATTCCAATCCCAAAGAAAGGCAATGCCAAAGAATGCTCAAACTACCACACAATTGCACTCATCTCACACACTAGTAAAGTAATGCTCAAAATTCTCCAAGCCAGGCTTCAGCAATACTTGAACCGTGAACTTCCTGATGTCCCAGCTGGTTTTAGAAAAGGCAGAGGAACCAGAGATCAAATTGCCAACATCCGCTGGATCATGGAAAAAGCAAGAGAGTTCCAGAAAAACATCTATTTCTGCTTTATTGACTATGCCAAAGCCTTTGACTGTGTGGATCACAATAAACTGTGGAAAATTCTGAAAGAGATGGGAATACCAGACCACCTGATCTGCCTCTTGAGAAATTTGTATACAGGTCAGGAAGCAACAGTTAGAACTGGACATGGAACAACAGACTGGTTCCAAATAGGAAAAGGAGTTCGTCAAGGCTGTATATTGTCACCCAGTTTATTTAACTTATATGCAGAATACGTCATGAGAAACGCTGGACTGGAAGAAACACAAGCTGGAATCAAGATTGCCGGGAGAAATATCAATAACCTCAGATATGCAGATGACACCACCCTTATGGCAGAAAGTGAGGAGGAACTAAAGAGCCTCTTGATGAAAGTGAAAGAGGAGAGTGAAAAAGTTGGCTTAAAGCTCAACATTCAGAAAACGAAGATCATGGCATCCGGTCCCACCACTTCATGGGAAATAGATGGGGAAACAGTGGAAACAGTGTCAGACTTTATTTTTCTGGGCTCCAAAATCACTACAGATGGTGACTGCAGCCATGAAATTAGAAGACGCTTACTCCTTAGAAGGAAAGTTATGACCAACCTAGATAGCATATTCAAAAGCAGAGACATTACTTTGCTAACAAAGGTCCATCTAGTCAAGGCTATGGTTTTTCCTGTGGTCATGTATGGATGTGAGAGTTGGACTGTGAAGAAGGCTGAGTGCCGAAGAATTGATGCTTTTAAACTGTGGTATTGGAGGAGACTCTTGAGAGTCCCTTGGACTGCAAGGAGATCCAACCAGTCCACTCTAAAGGAGATCAGCCCTGGGATTACTTTGGAAGGAATGATGCTAAAGCTGAAACTCCAGTACTTTGGCCACCTCATGCAAAGAGTTGACTCACTGGAAAAGACTCTGATCCTGGGAGGGATTGGGGGCAAGAGGAGAAGGGGACGACAGAGGATGAGATGGCTGGATGGCATCACTGACTCGATGGACGTGAGTCTGGGTGAACTCTGGGAGTTGGTGACGGACAGGGAGGCCTGGCGTGCTGCGATTCATGGGGTCACAAAGAGTCGGACACGACTGAGCAACTGATCTGATAGTGTGTGCATTATATCTCAGTAAAGCTGTTAAAAAAGAAACAAACTTGAGTAGCCTTTGTTTTATGTATTTCCTCAATTTATAGATCTTAAAATATACCCATCATATGAGGATCCATCCACGGAATTTTTAAATATTGAAAGGGAATTTTTTCCTTAAAGTCATAAAATAATTGATAAATATAACCTTATCAAATTTTAAACATCTGCTGATCAAAAGACTTTATCAAGAAATGAAAAGACAAGCTACACACTGAGAGACGATATTTGCAATACATATATCTCACAAAGGACACATACCTAAAATATATAGACTTCACAACTTATATAAGAAGGCAACTCAATTTAAAAAGGCAAAAATGTGAACGGACAGTTCACAAAGATGTTAAGCAAATGGCCAACAAACTCATAAAAAGATGCTCAACATTACTTGTTGTCATCAGATAAATGCAAATTGTAACCTCTGCAACCCCACTAGTGTTGGTGAGGATGTGGAATAATAAGAATTCCCTTGGCGAGAATGTAAAATGGTACAATTACTGTGGAAAATTTGGTGGTTTCTTATAAAGTCAAATAATATACACATCATATGATGCAGCAATTCCACTCTTAGGTATCTAGACAAAATACATGAAAATATATGTTTAACCCATAGACTTGTATATCAAAGTTCATAGCAGCTTTATTCATAATAGGAAATAAAGGAGAAAAACCCAGAAGTCCATTAATAGAAAAATGGATAAATAAATGGGGTACAGCCACACAATGGAGAGTATTCAGCCTTAGAAAGGAAAGAATTACAGTTGCTTCATGTAACAACATGGATGAATCTCAAAAACATCACACCAAGCGAAATAAATCAGACGCAAAAGAGTACATGCTACATATCAACTTCTAGAAAAGGTAAGTCTAAACTATTAAATGACAAAAATCAGACCATTTCTTGTCTAAGGCTAGAGGTGATGGAGAAGGCAATGGCACCCCACTGCAATACTCTTGCCTGGAAAATCCCATGGACGGAGGAGCCTGGTCGGCTGCAGACCATGGGGTCTCGAAGAGTCGGACACGACTGAGCGACTTCACTTTCACTTTTCCCTTTCATGCATTGGAGAAGGAAATGGCAACCCACTCCAGTGTTCTTGCCTGGAGAATCCCAGGGACGGGGGAGCCTAGTGGGCTGCTGTCTATGGGGTCGCACAGAGTTGGACATGACTGAAGCGACTTAGCAGCAGCAGCAGCAGAGGTGATGGTAGAGTGGCTAAGAAGGAGCACAAGGGAACTTCATGAGGCTTTAGAAAGGTCTATATTGTAGCAGTCTGGTTACATGATTGGATTAATTGTCAATACTTACTGAACTGCAGGAGAACCAGGTTCAATCCCTGGCTTGGGAATATCCCCTGGAGAAAGAAATGGCTACCCACTCTAGTATTCTTGCCTGGAGAATTCTACAGACAGAGGAACCTGGTGGGCTACAGTTCATGGGGTCACAAAGAATTGGATATGACTGAGCGAAGATGCATCATTGAACTGTAAATTTTAAATTGGTACTTTTAATGGGGAGGATGGATGAATAAGTGGAGCCAGAAGATTTTTAGGGCAATGAAGCTACTCTGTATGCTGCCATAATGGTAGTTACATGTCATTATACATTTGCCCAAACCAATAGAATGTCCATCACCAAGAAAAAAAAAGAGAAGTCGCTCAGTCATGTTCAGCTCTTTGAAACCCTATGGACTGTAGCCTACCAGGCTCCTCTGTCCATGGGATTTTCCAGGCAAGAGTACTGGAGTGGGTTGCCATTTCCTTCTCCAGGGGATCTTCCCGACCCAAGGATCAAACCCAGGCCTCCCACATTACAGGCAGACGCTTTAGTTTCTGAGCCACCAGAGAAACCCTCACCAAGAGTTGATCCTAACATAAAGTATGGACATTGAGTAACAGTGATATGTCAATGGAGGTTCATTGATTGTAACATGCACACTCTGGTGGGGGATGTTCACAGTGGAAGAGGCTATGCATGAGTGTGGACAAGGGGTATATAAGAACTCTGTACTTCACACGCAATTTTGCTGTGAATTTAAAACTGCTCTAAAAATTAGTCTACTA